>NW_020954589.1:16560305-16642772 GCF_900497805.2 Vombatus ursinus | reverse complement strand
TGTGTGTGTGTGTGTGTGTGTGTGTGTGTGTGTGTGTGTGTGTGTGTATATATATATATATATATATATATTACCAATCCACCCATTCCCAACGAAATGATGCTTAAAACATAATTACTGACATTGACATTCTTTTTCTATTTGGTGGCAAAAATTGTTCCTTACCCTAGGCAAATAGATGGCTAACTATTACCAAAGCTGGTTGATATAGGTAACATATAGCTTACAGTTCAGATTTGTGCATCAGTGACAAAGAACTATCATGGTAGTTTATGAGACATCAGATAGAAATAGATTTTGTTCTCTAGCTAGTACAAAAGAATGTAAAACAAATCTTTCACATGTGTTACATCAGGGAATATGGTGTATTAGAAACCTGGAGTTAGAAACAACTGAGATTCCAATCTCTGATGCTTACTAATTGTACGGTCTTAGGCAAGGTACTTAATGATAGGTTTCACATTCTTTAGCAATAAAATGGGAATAATGTCATCTGTTCTACTTATATCACCAGGTCTTTTTGAGACTCAAAGGATATATATGAAGATTGTTGTATAAATGTCAGTTATTATTAAATAATCAGTAGCAAAATCTTCTTTAATTGCATATGAATACAAGTTCACTGTACTTTTATGTTGTTTAGAAAATGGAGTTATGGTATGCTAAAAAGAGATCAAGAATAACTTCCTGTAGATAATACATTTTAATTTTGAAAAATTTACCTTTAATAAGGGCCTGAAATTCTTTATGTTTAACTGTTCCTCTTTGAAGATCAATCTTTAAGGTCATAAGGAGGGCAAAAAGGAATTTGTGGTTTTCATATAGGCCTCTGACTGAGTACACAAAAACTTCATGAGTCAGAAACTCAATAATATTTACAATTCTCTTTTGAGGCAAGGGAGACTTTTCAGACCTAAAAATCACATTAAAAATTAAAGAAACAAAAAGCAATTTATAAAAGAGTGAATCAATCAATCAATCAATCTATCTATCTATCTATCTATCTATAAATCAATTTTAAGTTATTGCTTCTGAGTAGGAAAAATAATAATCAAGTTCCAACCTGGCCATGGATTGATCAAATAACTTCAAGAATTGTGCCAAGGATGTCTGGTACATGATATTGACCATACTCATTTCTGTGATAAGAAAGTAGAGAATGCTCCCTCGTGTAGCAGCTGGTCGAAACTCTTCCTGAGCATTATTTATCTTGATCTCTGTTTCTGCTGCCACATGCAGCTTTTCACTTACTTCAGCAGCTGTTTGCTTGGTTGTCCGGAGAACACCAATGAGAGATTCATCGTCCACCAAAGAACCTAAGAGTCAAACAGGAAAAAATGTAAGATGACAAAAAGAAATGGCCTTAATGTGAGGTAGCCCGCTTTCTATCACATTTGTGCTGTAGTTGTCCCAACGTTTAGACAGAATCCATCACCATCATCCTTATCAATTTAAGAAATGTGCTCCATTGGACTGTGTGTGATAAGATCATTTGAAATTTGGGTATTTCACAAAACCCACACTGGAAGAACCGAGGGAAATGTCTTTTCTACTAATTTTGAAATTTGATATTCATAATAAAAGTACTGAAGTGTAAGCATCAGAATTAGCTTTTGTGGTTAAAGCTAGGGGACTTGATTAGCTGCTTTATATAAATGTTAGTGTATATTAGGCACCTGTACTGTTCCTAAGATTTTCACTGGTTTATTAGTAGCTTTCTTCCAAACCTTCTCTCAACTTCCTCTATTTCACAGCTTTTCTCTTCTTATTACTGTCTAGAGAGTAGCATAGGAAGGGTAGAGGAATCATTTTTTCCTAATTATGCAAATGCTTTTCACTCATAATTCCACCAACTACACATATTCCATTATAAGTATTATACATATTTTACTTATTTATGCATTTTTAAACATATCCTAATGTTCTTGTCAGCACGGTTATTGTCTGCCTTTGATGGTAAGAATCATCTAGATAACAAGTCTTTGTTTTAACTCTTTCAGTGAGATAAAGCCTCTCAAGGTACATTATGCTAATAAGTGCTCAATAAAAATCAATCATCACAACAAGGAGTTAAAAAAAAGTCATGAACCAGCTTGGGACTGATTTTTGTGGTGGACAAAAACGAACATTTAGATTTGAACTTGGGAAGACAGTGCACTATCAAATGCCATGAGAGGGAAAGAGATTCCTTCCATGCCTGTTCCCAAATTTATGGTGGCAGAAAATCACTCCTATCAGTAAAATGTATGCATACACAGTTCTATGCATAAGCAT
This sequence comes from Vombatus ursinus, assembly GCF_900497805.2. NCBI lineage: Eukaryota > Metazoa > Chordata > Mammalia > Diprotodontia > Vombatidae > Vombatus > Vombatus ursinus. The sequence continues at coordinate 16,640,498 of NW_020954589.1, read as the reverse complement.
AGGTAGGCTGAAGAGAATACCCTCGAAAATCTGATATAAATAATGACAAAATAATTATAATGTAACCTCAGTACTGTTTTTTTTTTCAGAATCACAGTATAATCTTCTAAGAGTTGTAGATTGAAACTAGACAGAAAAGAGAAACTAATTATTAATTACCCATGTGGGAGGGGTGATACCATGGTGCATGTATGTTAACTATTTGGGAGATAGATAGGACTTTGGCACCTTGCTCAAGGACATGCCTGACCAGAGGTCCCAGTTGGTGCTTACGTATCTCCTCACTGGGGACCATGTTAACAGTAAGCCTAAGACTGGAATTCAAGTCCCTGCTTGTGACTGAATGGCAATCCCAAAAGGTGGACTTTTACAATTTGGTGGCCACCTACTGAGTTCAGGACTTTTGGGGTCCGTCAATTTTGCTGCTAGATGGCCAGCATAAGATAACTGTTGCAACTCTAGCAATTCTTGGAGGATAACTGTATCACCACTAAGAGGATTATGAAGCTGAAGGAGTGTAAAAAGCCAAAGAATATGCTTCATGAGCTTACCCCTTACACCTAGATTCACTGGGTTCCTTATTTCTCTGAGATGGAGACAACAATTCAATCAAGAAAAGCGTTATTACAAGCATCTAATTTCTGTTCATTTAAAAAGATCCTACATAGCGTCACTTTTCAATGTTGAGATGAAAACTACTTTTCTTGTCACTGCAAAGATATAACTTGAGCCTTTCTTTCATTTTTGTTATTTAAAAAAAACTTTTATTGATATCTTTTGCTTTTACATCATGCATTTCCCATTTCATCTCCAGATTAAAAAAAGGCCAATGTGACAAAGAAAAACAATTAAGCAAACACATATGATGCAGAGACTCTATCTGACAATGTATACAGCAGTCTGTCCTAGTAGGAAGAGAACAAGCACTTACACAATTCTTACTCTGTGCCAGGCACTGTGGTAAGGGCGTTCACAAATACCATCTCATTTGAGCCTCACAACAATCCTGCAAAACAAGTGTTATTTTTATCCCTATTTTACAGTTGAGAAACCTGAGACAAATAAAAATTGAGTGACTTGCCCAGGATCACACAGCTAGCCAGGGTTTAAGGCTGGACTGGAACTCAGGTCTTCCTGACTCCATACTTGGCACTCTGTCCACTGTGTCACCAGTTGCCTCTAGTAAGACCCTCACCTCTCTGTTGTTAGGAAGGAGATGTGTTTTAGTATCTCTTCTCCAGCACCCTCAATGGCCTGAACCTTAATGTTACCATTTCATGGACATAGAAAAGATCTTACAAGAAATGTTTATTTTGAATCTATTACAAGACAATACCTTTTGTTGCACTTAGTTTATACAGTAGGTTATCTTCTAGTTCTTTCATCTTCCTCTTATTAAAAGTAACATCTTCCATAAGTTTAACTCTCTCTGACTCCAGTTCCTATTTTTAACCATCAAAAAGTAGGACAGTTGTAAAAAAGCTGCATTAATTTTTTAGTAAATCTGACTCATTAATGTTTATCATCAACCAATATTTTCAAATACCCAAATGTACTAAAGTATGTTTCATAAATGCAGAAATGGTTAATATAATCAACAAATCCATCTCTATCTCCTTATCTGTCTGAACTGCCCACATCTAATGCTTGACATTGTGTGCCCATTGAGATGCATGAGTCAAGTATGACACAAGTTTTCCCTAGCTTTCTTGAGCTGGCTCTCCTGCTTAGGAGCCCCTATTCATTTCTCATGGGCTTTTCCTTCCTGATCTTGCTCACTTAGGCCTTCTACCCACAAACACAGAGCTGCCTTGTCCCTAGGCAAAGGTTAATCCTGGGCATAAGTTTCTCTGGATGTGAGGAGCCTAAGGTGCCAAATCGGAGGCTTTGGGCCTTCAACTTAGCCCTGATTCGCTCTATGCTCCTGTCTAGTACAACTACAAATTATGTCTCACAGGTTGTTTTGTCTAGACTTTATTTCATTTGTGTACTTCAATGGGCTTCTTTCCTGTTCTCTTTAAATGAGCACCCACTTATTAGATTCAGATTCTCTTAAATAATGCTATATAACATAAACTGCCATAAAGCCTTCCCAGATTAACCCTTCACTCATTCAGCCATCCATTCAGTCAGCCAATGACTTCACTGAGAATCTTGGTACTATATAAATAACCCTGTGACATATACTATGAAGATAGCAAAAAAAAAAAAAATAGGAAACATATGCCTTCCTTCCAGAAGCTCACAATGGAATACAGAAATAAAGCAAATATAGACACAAATATAATATCATGTTTGGGAAAATGCAGATTCAATAATAGAATAATACAAGTGGATAGAACTATTTACACTGAGTGGCTCATAAGGTTGACAGAGGGAATGGAACTGAAGTCAGAGAAACTTAGTCAAAGAAGTTTTCATGGGACAGGAGACTTCTAGGCAGAATTTTTTAAAAGAATAGAGGGATGTGTTTTGAGAGGAGAATGTTAGGGAATGAAACAACATGCAAAGATACAGAAGAGGAAGCAAATAAATCTTATTTAGGGGATGTAATGTTTGCTTCATCGATGTAAGGAGTTCAAATTAATTATGAAAAATTAAGATAGTCAGATAAGGGAGGTCACTGAATCCCATACTAGGGAAGTGATTAAAACCACTATAGATTTCTCAGCAGGACAGGGAAATGATCGAATGGGACATAAGGCAGATGATATTTGCTTCTGTTTATAGAACAGACTGGAGTGGGGAAGGCTGGACATAAGGAGGTCAGCACAAAGACTTTAATAGTCTAGATATATTACAGAATCACAGGAGTTCAGAGCGGGAAGGAACCAAACTATAGAGATGATCATTTGGTATAGCCCACTCATTTTACAGATGAATGACTTGAGCTACAGATATAGGAAATAACTTGTTCAAAGTCACCCAAGTACTAAGTGGTAGACCCAGGCCTAGACCTTGGACCTGATTGAGAAGAAATGAGGCATAGTGAAGTCAGGAAGATCCCAGATATGATACTTACTGGCTATATGACCCTGGACAAATCACTAAACCTCCCTGCGCCTCAGTTTTCACATCTGTAAGATGAGGGGAGCACTGGCCTCCATAGCTTTTGAGGTCCTTTCCAGCTCTAAATCTCTCAATCTATGACCCCTGCTCTGATGCTCTTTCTAGTGTATATGGTTATTTAGATTAAGACTATAGCAGAGAGAGGGAGTACAAAGGGATGAATACAAGAAATGCTACAAGGAATTGAAAAGGGCTGTGGCTACAGAAATCCTTGAACAACTCTAATTTCGAAGCTTCAGGAAATATAAAATGAATTAGTTCGTTATTTTGTCGATCTTGTAAATTTTAAAACACAGTGGGGAACTTGTGATGTTTCTGCTCCATCTCATGCCTGTTCAACTCAGAGAATAACTTGCCCTCTGGTGACCTGCTATCCCCTCCTTAGAATGGAGTCTTAGAAGATTCGAGGATAAAGAGCTGTTGAAGAGTTATAGTTAATTAGATAATTAGAATTTCAAAGGTCAATGCTAACATAATGGAGCTCAAAATTCAAGAATGAAAAGCAGGGTGAGAAAAAAGCATCACAGATCCAAGAATGTTAGAGCTGGAGGGAGCCTCATTAAATTCCTCATTTAATAGATGAAGCCCAAAGTGGCTGTAACTTGCTCAAAGTAACAGCTATTTAGTGGCAGAGCTGAGACTAAAATCAAGGTCTTCTTACTCCTAGTTAAGTGTTTGGGGTTTCCCCCCCATTACACTGTGCCATATGTTGTTCTGCAGTGTCTAGCAGAACACCATAAATAAAGCTGATGCTCAATATATATTTAATGATGGTAGTGATGAAGATCAGAAGATCAGAGATGATGCCTATATAATTAAAAATATTTAGTTTGGGGCTACCTGGTAGTTTTGGCTTTATTTTCCCATGACAGGGCTGACCAAGATCATAAATAATTTTTATCCTCTGTTTTTTCCTGAGTTAGAGTGATAAGTCCTACATTCTTTTATGATGTCAATGAAACCATGGGATGGAGTCTGGACCTGTGATTTCACTGATGTAGAGAACTCCCAGGGAGGACTTTCTTCTCTCAGTATAGGAAAGCATATTTCTACAACTTACAATTTAGAGCACTGGGTAGCCTACAGCACTAGGGTCACTAGGGCGAGTGCCTGGGCCAGGGTCACACAGCTAGGATGTGTGACACAGAATTTGAACCCAGGTCTTTCTGACACCAAGGCCAGCTCTTCCTATTACACTATGGTGCATCTATTACACTATGGTGTAAGTGATGCTGATGTTAAATTTGTTTTTTTTTTAACTGATCCAAGTCTCTGAGATGCAAGGCTGAGGATATAAATTGCAAGCTAGAATCATTCCCTTCATTCTTGTTTTTAAATGTTACTTTCTTTTTTTTCTTTTCTTTTTCTTTATTTATTTTTAGTTTTCAACATTCACTTCCACAAGATTTTGAGTTCCAAATTTTCTCCCCACCTCATCCCTCCCCCCAACTCCAAGACAGAGTGCATTCTGAATACCCCTTCCCCTAATCTACCCTCCCTTCTATCTCCCTCCCCTACTTTCTAATTCATTGAGCAGGTTTTCTCCCATTTTTAGCAGTCAAAATATGGTCAGTAAACAAGATAGGTTTTTATTAATCAATATGAAGTTTTATATTATATTTTGTAGAATGCCCTGATGTAAAATCATAGAATTTTAGAGCTTGAATATAACATATCAACATTGTAATCTACTCCTATCATTTAACAGATGAGGAAACTGTGGTGTACTGCCTTACCTGGGTCATACAACTAGTGAGGAGCAGAGCAGGAACAAGGACTTGGGCCTTTGGACCCTATTTGGACTCTGGTCCAGTGTTCTCTCTTATGGCACCCACTTTTCAGACTCCTACTTCCAAGAGAGCTAACCAACTCCTAAAACTAGTAAAGTTCTTTTTTTTAAAACCAACCTGTTGACCATTTAAAACTCTACTGATCCTCTTCCTCTGTCTTTCTGCTTGTTGCCTGTCTCTTTTACTTCTCTGTCATTCAGAGCTCTTTACATATCTTTCTCTTCCTTTATGTGATTGTTTATTCGTCCTCCCTCCTACTTTCTCCTCTATCTCCCTTTCTTCCTTTTCTTTTCCCTTCCCCTCCCTCTACCAATTCTTAAAAAAAAAGATGAATTTAATCCTATTTCTATGAATTTGATTTTTACTTTGTTGTAGTCTTCAACTGTTTTTTTTTTCCTTGTGGGTCAGTGACACTTGAGATGAAAAATGTTTCCAGGTCTGATCTAAATTCTATTGATTTAAAATAAAGGGCAGACATACCTGTATCATTAGATACATGTACTATTATGTATCCCACATGAAAAAAATGGAAATGGAACCTACAAAGATAGCTATAAGACCAATTCAAAGGCAATTTTTTTCCCAAGGACCCTGTTATGGTGAAGGTGCTAGGTGCCATGGAGGAATTCATCTGAATAAGGATGTCCCAGGCACTGGAGTCAACCTACACAAACATTGGGAGGGTGATATGCAGACGAAGGAAGCAGAGGTAAATGGAAAATCTGTTTAGCCGGTATAGAGATTGGAAGAGAAATATTTCTAAATGACAGTAGGCAATAAGGTTTGACTTAAAATACTTTTTGCTTTTCTATATATTTAGTTTTTTTCAGTATATTTTCTTCCAAATATGTCCATTTTATTACAAGTGGATGTTCTTAACAAGAGATGGATTACCTGTTTCTCTGTAAGAATTACTCTTCTCAGTAACTGATTCTCCAGTCCTTTCATTGTAACGGTAAAATCAATGACGGATGTTTTAGCATTAATTTCAGGTGTGAATGCAGGGTTTGGTAGCTTCGTTGTAATATAAAGTTTAAACGAATCCATGATTTCACATTCTTTGTCACCAACTTTGACCTATATCAAATAAGAAACATGAAGCATTTATATTCAATTTAGGAAAGAATTTACTAACCATAAGTGTTGTTAAACTAGAATATACAGAATCTTTATTTCTGGAGGTCATTAATATTGGGACAGTTACTAATTCAGGAGGTTTTAGGCATAGTCCTCCTTGAAGACAAGAGAAGGAACCAGAAGCTCTCTTTAAGTCTTCCCTGGGAATAAATCTTAAGTGAAATTGTTAGTGAATGAAGCAAATCAGAGGACAGAGCTATATTTTGGCATGACAACTATGACAGTATCTGTAGATAGCTTCCAGAGGGTTTATGAACTTAAATGACTAAAATTACCTCTTTATTTCAGTATAATTGGTTTTTTTTTCTTCCTATGTATAATAGTAGCTTTAGATCACCTGACATGAAGGTACTGGGGAGGCTTCTGGAAGAAGACACCCTGTGTTTCCCTATCACAGAGTGGGAGTAGCCTCTTTCGATTGGCTGCATAGCCAGAACAGGCTTTAAAACTGTCAGACTGAGATACCCTTCTCTGCCTGATGCCCAGATAGGGTGAAGGTTCACCAATATCATGAAAACTAACTGAGTTTGGGGGAAGTTCCCCTTCCCCTTTTTTTTTAGGCCAGTGGCTCTGAGAAATAGGCCTGGGGTTTCTGTGTGTTCTGTTTAGTTTGCTCCTTTTACTTCTAGATGCAGGAGGTAGAATCTCCACTAGAGGTAGAACCAATTTATGGTGACCTTGGAGCCAGGATTCAAGGCTGGATGCGCAGCCTGCCCCATCAGGAGAGCCTCAAGTAGCCAGGGTACCTGGGACGTGTGCCCAAGAGGGTCCTTGGACTTGGACCTTGGGACTGCATTATGTAGAGCACGAGCCAAGCTGTGAACCTAATCTACTCCTCATGTCCAGAGTAAAAGGTAGTGACTGTGGGGGCAGGGTAGGGAACAATGCTCCAAGTCTCAATGTTTTGAGAAGCATGCTTGTATATTTGTTATTATACCTTTGAAGTAAATATTCTTTTGTAAAAGCGGATTTGATTATTAGTGATTAAATGGAACTTGGGCTATAGGGAACCCCCATATAATGAGGGAACACCATCATCAGAAGCTTGAGCCAATGGCAGAGAACTTAGACACTCCCATACTCCCTTAAGGGTACCAGGGTACTATGGAACCTTGGGGTAAGGAGTAAGATATAACACACCTGGCTTTTCGGCAGTAAGAGAGTCAAAGTAGTTACTGTTACATATGTATTTTATTTTATCTATTTAAAAATATCCTGTGAAAAGGTCCACAGCTTTACCAGAATACTAAAAGCGTCCATAGTACAAAAAAAGGTTAAGCACTCCTGATTTAAACTACACTTGAAACACTAACTTCACAACCACATTATGAGGTAGGTAGTATAATTATTATTATTTCCATTTTCCAGAAGAGAAAACTGAGTTTTATAAAAGTTAAATGACTTGATAGTGGTTACACAGCCAGTAAATATTTGCACTGGGATGTGAATTCAGTTAATTTTCTTTCTAAGGATAGCATACTTTCCATTACACTATGCTTCCTCAGATGGGAATTAATGTTTCCAACAATGAGATGGTGTTTTAGCACTGAATATCCCAATGTCAAATCTATCATAGAAGATTCAGGCCAGAACCACTGGCAGTTCCCTTACTTTATTAGAAGCACAGCCAACACATCTAAAGCAACTGAGAACGGGCCTATTTTTAAAAGCTCTCCAGAGAAGACAATCCCATAGGCCCCTTTGGCTTGTGAAAAAAAGGTACATGAAAAGCATTCTCATAATGTGGTAGATTTTTTCTTGAATAAATATACCTTTCTTTTTAATGAGGAAACCAGTGAACTTTTTTTTAACCACTCATATACCTAAAATTAAGCCATTGGACATTAAAGGATTCAAGCATGGATTCATGGTAGAGGTTATTCACTGCCCTCATTTTGCAGATGAGGAAACTGATGACCAAAGAGAGACATATCCATTTTAGCTAAAATAACCCCAAATCATTCTATAACCCTTCATGGAAGGTTACAGAATAGCATGAACAATAACAAATGCAACATCTTATTAGAGAATAATTCACATTATCACCAATGATCTGGAACAATATTCCATAGCTCCTGACATAGGAGCATGCTCAAATGAAAAATTAATGTAGAGGAAAAAAACAAATCACTTTCTGCAGATAAAATCTAGATTTATTCCTCTTAAGTGGAGAAATCTAACTTTGTACTTAATTATAGCCTATGAAACCAACCTTCTAATTCTTACCAATACACATTTTCTAATTAACATTCATATTTTGACAGTGTATTTGGATACTGATGATTCTGTACACAATCTTGAAATATATTCCTTCTATTTGTGGTTGCAGCCTAGCTGAAAAGGTAGCTACCTATCAATCCTATGGTGAGTGATATACACATTCAAGTTAGATCATGGGGCTGTATAAGAAGAGTGTTGTAGTAGAAGGCAAGAAAGCCACCATAAAACTAAAAGAAAAAAAAAGAATTAAATATGCCCAGAAGAGAATATAATCTGTTCCCCCCACCTCCTGCCCTCTACCCATATCCTTTCTTAAACCCCCAAAGCTCCAGTTTTCCCTAGGGGAAGTGATGAAGGGAGTTCATGAGACCGTGACACAACATGTTTTCAAAAGGTCCAATCTAAATACCTCCATCAAATGCTCACAATTTTCAAAGGAATATCAGAATACAGTGTCTTTCCTCTACTCAGATACCCTATATAATAACACATACTCATTTTTCTCCCTCTGTATCAGACTATCCAAAACAACAATCTAACTCTAACTGGTAGGTTTGAATTTTTAATTCAATTCAACAAACATTTATTAAATATCTACTATGTGTGAGGCTCCAAGTTTACCTGTAATATTACCATTTGAATAATAGGAACTACTGAACACCAATTTGAAACGTGCACATTTTAAATGTATTCTGTACCCAAATATAAGAGAAAAGGCTCTTTTTTTTCATTGCTATACTCTGAAAGATAAGTAGATGTCGCCATTGTTCTTTCTTAGGAACTAACCTTGTAAGTGGTTCCTGCTTTAATGAAATTCTTCTCTAATACATTATCCAAAGCTGGATCCAGCTCTTCACGTATATCCTCAATGAGTAAGGGTCGTCCCAATGAAAGGGCGTCCTCTAAGTGTGTTCGGAAATATTTATGATTCAGAGATGTCACCTTAAAATAAATTATTCATTAATATAAAAACAGCATAAGAACTTATACCAAATCTTAAGTGAAAACCAAATGATTTGTAAGGAAAATAAATCTGCATTTAGAAACACACATTTTACTAAGAAAGTAATCTAGAGAGGCTATAGTGCTTAAATAAATATTTGTTTGTTGAAAGGAAACATAGAATGTAGTTTACAAAAGGTGGTGAGTTGCGTTTTTGCAGAAACAATGAGAATGTCATGGCTTCCTTAAAATTCATAGAAGGCAGGATGAAGCCATATTTCTTCCTATTGTAGGTGCAATGTTAGGCCTCATGATAATTATTTGGTTGCATATGGTATAGAACAGTACATTGGATTTTTAAAGCAATGACAGGAATCTCAATTCAACTCAGTTTTCATACAGGCACTCAAAGGTAGCATCGGCCCTTTCTCAGTTGCTTTAGATGTGTTGGTTGTGATCCTAATGAAGTGAGGGAGCTGCCAGTGGTTCTGGTCTGAGACTTCTATGATAGATTTGACATCAGGATATTCAGCGCTAAGACACCATCCGCACTGTCTTTATTTCATCATACAGAGAATGAAGAAGATAGAAAGGACTCAAAAGAGTCTTAAATACATAAAGTTCTTATATAGCCCATCAGTTCCCTCAGAAGGGAAATGAACTTGAGGTTGCTGTTGTGGCAAATCTTTGACATCCTAGAGGATTCCTAGCCTTCCTACAGGGTCATTATACACTCCCTCCAAGACTCATGGTATTACCCTATGGTACGGATTCCCTGCAGAAGGGAAATGTACTTCAAGGTTGCTGAACAAACTATCCTCTTTACATTGGAGTTTGCATGGTCTAAATAACTCACTGGCTTTGCTTTTTAAGGAATGAATATACTGCTCAGGAACTGTGTGGGCAATTCTCTTCTTTCTCCAAGGAATATACTGTTTCAGGAAATGCCTTTCTCTATCTAGGAGGTCTTACCACCAAATTCTCTACCTTGAGAACTTTCCACCTTGGGGTTTCGAGCTAGGTAACAGCTGTGGTGAGTGTCTAAGTTAGTCAATAAATATTATTAAGTGCCTACTCTGTGCCAGACACTGTGTTAAGCAAGGAGGACACAAAAAAGGAAAAGATAGTCCTTGTTCTCAAAGAACTCACAGTCAAATGAGAGACAACATACAAGCTATATATGGGATAAATTGGAAATAACCAATGGAGGGAAGGAACTAAAATTAAGAAAGATAAGGAAAGGTTTGCTGTAGAAGATGGGAGTTTAGCTGAGATTTGAAGGAAGCTAGGGAAGCCAGGAGGCAGAGATGAGGAAGGAGAGTATTCCAGGCATTGAAGACAGTTTGTGAAAGTGCCTGGAGTCAGATGTTCAAGGAAAAGCAAGGAAACCAGTGTCATTAGATAGTAGAGTACAGTGGGAGATGTGAGGGGCAGGGAAGGGGGCATGTAAGAATACTGGAAAGGCAGGAGGAGGCCAGGTTATTAAGGGCTTTGAATGCCAAACAGAACATTTTATATTTGATCCTGGAGGCAACAGGGAACCACTGGAGTTTATTGGGTGGGGGGGGGCAGGGGTTGACATGGTCAGACCTGACTTTTGAGGTGATCACTTTGATAGCTGAGTGGAGGATGCTATGTCCAAGTGCTATTTGTCCTTGTTGAGCCAGGGAAGAGACACTGTTGGCTAGGCCACCATGGGTATTTTATGAGAGTACAATGGCCACCTTTACAAACATTACTAAATTGCCTTTAAAAATTCAAAGCCCGAGAGGAGGATTTGAACCCACAATGACTGGGGCATCACCTGAAATCAGGATAATGTTTGTTAATACCCACTGTTTGGGGCAGCTATATGTTGTGGTTGATAAGAGTGCTGAAGGTAGAATTAGGAGGGCCTGAGTTCAAATATGGTCTCAGACACTTATTAGCTCTGTTACTCTGGATAAGTCCCTTAAACTCTCCCAGCCCCAGTCTCTTCATCTGTAAAATGAGGATAATAATAGTACCTACTTCACAGGAATATTGTGAAAAACAAATGAGATATCATATGCAAAACACTATACAAACCTTAAAGTGCTATATAAATGACAATAATAATAAACACTATTATCATTCAGTTACCTATAACACATTAATGAAGTTGACATCACAGTTTAATCTTTGTAAAAGCTAGGTAACTTTTAATATTTTTAATATTTTTCTTAATATGCCTTCTCTTGTTTCCTTCACTTGATCCTTATTCTCTTCCTAAATGTCATGGTACCAGTTAGGGTCTAGGCTGGGATATTAACTCTTTGAAAATGATGTGGTCAGTGAAGAGGAGATGCTACTCAGAGAAAGATGGAATCCAATTGCTAGCTCCCATTGTATCTCTTCTAGGGTGAAAAGGTGGGAATTTCTATTCCTTTGAGAAGAGGAACAGCCCTGCTGATGACTGTATCTCTTTGCTCTTATCCCTCTTGGGTAGAAGTAATTGGATGGTCTCTCCTCTCTGGGAAGCCAGGCAGGTAAGAGCACTGACAAGTTCTTTGAGCCTCAGTTTCCTCTATAGGCTCTGTAGAACAGAAATAATAAATCTGTCCTATTTCCCCGAGTTATCATAAGGCTCAAATTAAATCATGTGTGTGAGTACTTGTAAACCAGTGAAGTACTACATAAAGGTAATGTCAAGAAAAGATTTATCTCTTGAATGCTGAAACTGCTGAAGGTGGCAGATCTAGGGAAGGTATATTCAATAAAAAGTCTAGATTTTTGGGGAAAATCAACATTCCATTTTCTTGAACCCTACCTGTAAATCAAAGTCTTTTTCTTTTGATTTAATCCAAGTTTTGCCTTGGGTTTGTGGGTCTATCAACAGTGGATATCGAGTCGCTTTAGTTACAATGATACCATTTTGAATTGAGAGGTCATCTCCAGGCAGTCCCTGCAGTCCCCATTCACCAATCTACATCAGAGAAAACAGAACATTAGCCTAGGATCCAGCAGTTAGTTTTAACTAGATCAAATTACTAGGGTGTGTAGGTAGTATTTCAAAATTATTGCTAGTAATAAAAATAACACTATCAATTTTAAAGGCTTTTTAAAAAGCAGAATAATCCAATGAATTTTCTCTCTTATAAACTATTACATTCAGTGCTTTGAAAAAAGTCAATCTGTACATATGAACTGAAAAACATGATTTTTTTTTAAAAATAGTAATTGCAAGATCCTTTTCTCAAACACCTCAGAATAACATTTATCTTTCCCCAGAGTATTCTCACATTTCAAATCTGCTCTATCAATTAGGCCCTTAAAGAAGACATTGTGGTGTGATGATGACAGTATCTTTATCTTATGGCAAAATGAAGGAATTTGAGTATATATTGAGCCTGATCTTCCCAGTGGAAAAGCTTTCTCCTTGAAGAAAGTTAGGTCTTTTGAGAGTTTCATTTACTCTTTCAAGGTACTAAGGGACTAATTGGAACATTATGAGTGTCACTTCTAAGAATAGATGAATTTCTGAAAATCTGTTGACAAAATAAATCTTTCTAAAGGGAAACATATTCTTCTACCAGCTTCCATATTTCTTGTTGTTCCCACTTTATGGATGTAAGACTAGACAAAGAGAAGGAATATAGTTGAAGCTCTTCCCAAGTGTTGTTTCTCAGAACTAAGATGCACGAAGGAGCACTGTGGGCCAGACTAGACAAAACCAAGCTGCTTAGTAGATCATGTAGTCCTTTAGCATCTAGCAATGGCTAAGTATTAAAACAATGGAGTGAGATTGGAGTTTGATTATTCAAGGTGTTAGTCAACAGACCAAACCAATTTTAAAATCCAGGATGTGTTGTCTCTTCAAGTAAGGTGGGGCAAAAACTCAATAGATACAAATGGTAAGCAAATGGCAGAGGTCTAGGCAGGTAGCTAATTAGTATCTTGAAGGTCTAGCAAAAGGCATTTGGGAACAAAATTCAGGGACCCTGAAGGCAGGGAGAGTAGAGGACTCCTGAGTGCCAAGATCAGAACAGAAGCCATAGAAAGAGACAGATCTGATGCTAAGCTGGTCAGCTACAGACCTGGACTCTCATGTTCATCCTGCCTAGGGATAGGATTGTTCTCAGAATCAGGAGATAAAGCTAAACTTAGAGGAAAAAGGCATCATCTGTAAAAGTCAGAGAATGTAGAGGCAGGAAACAAAGCACTTAATTACATCTTACCTCAAGGAAGTGTAGTAGGGAGTATGTAGCTATGCTTTCCCCTGATTCCCTACCAACTGAAAGAGATGTCTATGTAGAAGTTGTGGAAGACTGCATGAGTTTTCCTAAGAAATTGCAGAGAGATGATGATGATGAAGTAGGAACAGTTTGCTTACCTTACTGCATGCCATTTGCTTTTGAATACCTCTGACAGCAGGTAGAAGGTGCTTTTCCCTTTGGACAAGACCAATAGATTCTGCTCCAGGACTAAAGTGCTAGCAATATAGGAAGAAGACCAATGCAAGGTGAGGGAGTTGGGACTATTACACCTAGCACAGAGTGCTCACAGAGAACTCTTAAGCTTCCTGAGTTACACTGACAAGCAGGGTAACTCTGGATGCTAAAGATTATAGAAAAATCTTTTTTTTTTTTTTACCCAAATGGGAGCAATTGACAACTGATCCTCTGGGAGATTTTGTTCCTAGTACAAAAGCTACAAGGGAGTGGGGATGAGAGCCTTAAATGTGGGAAAGGGGATAGCCAAGTAAGTGTAGGGAAGCTAACAGATGTAAAATATTTAGTAACACTGGATCACCAGAAGCTGATTTGAAAAAGGGGATGAGGAAGAGTGAAGAGTTGAGGATGAATTCTAGGGATGTGAACCTAAGTGACTGAAAGGATGGTGGTGCCTTGACAGTGCTAGGCCCTGGGGATAAAAATAAAATGAATGAAGCAGTCCCAAATCTCAAGCTTATTTTCCAGCTAGGAGACAAATACACACACACACACACAAATATGTCCATAGATATAGATAAACATGTGTAAATATAAGTATATATAGAATAAATATGAAGAGAATAAAAACCAATAAGTACAATAAAGTTAAATACCACCAGGCAGATAAGGAGAGAGGACACTTGCATTTGAGGAGAGCAGGAAAGACTTGGCATAGAAGATGATGTTTGAACTGTTTCTTGAGAATGAGATAAAGATGAGGAGGAAAGGCATTCCAAGTATGGGAAATGGCCTGTGCCACATGAAAAGACATGAAGATGGGGGGTGTTAACATATGCATCATCTATCTCACAGGCTATTGTGAAGGTCAAATAAGATGATGTATGTGAAAGCACTTTGTAACCATGAAATGCTATAAAATTATAAGTAGTATGTTATTATTATATTCTCAATTCTATAAGATAAAAACCTAAGAAATAAATTGAAATACAAAAGAGATGATGAGGATACTAAAACTTACTGTTGGAGGATCCACCAACATGGAAATCAAGTTTAAGTTTTCAGTGAATGGAATTTTCCGAATTCTCATCTCTACTTCCCATTGTTCTTTAAGCAAAAGAATCCTGAAGGTCTGATTGAAAGGACCAAGGTAGGATAGGAAACCAGTACACAGCAGCACATCTCCTACAAGTCTATGTAGAAAAAACACGTGTATAAATAAATGATACTAAGATGTATTATGTAGATTAAAGGAAACACAAAGCTACACAGTGAATGGAGATTCACCTTCTAACAAACTAAGATATTGTATGATATTATGTTACATTTGTAATTCAATTACATTTACGTACTTTAAATTTGTATTGCTATTTTTCATTTTTATATTACCTTCATTTCTGGATTTATCCCTCCCCTGGTCACCTTTCCAGGAATCCATCCCTTCTAAGAAAAAAAATTTACATTCCTATTAAACATATTTTCATATTAGTGATGTTATAAGTAAGAGTTAGAACCAATAGGAAGAACCACCAGAGAGAGGAAACAAAACTCAACAGAAGAAAAAAAATAGCAAATACTATGCTTCGATCTGCATTCAAACTCCATAATTCTTTCTTTGGATGTGGATAGCATTTTCCATCATGAGGCCTTTGGAGATATCTTAGATCCTTGTATTGCTGGAAAGGGTTAAGTTTATCAATATTAGTCATCATGCAACGTGGCTGTTATTGTATACAACGTTCTCTTGGTTCTGCTCATTTCACTCGACATCAGACCATACAAGTCTTTCCAGGTTTTTCTGAAGTCAGTCTGCTCATCATTTCTTATAGCACAATAGTATTCCATTACATTCATATACCACAACTTGTTCAGCCATTCCCCAATTGATGGGCATCCTCTCAATTTCCAATTCTTTGCCACCACAAAAAGAGCTGCTATAAATATTTTTGTACATATGGGTCCTTTTCCCATTTGTATGATCTCTTTGGGATACAGTCCTAGAAGTGCTATTGCTGGGTCAAAGGATATGCACATTTTGATAGCCCTTTAGGCATAGTTCCAAATTGCTCTCCAAAATGGTTGGACCATTTCACAACTCCACCAACAATGCATTAGTGTTCCAATTTTCCCACATCTTCTCCAACATTTATCATTTTCTTGTTTTGTCATCTTGGCCAATCTGACAGATGTGATGTGGTACCTCAGAGTTGTTTTGATTTGCATTTCTCTAATCAACAGTGATTTAGAGCATTTTTTCATATGACTATAGATAACTTTAATTTCTTCATCTGAGAACTACCTATTTATATCTTTTGATCATTTATCAATTGGGGAATGACTTGTATTTTTATAAATTTGACTTAATTCTCTATATATTTTAGAAATAATGCCCTTATCAGAGAGACTGGTTGTAAAAATTCTTTCCCAATTTTCTACCTTCCTTCTAATCTTAGTTGTATTGGCTTTGTTTGTGCAAAAACTTTTCAATTTAATGTAATCAAAGTTATCCATTTTGCTTTTCATAATGTTCTCTATCTCCTGTTTGGTCATGAATTCTTCTGTTTTCCATAAATCTGATAGGTAAACTATTCCATGTTCTTCCAGTTTGCTTATAGTATCAGCCTTTATATCTAAATCATGAACCCATTTTGACTTTATTTTGGTATATAGTGTGAGATTTTGGTCAATGCCTAGTTTCTGCCATACTCTTTTCCAGCTTTCCCAGCAGTTTTTTTCAAAGAATGGGTTCTTATCCCAGAAGCTGGGGTCTTTGGCTTTATGAAATAATAGATTACCATAGTCATTGACTACTGTGTCCTGTACACTTAACCTATTCCACTGATCCACCACTCTCTTTCTTAACCAGTACCAAGCAGTTTTGATGATTGCTGCTTTATAATACAATTTAACATCTGGTATGGCTAGGCCACCTTCCCCTGCATTTCTTTTCATTAATTCCCTTAATGTTCCGGGCCTTTTATTCTTCCAAATGAATCCTGTATTCTTTTTTCTAACTCTATAAAATAATTTTTGGTAGTTTGATTGATATGGTACTGAATAAGTAAATTAGCTTAGGTAGAATTGTCATTTTTATTATATTAGCTCAGCCTACCCATGAGCAACTGATATTTTTCCAATTATTTAGATCTGACTTTGTGTGAAAAGTGTTTTGTAATTGTGTTCATAGAGTTCCTGGGTTTGTTTCAGGAGGTAGACTCCTAAATATTTTATAATGTCTACAGTGAGTTTAAATGGAATTTCTCTTTCTATCTCTTGCTGTTGGGCTTTGTTGGTAATATATAGAAATGCCAATGATTTATGTGGGTTTATTTTATAGCCTGCAAATTTGCTAAAGTTGTTTATTATTTCAAGTAGTTTTTTACTTGATTCTCTAGGATTCTCTAAGTATATCATCATGTCATCTACAAAGAGTGATAGCTTTGTTTCTTCTTTGCCTATGCTAATACCTTCAATTTCTTTTTCTTCTCTTATTGGTAAAGCTAATATTTCCAGTATGATATTGAACAACAGTGGTGATATTGGTCATCCTTGTTTCACCCCCGATCTTACTGGAAATGCCTCTAACTTGTCCCCATTACATATGATGCTTGCTGAAGGTTTTAGGTAGATGCTATTTATTATTTTAAGGAAGACTCCATTTATTCCTGTGCTCTCTAGTGTTTTTAATAGCAATGGTTGTTGTATTTTGTCAAAAGCTTTTTCTACATCTATTGAGATGATCATGTGGTTTCTGTTAGTTTTGGTGTTGATATCATCAATTATATTGATAGTTTTCCTAATATTGAACCAGTCCTGCATTCCTGGTATAAATCCTACCTGGTCATAGTGTATTATTCTTGTGATAAGTTGCTGTAATCTATTTGCTAACATTTTATTAAAATTTTTACATCTATATTTATTAGAGAAATTGGTCTATAATTTTCTTTCTCTGTTTTGACTCTTCTTGATTTTGGTATCAGCACCATATTTGTATCATAAAAATAATTTGGTAAAACTCCTTCTTAAGAAAAAAAATGTTTAACAAATGCAAAAAAAAAAGAAAAAGAAAAACAGTTGAGTGTTTAACAACCTATCAACTGAGTTATGAAAGCTTCCAGTATATTTAGTGTTCCATAGATATAGTTTTCCACTTCTCCAATGGAGGGAGGGAATTACATTATTTTCAATTCTTCTTCAGGGACAAACAATTGTCATAATTTAATTATAGAAGTTGGGTTTTTTTAGTTGTTATTCTTCCCATTTATATTGCTGTAGTCACTGTGTATACTGTTTTTCTGGTTTTGCTTATCTTGATTTGCTTACTTCACTCTGAATCAGTTCCTATGTCTTCCTCTGATTTTCTGAACTTTTTATATACATTGTTTCTTATTGTGCATGACCATTACATTCATGTACCACAATTTGTTGAGCTATTCCCTAACCAATTAACATCTATCTTTTCAATCCTTTACTCCCATAAAAAAGTTCTGCTATAAATATTTTTTTGTGTATTAGGCCTTTCATTTCTATCTTTGACCTCCATGAGATATATCCCCATCAGGAGGATCTCTGGATCAAAGGGTATAGACATTTTAGTCACTTTCTTAGTACAATTCCAAACTACTTTTCAGAAGGGTTGGACCAATTCACAGCTCTGTCAATGGTGTATTAGTGTGAGTGCCTTTGCACAATTCCTTCAACATTGACTATTTCCATCTTATGTCATTCTTTATCAACTAACTAGGTACAACATAAAACTTCAGAAATATTTTGATTTACATTTCCCTTATTATAAGTGACTTGGGAGCAATTTTTCAAATGGTTAATAGTTTGCAAATAGTAAATAGTTAATAGTTCATCTTTCGAGAACTGTTTGTTCATATTCTTTAATAAACTAAAAGCTTTATCTATTTTACCATTTAGTTTTTGTGACTGATTTTCTCCCTTATGTGGCTAGCCATATCTGTGAAATATATCTGATCTAGTTATCTGCTTTTTTTAAATGGTGTGACCTTTAATATTAGGTTGCAGATCCATTTTGAGCTAAATCTGGTAGATGTTTTAAGATGTGAGTTTAAACTAAATTTTTGCCAAATTGCTTTCCAGTCTTCCCAGCAATTCTGTCAAATGATTTTTCCCCAACAGTTTATGTTTTGAGGTTAAATGTAACTCAATTTAATAAGCATTTACTAAGCACCTATTATGTGTCAGGCACTGTTAGGCTCTTGGGAAACAAAGATAACAGTGCCTGCTTCAAGTAATTTACATTTTACTTTATCCTTTGTACTTCTTTCAGGACAGAAATTCTGTCCCAATCCACGTAGTATATAATACATTGTTGATGCTCACTGAAGAGCACTGTGCAAAAGGGTGGAGGAAGATAGCCTAAAAGGGAACATAACATCACATAACAATCAGAACATAAAAGGGGACATGGACTATTTCCTGCTCTAGGCTATGGATTATTGTACTCTCCCACACAAAGCCAATCTAGATTGTGCTGCACAGTCTCTTTGGATAGTCTTGATCAGTCAAATGGTTCAAGAAGAAAATTAGATGTTCTATTCTTGCTATTCTTTCTCCTTGCCCTTCTCTGCTCTAAACTTTTTCAGATTCCTGATCTAGAATAAGGGTTTATAACTGGAAATCTACAAAGCCCCAGTGGTCTGATTTCGGGGAAGTTCATGAACTTGGATGAGAAAAAATATAACATCTTTATTTTCACACACCTGTAAATGAAATTTAGCATTTTCTTCAATCATGAATTTTAAAAAAATTCTTATAAGTAGTCTGTAGACTTCAACAGATTGACAAAGGGATCCATGACCCAAAGAATGTTAACAATCCCTGATCAACACTGAATCACTTCCCTCCTTTCCTTCATTTCTCCTTTTCCTCTCAGTTTTCTGGAAATATCATTATCTGTTAACAGAGGTGTTTCCTCTCAGCACAAAGATCACCAGAGGCCAAAAGACCACTGGGAATAACTATCAATGTGGATATATAACATGGAGAAATGACCCAACTATATAAATGATTCATAAATAGAAAGAAAAATATCTTCATGTGGACTGTTAATATGAACTGAGGCAAAAGTGAAATTAATCACAAAAAGAAAAACTGAGGGGAAAAGCACATCATGGGAAAAGATATATGTTTTACAAAAAGCTGTCTGTCTGATGCTTTTGTTCCTACAAAAAAGAGCAAGACATCAAAATATCTACCTGTTAATCTGAGCTTTGAATTCTTTGCTTTGCTGAGTCCATCTGACTTTTTCTCCACTCAGTCCATCGATAAGGGCTGATGCTGCCTGCATCTTTCTCCGGCATGATTCTGCATCATTCAACAAGTCCTAAATCCAGAAATGGATAAGGTCTTGAGGAAGTTTCAAATAGGGTTAATCAAACACCCAACAGATTTATTTTTTACACAAAGTTCAGAAAGACTTCCTCCATTTATAAAATAGTCCTAAAACTGAGCATCTCAACTAACATCTTAAATACTGAATGCTATCATTGATTAACATCATATTTTAATATTTGCTTCCATGAAAGTTCAAGGAAACAATTTAATGAAGGAGAATCAGACATTCACATCAATCATGGCAGTATTTCATCAACTGTTTTCAGTATTTTAAAAATTAGATTTAAATGAATAAAATACATATTTTTTATAAAAATTATCTTTTGATAAAAGGATACCTCATCAATTCATATTTACTTTATAGTCAAGTTACTATAAATAATTAAGAATTTGATGTTTCTCTCTTAAAGAAATATACTTACATTTAAAGAAATTAGTGTTTTAGGTCCTAGTCTATGTGTCATAACCAATGAATGAGTACATTTACTATTATGTATTTCCCTTAAAGACTTGTAACTTTGTTTTGGAACATTTGATTTTTATTTAGGTTAAATGATACATACAGTATTAATAATTGAACACAATTTCATTATGTGGTCCTACTCTCATAATCTTACATATAAAGTTTAACTTACCATTTTCTCATTCATGGCTGCATCAAATTTTGCTTGCACTTTATCTAACTCAGCTTGCTTTTCATCCAGCAATGCCTGAGCCTTCCCTAATTCAGCATTAGCCACTGCCAAGCGCCCTTCTTGCTTTGCCAAATTAGCCTTACAATGAAGAATACATGATTAGTATTACTGAATAGCTGTTAGTTTTCAATATTCAACATTAACTCTTTCAATATATGTAATTGTTAAGCAATAACCAAGAATATTAGAATAGTAGAAGAGAGATGATCTAGTCTAACCCCTTCATTTTATAGAAAAAGAAACTGAAACCGAAACCTGTGGAGGTAAGATGTTTTTCCCAAGGTCACAAGGCAGGGCAAGGACCAAGGTATTTTAATTTTGGCTCAGGGCTCTTTCCATGACAGTATGCTGCCTCAGCTATTTTATTAGTAATAGAACATTTTATTATCTGTAAGAATACTTTAAAATTTACTAGTGAATTAATGAATAGGAGGATGATCCATATATAAAGCTATGCCTTTATGTATTTTAAGCTTTTTTATTTTTCAAATTAACAAATATATTTAAGCACCTAGTATTGGTCAAGACATTGGGAATACAAAAAGGACAATCAGTCCTTGTCCGTAAGGAGACATAATCCAAGAGTGGGGTGATACATGTACATAAATGACTATTATAAAAGTCAGAAATAGAATTCTATGACATTAGGTCCAGCTCTCCACCTACCACAACACTTAGCTGCCTCCTAAGAAAGGTCGGCCTGGTTAGATCCCATCATATCATCTGGAGACTGGTAATGATGAGAAATGGGAACAGGCAAAGATTTTATCAACTGCCTCATATCTGATAGCCCCAGTGATGGCTTAACCAGACTTAAGCAAATCCTTTGTGGTGCATATAGATGCTACCCTATAAGACCTGGGAATGGTCTTATGCTAACAAAGTGATGGTCATCAAAAAACCTATTGCATTTACAAATAGAGGGCTCACAAACAGTGAAATGTGTCCTGCTACATACAACCTGGGAGTTCTTGGCTTTGGAGTGGGCTTTCACTGATAAACTCCCAAGACTTTATGTAGAGAATTCAATTTCAAGTATGGAGAGACATTAATATACTGACATATTTTGACCAGCACTAAATTGGATGCTGCCTGTTAAAGATATGTATCAGTATGGCTAATTTTGATTTTGGCATGCAGTACAGGCTAGGGAAGACTAAGATAGATGCACCTGCTCAGTCTAGAAAGGCTGCATGAGGGAAATTATATGCTAAGTTATGATACTCACAGTGCACATTTACAGATGCTTAAGTATACCCTGTATAATTTATAAACATTGCAAATTTTTCCATGTGCTGTTCATCCAATTGCATATTATAGTTTGAAAATTAAACATTCTTTATTCATTTGGTTTTTTGTTTTTAGTCCAGTCCTGAAATACTGTGGGTGGGAAATAGTATAAATTACATGCTACCCACCTCGCAAGTTAAAAATTTGCGATATCTATAAATAATACATGACACACTTATATTAACAGTAGAAGAGTAAGAAATACCCTATCCCTCCTCAAATGTCCCTTTGCCACTGAAGGAAAATAAAACTTAACACTGGATCTGATAACAATTACTAATTCTCATATTGGTAATTAAATGATAGTATTCTTTGCAGATTTCTTCTGGAATGTAATTTTGTCTTTTGTTGAGGATTAAATGCTCACCACCCACAACAGTCTAACTTGAACTCTCCCTGAGGTCAGTGACACTCTGCATGGTTGAGATAATGCAAAGGAAGTAAAAAGGATAAGACAAGATAAGAGGGCATGAAAAAAGGAATGCAGAATTTTTAATAGAGATATCTGCACCTATTAATCTAGACTGTGCCCACTCTTTTAAAGTGAGAGATACAGGAGATTTATTTTACTGAACATCAATTTACTGTAGGGGGAGAGCCCTTTACCTTCAGAGGCAACACCTCCTTGTTAATTCCAAAAAAAGTTGCCATAGCAAGTGTCCAAGACAGCAAACCAGCAACATTACCGCAGACCTTTTTACCATTCTCAAAAGTATAATCATCCATATTAAAATATGGCTGTAATAGCTCTACTGTCTCTTCATTAATAGTGTCCTTTGGGAACTGCTGTAGACTCTGTAAGAATCCGGCCCCGCTCATCAACTGCAAAAAGAGATTAGATTTATGACTTTGGAGAAAACAGGACAATTTTTTTCCCTTCAGACTGTTAGTTTCTACTCTGAATTAAAAAAAAAAATTAAACCCTGGCTCTAAATGGATGGTTCAAGGATACTGTGTTAATGAGCCAGAATTTGCAACCTTTGATTCTCTCTTCAGGTTTCCATAAGGAGCGGAGGAAGAAGAAAAAGAAAAATGCCTTCCCACTCTCCTGATTAATACTACTACCCAGGCATATGTCCCCATAATACATGTTCCTAATTAGAAGCAGGGCTAAGGTGAAGGCTGGGGACAGGACAAGGGCTGAAGACCTGGGAAAGGGTGGGGCAGAGCCAATAGTGCTTGGATTCTGCTATTTCTAGGTCAACCACCTCTTCTAGTACATGTGCCCCCCGATTAACATTCATAATCAACTTTGGAAACCACTTGTAAACATACCCTTCAGAGGCTGCTGGGTAACCACTGAACTGTTCTGCACAGAAGCAATGGAGATCTCAAAGTGGGGAGGGAGGGAGAATTGGGTAAATCATATAAAGAGAAGGCCAGTCTGACATTCAGATTCTGTTTGCCTTCACCACATTGTTAAAGGCCCTCTATCCTTGTTCATTCATCCAGTACACATTGATTGAATGCTTTCAGGGTGCCAGAGAATTGGAATGGGTGCTAGAGGTACCTAACCTAGGCAATTCAGAACTTCTATTCCTAGGGAATTAGTGCATTTTACTCACTTTCAATGACTCTCCCCAGGACGGTTTGCAGCAAGGCTTTTCAGGATCCATTGTGACAGGGTCAATCTTCTTTTGGAATAACAACAGACAACAATCCATGATTCTCATAATGAGATGAGGAGGTTTTGCAAGCTTCCTGACTGTAGCTATATCATTTGGTTTGATAGTCTGTATAAAGAATGAATACATTAAAACCATTTCAAAGATCCTCTGAAGTGATTTTTATTAACTCCCAGGATCATAAACCTTGAAAGGACCATAGAGTGTGTACCCAGGCATTATCCTAGCTATCTGTGGCCCCACTGATACAGCATTTTCCTTTAACACTTGTTACTCAGGTATTTGAACTAACTATGAGTCACCATTCATTAATCAATCATCCTCAATGTGCTATCAATGGGTCACGTTAACACCTTCTCAAGGAATTCACCTGTCAAGAGAATATTGTGCCTTGTTAAATAGGTATAATAAATACCAGAATATAAGCCTCACTAGTGGGGCAACAAATATCCAAGAAAGCTTGGGCACACACACTAGATAATCTTGAAAAATCATCTAATCAATTGCCCTCTTTGTACTTGAAGTACACTTAAAGTAGCTTAGACAATAGAAAATCTATCCAATTTTAAAAGTCTACTGGAGTCTAAGAAATCTTCATTACCAAGAAAGAGCTAATACAAATAGTTCAATTCACTGTATTTTTGTCCCTGTTTCCATAGAAGTTTGATTTATGAACATGAAAATAACGAGTTACATAAAATCAAGACCTTTTTAAAGCTTAATTTGTAATTGAGAGAATTAAATCAATGGAAATGCATTTCAAGCTAGGCAGTAAATCACACTAAGAATTCAATTTTGTTTCCTGAATGAGAAAATCTCACGGTTAACTTCATGATGGGAATATTTTGTTAATGTGAGCTTCTCTTGAAGTCTACACATTTGCTTACATTCAGGGCTGCTTCTGCTTCTTCTAAAGCTGGCTTGGCTGCCTCTAGCTTGGACTCAGCCTTTACTTTCTCACTGTCAATTTCATCTACAATTTTTTGGGCTTTGTCTTTCACCTCTTGAACTTCATTTTTCACTTTGGCTGATGCTTGGGCACTTACAGTGACTTCTGCTAGCACCTATGAAATTGTGAAACATAAAAAAAACCCATGGAAACCATGTTTGGAATAATAGTGAGGGACTATTTACCTCTTATAGAAGACAGCTAGATCTAAAAACAGATAATATCCCTAAGAGAGAAGCTAGAGAGTCTGGCATAGTGTAGTGAGAGGTGGCTAAAGAGGGAAAGAAGAGGGAGAGAGAAGACACAGAGGACAATGATCAAAACTCCGAAGGAGCAGCCAGAGAGGTAAGAAAACCAGGAAAGGAAAAGAAGTTCTGTCTTGTTTGATATTTTTATCAGTGACTTGGACAGAGATATAGAAGGCCTGCAAGTCAAGTCTGCAGATGACATGAAACTGGGATATATTCATATTACACTGGACAACAGAATCAAGACGATTAGAGAACTTAACAAGTTAGAATTATGAACTCAAACTAATAAGATTAATTTAAAAGGGATAATATAAAGTCTTGCAATTACACTTTTAAAAAATCAACTATACACATATAAAATATGGGAGACATAGTTTATCAATAGGTCTAGGCCTAAAAACTTAAAAGCTTTTATTAGGCTAAAACTGAGATATGAAGGAGCAATAGGGCAGAGCTAACACAAAAGCTAATGTCACCTTAGACTGTATTAACAGAAATGTGGTTTCCAGGATGAGGGAGATGATAGTGTCAAAATACTTTGTATTGGTTAGGGCCCACATGGTACATTGTGCTCTATTTGAGATATATTTTAAGAGGGACAGTGTCAAAACAGCGCACATCTAGAAGAAAATAATCAATATAGTGAGGGGATCTCAACTATGTCACATAAGGAATGGCTGAAACTACTAGAAATGTTTAGCATGGAGAAAAGAGGGAGAGATATCACAGTTGTCTTTATCTACTTTTTCTTTTTCTAGCTTTTTTAGTTGCATGACCAATTCATTTATCTGCTTTTTCTTTATGTCATTGATGTAAACAATTAGAGATATAAAATTTCCTCTAAGTACCACTTTGGCTGCATCCCATAAATTTTGGTATATTTTCTCATTGTTGTCATTTTCTTTAATGAAATTATCAATTGTTTCTATGATTTGTTCTTTGACCCACTTGATTTTTAGGATTAGATTATTTAATTTCCAATTAATTTTTGATCTCATTCCATTGTCCATTATTGAATGTAATTTTTATTGCATTACGATCTGAAAAGGATGTGTTTACTATTTCTGCTCTTCTGCATTTGGTTCTGAGGTTTTTATGTCCTAATAAGTGGTCAGCTTTTGTGTAGGTGTGATATGCTACTGAGAAAAAGGTATATCCCTTCCTATTTCCATTCAGTTTTCTCCAGAGATCAATCATATCTAACTTTTCCAGAATTTTATTCACTTCCTTCACTTCTTTCTTGTTTATTTTGTGGTTCAATTTATCTACTTCTGAGAGGGGAAAGTTGAGGCCCCCTACTAGTATATTTTTATTATCTATTTTCTCCTGTAGCTTAATCCAACTTCTTAAAAAATTTAGATGCTAAGGGGCAGGTAAGTGGCGCAGTAGATAGAGCTCTGGCCTTGGAGTCAGGAGGACCTGAGTTCAAATTCGGCCTCAGATACATGACACTTACTAGCTGTGTGACCCTGGGCAAGTCACTTAACCCTGATTGCCTCACCAAAAAAAAAAATTTAGATGCTATACCATTTGGTGCATATATATATTTAGTATTGATGTGACTTCTTTGTCTATAGTACCTTTCAGCATGTAAGTTTCCTTCTTTATCTTTTTAATTAAATCTATTTTTGCTTTTTCTTTGTCTGAGATCATGATTGCTACCCCTGCTTTCTTTGCTTCAGCTGAAGCATAATAGATTCTGTCCAGTCCCTTTTCTTTACACTGTGTGTATCTCTGTCCTTCAAATGTGTTTCTTGTAAACAACATATTGTAGGATTCTGGTTTTTAATCCATTCTGCTAACTGCTTTCATTTTATGGGTAAGTTCATTCCATTCACATTTATAGTTATGATAACTGTGTATTTCCTTCCATACTATTTTTCGCTTGTTTATCCCTTACTCCTTTATCCCCCTACCCTTTACCTACTCACAAGTGTTTACTTC
Organism: Vombatus ursinus; assembly: GCF_900497805.2. NCBI lineage: Eukaryota > Metazoa > Chordata > Mammalia > Diprotodontia > Vombatidae > Vombatus > Vombatus ursinus. Next base: position 16,613,814 of record NW_020954589.1, on the reverse strand, counting down.
TGATCAGCGCCTTCCCCAATACACCCTCCCTTTTATCATACCCCCTTCTATTATCTCTATCCCTTTTTACTTCCTTATAGGGTAACATAGATTTCTATATCCAACTGAGCTTGCATATTGTTCCCTCTTTGAGCCAATTTTGATGAGAGTAAAGTTTAATTAAGCTTTGCCTGACACCCTCCCATCGTCTCCTCCATTTATATAATGGCTCTTTCATGCCTCTTTTATGTGGGATAATTAACCTTATTCAATCTCCCCCCCTCTTTCTTACAGTGCAATTTTCTTTCTCACCCCTTTATTTTGTTTTTTGGGGGGTATCATCCCATCAAAGTAACCTTATATCCATATCCTCTGTCTACACATACTCCTTCTAATTGTTCTGATAGTAATAAAGTTGTTAAGAGTTACAAATATTACCTTGCCATATAGAAACATAAACAGTTTAACCTTATTGAATTTCTTATGTTTTCTCTATCTTGTTTCTTTTTGTAATCTTTTTTATATTTCCCTTGAGTCTTGTATTTGGAGGTCCAATTTTTTATTCAGCTCTAGTCTTTAAATTAGAAATGCTTGAAAGTACTCTGGTTCATTAAATGTCCGTATTTTTTTCCCTGAAAAATTATTCAGTTTTGCTGGGTAAATGATTCTTGGTTGTAATCCTAACTCCTTTGCCTTCTAGTATATCATTTTCCAAGCCCTCTGGTTCTTTAATGTGGAAGCTGCCAAATCTTGTGTAATCCTGACTGTAGCTCCATGATATTTGATTTTTTGGGGGGTGGGGGGGGCGCTGTTTGCAATACTTTTCCCTTGATCTGTGAGCTCTGGAATTTGGCTCTGATGTTCCTGGGAGTTTTCATTTTGGGATCTCTTTCAGGTGGTGATCAACGGATTCTTTCAATTTCTATTTTGCCCTCTGGTTCTAATATATCAGGGTGGTTTTCTTTGATAATTTCTTGAAAGATGTCATCCAGACTTTTTTTTTTTTTTTTTTTTTTAGGATCATGGCTTTCAGGTAGTCCAGTAATTCTTATATTATCTCTCCTGGATCAGTTTTTTAGGTGAGTTGTTTTTCCAATGAGAAGTTTAACATTTTCTTCTATTTTTTTTACTTTGGTTTTTCATATCTTGATGTCTTATAGAGTGATTAGTTTCCACTTGTTCAATTCTAATTTTTAAGGAATTATTTTCTTCAGTGAGCTTTTGTACTTCCTCTTCCATTTGACCAAGTCTATTTTCCTCAGTAAATTTTTATCTTTTCCCTTATTATTTTTTTTTCATGATTCTCTTGCATTACTCTCATTTCTTTTCCCAGTTTTTCTTCTACTTCTCTAATTTGCTTTTTAAAATCCTTTTAAGCTCTTCCAGGAATTCTTTTTGGGCTTGAGACTAAATTACATTTTTCTTTGAGGCTTCACATGTAGCCATTTTGACACTATTGTCCTCTTCTAAGTTCATGTCTTGATCCTCCCTATCACCATAGTAACTTTCTATAGTCAACTTCTTTTTTTTTTTTTGCTCGTTTTTTTCTGCCTTTTTTGTAATTTGGTGTTTTTATGTAGAAGTTGTGCTCTGGTTCTGCACCTTCCCAGGCTTTTTATGCTGGGGCTCTGGGTTTTACTGCTGGCTTTCACTGGGTTTCAGGGCTTAGCTGCTTGCTTTCTCTGGAGGGTAGGCCTCCCTTCTGGCTTATACTGGGAGGGTGGGGCCTCCCTGTTGGTCTCCCCTATGTGTGGGGTTTAACTGCTGGCCTGCTCCAGGGGTGGGACCTTGCTGCTGGGTTGCTATAGAAACAGTCTCTCTGCTGGTAGGTCCCAGAGCTGGGGTCTTGCTGTTGGCTGACCCAGGGGCAAGGGGATCAAGGCCTCACTAGTGGCTTGTGCTAAAGGTAGGGTTACTGGTGTGGGATCTTGCTGCACTGCACAGACTGCTCACTTGTATAGCGAGCTGATGGTTTGCAGAAGGGTAGGGCCTCACTGGTGGATTGGCCACAGGCTTGGAACCTTGCTGCAGGCCCCTTATTGTGAGGCTGGCTGCTGCTGCTGCTCTTGGACCTCACTCCCCTCCCACCTCAGGGAGACAGACCTTTCTTGCTGGGCTGGTAAGCTGCTTCCCTGCTCCTAGCTCAATTCTGAGGTGGTTTTCTAGTTCTTTGGAGGGGAATTAGGGAGGGCTTCAGAGGGTTCCTTCCTCACTCTGCCATCTTGGCACTGGAAGTGTCTTTAATTATTTGTAGGGCTAACATCTGGGGGACCGATTTATGCTGTGCAGATCCAGAGAATAAAACTATGACTAATGGGTAGAAATTGCAGAGAAATAGCATTTTTGCTCATTGCAAGGAGAAATTTCTAGCCATTAGGCCTGTCCAGGAACAGAATAGACTTTGTAGTGAAGTAGTAGCAAATTTCTTGTCACTGAAAGTATCTGAGCAGCTACTAGATGACACCTGCATGTCATCCATGCTATTGTAGAGTCATTCCAGCAGAGGGTGGGAGGCTGGGCTCAGGAGCCCTTTGCCTCCATGGTTCACATTTAAGCCTTCCCACAAACCTTGGAGGAAGGAGGTACTAAAAATATCACCCTTCCTCCTCCTCCACTCTCCCTTTCTAAACTCAGCCTGTGATTTTGTTGGTCTATAGGAAGCTCCTGCTAAAGAACTTTCTTTACCAATTGAGAGATTGTCAAGTTCTCTGCAATTGAGCCATTTAGTTGAGATAGTCAGGGGTTATGTGACTTGCCCAGGGTCATACAGCCAGTATGTACCAGAGATGGGAATTGAAATTGGATTTTCCTGTCTCCAAGGCCATCTCTCTTATCACTATGCTCTATTGCCCCTTATCCACATCTTGCAGATGAGGAAACTGAGGCTCAAAGAGGTTAAGTGATTTACCCAAGGTCATACAGATGGCAGGACTGGAGCCCAACTAGTCCTGACTCTAGATCTAGCACACTTACCATCTTACTTCTCTTTCAAGTTCAAAGATTTCATTTTTTTCAAGGTATTATCAATGTATTAAAAAGCAAATGGCCAAAGTCCAATTCCATTAAAACAAGTAGTCAAAGCTGAGTCTAGGTGTACAATATGCTCTGACCTTGAAAAAAAAGTAGACCAAGGCTCTGTGGAAGAAGTGATGCACATGGGAGGAGACTGATGGAACGAGCTTGGGCTGGGGCTGGGGCTGGGGCTGGGGGCAGATAAGCCATCTGGGACATTCCACTGGCAAAGACAGCCCCTTCTGGGAGGCCGCTAAAGCAGCTTCCCTTTGTTCCAGCAGCCCCTTTGCAATGCTTCCTTCTGCTGTCAAATAGATGCACTGGCTCTCTCTTCAGACAGGTTTGCAATCAGTTCCTCAGCATTTAAAAACAAAGCCAGATCTTATGGTTCCCTCTTCGCACTTTTAACTCACCAAATGAGTTGTGGAACTAAGGTTGTCTAACAATAAGGAAAGTTTCTTTTATTTTAAAGATTTCATCTTTCAAAGTCTCAGACAATAAGGATCCAACATTTCCCATGGAAAAAGGAGTAGTCAAAAAAAAAAGAAAAGAAAAAGAAAAAGGAATAGTCAAATATGGCAGAGAACTCAAAGAAAAGAAAAGCTAGAATAGGAGGGAGCAGGGAAGAAGACTTTAGGCTAGGAGAAGAACCTAATAAAATAAAACTAAAAAACCTATAGCCTTAGGTATTTTTTTTTTTATTTAGGTAGTAGAGACTTACAGGCATATAAGAAAAAGAGCTCATAGATCAAGTCAAGAGAAGAATATGATATATTTAAGATTATATATTGATGTAAATAAAATACTTAGAGATCTTCATGACCAGGATTTGGCATTTATGCACTATCTATTTTTCATAAAAGTTTTGGTATTTTTATTTGTTAGCAACATCATAACAGTTATTGTCTTAGTTAACTCACTTGATCTGCCTTTACAGAAGCCACTTCTAATTCCTTCTCCTTTATTGCAAGATCTTGTGATAGCTGAGCAACAGATTCACTTGCTTCCATCAGCTTACTTAGCCCTTGGAAAATAAGATAATTAAAAAATTTATCTACATATGCATACCTGCATGCCCCCCACATATATCCCTTTATATATGCATATAATTGTTGGATCTATGATTTATGTTTTTTTTTGTTTGTTTTCTTTTGTTTTGTTTTTGGCTAGGCAATGGGGTTAAGTGACTTGCCCGGGGTCACACAGCTAGTAAATGTCAAGTGTCTGAGGTTGGAATTGAACTCAGGTCTTCCTCACTTCAGGGCCAGTGCTCTTTCCACTGCGCCACCTACCTGCCCCCGAATCTATGATTTATGAACAAAAACCTGAAGGCCAAAATGAACAATCTTGAATGACAAGCAAGGAGTATAATAGAAGATCAAAGGTATACTTCTTGTAAGATAATTGCCCCCATTCTACTCTAGCCTACTCTTAAGTCAAGCTATAGCATCAGATTATTCAACCTGGAGAAAATGAACCAAACCTTATCACAGAACACCAAATGAAAAGCCTTCTGAAAATACCAGTGTAAGCTCTAGGACTTTTTAAGAGACCCAAAGTCCCCAAATGTCCAATAATCATTACATTCACCTTGGGTAAATTATAGACATCTTGAAGAGTAAAGGATCTCTCTTTCATTTCATTACTCCATGACTTATCTCAGTGAATTCTCATCAATATAGCTTCACATTGTATTTGGTTGATGTGTTTGCTTGATCATAAGTGCATAGTCTTGGAAGGAAGATTTTTATAACTTAAATTTTCCAATAATATTATAAAAATGAACAATTTTGAAAGAGTTAAGCCCTCTGATCAATACATTGACCAAACCTGATTCCAGAGAACTGAACATGAAGCACTCTCCCCATTGTCTGACCTAGAGGGGATGGACTCATTGTACAGAATGAGATGTACATTTTTGGATATGTCAATGTGGAAATTGGTTTTGCTTGATTTTGCAAAACAAAGATTTTGGAGGTTTTTAGGGGGAGGAGATGAGGGAAAAAATAAATACTTACCATTAACTAAAAAAATAAAATTAAACTGAAAAAAGAAACAAATTATCACTGTTAGTCATCACTATCTACCTATTTTCATTGCAGTGTATCTCTAGAATAGACCCTTTCATAACTCCCCTATTGTTGCCAGTAACATGAGCTCCTCAAAGGCAGGGATTACTTTTCTTTCTTTCTTGCTTTTTTTTTTTTTTTTTGGTCTTTGATCTGTCAAGGTTGAAATTTAAGGTAATTTGAGGCACAAAGTTCCAAGCACATTTAATTTATTGCTAAGACTAGTGACGACAAATAAAAGGAGTTTCTTAACTCAGTCAAAAGACCACAAGGTATGGCTTACTAGCCTTCATATAGTTTTGGGAAGTACAAGAGAACCAAGAACAGTAAGCATAAAACAATATGATTGGTCACAAAGTCTGAAGTATCACAGATGATGGAAAACAATGTGATTGGATGGGCAGGAATGCAGGGCTAGTGACAATCGCTACTTCCACAGTCAGGCATCTTGATTTTTGTCTTGCCGCTGGACTTGGATGACTCTGGAAGAGAAAGTAAGGCTGACAACTTTTCACAACTCTGCCTCACTTAAATCCAATTCAAGTGCAACTCAAGAAATCCCTATGTGACGTCATTAGTCTTCTTCAAAAACAAAGGATGCAGGTGCTGTCCACCCGCATTGTTATTTAGAGTCACAGTGATAACAGTCCAGATTTTCTTGAAGGACAGTCAGTGTTGCAGAAATAACAGACTTTTTGATGCCTACCTGCACCTTCCAACACTTGTTAGAAAGATAACAGATCTCCCTTAATTGTACATGGGCAGTTAGTATAGAAACAATATATTTCTTTGAATTAAGATGATTTATGGGACAACTTAGCTCAGAGAGGAAAAAACTTCTGAACTTAACTCAGAGACAAAGAAACATGGATTAGGCAATTCTAAAAACATACTGGGGGTGATATAGAATAGAATCAATTACAAAATAGAATCAGAATCAATTTGATTTTCTCAGATCTCTAGTGTTTAGCACATAGTAAGCATTTAAGTAAATGCTTATTGAAATAATTTTCATTCATATTTGAAGACAAAATTCTAATGTTGTTAATCATGTGTACATATGTGACTGCAAATACCTATTCATTTCTATACTGTATATATGTAAAAATTAGGTTTAGTAGGGGTTAAAAAAAAGGTCTGTATTTTTGTTGGCTTCACAAACAAGACACCAATATAGCCACCAGGGGGTGCTATTAACCAGTATAGTACATGACTATGTTAAGGGCCAAGTTCCTTAGAAACAATTCCTCTTCTTCTATTAAGCAGAACCCCCCCAACATCAGAGGACTTTCTAGGGCAATGGACAAGCAAGAAAAGGAATCCTTCTGTTATTACTGACACCAACAATTAGGATGGTCACTAAGATATGTTTACTAGGAAAGGGAAGAAAAGACTACCTTCACAAAACAACTGTTTTATTCAACTATTTAAAAAAGAAACTGGTCAAGCCGATTATATTTCTAGATTTTTATCTTTGTATTCTAGATTTTGTCATTTAAATGGTACTGTGGTTAAAATCAGAGATTTTGTAAATATTAACAGATAATTGTTAGTTAAGTGATAAAGGAAAAGTTCTTTAAGTGCTTAAAAGTGCTTTAAAGACTTAATACAGTTCAGATTTCACAAAATACTAGTTATTACTAAAATCTAGCTTTTCTAAGTATTTTGAGAACAGAAAAAATATTTGTCTTTTCAGGACCAAACTGGCATGTAAATGATTTATTTACCTGCTTCTGTGATTTGATTATGAGTGTTACTTCTGTCTCTTTCTCATTCTGTGTGACCTTTGTCCACATCTCACTTCTCCTCCTTAGGGGATCATCCCTGCATGCTGAGGCCCTTTCTTTAAATCTCCAGACATTGTTTGGGTAACTGTGGCTCATCTGGGCTTTCCATCTGTTTCTCCCTTTTTATGCTACATGACCTGGCCACTTGCTTTTCTGGTTACACACCCCTGATAGCTTTTATGCCATGTCTCTGTGCAATTCTTTGTTAGTAACACATTGCACTGTATGTACACCTACCAATGATCCCTTTGTTGTCATTGGCTAATCTGCACTTTAATTCAATCAATCAGAAAGCATTTATTAAGCACCTACTGTGTGTTTGAGTGCTGTATAAGACACTGGAGATTAAAGAAACAATTAAAGCTCTTGAGAAGTTTATATTCTATCAGACCCAAGTTTCTATGACTGAAGGAGGTTAAGGAGCAAGGTCGCTATCAGCTTTAGAGAGCAGGAAAAATTCAGTGGAGAGAAATTAAGGAGTAAGGTCACAGGGATGTGTTGGACCGGTTAAATTTTCAGTATGAGTAATTACACTTGGGAAATCTTCACAAGTTACAAAATAAGGGCTTGATTTGTCGTTTTGTTGATTGCCTGGGCTTTAAAAAAAAAGCATTAATAATGCAGATTAAACTTAAAAAGTGTGCATGTACACATTCCTTGCTCCTTTCCCCATTTCTCAGAACCCCACTGTATTGCTCTATAAACAATGCTTGAGTTCAGTGGAAGACTCAGGGAATGAAGTCATCACCAGACTGGAGGCCTGGTGACTAGATAATAATAATTATAATAATGATAACTGGTATTTATATGGCAGTTTAAGGCTTGCCAAGTGCTTTACATCCATCGTCTCATTTGAGCTTCACAATGCTCACCCCTGAGAAAGGGGGTCCTGTATTCCATGATTAGGAGATAGACGGACAGTGAAAAGTGACAGGATTGGAGCCAACATGTTGGAGTAAAAGCAGTGACTTGCTTGAGCTCTCCCCTAAACCCCTCCAAATACCTATAAAAAATGGCTCTAAACAAATTCTAAAGCAGCAGAACCCACAAAAAGACAAAGTGAAACAAATTTCCAGCCCAAGACAACCTGGACTGTTGATCAGAAAGGTATATCGTAGGCGGGCAGAGGAACACAGTTTGGCGTGGGAGCGCAGGCCTCAGCGAACTTGGAGCTGCCTTCAGAGAGCTGAATCGCAGGCAGCTGTGGTGGTTTCCAGAACTCTCAACCCATGAATGCCAAAGACAGTTTAGAAGGTCAGTGGGAAAAATCTGTGTCTACAGTGAGAGAGAGGAGTACAGTGGTCTCAGCTCCAGTCTCCGAGCTTGGCCCTGGGGCGGCGACTGCTTCTTGAGCTTCCAGTCCACAGACTGAGGGGGAATCTAGTGGCTGATCAGAGGGGGATTGCAAGGATCTCTCTGCTGGTGCAGGATTCTCTTGCTTTGCCAGTGCTTGGATCTGGGTCACAGTTCTGGCTGGCAATCCTGGGGCGAGGAGGAGAGCTGACGTGGTGGAGCTTATAGTGGCAGTGGAGAGGAAATCCTCCTCACAGTTCCAAGACAGAAAAGAGTGCTTGTGGTCACTCATAGACCAGAACACAGGACAGGAAAGGATTAAACACCTCACCCTTGATCATAGTACCTTGGAAGAACTGAAAATTTACAGGTCCCTAGAAGTATCTCTGAAAACAGCTGCACAAAACCCCTGAAGCTTGGGACAGTACATTCTCCACACTGGAAACAGACCCCTACCTTAACAAAGAGTTTATAACTCAAGTAATTGGCTGGAATCATGAGCAAGCAGCGCAAAAAGAGTCAGATTATATTATCTTATTTTGGTGACAAAGAAGAACAAAACATATAACCAGAAGAAGACAATAAAGCCAAAGCTCCTACATCCAAAGCCTCCAAGAAAAATATGAATTGGTCCCAGGCCATGGAAGGATTTTGAGAAGCAAGTAAGAAAAGTAGAGGAAAAACTGAAAGTGATGTTAAAGGAGACCCCAAAAAATGCTGAAGAAAATATCACCTTAAAAAATAGCCTAACCCAAATGGCAAAAGAGGTCCAAAAAGCCAATGAGGAGAAGAATGCCCTAAAAAGCAAAACTGGCCAAATGGAAAAGGAAGTACAAAAACTTACTGAAGAAAATACTTCCTTAAAAATTAGAATGGAGCAATTGGAAGCTAGTGACTTTGTGAGAAATCAAGGCATTGTAAAAGCAAATTCAAAAGAATGAAAAAGTAGAAAACAATGTAAAATATCTCATTGGAAAAACAACTTACCTGGAAAATAGATCCAGGAGAGAGAGAATTTAAAAATTATTGGACTAACTGAAAGTCATGATCAAAAAAAGAGCCTAGACATCATGTTTCAAGAAATTATCAAGGAAACCTGCCCTGATATTTTAGAACCAAAGGGCAAAATAGAAATGGAAAGAATCCACTGATCACCTCCTGAAAGAGATCCCCAAAGGAAAACCCCTAGGAATATTGTAGCCAAATTCCAGAATTTCCAGGTCAAAGAGAAAATCTTGCAAGCAGCCAGAAAGAAACAATTCAAGTATTGTGGAAACACAATCAGGATAACACAAGATTTAGCAGCTTCTACATTAAGGGACCGCAGGGCATGGAATATAATATTCCGGAGGGCAAAGGAGATAGGATTACAACCAAGAATCACCTACTCTGCAAAACTGAGTATAATCCTTCAGGGGGAAAAATGGTCATTCAGTGAAATAGAGGACTTTCAAGCATTCTTGATGAAAAGACCAGATCTGAAGAGAATTTGACTTTCAAATACAAGACTCAAGTGAAACATGGAAGAGGTAAACAGGAAAGAGAAATCATAAAAGACTTATTAAGGTTGAACTGTTTACATTCCTGCATGGAAAGATGATATTTGTAACTCATGAGTCCTTTGTCAGTATTAGGGTAGTGGGAGGGAAAATAATTATATGTATGTATAGATAGATAGAGGGCACAGGGTGAGTTGAAGATGAAGGGGTGATATCTGGAAAATAAAATTAAGGGGCGAGAGAAGATTATACTGGGAGAAGGAGAAAGGAAGAGGTACAATGGGGTCAATTATCTCACATGAAACAGACAAGAAAAGGCTTTTATAGTGGAGGGGAGATGGGGGAAGGTGAGAGGGAATGAGTGAATCTTATTCTCATAGGATTTGGCTTAAGGAGGGAATAACATACACAACTGGGTATGGGAATCTATCTTACCCTACAGGAAAATCAGGGGGGAAGGGGACAAGAGAGCAGGGGGATGAGAGAGGGGAAGGCAGACCGGGGGAGGGGATAATCAGAAGCAAACACTTCTGAGGAGGGACAGGATGAAAAGAGAGAATAGAATAAATGGGGAGTAGGATAGGATGAAGAGAAATATACTTAGTTTTTCACAACATGACTACTATGAAGTGTTTTGCATGACTACACATCTATAACCTGCATCGAGTTGCTTACCTTTTCAATGAGGGTGGATAGTGAGGGAGGAAGGGAGAAAATTTGTAACCCAAAGTTTTAAAAACACATGTTGAAAAAAATAAATTCCAAAAAAAAAATGACAGGAAATGGAATGCTGTGAAGAAGAAAAAGGTCAGTTTATTCATTGGCAAAATGGAGCTAATGATATTACCTACTTCACAGTATTATGAAAATCAAACAACATAATGTGTCAAAGGCTTTGCAAATCTTAAAATAGGATATACATGCTAGTTAATATTATCATTATCTTCCCACCATGCCTTGTTAGGTACTCAGTAAAGATCTGCCACATGTTGAAGGAAAATGTTGAATGAATGGCAAAATAACTGGTTAACAGATTGATTTATTTTCTACCTAGTACTTTTAGTATCATATGGACAGCTACAAGAAAATGAAGCATGGGACAAATGAAAGGAATTTTATTTTATGCTACTGCCTACTCTGTTAATATTTTAGGCCAGAGAATGGCCTGGACTGTGCTAGGCTAGGAGAGAACCAATTTAACTGAATCAGCCATTCAGGTTGTCTTGGGCTGGAAATTTGTTTTACTCTGTTTTTTTTGTGGGTTCTGCTGCTTTAGAATTTGTTTAGAGCAATTTTTTATAGGTATTTGGAGGAGTTTGAGGGAGAACTCAAGCAAGTCACTGCTTTCCCTCCACCATCTTGGCTCTGCCCCCCTATTATCCCCATTTTACAAATGAGGAAACTGAAGCAAATGAGGTTAAGTGACTTGCCTAGGGTCACTCAAGTAGTAGATATCAGGGACCAAATTTGAACTCAGGTTTTCCTGATTCCAGGTCCAGTATTCTACCCCAAGACCTTGTAGAGATTGGAAAGTAGATATATAGGATGGTAGTTAGTGATATTTTCTTGGTCACTTTTTGTTGGTAATAAGGTCTATGTTTTTTTCCAAGTGTTCCTTATATCCTTCTCACTATTAGATATCTTGAGAAGTGATCCCTTAACATCCTCCAAATTTTACTACTTCCAGCAGTGGTCTCCTCTGTAAATAAGTGGTCTACAACAGGTGTTCCATCTTTGGGTGGTTGTGTGTGTATGTGTGTGTGCTGTTTTTAGTGCTGCTCTAACATCCTTGTGCAGCAGCACATCAAGGACTATGAAGACAGTACAAATGCTCTGCCGTCACTGACAGAGAATAGACTTCATTACAGAAATCTTTGTAGGTTTTTTCCATCTTTTGTCTGTACTATCCTTTCAGGTTCATTCTTAAATGCCATTTGGGTTATCTGGATTAGATTTTTTTCTAGCCAAGCTTTCTATAAAAGTTTTTCCTTGTATGACTTTTTGCATTTCTATGAGGTGATTAATAGCAGCTCATACTTCGATTGTCATAATGATTATATGAGACCAGAAAAAAACTACAGAGCACCTCAATGAATAAATTTTGTTTTTGTATCCTCATTACCTAGTACAGTTCCTGGCACATAGCAGATGCTTAATAAATGCTTATTGATTGTTAGATTGATTGATAGAGGCAACATTATGCTGACAAGGCAACACCAGTTCAGGCTATAAACTTGTTTTTAAAAACTACTGGAAAGGAATGGTTTAAGGTTAGTAACCATCTCCTGTTTTTCAGAGTATTGTCAATTTCATTTTTTTTGCTATGTTATTTGAGGTTTTCTACATCCAATGCTCCTTGACTGTGATAAATGGATATGAAATTGCAGTTTTCAAAAGAAAAAATCCAAGCTATCAATAGCTATATGAAAAAGTATTCTAAAGCATTAATAATTAGAGAAATGCAAATTGAAGCAACTCTGAGGCTCTATCTTACAACAGGCATTTATTCTATGTGCCAGGCACTGGGTTAAAACATGGGGATACCTAAAAAGGCAAAACATTCTCTGCCCTCAAGGAGCTCACAATTTAATAGAGGATAACATGCAAACAATTATATACAGGATAAATTGGAAATAATCACAGAAAGGAGGCACTAGTGGACACTTACATGAAGGAAGACTGATAAAGGCTTCTTGATAAAGGCGAGATTTTAGTTGAAACTTGAAGGAAGTCAGGGAAGCCATGAGATAGGGACAAAGAAGAAGAGAATTCTAGGTAAAGAAGGCAGCCAGTAAACATTCAGAATTGGGAGATAGAGTGTGATGTTGGAGGAACAACAAGGAGGTTTATGTTACTACACTGGAGGTTAATAAGGTATGGGAAGACTGGAAAGGTAGGAAGGGGCCTTACCTTTCAGATTAGCAAAGTTGACAAAAATAGAAAATAACAAATGGTGGAAGGGATGTAGGAAAAGAATGAACTGTTGGTGGAGCTATGAATTGGTCCAGTCATTCTAGAAAGCAATTTGAAACTATAACCAAAAAGTTACTATATTGTATACTCTTTGACCCAGTGATACCACTACTAGGCCTATACCTCAAAGAGATCAAAGAAAGAGATTTTGAAAAAGACCCATATATACAAAACTCATTATAGCAGTTCTAAGAGGTACCCATTAATTAGTGAATGGCTGAACAAATTGTGGTAGATGAATGTAATAGAATACCATTATGCTGTAAATAATGATAAAAAGAGTAGTTTCACAGAAATTTGGAAAGACTTGTAAGAACTGAGCAGAACTAGGAGGACAATTTATACAATACTCCTGAGTCATATATTCTACTTTATCATTGTCAAATAAAAAGCAGAATGGCAAGGGACATTTTGTATTTGTTTATTTGATGGGTTTCAACAGCCAATGAATTTATCAAATGCAAAGATCTCTAGTGATGAGCCTCCCTCTACACTTAGCTAGATTGGTTCTTGGATACACATAGTTTGTTGCTGAGACCCATTTTGAAGCCTCTCTAGTGCAGCAGAACCTGCCATACCTTGCACACCACCAGCCTACCCCTCAAGAACCGAGGTGCACCTTGATGTTACTGTGAATTATTGTAGAATATAGAAGCATGGGCAGTTAGGTAGCACAGTGGAAAGAGGGCTGTGCCTGGAATCAGGAAGACCTGGATTTAAATCCAACTTCACATACTTCCTAGCTATGTGACCCTGGGCAAGTCATTTAATCTTGTTTGCCTAAGTTTCCTCATCTGTAAAATGAGCTGCAAAAGGAAATGACAAACTCCTCCAGTATTCATTGCCAAGAAAACCCCAAATGGGGTCAAAGAGTCAGACATGACTGAAAAGACTGAATAACAACAAAAATAAAAGCACGACTCACCCTAAATCAATTTAATTCAACAAACATTAAGTGCCTACTATGTGCCAGGCACTGTGCTAAGTACTAGGGATACAAAAAGAAGCCAAAGATAGTCCCTGTCTTTGAGGAGCTTACAATTTAGTGTGGGAGACAACATGCAAACAAATGTATGCAAAACGAGCTACTCGTTGTTGTTCAGTCGTTTCCCTTGTGTCCAACTCTTTGTGATCCCATTTGGGGTTTTCTTGGCAAAGATACTACAGTAGTTTGTTATCTCCTTCTCCAGCTCATTTTACAGATGAGGAACTGAGGCAAACAAGATTAAGTGACTTGCTCAGGACCACACAGCTAGTAAATGTCTGAAACCAGATTTGAATTCAGGAAGATGAATGTTCTGACTCCAGGCCTTGCACTCTCTTCATTGCACAACTTAGCTGCCCAAAACAAACTATATACAGGATTAATATAGGAATAAATACAAGAAATAATGAACATGCAAACAAAAATATACAAAACAAGCTATATATAGGACAAATAAGAGGGAAGGCACTAGAATTAAGAGGGGCTGGGGAAGGTTTTCTGTAGAAGGTGGAATTTTAGCTGGGACTTAAAGGAAGTTCAGTAGTTGGAGTGGAGGACAGTATTTCAGGCATGGGGTTTGGTTGGTTAGTTGGTTGCTATCCTTCGTTCTCGAAGAGGACCAAAATGACATCACTGTGCTAGAGTCAAGTTTCAGTGTGTCTGACTATGGCTGATCAGACCAATATGAGCTCAGAATGCTTTACCATAGGTCAGGCACAAATAATTCGTGTGAACATTTGGAGTGGATTCTCTAAATTTATCCATCCTGTGTTTCCTTTGAGCTGTTTCAATTTTGCTCTGCTCACAGAGCACCATGCCTTCTCTGATGTGGGCACACCATACTGAGCAGCCCTGTGCCAATGTCTCCCATGTCATACAATCAATTCCAAAGTTCTTAAGAGAGACCTTGAGAGTGTCCTTGTATTGCTTCTTCTGACCAAGATGTTAATGCTTGCACTGTGTGAGTTCTCCATAAAATAATCTTTCTGGGAAGCATACATTCTGCATTTGAACAATGTGGCCAGCCCATCAGAGTTGTGCTCTCTACACCAAGAAAACACAGGTGCTCCATCAGCCACCACCATGGTGGAACCATTGGTGACAGCAAATGGAGAAGTTCTGAATGCTGTGGATAAGTTCACCTCCCTTGGTAGTGTACTTTCCAGGGATGTACACATTGATAATGAGTTCAATGCACACATTGCCAGAGCTGGCTCAGACTGACCACCAAACTGAAGGTCTACAGAGCCATAGTCTGACCTCATTGTTGTATGCCTGTGAAACCTGGACAGGAACCTCAATTGCTTCCATGGGAGACATGGGAGACAGCTAGAGAGAATGTTCAGGCCTAGAAATGGTGTGTCTTGTTTGTGCAACAGCCAAGAGGCCAGTGTCACTGGATCAAAGAGTACATGTTGGGTAGAAAAGTATAAGATGATTGAAAAGGTAGGAGGGTACTAGGTTATAAAGGCTTTGAATGCCCAACAAAGCATTCTGTATTTGCTCCTAGAGGCAACAGGAAGCCCCTGGAATTTATCAAGTTGGAGAGGGGGGTGACCAGATCAGACTTTTGTTTGAGAAAAAATCACTTTGGTGGCTGAATGGAGAATGGATTAGAATGGGCAGGGATTACAATTAGACAGGCAGATCTGCTACCAAGTAATTGTGGTAACTGAGGCATGAGGTGATGAGGACCTGTACTAGAGTGGTGGTAATGTTCGAGGAGAGAAGGGGGCTTATTCAGAAAATGTTGCAAAGATGAAATCAGCAGGCCTTGGCAACTGATTGAATATGGGGGTGGTGAGAGATAGGAACCAAGAATGACTCTTAGGTTGGGAGTCTAAAGGACAGGGAGAATGGAATTGCCCTCTACAGTAATAGGGAAGGAGGGAAGGAAGTAATTTAGGGGGAAAGATAATGGGTTCTGTTTTAGACATAACAAGTTTAAGATGTCTACTGAACATCCATTTTGAGATGTCTGAAATGCAATTGGAAATGTGAGATCGGAGGTCTGTAGAGAGATTGGGGCAGGAAAGATAAATTTCAAAATCATGATAATTAGATCCATGGGAGCTGATGAAATCAAGTAAAGTAGTAGAGAGGGAGAAAAGAAGAGGACTCAGGCTAGAACCCTGGGGAACACAAAATCACAAGCGATCATTAACTAACTTCAACTACCTAAACTTCATGTATATTCTCCTGAACATATGACTTCAGACACAGGGTTCTTAAACATTTTTTGTGTCATTTGAAGTCTATGGACCACCCCCCCACCCGCCTCAGAACAGTGTTTTTAAATGTGTAAAGTACATAGAAGTACAAAGGAAACAAAGTATAACGAAACACAGTTTATAAAAACATTTTTTAAAAAACAAATTCATAGGCCTGAGATGGTATCTAGGTGGTACAATGGGTAGAGCATTGGGCCTGGAGTCAGGAAAACCTGAGTTCAAATCTAGCCCTGACACTTACTACCTGTATGACTTTGGTCAAAATGCTTACTTGCCTCAATTTTCTCAACTGTAAAATGCGGATAATAAAAGCACTTACCTCCCAGAGTTGTTGTAAGGAACAAATGAAGAAATATCTATAAAATGCTTCACACAACATCTGTTACATAGCAAGTGCTTACTGCTTTTTTTTTCTTTCTTTTCCCTTTCCTTCTCTTCCCTCTCCTCCTCCCCTTCCCTTCCTTTCTCTCTGAGGTTTAAAAATTCCTGCTCCAGACCATAGTCACCATTCATTATTTGGGTCTGATAAGGCAGAGCCTCCAAAGAACAACAAAGGACAGGCCTGGTGAGGGAGTCGGAGGAACATGTGAAGAGGTAAAAAGAATAATTGGGCAAGTACTTGCTCAGGCAAGCCTGAAGATGAGGCTAAGAAATTTGAGCCACGGACTGACTACATGTCTGGGAATGGGACAAATATGAGAACAGAGACAGGAATTTCTTGTCACAGCAGGAAGTCTAGGACAAAAAAGGAACAGAGATAGGGTAGGCAGAGGGTTGTGTGTAGAAGGCAGAGAGGCAGGGATTAAGCTAAAGTCTGGAGCAACATTTAGGATTCTTCCTACAAGGGTCAATTGCAGCAACAGAGTTTTGTTAACAAACGCCACTTTTTAATAGGGTTAGCTTCAGATTTCATGGGTGGCAAGTCCTCTGTGGTGAGGATTTTCTCTCTTGATCTTCAAGGCACCTGGTCTCTCTGGGAAGATGGTCAATATGGATCAGGTAAAAAAAATTTGCTTTATCTTCTTTAAACCCAAAGTCTTCAAGTTCCTACTGAGGAGGCACGATGACATGCAAGAAGTAGGCTGAGAGTCATAGACCCCAAGTCATAGCCTTTTGTAAACAGCCCCCAACTTTGGGTCTGGGTGTTTGTCCAGATCCCTGATATCTTCTCTTTTCACTCCAGTCTTCAGCACTAGAGCTCCCATGGTGCTCCAAAAAACTTAATCTTTTTGTTTGCTATAAGTGGTTCATTTGATGATTTTCCTAAGGTGGGCATCCCTTTTAGTATAGAACATTTCTTTCTTTTTTCCAGATTAACATTTTAAAATATTTTATTTTTCCCCCAATTAGATACAAAAACAATTTTTAACATTTTTTTTAATTTGAATTCAAAATTCTAACCTGCCGTCCCTTCTCTCCCCACCTTGAGAAAGCAATCAATCGATTATACATGTGTGGTCATGCAAAACATATTTCCATCTCAGGCATATTGTGAAAGAAAACACAGACCAATAACAATGACAAGAAAAATAAAAAAAATTTTCTTTAAAAAGTATGCTTTGATATGCATTCATACTCCATCAATTCTTTCTCTAGAGATGGATAGCATTTTTTATCATAAGTCCTTCAGGATTATCTTAGATCATTGTATCGCTGCGAACAGCTGTCATTCACAATTGACTGTCATAAAATATTGTTGTTACTGTGTACAATGTTCTCCTGGTTCTGCTTATTTCAGTTTGCATCAGTTCATGTAAGTATTTCTAAATTTATCTAAGAGCATCCTGCTGGTCATTTCTTATAGCACAATAGCATTCCATCACAAACATATAACACAGCTTGTTTAGTCATTCCCCAATTGATGGACATCACCTCAATTTCAAATTATTTGCCACCACAAAAACAACTGCCATAAATAGTTTTGTACATACAGGTCATTTTCCTTAAAAAAAAATCTATTTGGGATATGACCTAGTAGTGGTATTGCTGGGTATTATAGGTATACATGGTTTTACAGCCATAGTTCCAAACTGTCCTCCAGAATGGCTGAATCAGTTCATAACACCAACAGTACATGTGTCCCAATTTTCCCACATCACTCTAACATTTATCATTTCCCTTTTCTATCATATTAGCCAATATGATAGATATGGGGTGGTACCTCAAATTTGCTGTAATTCTAATTTTCTCTAATCAATAGTGATTTAGAGCATTTTTTCATATGATTATTGATAGCTTCCATTGCTATTCCTGAAAACTACCTGTTAAAATTCTTTGACCATTTATCAATTGGATAATAGCTCTTACTTTTATAAATTTGACTCAGATATCTATTTATTTGAGAAATGAGGGCTTTATTTCAGAAACTTGCTGTAAAAATGTTTTTCACAATTATGATTACTCTGTATTTCCCTCCATTCTATTTCTCCCCCCTCCATTTATCTTATTCTCTCTCCTTTCATCCTATCCATCCTCAAAAGTGTTTTGCTTCTGACTACCTCCTCCTTCATTCTCCCCTCCTCTCCCATTCTATTTTCCTGTAGGGTAAGATAGATTTCTATACACAAATGAGTGTGTATGTTATTCCCCCTTTGAGCCAATTCTTATGAGAGTAAGGTTCAAGCATTTCTCCCCAACTCCCCCATCTTCCCCTTTAATGTAAAAGCTTTTTTGAGCCTCTTTTATGTGAGATGATAATTTACCTCCCTTTACCTTTTTCCCAGCGCATTCCTCTTTCTCACCCCTTCATTTTTTATATCATTTCATCATATTCAATTCATACCTCTGCCTTCTATTTATACTTCTTCTAACTGCCCTAATAATAATATAGTTCTTAGGAATTACAAGCCTCATCTTCCCATGTAGAAAAGAAAACAGTTTAACTTTATTGGATCACTTATGATTTCTCTTTCCTGTTTACCTTTTTATGCTTCTCTTTTTTTAAAAGTGATTTTTATTTATTTTTTAACATTTGTTTTTAAAACTTTGGATTCCAAATTCTCTCCCTTTCTCTCTCCCCACTACCTTCTTCATTGAGAAGCCAAGCAATTCCATATATGTTATACATGTGTAGTCATGTAAAGCATATTCATAATAGTCATGTTGTGAAAGAAAACAGACAAAAAACTTAAGAAAAATAAAGGAAGTAAAAAAAGTTGCTTCAGTTTGTGTTCAGACACCATCAGTTTTTTCTCTGGGGATGGATAGTATTTTTCGTCCTAAGTCCTTCAGAGTTGTCATAGATCGTTGTACTGCTGAGAATAGCTAAGTTATTCACAGCTGATCATCTTACAATATTGCTGTTAGTTTGTACCCAGTACCTTTCACTTTGCACGAACCCATGTAAGTCTTTCTAGGTTTTCCTGAGAGCATCCTACTTATCATTTCTTACAGTACAATAGTATTACATCATAATTACATACCACAACTTATTCATCCATTCCCCAATTGATGTGCATCACCTCAATTTCTAATTCTTTACCCCCAGAAAAAGATCTGATATAAATATTTTTGTACATATAGAGCCTTTTCCTTTTTGTTTTTTTTTTTAATATCTTTTGGGATACAGACCTAGTAGTGGTACTGCTATGTCAAAGGGTATGCATGGTTTTATAGCCCTTTGGGCATAGTTCCAAATTGCTCTATTGAATGATTTAATCAATTCACAACTCCAACAACTCTACAATAATGTCTTATTTTTCCCACATCCCCTCCAACATTTGTCATTTACCTTTTCAGTCCCATTATCTAATCTAATAGGTATGAAGTAGTACCTCAGAACTGTTTTAACTTGCATTTCTCCAATCAATAGTGAGATAGAATATTTTTTCATATGGTTATAGATAGCTTTAATTATTTCATATGAAAAACTGATTACATCTTTTGATCATTTATCAATTGGGGAATGACTCTTATTTTTATAAATTTGAAACAATTCTCTATATGTTAGAAAAATGAGGTCTTTATCTGAGAAACTTGCTTCAAAAAATTTTTTTTCACAGTTACTATTGCTACCTATATTTCCCTCCATTGTATTCCCCCTACCCTCATTCATTCTATTCTCTCCCTCTCCTTTCACCCTGTCCCTCCTCAAAAGTAGTCTATCCTCCCTTCTATCATCCCCCTTTCTATTTTCCTGTAGGGTAAGATAGATTTCTATACCTTACTGCATCTGTATCTTATTTCCCAGTTACATGTAAAAAACAACTTTTAACATTCATTTTTAAAAACTTTTGAGTTCCAGATTCCTTCCCTTCCTCCCTCCCCACCCACCCTAATTGAGAAGGCAAGAAATTCAATATAGGTTATGCATGTGTGGTCATGCAAAACACTTCCATAATTGTCATATTGTGAAAGACTAACTATATTTCCTTCCATCCTATCCCGCCACCATTTACTCTATTCTCTGCTTTCACCTCGTCTCTTCTCAAAAGTGTTTGCTTCTGATTGTCCCCTCCCCCAATCTGCCCTCCCTTCTCTCACTCTCCTCTCATCCCTTTCCCCTCCCTACTTTCCTGTAGGGTGAGATAGATTCCTATACCCAATTAAGTGTGTATGTTATTCCCTCCTTAAGCCAATTCAGAAGAGAGTAAGGTTCACTCATTCCCTCTCACCTCCCCCCTCTTCCCCTCCACTGTAAAAGCTTTTTCTTGCCTCTTTTATGTGAGATAATTTACCTTGTTCTACTTCTCCCTTTCTCCTTCTCCCAGTACAATTCTCTCTCACCCCTTAATTTTACTTTTTAGATATCATTCCTTCATATTCAACTCACCCTGTGTGTTCTGTCTATATATATATTCCCTCCAACTATCCTGATAATGAGAAAAGTCTCATAAGTTACAAATATCATCTTTCCATGTAGGTATATAAACAGTTCAACTTTAATAAGTCTCTTATGATTTCTCTTAACTGTTTACCTTTTCATGCTTCTCTTGAGTCTTGTATTTGAAAGTCAAATTTCCTATTTAGCTCTGATTTTTTCTCAAGAATGCATTAAATTCCTCTATGTCATTGAATGTCATTTTTTTTTCTCCTCATTGATTACACTTGGCTTTGCTGGGTGGGTGATTCTAGTTCCTTTGACCTCTGGAATGTCATATTCCAAGCCCTCTGATCCCTTAATGTAGAAGCTGCTAAATCTTGTGTTATCCTGATTGTGTTACCACAATACTTGAATTGTTTCTTTGTGGCTGTTTACAATATTTTCTCCTTGAACTGGGAACTCTGGAATTTGGCTATGATATTCCTAGGAGTTTTCCTTTTGGGATCTCTTACAGAAGGTGATCAGTGGATTCTTTCAATTTCTATTTTACCCTCTGGTTCTAGAAGATTAGGGCACTTTTCCTTGATAATTTCTTGAAAGATAATGTCCAGGCTCTGATTTTGATCATGGGTTTCAGGTAGTTCAATAATTTTTAAATTATCTCTCCTAGATCTATTTTCCAGGTCAGTTGTTTTTCCAGTGAGATAGTTCACACTGTCTTCTATTTTTCATTCTTTTGATTTTTGTTTCATAATTTCTTGATTTCTCATACAGTCATTAGTTTCTATTTGTTCCATTCTAATTTTTAAGGAATTATTTTCTTCAGTGAGCTTTTGGACCCCCTTTTCCATTTTGCCAATTTTGCTTTTTAAAGCATTCTCCTCATTGGCTTTTTGGACCTCTTTTGCCATTTGTTCTAGTCTATTTTAAGGTGTTATTTTCTTCAGAATTTTTTGGGTCTCCTTTAGCAAGCTCATTTTTCATTATTTTCTCACATCACTTTAATTTCTCTTCCCAGTTTTTCCCCTACTTCTCTTACTTGATTTTCAAAAAAATTTTTAATTAATTTATTTTCAGTTTTCAACAATCAGTTCCATACATTTTTGAGTTTTAAATTTTTCTCCCCCTCCTTTCCCACACCCAAAGGACTATAAAACTGTGCATACCTTTTGACCCAGCAATAGCACTTCTAGGTCTGTATCCAAGGAGATCATACAAATGGGGAAAGGACCCACATATACAAAGATATTTCTAGCAGCTCTTTTTGTGGTGGCAAAGGATTGGAAACTGAGGGAATGCCTATCAGTTTGGGAATGGCTGAACAAATTGTGGTATATGAATGCAATGGAATACTATTGTACTATAAGAAATGATGAGCAGGCAGACTTCAGAAAAAACTGGAAAGACTTGTAGGGACTGATGCTGAGTGAAGTGAGCAGAACCAGGAGAACATTGTATGTAGGAATAGCCACAGAGTGTGATGGCTAAATTTCATAGATTTATCTCTTCTTAGCAATGGAAGGATCCAAGACAACTCCAAAGGACTCATGATGGAAAATGTTGTCCACGTCCAGAAAAAGAACTATATAGTCTGAATGTAGATCAAAGCATATTATTTGTTCTCTTTTTTTGTTTGTTTCTTGTTCTTTTGATTTCTCCCATTGGTTCTAATTCTTCTTTATAATATGACTAATGTGAAAATAGGTTCAATATGAATGTATATGTAGCGCCTATAACAAATCACATGCCGTCTTGGGGTGGGGTGAGGGGAGAAATGGGGATAAAATTTGGAACTCAAAATCTTATGGAAGTGAATGTTGAAAACTAAAAATTAAAAATAAAATTTTCAAAAAAGAATATGAATCCCATCCTGATACACAAGGGATTTTCACCCACAACTTCACCCAAAGAGTGTGGACTTTTCTCTAAACAAACTAATGTTCTTACCTATGTTCATTCGTTCAGCTTGTTCATTAATGTATTTCAACTTTTCAGCATAGATATTTTTATAGCCATTTACAAAAGAGAGATAAGATTTGGGAGTCACATGTGCTCTTCGTCTATACCTATAAAGTAAAACAAATAACATTATATTTGTGTCTATCACTTTAGTGTGAACTTTCTACACATTTTTGATACATCATTATCATCATTATTACCATTCATTTTATTCTATCATTATTCAACACCATAAGAGTGAAGAGACATTGAACACCAAAAATGATGCTTTTAGCCCCCTGATCAGTTTATTATTATTTCTTGTTTTCAGTTTTTTTTTTCCATTTGTGGCAGATTATTTTGTCTGCTGATCCTCAATAATCCTTTAGGCCAGTAGGTCCTCAAAACATGATTCAGTGTTCCTGAAGTCAAAACTATCTTCATAATAATAGTAAAACTTGTTTTATTTCTAATATAATAAATATCTATAGATATGACAAACATAAAGAACAGTTCTTTGGGGAAAGTTCTCAATCATTTTTAAGAGCCTAAAGGGGTCCTGAGTCCAAAAACTTTGAGAACCCCTGCTTTAAACCATAAAAAAATCAATACATCCTTCTCCCTGAATGTCTGAGGTATAGCTTATCATTGGTCATCACATGCTTCTGTTCTGCTCCTTTGAAAACATCCATAACAAGAAGAGGGCCAAGCTTCCTGAGATCACAGATTTCCTCAGCACTGAGTTGGTACAAATATCAATGACCTAGACACACAAGGAGAACCCATCGCTATTTCCATGGTGAAATAAAAGTGTTATTCTTCTCTGTATAAAGGGGATGCCATTGATCCACTGGCAGCAGAATACACTTTTTGAATAATTTCTCCAGTAAAGGAGAAAGTTTTGTGCTAGGTAGCCCCAGGCCCCCTGAGAGTCTAGAGAGGTTAAAGGCACTTTTAGCTCATGAAGTCCTTAACCATATTAAAACAAAAAGGATGCATTAAAAAAATTGGGCACCACCATCAACAACAAAAGGAAATAATTATATTTTTAAAAAATTAGTGAATGATTTTCTAGGGTGTTTTTTTCTGTAAAAACGCATTCATTATTATTGAGGAAAAATTCATCCTTTGGAAAATGTCAGAGATTCTATTAAGTTGTATTATACTGACTGCCATTAAGACATTCTTGTCCTATTGTTGAAAAGGTAACATAGTTCTTCAGTCTCTCTGATAAGGGCCTCATTTCTAAAATATATAGAGAATTAAGTCAAATTTATAAGAATACAATCCATTCCCCAATTGATAAATGGTCAAAGGATATGAACAGACAGTTCTCAGATGAAGAAATTAAAGCCATGAAAAAATGCTCTAAATCACTGTTGATTAGAGAAATGCAAATCAAAACAACTCTGAGGTACCATATCACACCTATCAGAATGGCCAACATGACAAAACAGGAAAATGATGAAAATTGGAGAAGATGCGGGAAAAGTGAAACACTAATGCATTGTTGGTGGAGTTGTGAAATGATCCAAGCATTTTGGATAGCAATTTGGAACTATGCCCAAAGGGCTATAAAAATGTGCATACCCTTTGACCCAGCAATAGCACTTCTAGGGCTATATCCCAAAGAGATCACACAAACCGGAAAAGGACCTACATGTACAAAAATATTCATAGCAGCTCTTTTTGTGGTGGCAAAGAACTGGAAATTGAGAGGATGCCCATCAATTGGGGAATGGCTGAGCAAGTTGTGGTATATGAATGTGATGGAATACTATTGTGCTATAAGAAATGATGATCAGGCTGACTTCAGAAAAACCTGGAAAGAATTGTATGGTCTGATGCTGAATGAAGTGAGCAGAACCAAGAAAATGTTGTACACAATAACAGCCACATTGCATGATGACTAATATTGGTAAACTTAACCCTTCCTGGCAATACAAGGATCTAAGACATCTCCAGAGGCCTTGTGATGGAAAATGCTATCCACACCCAAAGAAAGAACTATGGAAGCTGAATTGCTAATTTTTTTCTGTTCTGTTGAGTTTTGTTTTCTCTTTCTGATCATTCCTCCTATTGGTTTTAATTTCTACTTACAACATCACTAATGGGAAAATATGTTTAATATGAATGTAAATGTATAGCCTGGATCAGATTATGTGCCGTCTTGGGGAGGGTGGTGAGGAGGAAGGGGGAGAAAAATTTTAAACTCAATAACATATGGAAGTGATTATTGATAAATCAAAATAAATTAATAAAAAAAGAAAAAAAAGAAAAGGTAACATAGTTCTTAATCCTCTAATTGTGACCTTGAGTTCTAGAATAAATGGCCCTTCTAGTACTCTCTTTCACTCTAAGTGGTCCACATATTCTCACTCAAGATCTTTTTGGAAATAAGTGGTACACAAAGTCAGATCTAGGGCTGTAGACTGTGGCCATGAGCCAGAAGTAGCCTTTTTTTTTAAAAGAGATTAATCCTTTGATCTTGATCTCATTTACATGAGCTTTTAATCAATTGAACTAGTCAGCCACTGGTGTCCTATAGTAATTCTATAACTAAATATAATGAAATTTATTAACCAAAAAAAAAAAGTTTTCTGACATAGAGAAGAAATTCCAGTTAAAAAAACAGAACTCTGTAAAATTAGTCCACCTTTTACATAATGCTTTTCAGTTTTAGAGTTTAAGAACATTGCATTAGAATTTTTGTGAATATAAAAAATAATCATAATAGCTGACATTCACAGAGTACTTTCAAATTACAGAATATTTCATATCTATCATTTCATTTAAATCTCAGTACACCCTTGGGAGGTAAGTAGGGAATGTATTCTCATTTAATTTCACAAATAAGGAAGCTGAGACATATGGGTTTAGTGGCTCTCCCAGAGTCTGAGGTAAAAGGTGGAATTGAAGGTAGAACATGGGTTTTTGGACCCCAAGTGTCTCCAATGGATCAAAAAAGATACAGTGAGTTACTCAAGAGGATGAAAAATCTTTATATATAGAGTTTTTGAAGGACAGAATAGATTTTTAAAATAATTTATTAAGAATATATGTTAATATATGTTAATGTTAATGTATCACTGGCTAGATAAAATGAGATAACACACTTAAAGTACCAAAGAGCTTTATAAACCTTAAGGCATTACATAAGTACTATCTAGCTATTATTAGTGATATGGATTAAATAACTTGTGTGGCAGTTTTAGCTTTTGAATCAGCACCCATATTTGTTAGTCTTGTATATTCCATACTACTTTCTCAATCAGTTATATTTTTTCTTTTTTTATGAATTTATTTATTTTGATTTATCAACAATCACTTCCATAAGCTGTTAAGTTTTAAATTTTTCTCCCCCTCCCTCCCCAAGACTGTACAAAATCTGATATAGGCTATACATATACATTCCTGTTAAACATATTTTAACATTAGTCATGTTGTAAGGAAGAATTAGAACCAATACAAGGAACCACCAGAAAGAGGAAACAAAACAAAACAGAAGAAAAAATAGCAAATAATATGCTTTGATTTGCATTCAAACTACATAGTTCTTTTTTTGGATGTGGATAGTATTTTCCATCATGAGACCTTTGGAGATGTCTTAGATCCCTGCACTGCTTAGAAAGGCAAAGTCTATCAATGTTAGTCATCGCACAGCGTGGCTGTTACTATGTACAAAGTTCTCCTGGTTCTGCTCACTTAACTCAGCATCAGTCCATACAAGTCTTTCCAGGTTTTTCTAAAATCTGCTTGCTCATCATTTCTTATACACAATAGTATTCCATTATATTCATATACCACAATTTGTTCAGCGATTCCCAAACTGATGGGTATCCCCTCAATTTCCAATTCTTTGCCACCACAAAAATATTTTTGTACATGTGGGTCCTTTTCCCAATTGTATGATCTCTTTGGGATATAGCTCTAGAAGTGGTATTGCTGGGTCAAAGGATACGCACAGTTTATTGCCCTTTGGGCGCAGTTCCAAATTACTCTCCAAAATTTCACAACTCCACCAACAATGCATTAGTGTTCCAATTTTGCCACATCTTCTCCAATATTTATCATTTTCCTGTTTTGTCATGTTGGACAATCTGATAGGTGTGATGTGCTACCTCAGAGGTGTTTTGATTTGTGTTTCTCTAATCAATAGTGATTTAGAGCATTTTTTTTCATATGACTATAGATGGCTTTAATTTCTTCATCTGAGAACTGCCTATTCATATCCTTTGACTATTTATCAATTGGGGAAATGAGTTATATTTTTTGAAGAGCTGAGATATACATATTAGCATTTTCTAACACTTAGGGAATGTGAGTTTGTACCAGTCAATTGGCATTTTATTTTATTAAGTACTTGACATGAAATAATTATCTGATTAAAGAGTGAAAACAAAATTAAAATTTCCTCCAAACATACGACAATGTAAAAAATAAATGAATTTCTTAGAGAAAAATAAATAAGACATTTTAAAAAATAAACATGATCAATTTGCAAATTTTCAAAAGAAATTTAAATAAAATAAAATGATTCATTAGGCATTTGTTATTTGGGGGCCAACATAGTTACTTAAAAAAACCTATTTAATTATCTTATGTTGTTAATCTATTGTCATTAGAAAATCAAAGAGAAAATTTCAATACTGCTAGGAATCAGTCTTCAATCAATAATAAGTATAATTTATGGGAATGTATATTATATTACTAAATAGACTATTCCTTTTAAGTGGCAATATATTTTTTCATGATTCTGTTAACCATCATATTTGCATAAATGTTACCTTTGGAAGTAGTTCTCGCAGCCTTCTGAAACCATATCATGAAAAAGACCCATTGTTTCTACAACTTGTTTTTTAGTTTCATGAGAACAGACAATATTATATTCCAAAAGGAAATAGGAGGCTACAGCAACCAAAGCCTCCCTAGGCCAGCGACTAAACCAATCCATAGTGCAACCTGATATAAGGCCAGGGAATTTCAAAGAACGGGCACGAAACTTCTCACCAACCTATTAATAAAAATTACAATAACAAAGGAATATTAGAGCTAGATTAGTAAGAGCATGTTATTATAACATCTAGTCCTGGAGCAATGTGATCTGGCTTCCAAAGAAGCAGTCTTAGGTTGCATTAGTAGTATATTATCCAAATAAAAATGGGAATAATCCTACTATACTCTCTTAGACCATATCTGAAATCTTGTTTATATTCTGGACATTGCATTTTAATAGAAATAGTGACAAACTAGTGAATCTTCAGAGGAGGTTTAGTGAATGGTCTAGATACCAATACCATTGTATAATAAATGGTTTAATGAATTGGGTATATTTTTCTTGGAAAAGAGAAGATTTAGGGAGGCAAATTATAACCATCCTAAAATGTTTTAATGACTTTCTGTGGCAGAAATCTTATAGTTAATTATGTCTTACTTATACTTAGTTACATCTGACTCTAAGATGCAATGTGGTATAGTAGATAGAGAGCTGGCTTTAGGGTCAGGGAAACCTAGGTCTAAGTCCCATCTCTGTATGTAATATCTGTGGGACTCCCAAGCTGTCATTTAGTCTTTTAACGCAATTTTCTAAGACTCCAAGATGCACAGAAGTTGTTAGTCTGAATTGGTAGAGGGAGTTTCTTCCTTTGGGAGGTATTTATACCAAAGAAATCATAGGTCCTTTCCCTATCCCTGTCCTGTGTAATTCTACAGCACAGCATGTGGAGTCAGTGGATGTCATTTAACACTAATAGAAGTTTCTGTCTTTTGATAAAAGCACTGTACAAAATAATGTTTTTTTCCCCCCTAGGAAACACTTCCCAAGGATGTTGTAGAGGATATTTAATTCCTGCCTTGGGTGGAAGGTTAAGCCAATGCCTTCTATGAGCTTTCTAATTCTTTGGATTCAGTGATTGTAGGTAAGTTAAATGCTCGAGGCAAATCATCTACAGTGTATCTTGCTATGTTATGACTCCTTTTTTATTAAATTTTTGTGGGGTGGGATCTGGACTCATGAGTGCATCTGTGTGTAAGGACTCCCATTGTAGACACTCCCTCCACTGATCAAGTTAATCCCATTCAACAAGCATTTATTAAGTATCTTCTATGTTCCAATCACTGTGCAAGGTGCTGGGGGATACAGTGAGAAAGTCCCTGCCCTCAAGGATCTTATATTCTATTGGGCTAATAAAATGTGAATGCAGATAGGTGAATATGGGATGTATGCAAAGTAAATGAAATGGACAAAATAGTACTTCAGGGTGAATGTAGAGTGACAAAAATAAACAAGAACTGGGGCAGAACAGTGATCCTCCTGGGACAACTGGAGAAGATCTAAAGAAACATCCCAGGATGGAGGTTTGGCCAGAGTTAAGGGTAAACATCCCAGGCTAGCTCTGCTGAAACAGCAAGTGGCAAGCCCTGGGCTGGAAGGTAGCCTCAACCTCAGCCATAGGAATTTTCACCTCCTGGACAGTGTGGGGAGTCTGGCATCTGAGAAGGGAAGACTGAGGGAACTTCTGCTGACAAGGGACACCAGGTGTAGCTGTGCTGCCAGCAGTGTGGTCTTGGGTGAGAAAAAACCAGCACACTCCTGGTGAGTGCAGAAGCAGCGGGACAGGGATGCTGCTGGCTGTGGTCACTTACAGAAGAGCTGAGGTCTTGGTTCCGGTTCTAGACCAGGGAGGAGAACTAAAGGCTACAGCCACTGCAGGGTTCTAAGGGAGCAAAAGTATTTCCAGCATAGTGTGGCTAGGGCCCTAGCTGTGGCTTGGAGGGGAAGTATAGAGGTTGGGCCCAGGACAAAGCTCAAATAATAAGAAGGACCTGAGACCAGAGGCACCATGCCCCACACCCCAGGATTAGAGGTGATTATAATAACAAGCTGCTAAAAATTAAAAAGAGCAGGCAAAGGACAGTTCCTATGGGAATAGAGAAATATGAGAATATTCCTATGAGAATAGAGAAAACCTGGGTTCATCTTCAGAGCGTGATACTGAAGCAAAAAAAAAAGCATCTCCTACACCCAAGAGTAATATTAAATGGTCACTGGCCCCAAAAGAATTCATAGAAGAACTCAAAAAAGACTTTCTAAATCAAATTAAAGAAATTGAGGAAAAAATTTAAAATAAGAACAATCAAAGAATAATAAGAAAATTATGAAAAGAAAGTCAACCAACTGGAAAAGGAGATCCAGAATCTTATGGAAGAAAATGACTCCTTGAAAATTAGAATTGGGCAAGGGGAAATGAATGACATTATAAGATATCAAGAAATAATAAAACATTCAAAAGAATGAAAAAATAGAAGATGATATGAAACATCTTATAAGAAAAACAATTGATCTGGAGAACAGATCAAGAAGAGAAAACATAAGAATAATTGGACTACCTGAAAGCTACTATCAAAAAAGGAATTTTGATACAATAATACAAGAAGTAATTAAATTGTCCTGAAGTGTTAGAACAAGAAGGGCTAAAGAGGGAACAACATATATATTTAAAAGGGTATAAAAATCGTCTAAATTCAGAAACAAACAAAAGGGTAAGGGGATAAGAGTGGAGGGAGAGGATAAGGGAGAGATTCTTGGAGGGAGGGAGGTTAAAGAATAGGAGAGCAAGTTAGCAAGTGGAAGTAAAGCAGAGGAGCAAGCAAGATAGCAATAAGGTGAGAAGGATAGTGAGGAAAATAGGAAGAAGGAAAATACACAACAAGTAATTATAATTTAGAATGTGAATTAGATGAATTTACCCATAAAATGGAAACTGATAGAAGATTAAAGGTTTGAATGCAACAATATGTTGCTTTCAGGAAATGCCACAAAAATGAGAGATATACACAAACATAAAATAAAGATCAGGAGTAGGATTTATTATGTTACCTAAGTAATCTATTTATGTCATGTGATCCCAATTAAATTACTAAAAGAAAAACTATCTTACTGAGTCAGAAAAAATAATAACAAGGTTCATTTAGGAGAGTAGAGGGTCAGAAACTTCAAAGAAACCAGGAGAAAAATATGTGAAGGAACTAGATTCAGTAGTATCAGACCTTAAACCACATTATAAGGTAAGGGCAGCATTGAAGTAAAAAATGTATAATTTTGATTATTTTAAATTAAAATTTTCTTGTATAATTAAAACCTATGTAGCCAAGAATAGAGGGTGTGGGGTCCCTATTGGTGAAAGCCATATAGCAAAAGCCTTAACAAGGATACAGTGACCAGTTCATGAGCTTGTGTGTCTGAACACCTACCTACCCAACACTACTGGCCTTGACGCCTGGGGCTCTGGGCTCAAGCCCAGTACTAAGCAGTAAATCAAAACATTAGCTAAACTGTGATGGCATATGTAATGTAATAATATCACTCCTCCTCCCTTTTTTTATTTCTATAATTACCATGGGGCTTTTTCTGGGACTTTGTAGGGATCCACTGAATCATCTGGCCACCACGAATACACAGGGAACTGAGCCAAATTTATAAAAATAAAGGCCTTTCCCCAATTCAGAGTAATATATCTATACTTTATAGTCTTAAAGACTGGGGACACTGAAACATTAAGTGAATTGCCCATGAACATGAAGTTAAGAAGTATCTGAGTTATCTGATTCTAAGGCTGACTATCTATCTAATATATCACTGTTACCTCTTATTATCAGCTTACTGAATTAAAATATAGAACACATGATTTTGGTGAGATAAAAAACAAGGAATTTAGTGAAGAGTTTGCTTCCCTTACCTCAAGAACTGAGTGATCTTGCTAGAGAGAATATTATATTTACATATGTACATGGATAACTACATATATATTATATGAATATATATTCACATTTGCATATATGGAAACATACAGATACAGAAAAGAAAAACTCACTGGAGAAAAGCAGAGAACAACATGCAAATTCTTCCGTGATCGTGCTATGAAATACTCATAAAGATTATCAAAGGTAGGAGGGTGACGAGGCATTTCCTTTTTCATCACTGCTACTAGTCCTTGAGTAATCTCATCCAACTCATCCCGAGCAAATAAATTAGAGATCTTTGAGGAAGTAACAAGAAAGTACTCAACATTAAACTTTTTTTCCTAAATCCAATATACTGCTAAATTTTGCATTTTCCCCTTCTATCTAGTATTTACCTCTAGAATCTTTCTTACCATTTGTTTCCACAATTGAGTACCTGGCCTATGGGTCATCTTCAATCTATACTACATGCCTTTCTACTAAGCCTTCAAAGACTTTATTTCTTACCAGTTAATTAAAATGGCTGTGGCTAAAATAATCTTCCACCCTCCTCTTCCAAGCCAGTCATGTTAAAAACTTAAAATGAAACATAGCCCAATGAGGATAATTAAGTACATACTGCTTCTAATTAAGCCAGGCAGTCATTCTATTCCCTAACACCAATCTTTTAAACCTTTTAACAAGGCTCTTCTATACAGTGGTTTTGTTGTGTAAAACACCCAAGGAAACACATTTTCTAACATGGCACCAAAGCTAAAAGCATCTGTTTAAAATTTAGTTCTACAAATGCTGCCATTTGGTAAACATGAATCTCATATTCTTGCTTTTTTTATTCTCAAATACAGTATTTTTTAGAACATTGGATAACCGATGCTGATGATATTTCGCCTCTGAGTACAGAAAGAGTCAAATGAATTACAGAATCATGTTAGGAGATAGGTTCCAGAGCCATCTGAGAAATGGATCCAAGTATAGGGAGCTGGGTAAGGAAATAGAACATGTAGAACACTGCACTTGGACAGGAGCAAGTTCACATAAATGTGAACTTTCATTTCTTTAAAAAAATACAAATTTGTTAGATTTACTCTAGTATACATCAGAATTAACAAGTAGGACTCAGGAAGCGTATTTCTAAAAACCTGTTTTCCCTTTCAAATATTATTTTTCAATAGAAAAGATATCCTTGTTTATTACTTCAGGATTCTACCTCTCCTGAAGATAGCAAGTTGTTAAGATATTCCAGAAATGCCTCATCTTTTATTTCATTGTCAGTAAAGATAAATGTGATTCCTTTTCCTTCAGCTCCAGCAACATGGTACAATCCCTTCAAGTCATCTGTCAGATTGGACACATTATAGGACCTAAAAGGATAAGTAGTAAGAAATTTAAAATCAGCTCCAAACAGAATCATGGTATACATGCATAACACAAACCTATTGAGGGCTATGACTCATACCAATCCTTCTCACTCAGTTTTAAAATATTTTTAATAGCCTACTACATGCACCAAATGACAATGGCAGTTAGAAAACAAAGAAAATATAGCTGTGATCACAAATGTAAAAAAAAATTGTTGGAAATCAAATACCCAAAAGAATAGATATTTTTAAGAATTGGGATATGAGAAATATAATTATATCAATTTCCTGAATGGTGGTAATCTGTCAGAACTGAGACTTGAATATTGAATGTTGTATAGAAAGGAATTTTTAGTCCAGACAGGGCTTAGCAAAGAAGTTCTTAGCTTTACTCAAACAAATCAGTTCAGTTATAGAATTAGAAAGAGAAACAGTCAACCAGGGGGAAAATCTTTACAGCAAATTTCCATGATAAGATCTTTCCAAAAGCTATAGAAAAGTGATATTAATAGCTAAGTCCAAAAGCCATTGCCAAGTGGATAGATGGGCAAAGGATATGAACTCTCAATTCTCAAAAGGAGAAAGGCAAGCTAACAACCATATGAAAAAAATGTTCCAAATAACTAGTAATAAAAGAAATATAAATTAAAATAAATCTAAGGTTCTACCTCATACTCATTAGATTAGCAACAGAACAAAAAAGGAAAGTGACAGTTGTTGGAGGGCTCTGGGAGAAGAAGCACGCTAATATACTGCTGGTGGAGCTTTGAAGTTATCTGTCATCTAGTAAGAATTTGGAATTACTTGCCAAGAGTTATTCAGCTGTGCATATGCTTTGAGCCCTATATACCAAAGAAATTTTTAAAAAGGAAAGGACTCATAGGTACAAAATTTTTTACAGTAGTATTTTTTTCATGCCAAAGAACTAGAAACAAAGCATATACCTATTAATTGAGCTAGGTAGCATAGTAGATAGGGTGCTTGAGCCTGGAGTCAGGAAGACTTGAGTTCAAAATCAGCCTCAGACACTTCCTACTAGTTGTGTGACCTTGGGCAAGTCACTTAACCACTATTTGTCTCAGTTTCCTCATTTGTAAAATGGGGATAATAATAGCATCTTTCTCCCAGGGTTGTTGTGAGATCAAATGAGATAACATTTATAGAGGGCGGAGCCAAGATGGCTGAGTAAAAGGAGTGATTTGCTTGAGTTCTCCCCCAAACACCTATAAAAAATGGCTCTAAACAAATTCTAAAGCAGCAGAACTCACAAAAAGACAGAATGAAACAAATTTCCAGCCAAAGACAGCTTGGATGGTTGATTAGAAATGCATATTGCGCTGGGTGGGGAGAGGAACGCAGTTTGGTGTGGATGTGCAGGCTGCAGCGACCCTGCAGCAGGCCTCAGAGTACTGAATCATGGGAAGCTATGGCAGTTTCCAGACTTCTCAACCCATGAATGCCAAAGACAACTTAGAAGGTCAGTGGGAAAAGTCTGTGACTTCGGTGAGAGAGAAGCTAGGTCTCAGCCGCAAGTCCCAAGCGTGGGCCCCGGCTGCCTCCTGAGCTTCCAGCCCACAGACTGAGGGGGAATCGAGTGACTGACTAGAAGGGGATTGCAGGGATCTCTTTGCCTGTGCTGAGGCAGGAATCTCTTGCTTTGCCCATGCTTGGATCTGGGTCACAGTTCTGGGTTGTGGTCCTGGGACAAAGAGGAGCGCTGGTGTGGTGGAGCTTGTAGTGGCTGTGGAGAGGAAACCCTCCTCACAGTTCCAAGACAAAAAAGAGTACTCATAGACCATAGCACAGTCCAGCAAAGGAGTAAACACCTCACCCTTGATCATAGCACCTTGGAAGAACTGAAAATTTACAGGTCCCTAGAAGTATCTCTGAAAACAGCTGCACAAAACCCCTGAAGCTTGGGACAGTACATTCTCCACACTGGAAACAGACTCCTACCTTAACAAAGAGTTTATAACTCAAGTAATTGGCTGAGATCATGAGCAAGCAGTGCAAAAAGAGTCAGACTACGTTATCTTACTTTGGTGACAAAGAAGAACAAAACATATAACCAGAAAAAGACAATGAAGCCAAAGCTCCTACATCCAAAGCCTCCAAGAAAAATGTGAATTGGTCCCAGGCCATGGAACAGCTCAAAAGGGATTTTGAGAAGCAAGTAAGAGAAGTAGAGAAAAAACTGAGATTGATGCTAAAGGAGACCCAAAAAAATACTGAAGAAAATAACACCTTAAAAAATAGCCTAACCCAAATGGCAAAAGAGGTCCAAAAAACCAAAGAGAAGAAGAATGCCCTAAAAACAAAAATTGGCCAAATGGAAAAGGAAGTCCAAAAGCTTACTAAAGAAAATTCTTCCTTAAAAATTAGAATGGAGAAATTGGAAGATAGGGACAATTTGAGAAATCAAGGCACTGTAACACTAATCAAAAGGAATGAAAAAATAGAAGAGAATGTGAAATATCTTATTGGAAAAACAACTGACCTGGAAAATAGATCCAGGAGAGAGAACTTAAAAATTATTGGACTATCTGAAAGCCATGATCAAAAAAAGAGCTTAGACGTCATCTTTCAAGAAATTATTAAGGAAACCTGCCCGGATATTTTAGAACCAGAGGGCAAGATAGAAATGGAAAGAATCCACTGATCACCTCCTGAAAGAGATCCCCAAAGGAAAACCCCTAGGAATATTGTAGCCAAATTCCAGAATCCCCAGGTCAAGGAGAAAATATTGCAAGCAGCCAGAAGGAAACAATTCAAGTATTGTGGAAACACAATCAGGATAACACAAGATTTAGCAGCTTCTACATTAAGGGTCCGGAGGGCATGGAGTATGATATTCTGGAGGGCAAAGGAGATAGGACTACAACCTAGAATCACCTACCCAGCAAAACTGAGTATAATCCTTCAGGGGAAAAAATGATCATTCAATGAAATAGAGGACTTTTAAGCACTGTGGAAAAGACCAGAGCTGAATACGAAATTTGACCTTCAAATACAAGACTCAAGTGAAACATGGAAGAGGCAAACAGGAAAGAGAAATCATAAGAAATTTATTAAGGTTGAACTGTTTACATTCCTGCAGGGAAAGATGGTATTTGTAATTCATGAGTCCTCTGTCAGTATTAGGGTAGTGGGAGGGAAAATAATTATATGTATGTATAGATAGATAGAGGGCACAGGGTGAGTGGAAGTTGAAGGGGTGATATCTGGAAAATAAAATTAAGGGGTGAGAGAAGATTATACTGGGAGAAGGAGAAAGGGAGAAGTAGAGGGAGGTAAAATATCTCACATGAAACAGACAAGAAAAGGCTTTTACAGTGGAGGGGAAATGGGGAAAGGTGAGAGGGAATGAGTGAATCTTATTCTCATAGGATTTGGCTTAAGGAGGGAATAACATACACAATGGGGTATGGAAATCTATCTTACCCTACAGGAAATAAGGGGGGAAGGGGACAAGAGAGCAGAGGGTTGATAGAGGGGAGGGCAGATTGGGGGAGGGGATAATCAAAAGCAAACACTTCTGAGGAGGGACAGGGTCAAAAAAGATAATAGAATAAATGGGGGGTAGGATAGGATGAAGGGAAATATACTTAGTTTTTCACAACAGAACTCCTATGGAAGTGTTTAGCATGACTACACATCTATAACCTGTATTGAGATGCTTGCCTTTTCAATGAGGGTGGGTGGGGAGGGAGGGAGGAAGGAAGAAAATTTGTAACCCAAAGTTTTAAAAACACATGTTAAAAAAATAAAATAAAATAAAAAAGATAACATTTATAAAGTGCCTGACTAGTAAATGCTATTATGATTACTATTATTATCATTATGATTAATTCAGGAATTACCAAATTGATTATGGCATATGAATGTAATGGTATATTATTACTCTTTAAGAAGTGACCCAAAGAGATGGATTCAAAGAAACTTGAGAAGACTTTGATGAATTGAAGTAAGAGTGAAGTAAAGAGAACTAGAAATACAATTTACATAATGACTTCAATAGTATAAAGAAAAACAGCTACAAAAGACTTAAGACCTATGATGACCACAATGGCCAGAGAGCTAGTGGGAGATAGTGATACTGAAAAAAACGGAAGAAAATGAAGAAAATATTGCCAATGAATCATTAAAAATAAACAGAAGAGAGCAAAAGAAGTTCAGAAGGCGACATAGACTAATTGGCAGTGCTGAAACTATGATGTCGAATTTGAACTATATTTTTTAAAACCCAACAAGCTGTAAATAGTGGGGAGAGGGAAACCATAAAGAGCAAAAGTTTACTTCCCTTTTAAAATTTCTTCATGAAATCAGATCATGTTTGTTGATATTTATCAATTTCATAATAAAAAAAGAAAATCCAAAGAGGCATTTTAAACACATTTATCTATGTTTTATAATAATGTTCCCCCCATTTTTGTGGGGAAAATTAGATTGAACAAGAAATGAGTTTGCATAATTATTTCTTGAAAATGCAAACATTTAATTCCAAAGAAAGTCTCTCTCTCTCTCTCTCTCTCTCTCTCTCTCTCTCTCTCTCTCTTTCTCTCTCTCTGTCTATTACATCATCTTAATACCTCTTACCTAGTCAGAGTTATCTGGAATATTCGATATCCAGCTATAAAGGAGGCCAATCTTGAAAGACTCTGTTTTCCTGAACCACCAACACCTACAAGCAGGGCATTTCCACATGATGTCCGAATTATGCGTGAAATCTGTGTTGACGCAATATAGTATTCATTTGAAAATGCATTAAAAGAGTCTAAAAACATCTTTACACCAAAATGGCCAATGGCTTACATGTACAGTACTGTAATTTGTTTTGAGAATATTAAAATGCCACCAAATATTCTGTTTCAAACTTGATAAAAATTCAAATACTTACCCAACCCCTTTCCTATCTCCCTCCTCTTCAGAAAACAAACCACCCCCCACCCCCCACCAGTTTTCAATCATGCTAAACTCAATTTGGTTGAGACAGCAAGAAAAGTTAAATAAGTATAGTTTCATGACTTAGGATTCTTAATCAACTAGTTAATGGATGGAGCTAAGAGGTACTGCATTTTAAATTTAAACATCACACAATGCAAACCTCTTCAATAAAGAAGACTGGGGATTCAAACCCAAGTCTTCTGAATCAAAATCCAGTGCTCTTTCTATTATACTAAGTCTACCCCATAATATATAAAATCTTATCAGTTTGATAGCAGCTCCTAGATTTTACTTTTATGCTGACCATGTAGGACCCTCAGTAATAAGCAGCTGCCACTTTCAAGCAAGTTTAGTCAGATCGGCATGTAGCCCCCATCATAAATAGCAACAAGGCAATCTGGTGCTCAACGACCCTACATGTCAGTGTACGTCCCATTCATTTACATTCC
Organism: Vombatus ursinus; assembly: GCF_900497805.2. NCBI lineage: Eukaryota > Metazoa > Chordata > Mammalia > Diprotodontia > Vombatidae > Vombatus > Vombatus ursinus. The sequence continues at coordinate 16,575,793 of NW_020954589.1, read as the reverse complement.
TGCTTCTTCCCGTGCCTCATTTCTTGGCAGTTTCCCTGACAAATTGACCGTATCTTGGATCCCCTAGCCCTGCACCTTTTTCTCTCCTGTGAGGGCAATGTTCTTGAGTCACTCCCTAATTGCCCGTGGCCAGTAGGGATCCTAGATGCTGCTGTTTGGCCCACTCATAAGGAGCTGGAAGAGCTGTAGGCCTGGAACTCGACTCTGAAGCAGCAGTTGGATCAGACCTCAACATAAACAACTCATTTCCAGGGACAGGTTGTATTCCTGTGCAAGGAGACACTAGGCCCACGTCCAGAGGTGGGCAGTGGAGACAACAATGCTGGATCAGGAGAACCTGTGTTCAAATAGCACTTCTGACTCTTACTAGCCAAGTGTCCATAGACACATCTTCTGTGAGATCAAGTTTCCTTAACTGTAAAGTGAGGATAATGCTAGCAGCAGTACCTAACTTACAGGTTTATTGTGAAGATTAAATAAGATCAGATCATCACTCCTCTGCACAAAATAATCTGTTTTAGCTTTTTTCCAGACAACAATCTGCTATATGGTCCTGTGTACCAGAGAGATTGAAGAGTATCAAAGTCAATTTGGAACATTTTCTGTGGGTCACTAAAGACAATGATAGGTAGTGAGCCCCCAAGGGGAGCCCATATAGGTTAGGAATCATAACTGACTTTTCATCAAGAGCCTCCACTCAGAATGGCCCTTTAATGAGATTTCAGATTGGGCAGTTGGTCCATTCCTTTCACAGAAGTGAAAGGAAAGCTACAGTTTTTTTCGTGAAACCACCAGTCTCAAAATCTATTTACCCCTATATCCTTTCTGTAGTAAGCACAATTTAGTCTGTACATATGTGTATTAAATCCTTGCTCCACCCTCAGTGATCACCAAACCAATAGATAGGAACTGATTGTGGTGAAGAGGATAATAGAATTTAGAGTTGTAAGGGAATTTTTAAAGGTCTAATCTCATCATTTTAAAGACAAGAAAATTGGGGCCTATTAGAAATTAAGATATTTGCTTAATATCATTTTGGTGGCAATAGCAGGGCTAAAAATCACATCTATGTTTTTTCAGACTCCAAAACCAGTTTTGAATCCTTCCACATTATTTTGTGGATTGGAGGAACTAAAGATTAGAAAAAAAAACAGGTTATTCACAATCTATAAGCCCTGTTGAGCTCATGAAAATTTCCTACTCCATCTTGGTCTAGGGACCTGGGGTAGAATCCTAGAAGGGGGAATGTTAAAAAAAAAAAATCCTGGTCAACAAGAAGCTTCTCTGTGTTAAACAAAAAGAAGGTCTTTATAGTGCAGATTGAATATAAAAGGCAAGAATGAAGAATGGTACAGTCCTGAGTGACTCAATCTTCAATTTAAACCATTCTTTTCTCCATGCATCTGAACTGTCCCCATTCCTACTCCTTTTCCACCTTTGATTTCCCAGGCAATCCAACCCTCATTTTGATCTTAGGGACTTAGGCTTTATCTTGTTCTATCACCAATTTGAATGAGTCACCTCTCTCCAGGTCTGTTTTATCCTCTCTAAAATGAAAGGATTAGACTAGATAATCACCAAGGTTCCTTCCAACTCTAAAATTCTATGAGAGTCTGTGATCAGCTAATATATTCCTTTCTATTTTCCTCATCAAATTTCTTCAACTGTGGTTCAAATGATCACTCTGATTCTCTTTCTTTGGTTTTCTTTCTCATTCCATCCTTGACCCACCTACCAGTATCCGACTATTTGATATTATCACATAGTTATCTATTTTACATTTATATTTTATAATTTCATATACAGGAAAAATTAGAACAATTGCCCAATATAATGCATGGATGGGACATTTCTTTACATGAAGAACCTTCTGCAACCTCAGTAATATGTGAATAACATCCTTAAAAATTGAAGTATAGAAGGATCCAAGTACAAAAACAATTCAATTCTGACTTTTTTATCCCAGTAGTGCTATATGGATGGATGCAAAAAAAAAATTATTTTAGCCACAACATTTGATTCAAGTTGTAACAGGTGCAGTCTATTCTGTTCTCCTCCCTACTCCAACCTCCACCCTGCCCCACCATTATAAAGTATCTGATACCCAGAATACTAAATTGTTTATGAAATTTAGTTCTGGACTATCATGATCATATCAGTAAATAATCTTGACATAACCTTCATAAGATGAATCATTGCATCTTTGAAAAACACCAAATCAAGACTTGTTCCTCTAATAAGTTCATTGAACTGTCTCTGATAAAATATTAGTTTTTCAGCCAGAAATTCGAAACTTGGTATCTGAGAAGGGGGGAGTGGAAAGGAAAAAATGGGGAAGAGAAAAGAAGTATTATTAGATCCAAAAATTTATAGCATCAACAAACCTAAAAACAATTCCCCCCTACAATTATAGGGGGGAAATCTCTCTTGGACTTCTGGAGCATTATTTTCTTTGTCTTTTCATTGTTATTTTTAAATCATGAAATGAAAATTTGGTATGGTCAGAGTTCTCTGACCTTTCCTGGAAGCCCCATCACTATGAACATGACTAGTTGTCCTATATCATCTTTTAAGAATATAGGTCTAAACAAAATACACTTGAAAACAACCCCATGTCTGATCACTTAGGGTTAGTGACATTTATTCAAAATGAAGAGTAAAACTGGTGTCTATTTTGATATCTATATCCCTCCCCAAGTATAAGGGGGATCAAATCCCTTATATATTTTAACTGAAAGACTTGTAATAACTTGGAAAGTAGAGAAATGCCTATGGGTATGTAGATGACCTAAAATAACGTTCTGAAATACTGATAAGTACCAATTCATAGATTTTGGGTACTTCAAATACAGCATCTTCAGGTTCAACACCAGTTGGTTCAGGCATGTCACGAAGAAAATCTACAAAGTATGGTTCTGGAAGAAGGAGTGATGCTACATCTTCGTCAACATGTTCATCAATTACTCGAACAATTTGTGAGTTAAACCACATTTCATCTTCAGTGCAAATGAATCTAAAATAAAAGATGAAATAATACGATGAGTTTACCTAAAAGTTAACAAAATCTAGAAAGGAAAGCATAGGGATTCATTCAAGTAACTAAAATAAAAAAAAATGCCCCAAACTCCTCCTAGTCCTGCCCCTCCCCTTTAGAAGCTTGAACTAATGCCCTCTACCATATGTAGAAGGAAGGTCCTCCATCCGCATCTTAGTTTGCAAAACTGGGTTAAATGGATACTTGTTTGGAGTCAAAAGTCTCTATAGCCAGAAAGAAAGCCAGTTGTGAGTTTTTAGTGGAGTCTCATTTCTCTTTTCTACAGTATGAAGCTATTTTTACATAGACATATTACAGTGACATAATGACACTGAATGCCTTCACAAGTGAGGAAGCTATTGCATAAAAATATGAAATGAGAAATTTTAAAGAGCTAAATAGCAGACAAAAGGCAAGGATTCACCTGAGCTCTCCCCTAAACCCCTCCAAACACCTTTAAATAATGCCTTAAAATAAATTCTGGAGCATCAGAAACCAACAAAAGGATGGGGTGAAAAAATTTTCAAGCCAAAGACAACTTAGAAGGTCTGTCATACCAGGGTGAGAGTAGAGTACAGTTTAATGCAGGGCCCATAGACTGGGCCCCAGCAAACTAGGAGCAGGCCTTGGAAGCAACTGAATCAGCAGTGGCAGTCACTGCTTCTGGAGCTCTCAGCCCACAGTCGAAGAACTGGTCAAAAGGAGATGACAGGAGTTTCTTTGCTGGCACTAAGGGGCAGGACTCTGTTGGTTTGTCCATACTCAGTTCAGGTAACAGTCCTGAGTGACAGTCTGTAGGTGAGGAGGAGCAGTAGCACACCAGAGCTTGTAGCTGCAGGGGAGCAAGGTCCCTTGTCATAGTTCCAAGGAAGAAAAGAGTGCTTGTGGTCACTCTCAGACCAGAATACAGGCCACGAGAGTAGTAAACACACCTATCCTTAGATCATACTCCCTTGGAAGAACAGAAAACCTACAGATCCCCAGAAATATCTCTGAAAACAGCTGCATAAAACCCATAAATTTTGGGATAGTGAGCCCTCCACCCGGAAAGCAAAGCCCCACTTTAACAAAGAGCTAAAAATCAAGAGACAGGCTAAAAAAATGAGCAAACAACAGAAAAAAAACTGACTATAGAAAGTTACTATGGTGACAAGAAAGATCAAAACATATACTCAGAAGAAGGCAAAGTCAAAACTCCCACATCTGAAGCCTCAAAGAAAAATATGAATTGCTTTCAGGCCATGGAAGAACTTAAAAAAGAATTTAAAAATCAAATAGGAGAGGTAAAGGAAAAATTGGAAAGAGAAATGAGAGCTATGCAGGAAAATCATGAAAAAAGAGTCAACAACTTGGTAAAGGAGTCACAAAAAATACCGCAGAAAATAACACCTTAAAAAACAGAATAGGCCAAACGGTAAAAGTGGTACAAAAATCCAAGGAGGAGAACACCTTGAAAAGCAAAATTGGCCAAATGGAAAAAGAGGCAAAAAAATTCACTGAAGAGAACTCCTTAAAAAGTAGAATTGGCAGGGCAACTAGGTGGAGCAGTGGATAGAGCACCGGCCCTGAAGTCAGGAGGACTTGGGTTCAAATCTGGCCTAAAAACAAACACTTCACACTTACTAGCTGTGTAACCCTGGGTAAGTCACTTAATCCCAATTGCCTAAAAAATAAAAACAAAAAAAAAGAAAGCCAAAAACTAGAATTGGCCAAATTGAAAAGGAGATACAAAAGTTCACTGAAGAAAATAATTCTTTAAAAATGAGAATTGAGGAAGTGGAAGCTAATGACTTTATGAGACATCAAGAAACAGTAAAACAAAACCAAAAGAATGAAAAGATACAAGGCAATGTGAAATATCTCATTAGAAAAACAATTGAACTGGAGAATAGATCGAGGAAAGATAATTTAAAAATTATTGGAGTACCTGAAAGCCATTATCAGAAAAAGAGCCTAGAAATCATCTTTCAAGAAATATCAAGGAAAACTGCCTTGATATTCTAGAACCAGAGGGTAAAATAGAAATTGAAAGAATCCACTGATCACCTCCTGAAAAAGATCCCAAAATGAAAACTAGAGACAAATTCCAGAGCTCTCAAGTCAAGGAGAAAATATTGCAAGCAGCCTGAAAGAAACAATTTAAGTATCATGGAGCCACAGTCAGGATAACACAAGATTTAATGATTTCTATATCAAAGCATCAGAGTGCTTAGAATCTGATATTCCAAAGGGCAAAGGAGCTGGGATTACAATCAAGAATCACCCACCAAGCAAAACTGAGTATAATCATTCAGGGGTAAAATGGATATTCAATGAAATAGAGGACTTGTAAGCACTCCTGATGAAAAGCCCAGAGCTGAGTAGAAAATTTGACTTTCAAATACAAGACTCAGGAGAAACATAAAAAGGTAAATGGGAAAGGGAAATTAAAAGGGACTTAATAAGGTTAAACTGTTTACATTCATACATGGAAAGATGATGCGTGTAATTCCTAAGAACTTTATTATCATTAGGACAGTTAGAAGAAGTACACATAGAGGGCACAGAAGTGAGTTGAATATGATGGGATGATATCTAAAAAAAATAAAATGAAGGGGTGAGACAGAGGAATCAATTGGGAGCAAGTGAAAGGGAGAGGTAGAATGGGGTAATTATCTCACATAAAAGAGGCAAGAAAGAGTTGGTTTTTTTTTTTATAGTGGAGGGGAAGATGGGGAAGGTTTGAACCTTACTGTCATAAGAATCATCTCAAAGAGGGAAAAACATGTATACTCAATTGGGTATAGAAATCTATCTTACCCTACAGGAAAGTAGGAGGGGAAGTGGATTAGAGAAGGGAGGGTGCTAGTAGAAGGGGGGCTAACAGAAGGGAATCCCCCTTCAACTTAGGTCTCTGACGGTGGAAATGGCTTTTGTGATATGTATGTATGCATGTATGGATGTGTGTGTGTGTGTGTGTGTGTGTGTGTGTGTGATAGAGCTTCCCATTTTTTTCCTATTTTATGTTCTCCTTCGTCATGTTCAAATGTCTTTAAAATGACCTTCCTGAATGGGGTCTCTTGAGAAACTTTTTAAACCTGGTTTTACTTTTCACCTTTACTGCTTTTACCTTTTTATGAGGTGATACTGCTGTTAATATTCCATCTATCTTTTTCAGTATGATTTTACAAATGATTTCATATCATTAACTGGTACTTCCTTTGGCTATGATATATTTCTTTTTTTTTTTTTTTTTGTGAGGCAAGCGGGGTTAAGTGACTTGCCCAAGGTCACATAGCTAGTCAAGTGTTTGATCTGAGGCCAGATTTGAACTCAGGTCCTCCTGACTTCAGGGCTGGTGCTCTATCCACTGTGCCACCTAGCTGCCCCGGCTATGATATATTTCTGCCTGATATATCTGTTGATTAAGGTTTATCTTAGGCTCTTTTTGTTTCTTTGCTATGACAATTGATTTATATTGGTTAAACTTCTATATGAAATTATTATAGCTTGTGAAAGTAGGAGGGGAAGTGGATTAGAGAAGGGAGGGTACTAATAGAAGGGAGGGCAAGTTGGGGGAGGAGGTAGTCAGAAGCAAAACACTTTTGAGGAAGGACAGGGTGAAAGGAGAGAGAGAATAGAATAAACAGGAGGGTAATAGGATGGAGGGAAATACAGTCAGCAATCATGACTGAAAAAATTTTTGAAGCAAGTTTCTCTGATAAAGGCCTCGTTTCTCAAATATATAGAGAACTAGGTCAAATTTATAAAAGTAAGAGCAATTTCCCAATTGATAAATGATCAAAAGATATGAAAATCAGTCTTCAAATGAAGTAATCAAAGCTATTTATAGCCATATGAAAAAAAAGGACTCCAAATCACTACTGAGAAATGTAAAAAACATTATCTGCTGTCAAGAACAACAAACAGACAGCAATACATATATAATGTTTATCTACTCACATTCATCCATAGGTTGTCAATCTTTGCCTACTTAACTCAGACATTTACATATACTTATATTGACAACCTCCACCTTTCCTTAACCTTTTCCAACAAGATCAATATAACAGATATAATGAGGTACTACCTCATACCTATTAGATTAGCTAATAGGACAGAACAGGAAAATGACCAGTGTTGGAGAGAATGTGGGAAAACTGAGACACTAATACACTATTGGTGAAGTTATGAACTGATTCAACCATTCTGAAGAGCAATTTGGAACTATGTCCAAAGGGCTATAAAACTGTGCATACACTACTAGGTCTGTATCCCTAAAGAGAGAAAAAACATAAAGGAAAAGGAACTATGTGTCCAAAGACAGTTGTAGCAGCTCTTTTGTGGTGGCTAAGAATTGAAAAGTGAGGGGATGCCCATCAATTGGGGAATGGCTGAACAAGTTGTAGTATATGATTGTGATGGAATACTATTGCACTATAAGAAATAAGCAGGATGTTCTCAGAAAGACCTGGAAAGACTTATATGAGCTAGTGCAAAGTGAAATGAGTACAATCAAGAGAACACTGTATACAGCAACAACAATATTATAAAATGATCAATTGCGAATGATCTAGCTATTCTCAGCAATACAATCATCTAAGACGATTCTGATGAAAAATGCTATCCATCATCAGAGAAAGAACTGTTGGAGTCTGAATATAGATCAAAGCATTTTTTAAACTTTTTGGGGGGCAGTTCTATGTTTTCTTTTATAACATAACTAATATGGAAATATGTTTTGCCTGACTACACATGTATAACCTATATCAAATTGCTTGCCTTCTCAATGAGGAGGCTGGGAAGGGAGGGAGAGAATTTGAAACTCAAAATTTTAAAAGCATATGTTAAAATTGTTTTCATATGTAATTGAGGAAAAATAAAATACTAAATAAACAAAAATATAAAGAGATTAAAATATGAAATGAGTCTTTTCATTTTTTAAACTATTTTATCTTCCTTAACGAGTAAAATTAGAGCACCAGGAGTTAAATGGTATACAGAACCATAGAATACATGACTTTATACTCTCATGTAGGAGCATAAATAACATATCTTGCATAATATTCTTAGGGCCTTTCAAAAGAATGACATTATACAAATAAATATTACTATTTAAGGTGAATACTTTCAACAAGAAATATATGGTCTGTGTTATGGGTCTACAACTCTCCAGATGTTTATGTACAAAAACTCAAATGGCTGAGAGGGACTTTAGTAAGCATTCTAGATCATTCAGTCCTATTGACTGACAGACTTTAGGTAGGTTTACACTTAAAATACCTGAGACAAATAATAATTCATCCTATTTTAAAAGATTTCCAAAGGAGTCAATTACATAACCTTCAGTTTTCCAATCCTTTACAGCAATCCTATCAGGAAATCATTATGTCTGTTATATTGATCTTGTTGGAAAGATTTAAGAAAAGGTGGAAGCTGTCAGTGTAAGTATATCTAAATGTTTGAGTTAAGCAGGCAAAGGTTGACCACCTATGGATGAATGTGAGTAGATAAATATTACTCATGTACAGCTGTCTGTTGTTCTTGACAGAGTGAAAAGATGATGTTGCTATTTATCATCTTACCTCCCAAGGCAGTTTTTGTTAAAACACATTTTGAAATGTTTGATAACAGCTCCTAACAAAGATAGTTAACCAATAAATCACTAGCTCTAAGCATAAAACTCATAATTTATTCATTCAACTGAAATAGCAACCTAAGCACAAAGTTTTAATCTGTTGATTGTTGACAGACATAAGGAATATCTTGGATCCCTCTCAGTATGGAGATTTCTGCTTTTAAAGGCAGCCAATTCCATTGCTGAGTAGCTTGACTAGAAATTTTTTTTTTATCTTTGTTCTTGTAATTTCTACCAACAGGCCATGGTTTTGCCTTCTGTACCATCATAAAACAAGTCTCCTTCCTCTTTGATAGGACAACCCTCCAAATATCCAAAGACAACTATCATATTTTACCTGAGTTTTCTCTTCTCTGGGCTAAATAAACCTAATTCTTCTCACTCTTATTTGCTTCTATGAGGTGGTTTCTAGAATTGTCACTTTTAAAAAATAAAGTTTGTCATTGTTCATCTTAAATTATAACAGACAAACTGAATGTAGGATTCCTGATGTGATCTGATTAGCACACAATACAATAGTTCAGTGGCTTTCCATGTTTTAGATAACACCATGAGATTGAATTAGTATTCTTAGCAGCTACATCACAGGGTAAACTCATTGAATTTGTGGTCAGTTAAAACCCCAAGATTATCACATGAACTGCTATCAATCCAGTTTTCCCCCATTCTGTATTTGTGCAATTATTTGAATTAAATGATGCTGCTGTTCAATCATTTTTCAGCTGTGTCTCCATTTGAGGTTTTCTTGGCAAAAAAACTAGAGTGGTTTGTCATTTCCTTCTCCAGCTCATTTTGGAAATGAGGAAACTGAGGCAAACAGGGTTAAATGACTTGTTTAGGATCACACAGCTATTAAGTGTGAGGCCATAGTTTAACTTAAGAAAATGTCTTTCTGACTCCAGGCATGACATTCTAGCCATTACACTACCTAGCTGCCCTAAATTAAATATAGGCTTTTATAATTTTAACCATTAAATTTTACTTTCTTGATTTTGATTCATGGTTCTAGCCTAGAGACTCTAAAATATGGATTCTTTTGTGTAATTGCATTAACTTCCTAGCTTTGTATCATCTGAAAATTTTATAAGCATCCCTTCAATGCCTTCATTCAATTTTTATTTATGATATTTTGTAAATACTTTACAAAATGTTGAACAGGGACAGATTCAAGGACAGAGTCTTGTGGGGCTCCATCAGAAACTTCTCTTAAGATTTACATTTCCTTACTTCAAGGATCACAAAGAGTCTAGTGACTAAAGAAACCAAAGGAAGTATTTGAAGAGCAGTGGTAAGGTTCAATGAGATAGATGCCTCTCTTAGATAACAGATAGACGTCTTATGTCTTATGTGCTTGTTTCTTCTTTACTTCTGTCTGCTAAATAAATTAAGCCTTTACCCTCAAGTAGAGATAGAGCACCTAGAGTCCTGGAAGTAGAGATAAGTATCTGGTGATAAGGAGCAAGGTAAAACAAAGTAAGTGGATCTCAATAAATTCTCATCTTGCATCTCATAAATCAACAGTTTGTCAGAAAATAGACATAAGAGTTAGCAAGAGAACTACTCTAGCTCAGCTCCACTCCCCAAAAAAAGATGAAGGACAATGGAATTTTCTTTAACAGGTAGAGAGGGCATTGGGAATTGTATAGTGATATGCAAAGGATATGCTCTTGGCATTTCTACCAGTAATCAATCCATCTAGCAATAAATAAGCACTTATTAAACACTCACTATGTTCCAGGCACTGCACTAAAGATTTGAAGGAAAAAAACCAAATAGTTCCTGCCACAAATGAGGGAGGCAATGTGTACATAAATTGTACATGTAAAACAAGTGTAGATGGAAGGCAGCCTTAGAGGGAGGGCATTAGCAGCTGGTTGTGGGCAGAGAGGGACAGGCTTCCTGTAGTAAGGGGCCACTGAACTGAGTCTTGAAAGAAGCTTGGAAAAAGTGAGGAGAGAGAGCATTCCAGGTACATGGGATGATCAATGCAAAGGCACAGAGAAGGCAGAAAAAGTGTGATGTGGTAGGATCATCAAGCAGGCCAGTATGAATGGATTACAGAGTGTGTGGGAGGAATAGCGTGTAAGAAGACTGGAAATATAGGAAGGGGCCAGGTTGTGAAAAGCTTTAAATGCCAAACAGGTTTTTATATTTGATGCTAGAGGTAATAGGGAACCATTTGGAAAATACTAAGTAGGAAAGTGGGGTGACATGGTTAAATTTATGCTTTAGGAAAATCACTTTGGCAGCTTTGTAGGCTAGAAAGGAGTGAGGAGACTTGAGGCAAGAAGTGCAATTAGAAGGCTATATTACCATATTCCAGGCAAGAGGTGATGTGATGAGGGCTTGAAATAGGGTGGTGGCTGTGTGAATGTAGAGAAGGAGATCTACGTGTTACTAGATGCTGGTTGGAGCCAGCTCAAACTGGCTCACAAAAATCAATTGTTTAATGTTCAGCGTGAGCATTTACATGTTAGAAATTGGCATACTACAGATCAGGATTAGATTTAATGTTTTGTGGAATGTCTAGATTTAAGTGATAGAGAAAATGTTAATAATGCAGGTTCAACTTAAAAGTATGTTATGTATACATTCAACATTTACAGAACATCCCTGTAGGCATCATGCCAAGTATTATAAGGCATAAAAAGTACAAGCTGTTTTCCACCCTCTAGGAGAAAGGACAAGCACTAGAGCCCTGCATTTCTATTCAATCGTTGGATCATCAGGAGGAATGAAGGAATTCCTGAAAGAATGAGTATGGAGGAAAGAAAAAAGAGGATGTAAAGCGGCAGAGAGGAATTCTTAACTATGTTTCGAAGTTAGAAAGAGGAAGGGTAATATATGAAGGGAAGAACCAGGGCTCTGTATTGAAATATATGATGCTCTAGAGTAGGAATGAAGTTCTTCTTGTAAAGAAGTCTAGAAGTGGACCATCTTAGGAAGAAGCAGCTTCTTGTGCTCTAAGGAAGGATAATGTGGATCCACAGATGGAATCACTGAAAGGATTTCCAAAACGAACAGAGGAAGAAGTAGAGTAGCATAGCTAGGTTGTACAGTAAATAGACTGCTGTAAGTGGAATTCAAAACACCTGAGTTCAAATCTTTTGATTTCGAGACTTATTAGTTACATGACCTTGGGCAGGTCATGTAACATCTCTTTGCCTCAGTTTCTTCAGCTATAAAAAAATAACCGCACCTATCCCACAAGGTTGTTGTGAGGATGAGATAACAAATGTAAAGAACTTCGTTAACCTTTAGTTGTTCAGTTGTCCAAATGTTCATGACCCTATTTGGAGTTTTCTTGGCAAAGATACTGGAGTGATTTGTCATTTCCTTCTCTGGCTCGTTTTACAGATGAGAAACTTTGGCAAACAGAGTTAAGTGACTTATCCAGGGACACACAGCTAATAAGTGTCTGAGGCTAGATATGAAATTCAAGAAGATGAGACTTCCTGACTATAGGCCCTGGCACTCTATCCACTGCGCCACATAGCAAACAACTCTAAGTGCAGCATAAATGACTCTCTGCAAAAGATATACCAAGGAAGCTATTTGTGGACCACAGGGGTTTGCTGTCTTGCCACTGCAGATATACAGGACCTAATGAAAGACTTTCCAAGAGAACCGTCAACCTGTCTCTTGCCCTTATCACTTTCCCAGCATTTAGCATACAGCCTGGAACATTTGCTGTTGTTTAGTCAATTCAGTCACGTCCAACTCTTTGTGAACACATTAGGGATTTTCTTGGTGAAGATACTGGGGTGGTTTGCTTTTCCTTCTCCAGTACATTTTACATATGAGGAAACTGAGGCAAAGAGGGTTAAGTGACTTGCCTAGGGTCACACAGCTAGCGTCTAAGGCAGGATTTGAACTCATAAAGATGAGTGTTCCTGACTCCAGGCCCAGCACTCTATTCACTGTGCTGCCTAGCAGCAAGCACTTAATAAACGTTTATTGACTGAGACCAACTGATGTCCAATACCCACTTCTGATGACTGATGTGGGAATAAATTACAACACCAGAAAAAATCTAGAAGGTATGGGTAAAGATTAAGAGGTTCTATGTAAAACTGAAGATCATTTGGGAGCATTTTCATCACTACTACTAACAGAAAGTAAGGGATTCATAGACAGAGGCAAATTTAAGAAGTGAATATTTGGCTGATACTGATGTTTGAGAATGGCATTTGGATATCTGGACTGTGATGAAAATGCAGAAGTGAGGGGACTTTTGGCCATACATGAAATGCATTTAACAAGTGCTGGTGAAAAATATTGGCTTGTTTGCCTTTAATCAAAGAATGTTAAACGGAAACAGGAGAGGGAAGAAAGTGCACATGTCAGTCTGAGAAACCCAGCACGATAGAGAGTAAAAAGTATGTAGCAGCAGAAGGAATAGCAGCAAAAAGGGCCAGGGATTGATATGAACTATATACAAGAAAAGAACCAGCAAAAAAACCTCACAACTTCCAGTGTCTTTACATGTCTGATGTCTTTACAAATGCACTAAATAGTGGGGCAGAGCCAAGATGGCGGACTAAAAGCAGTGACTTGCTTGAGCTCTCTCCCCAACCCCCCCAAATACCTGTAAAAAATGGCTCTAAACAAATTCTAGAGCAGCAAAACCCACAAAAAGACAGAATGAAACAAATTTCCAACCCAAGACAACCTGGATGGTTAATTGGAAAGGTCTGTTGCACTGGGCTGGGAGAGGAACACAGTTCATCATGGGTCACTCAGCGAATCTGGAGCAGGCCTCAGGGGATCAAATCAAGGGGAGCTGTGGAGGTTTTCAGACTTCTCAACCCACAAACACCAAAGACAACTTAGAAGGTCAATAAGAAAGATCTGCGACTGCAGTGAGAGAGGAGTTTGGTCTGGCCCCATTCCCAGGGCAGCCCCGGGACAGCGGTTGCTTCCAGAGCTCTCGTCCCACAGACAGTGTGGGGATCAAGCGGCTGATCAGAGGGAGATTGCAGGGATCTCTTTGCTGGCACTGAGGCAGGATTCTCTTGCTTTGCCCGTGCTTGGATCTGGGTTGCAGTTCTAGGTGGTGATCCTTGGGTGAGGAGGAGCATTGGTGTGGTGGAGCTCACAGTGGCGGTGAAGAGGGAATCGTTCTCACAGTTTCAAGGCAGAAAAGAGCGCTTGTGGTCACTCATAGACCACAGCACAAGCCAGGAAAGGAGTAAACACTTCGCCTTTGATTATACCACCTTGGAAGAACTGAAAATTTACAGGTCCCTAGAAGTATCTCTGAAAACAGCTGCACAAAACCCTCAAACCTTGGGATAGGACACTCTCCACACTGGAAGCAGACCCCTACATTAACAAAGAGTTTAAAAGTCAAATGATTGGATGGGATCATGAGCAAATGGTGCAAAGAAAGTCAGACCACAGAATCTTACTTTGGTGACAAAGATCAAAACATACAACCAGAAGAAGACAACAAAGTCAAAGCTCCTACATCCAAAGCCTCTATGTGTTACTATGTAAGAAAAATATAAATCAATCCTAGGCCATGGAAGAGCTCAAAAAGGATTTTGAGAAGCAAGTAAGAGAAGTAGAGGAAAAACTGGGAAGAGAAATGAGAATGATGCAAGAAAATCATGAAAAACTAGTCAACAGCTTGCTAAAGGAGACCCAAAAAAATACTGAAGAAAGTAACACCTTAATAAATAGACTAACCCAAATGGCAAAAAGAATCCATAAAGCCAACGAGAAGAATGCCTTCAAAAGCAAAATTGGCCAAATGGAAAAGGAAGTCCAAAAGCTCACTGAAGAAAATACTTCCTTAAAAATTAGAATGGAGCAATTGGAAGCTAATCGTTCTATGAGAAATCAAGAAATTATAAAACAAAACCAAAAGAATGAAAAAATAGAAGACAATGTGAAATATCTCACTGGAAAAACAACTGACCTGGAAAACAGATCGAGGAGAGAGAATTTAAAAATATTGGACTAGCTGAAAGCCATAATCAAAAAAAGAGAGTACACATCATCTTTCAAGAAATTATCAAAGGGGCAGCTAGGTGGCACAGTGGATAGAGCACTGGCCCTGAAGTCAGGAGGACCTGAGCTCAAATTCGGCCTCAGACCAAACACTTGACTCGTACTAGCTGTGACCTTGGGCAAGTCACTTAACGCCGATTGCCTCACACACACACACACACACACACACACACAAAATAATTATCAAGGAAAACTGCCCTGACATTCTAGAACCAGAGGGTAAAATAGAAATTGAAAGAATCCACTGATCACCTCCTGAAAGAGATCCCCAAAGGAAAACCCCTAGGAATATTGTAGCCAAATTCCAGAGTTCCCAGGTGAAGGAGAAAATATTGTAAGCAGCCAGAAAGAAACAATTCAAGTATTGTGTAAACACAATCAGGATGACACAAGATTTAGCAGCTTTTACATTAAGAGACCAGAGGGCTTGAAATACGATATTCCAGAGGGCAGAGGAGATAGGATTACAACCAAGAATCACCTACCCAGAAAAACTGAGTATAATCCTTCAGGGGGAAAAATGAACATTCAGTGAAACAGAGAACTTTTAAGCATTCTTGATGAAAAGGCCAGAGCTGAACAGAAAATTTGACTTTCAAATACAAGACTCAAGAGAAGCATGAAAAGGTAAATAGAAAAGACAAATCTTAAGGACTTATTAAAGTTGAACTGTTTATATTCCTACACAGAAAGAAGATATTTATAACTCATGAGACCTTTGTCAGTATTAGGGTAGTTGGAGGGGAATATAGATAGATAGATAGATAGATAGATAGATAGATAGATAGATAGATAGATAGATAGATAGATAGATAGATAGAT
>NW_020954589.1:16509744-16560295 GCF_900497805.2 Vombatus ursinus | reverse complement strand
GATAGATAGATAGATAGATAGATAGATAGATAGATAGATAGATAGATGGCACAGGGGAAGTTGAAGATGAAGGGGTAATATCTAAAAAATAAAATGAAGGAGTGAAAGAGGATTATACTGGGAGAAGGAGAAAGGGAGAGGTAGAATGGAGCAAATTATCTCACATAAAACAGACAATAAAAAGCTTTTACTGTGGAGGGGAAGTGGTGGAAGAGAAGAGAAAATGAGTGTATCTTATTCTCATCAGATTTAGCTTAAGGAGGGAATAACATACACACTCAATTGGGTATGGAAATCTAT
Organism: Vombatus ursinus; assembly: GCF_900497805.2. NCBI lineage: Eukaryota > Metazoa > Chordata > Mammalia > Diprotodontia > Vombatidae > Vombatus > Vombatus ursinus. Next base: position 16,559,995 of record NW_020954589.1, on the reverse strand, counting down.
CTTACCCTACAGGAAAATAGTTGGGAAGGGGATAAGAGGGGTGGATGATAGAAGGGAAGGTAGATTGGGGGAGGGAGTAATCAGAAACAAACACTTCTGAGGAGGGAGAGGATCAAAGAAGAGAATAGAATAAATGGGGGTTGGGGTAGGATGAAGGGAAATATGGTTAGTTTTCCACAACATGACTACTATGAAAGTGTTTTGCATGACTACACATGTATAACTTGCACCTAGTTGCTTGCCATTTTAATGAGGGTGGGTGGGGAGGAAGGAAGGGAGAGAATTTAGAACCCAAAGCTTTAAAAACAAATGTTAAAAATTGTTTTTACATGCAACTGGAAAGTAAGATATACAAGCAATGGGGTATAGAAATCTATCCTGCCCTACAGGAAAATAGAAGGGGAAGGGAATGAGAAAAGGGGGGGATATAGAAAGGAGGACATATTAGGGGAAGGGGTGTTCAGAGTGCATGCTGTCTTGGGGTGGGGGAGAGGTGAGATGGGGAGAAAATTTGGAACTCAAAATCTTGTGGAAACGAACGTTGAAAAGTAAAAATACATAAATAAATAAATCTAATTCACTTAAAAAAAGCAAAAACCAAATGCACTAAGTATAGGGAATAAAAGCATCACTCAGACTTGATGGAATGGGATTCAGGACTAGAATGTGGCTCTAGAAGGACAGACCTCATACAGAAAAGAATGGAATAAGTAAAAAGGGGAAATACAAAGAATTATGTAGTAAGAAGATGTACTAATGTGAGAAAATCCTAGAACCTCAAAGGAGAAACATGATTGAGAACATTTGGATACAGAAACAGAGCATAATGTGACAGTACACTACTGACCACTCGGGTTGAGGCAGGGATGAGGTGGGAGTTAAGTAAGGAGTTTTGGAAACAGATCACCAATCTAGCATAAAAGCATGACATAGTAATGGTGGGGGATTTCAACTATCTGCATATCTGCTTCTTAGGGGTTTTTTTCCTCTGCCAAAGGTATAATAGTTGACAAATTTGGCAGTAAATCAATAAATAAATAAGTGCCTATTATGTATCAGGTACAGTGTCAAGTTCCAGGCAAAAGATAGTTTCTGCTCTCAAGGAGCTCAAAATCTAATGATGGAGACAATATGCAAATAATTATGCACAAACAAACTCTATATGCAGGACAAATTAGAGATAATCAATAGAGGGAAGCCTTCCTGTAGAAGGCAGGATTTTAGGTGGGACATGGAAAGAAGTCAAGGAAGCCAGGAGGTGGAGATGAGTAGGGAGAACATGACAGGCATGCGGAACAGCCAATAAAAATGCTCAGGTGGGAAAAGGCAGATCCAAGATGGTAGAGTACAGGCCCACCTGAACTATCCCAACATTCCTTTCCAAAAAAATTTTAAATAATGCCTCAAATCAAATTTTGGAGTGGCAAAGCCAATAAAAGTTTGACATTTTTCCAGACTAAGACAACTTAGGAGGTCAAAAAGAGACGTCTGAGGCACCTGGGTGGGAGCTGGCTCACAGAATGGCAGGAGCACCAGTGGCTTTGGAAGGGGCTATGACAGTGGCAAGCAGCAGCTTTGGGGACTCTTGGCCCAGAGATGACAAGGAGGTTGGACAACTGGTCAGAAAAAAAAGTTACAGGAGACCTTTTGCAGGTACTGAGTGCAACTGGTACTGATTGGAAGCTCTATTGCCCATATACAATTCTGGGTTGTAGTTCCAGGGTAGAGAGGATCACTTGTGGTTGCTCACAAGGGAAGATGCATCCTGATCCAGTTCAAGGGCCAAGAAGAACACTAGCACTTGAGGCTGCAGGAGAGCAGGGGACCTACTCACAGTTCCAGAGCCAAGAGGAGCAGCACTAACGTTTGTAGCTACAGGGAGCAGGGGCCTTTCCTGGGTAAAAAGCACATCAAAGGCAAGGAGAGCAGTAGCTATACATCTCCTAGGATAACACCACCTTTGAAGCATCAAAAACTTGAAGGACCTTCCCCCTCCCCCCGAAGTAGCTCTGAAAACAGCAACATGAAAAAGCCTAAAGTTTGGGACAGTGACTCTCCACTCCTAGGTGAGCACAGCTCAACTTTAACATAGAGTTAAAAGTCCAGAAATAGACTGAAAAAAGAGCAAACAAAGGAATTTGACTATAAAAAACTACTATGATGGTAAAAAAGACCAAGACAAAAACTCAGTAGAAGATCATAATGTAAAAACAGCTACAACCAAAGCCTCAGAGAAAAATGCTAACTGGATCTAAGACCAAGACAAATACCTGGAAGAGTTAAAAAAAAAAGAGAGATAAGAGTGGCAGAAGAAAAATTGGGAAAAGGAATGAGAGTAATGCAAAAAATTATAAAAAGAGAATTAACAGTTTGGCACAAAATATTCTGAAGAAAACCACACCTTAAAGAAGAGAATTGGCCAAGTGGAAAAAGAGGTCCAAAAGCCCCCCTGAAGAAAACAGTTCCTTAAAAATTAGAATTGGGCAAGTAGAAGCTAATGACTCCATGAAACTTCAAGAAATAACACAACTAAATAAAAAAATAAAAGAAAACATGAAATATCTCATCAAAAAAAAAAACAGACCTGGAAAATAGATCGAGAGATAATTTAAGAATTATTGGACTGTTTGAAAGCCATGATAAAAAAGAGCCTAGACATCAAATTTCAAGAAATTATAAAAGAAAATTGCCCCAATAGAAATGGAAAAGATCCATTGCTCACATGAAGAAAGAGATCACAAAATGAAAACTACCAGGAATGTTACAGTCAAATTTCAAAGCTTCCAGGTCAGAGAGAAAATACTGCAACTAGCCAGAAAGAAACAATTCAAATACCATGGAGCCACAGTCAGGATCACACAAGATTTAGCAACTTCCATATTAAAGGAGTGGAGGGCTTGGAATATGATATTCCAGAAGGCAAAGGAGCCAGGATTACAATGAAGAGTCACTTACCCAGCAAAACTGGGTACAATTCTTCAGGGTAAAAGATGAATAGTTAGTGAGATGACTTTCAAACATTCCTTATGAAAAGATCAGAGCTGAACAGAAAATCTGACACTGAAACACAAGACTCAAGAGAAGAACAAAAAGGTAAACATGAAAGAGTAATCATAAGAGACCCCATGAAATTAAAATTTTTGCATTCCTATATGGGAAAATGATACTTGTAACTCCTAAGAATTTTCATTAGTTAGAAGGAATCTACCTAGATAGAGGGCATGAGAGTTGATTATACTGGAATGATCTCCAAAAACAAATGAAAAAGTGAGGAAAGGGATGCATTGGGAGACAGGGGAGGCAGAGGTAGAATAGGTAAGATTATCTCATACAAAAGAGGCATGCAAGGAAGAGTTTATATAGTGGATGGAAAATGAGGTTGAATGAGTAATGCTCAAACCTTACTCTCACTGGAATTGGTTCAAAGAGGGAAGGATATATATATACACTGACTTGTGTATAGAAATGTAATTTATCCAATAGGTAAAAAGGAGAGGAATGGGATAAGTGATAAGGGTGAATGATAAAAGAGAGGGCAGATCAAGGGAGGCAGTTGTTAGAAGCAAAACAGACTTTTAAGAAGGGACAGAATAAAAAGAGAGAAGGATAAACAGAAGAAAATAGGATCAAAGGAAATAGACAGTAATCATAACTGTGAATGTGAATGAGTTGATCTCACTCATAAAACAGAAGCAGATAGTAGAACTGATTAGAAACTAGAATCCAACACTATGTTGTGTACAAAATACATACTTGAAACAGAGACATGCCATATTTCCATCTACTGGTTGCTTCCCTATTGCCTATAGACACATTCCCATGTCTTCCCCCATCCTCAAAGAAACCTCATTTCATTCTTCCATCTCTGCTAGCTATAATCTTGCATTTCTCTTCCCTTTTGTAGATGACCTCCTTGAGGCCATCTAAAAATCAGTGCCCTGGGGACTTCCAAGAGCCAAGATGGTGGAGTAAAAAGGAAGTTTGCTCTCACCCTCACTTATTGACCTCTGAAAGGCCAGAAAATATTGCCCCAGAAAAAACCCTGGAATAACTGAGCCAGCAGAAAAACGGGACGCAGCAGTATCGCAGCCCAAAAAGCTCAGGGAATCAATGGGAAAGGCCCCTCTTGCTCCGGGGAAGAAGGAGTAGTACAGAATGGGAGGCATCCCAGCAAGCCCGCGGCAAGCCCCAGAATACCAGGGAAAGATCATGAGCCTCAGGGTGGTGGAGCAGACAAGTGCACACACCAAGAACTGCACCTCCCTAAGGCCTCAGCACAGGGAGAGAAATGGGTAGACACTAGCTCAGAGAATCACTATGGGTGCCGGTATTCTCCAGCAGCCAAATCTCCCAGTGTTTCAGCACAACTCCGGAAGGCAAAGCTCCACGCTAGCAGACATCATCCAGCAATCAAACATTCAAGTGCTTTAAAGAAGCCCAGGTGAGCAGGTATCCTCCAGAGGCCAGACTCCCCATCCCCACCCTGAGAGTTTCAGCGTCCCTGACCCCAGCTCAGCACCAGGTAATCTGCCAGATCCCTACAGGCTCCAGCTACCAGCATCTGAGGCCCCAGTACACAAAGCCAGTGACCAGGTCCCAGGCTCACCGCACAAGAAGCTTGGGTCAGTACCCCCTGAGCTCCAGCAGGAAAGCTCAATTTCAAAAGTCAGGAAATAGGTAAACACCATGAACAAAAAGCAGAAACAGACAAAGAACATAAAATCTTATTATGGGGACAGGGAATATTAAGGCACAAATTTAGAACAGGACAACATTGCCAATATACCCACATCCAAAATTTCAAAGAGTTCTGTGAACTGGTCTCAAGCCCAAAAAACTTTCTTGGAAGAGCTCAAGAAGAGTTTTAAAAGTAAAATAAGAGAAGCAAAAGAAAAATTGGGAAAAGAAATGAGAAGTATGCAAGAAAGAGTCAATAGCTTGGAAAAAGGACAAAAATTGACTGTAGGAAACAAGTCCATAAAAGTAGAATTGGCCAAATGGAAAAGGAGGCACAAAAACTCATTGAAGACAACTCCTTAAAAAGTAAAATGGGGCAAATGGAAAAGGAGGTACAAAGTCTAATAGAAGAAAACAATTCATTAAAAATTAGAATTGGGTAAGTGGAAGCTAAAGACTCTATGAGATATCAAGAATCAGTCAAACAGGGGCAGGTGGGTAGCACAGTAGATAGAGCACTGGCCCTGGAGTCAGGAGGACCTGAGTTCAAATATGACCTCAGACACATAACACTCACTAGCTGTGTGACTATGGGCAAGTCACTTAACCCCAACTGCCTCACCCACCAAAAAAAAAAAAAGAGAGAGAGAGAATCAGTCAAACAGAAACAAAAGAATGAAAAAACAGAAGAAAATGTAAAATACCTCACTGGAAAAACAACTGACCTGGAAAACAGATCCAGGAGAGACAATTTTAAAATTATTGGTCTACCTGAAAACCATGATGGAAAAAAGAGCCTGGAGAGCATCTTTCAGGAAATCATTAAGAAAAAATGCCCTGGGACAGCTAGGTGGCACAGTGGATAGACCACTGGCCCTGGATTCAGGAGGACCTGAGTTCAAATCCGGCCTCAGACACATAACACTTCCTAGCTGTGTGACCATGGCCAAGGCATTTAGCCCCATTGCCTAACAAAAACAAACAAACAAAAAACAAAAACAAAAAACAAAAACAAAAAATGCCCTGAGGTCCTAGAACCAGAAGGTAAAATAGTCATTGAAAGAATCCACCAAACACCTCCTAAAAGAGATTCTAAATTGAAAATGCCAAAGAATATTGTAGCCAAATTCCAAAATTACCAGGTCAAAGAGAAAATGCTGCAAGCAGTCCAAAAGAAACAATTTAAATATCATGACACCACAGTCAGGATTACACAGGACCTTGCAGCTTCTACATTAAAAGATCAGAGGGCATGGAATATGATATTCCATAAGGCAAAGGCTTGGATTACAACCAAGGATCAACTACCCAGCAAAATTGAGCATAATCTTTCAGAGGAGGAAATGGACATTCAACAAAATGGGAGACTTTCAAACCTTTCTGATATAAAGACCAGAGCTCAACAGAAAATCTGATCTTCAAATATAAGACTCATAAGAGACATAAAAAGGTAAACAGGAAAGAAAAATAAAACATGTTACTAATAAGAGCAAACTGTTTCCATCCCTACATGGGAAGATGACACTTGTAACTCTTGAGAACTGCAGAGTTATTGTGCCATTTAAAAGGGTTATACATAGACAGAGGGCATGAGTATAAGTTCACTTTGAAGTGATGATAAAAAGTCCAATTAGGAGGAGGCAGACAAGGGTAAATTACATTACATGAAAAGGCACAAAAACCTATTATAGTAGAGGGAAAGAAGGGAGGGAGATGACCATTGTTTGAACCTTACTCTCATCAGATTAGGCTCAAAGAGGGAATAACATAATCAGTTAGGTATAGAAATCTAACTTACCCTATAGAAAGTAGGAAGGGAAAGGGGAAAGAAAAGGGAGGGGGATGATAGAAAGGAGAGCAGACTGAGGGAAGTGGTGGTTGAAAGCAAAACTCTAGTGAGGAGGGAAAGGGAGAAAGAAGAGAGAAAAGCATAAACAGGGGGAAGATAGGTTAGAGAGAAAGACATAGTAATCATAACTGTGAATGTGAATGGGTTGAACTCTCCCATAAAACAGAAGTGGATAGCAGAGTCGATTAAGAACAATAATCTCACAATATGTTGTTTACAAGAAACACATTTGAAGCAGTGGGATACACACAGAATAGAGATAAAAGACTGGAGTAGAATATATTATGCTTCAGCTGAAGTAAAAAAAAAAAAAGCAGCGGCAGCAATCCTGATCTCAGACAAAGGAAAAGCAAAAATAGATCTAATTAAAAGAGATAAGGAAGAAAAGTACAACCTGCTAAAAATAGACAATGAACATTATTACTAAATATATATGTAACAAGTGGTATAGCATCTAAATTCTTAGAGAAGTTAAGGGAATTACAGGAAGAAATAGATAACAAAACTATACTAGTGGGGGACCTCAATCTCCTCCTCTCAGAACTAGATAAATCTAACCACAAAATAAACAAGGAAGAAGTTAAGTAGACGAATAGAATTTTAGAAAACTTAGATATGGTTGACCTCTGGAAAACACTGAATGGGGATAGAAAGGAATATACCTTTTTCTCAGCAGAAGATGGCACCTACACAAAAATTGATCATACACTAGGGCATAAAGACCTCACAATCCAATGCAGAAAGGCAGAAATATTAAATATATCTTTTTCAGATCATGATGCAATAAAAATTACATGTAATAAAGGGCCATGGAAAGACAAACTAAAAATTAATTGGAAACTAAATAATGTAATACTAAAGAATGAGTGGGCCAAAACAACAAATCATAGAAGCAATCAATAACTTCACACAAGAGAATGACAATAATGAGACAACATACCAAAACTTATGGGATTCAGCGAAAGCTGTTCTTAGGGGAAGTTTTATATCTCTAAATGCTTACATGAATAAAATAGAGAAGGAAGAGATCAATGAATTGGGCATGCAACTAGAAAAGCTAGAAAAAGAACAAACTGAAAATCTTCAACTAAATACCAAATTAGAAATTCTGAAAACCTAAGGAGAGATTAATAAAATTGAAATTAAGAAAACTATTGAATAAATAAAACAAAGAGCTAGTTTTATGAAAAAAAAACAATAAAATAGACAAACCTTTGGTTAATTTGATTTAAAAAAAGAAAGAAGAAAACCAAATTACCAGTATCAAAAATGAAAAGGTTGAATTCACCACCAATGAAGAGGAAATCAAAACAATAATTAGGAGCTATTTTGTCCAACTGTATGACAATAAATTTGACAATCTTAGTGAAATGGATGAATATTTACAAAAATACAAATTGCCAAGATTAACAGAAGAGGAAATAAAATACTTAAATAACCCCATTTCAGAAAAAGAAACAGAAAAAGCCATCAATGAACTCCCTAAAAAATAATCTCCAGGGCCAGACACTGTGACTGAAAAACTCATCTGCTTTATGGTCAACCCAATGACATCTCTCTCTAAACTGAGGTTCACAGATGACAGATCTACAGACCATTACCAGTTGCATCCTTCAAGTCTTTCCCATTTGATAAGACCTACTTGAGCTTATGCTACATTGGCATAACCTTTAAGAACCTCAGGTGAGCTCCATGGTATGGCTGAGGTATGAGAAAAAGAAAAAGGCTTTAATAGAAGATCAAAGGTACATGTTCCATTAACTGGACACGACCATTCAAGCAGCTATAAACTAATCAAACTCTACTAACATACATTCCATGTTATGCCATTTTTTGTCCACAAGGAATATTTTTATTAAATTAGTATTGGTTTAGGGCATTCCCTTGAAGGTTCAACCTAGTAACCATCTCAAAGCAGGGAGAACTAACCTTTCAAAATACTGCCTTATTAATCTTGATCTTTTCATTTGCTCTACTTCTAAGTATGTTGGCTAAATCATGGGGTATTATGCCTTCTTGTGTAGTCAAGTATTGTGTTTTATATATTGATGATAAGCCCAAAGATTGACATTATGGTCTACACAACCCTCAAATTTTTTTTAGCAACTATAAGGAATTAAAAATTGTCATAGCATTCTAGATGTGGATAAAACAGCATACACTGCAGTAAAGCCACTATTTCACATGAGAGAGTTTATCAAATCTTTTGAGGTAATCTATGTATTGGATTGCCCAATGATGAATAAATAGAAAAAAGAAGTATAAAAGAAAACAAAACCAAGTCAGCTAGCAAAGTATTTTTTTCCAATAGAATTGTAGGTGGAAGATGATATCAATGCTATTATTTACCACTTACATGTAAAACCACTTCCTTATTTTAACTTGAGTAGATATATCAAGAATATTCTATTAGTATAAAAATAACCTATATGCTTCACAAGAAATTATTTAGGTACCTATCTGCAATTACTCTGTTGCACTCATGTTTGAAAAGTGACAGGAGAACAGTACGTGAGTCACACTCTTCTGCTTTTATAGTTAACATTCCTTGCCAAATTCTGGAGAGATCTCGAAGATTGAAGATGTAATGAAATTTTGATGGAGTTGGCAGCATTTTTACCTAAAGCAAAAATATACCCAGTGTTCAAAAATAACATTTACACGGTAAAAAACAAGGATGCAAACTTCTAGGAAAGAATGATACTCTCTTACATACTATTCTAGAAGTATGACCCTGGCCAAGTCACTTAACTTCCATCTGCCTTAAGTTTCCTCATCTGTAAAGTGGAGATAATAATAGCATTTATCTCTCAGGATTATTGTGAAGATAAAATGAGATATTTATAAAAACTTTTCAAACTTTGAAGTGCTATATAAATGCTATCTGGTATTATTATTGTTGTTAAAATAGTCATACTTAGGTAATATGTTCAGAATAGTTTTAGCTTTATAAAGCTTTTTAAAAAACTGACAAAAGTATTCCAACCTAAAACTTCTAAAATATATCCCAAAGTAGACCAATGCAATATTAAGCCTATGAAACATCTTATAGACACATAGCTATACATGTATAGTTCTATCGATGCCAATTCTTGTTCCCTAGTAAGACAAGGTCTTCCTATCCTATGTGTTAAAAGTGGATTTTTAGGAGAGTATAACTGACTCCATTTTGTGCTATATTTGCTGTTACTATATTTCTTTCTATTCCTGTGTTACAGTGAAGGTAATGAATGTTTCCTTCAGTACTTCTCTTACTTTTTAGAAAACTCATAGAACTTTGAGCAATTTAAGGAATTCACTCCCTTTTCTTTACCTTATCTATTAAGACAGGAAGTAGAAGGAGTTTAACAAACTTAAATAACTAACTGCTGATAAAGAAGAAACTGTTTTCTCTGGTCTGGTGTGAAAAACTATGCAGGCCTTTGCAATGGTTTAAGCATCCTTTTTCTTTTCCTAAAAACCTTGCCTTTTCTCAACCTCCCTATTCTTACCTAATCTCTCTGAATCTCTTGGCACAAGAGGAGAGACTATAAATATGTTATCTGTAGAACTGTGACATACATATCAATCACCTACAAATAGGGTGTGTTATACTCTTAAGTGGATAAATAAATTGCAGTATATCTGTCTGTAAGCTGTGCTGACTTATTGGTGCAGTGGCTAATAAGGACCCTGAAAATTCTTGCAATATATGCACTGTATCCAGATATCTACATCCAATATGTAGATTAAGATATACGACTACAATGGCAATGAACTACAATAATTCATGTTAACTGCACCTTTATTAGAAAACACAAGTATTTGGACTGACATATGAGTTTAATGTTTGAATTGGAGTTCACAAGAGCTGAAGAAGTGGCATGTTACCTTTACTTCTAGGAAGAATATATGAGATAATATCTAATTCTGTTTGTTAAAATCAGGTAACATAAATGTTATTAAATTTAGGTTTTAATATTACAAATTGTTGGCATTAGTTTTTGCTTTATTTTCTGCAGGGGAAATAAAGCTATGAACACATATTATCTTAAATATCTTCCGAGTGAGAGATGGCTTGGCTGTGTAATCAATTTTATTTTACTTGATCACAGGCTGCATTTTAAGTCCTATCAATTTTAAGTCTTTACAGGTACAACTTCATTAAGGACAGAATTAATCGAATTAAAATATTATTGGTTGAAAAATGGGTTTTACATAATATTGATTGAAAATACTATCTTATTTAGGAAAACATCTTTGGTAAAATTATTTGGGAATAAAATAAGTGATCAATGACGTGTTGATTTGTGAATATGAAATTCTTATTGATAGAAAAACAGGGCCACACCTTTGCAAAAAATGGTAGATTTTGATACTCTGTGATGGTCTGGGGATACAGTCAGCATGGAATATAGAGTTGTAGCATTAAGTATTTAAACCGTGAAATAACTATTATGCTTTAGTTATCTAGAGTATTAAAAGGTTTATCAGGAATGTTTAAGGATGGATAATTTATAAGTTCTTGCTATTACGGTTAGATTTGAAAAAGCTGTTAGGTTTATGCCACTGACAGCTGGAAATAAATTTTCAACAGTGTTGAGAGGTATATAAATTTAGACATCATAAATTCAGCTGCCTTTGCATAATTTTAACACAATCTGTACTTATGTGCCTTTTTATGAAATGTTTCCCCAAGTCACTCAGTAAAAACTCCCTTGGGTAAGTATTACTTAGCCCTTTTTATGGTGTTTGGGCAGTGTTGTAAGAAGGGTTGGGTAACTGGGGCTTTGTCCAATGCATCTAATTTTAGAAAAGACAGACAATATTTGTAATTTTTTTTTGGTGAGGCAATTGGGGTTAAGTGACTTGCCCACAGTCATACAGCTGGTAAGTTTTATGTGTGTCTGAGGCCAGATTTGAACTCAGGTTCTCCTGACTTCAGGGTTGGTGCTCTATCCACTGCACCACCTAGCTTCCTCAATATTTGTAATTCTTTAACAGCATAGAGATCTTGTTTGTCCACTCTATCATAAAGTATTTTATGCTATGTCATTCATAGTAAAAGAATTTCACCTGGAGATACTGAAAGAATCATTCAGCCCTAATATTGATCCCTGGTTTTGAAGTCAAGTTATACATCCATGGAATTTATGTCTCCCTATAAAAGGAAAATTAGGCTGATTGATTAGGTGACATATTTTGATCTATCATAGTCTTTTGTACCTTAGTCCATTGCCATAGTATTCTACCAGCTGAAACTAATTTCATGATCATTTCACATATTTCAGGCTTGAAATGTCTACAAGCATCAAAGTAGCCACATCCAATTACTCCTGAAAATAGAAGAAATTAAGGGCACAAACTTTAATAATGTTACACAGCATATCTTTATCATAAAAATAAATCATTGCACATATTTACATATCTATTCTAGCAATAATTGAGGTAATTAATCTCAGGAACCAAATAACACTCAAATAACATGGTAGCTATGAGCAAGGAAAGCAGAAGTTGGAGGGTAAACCCAATTTGCAGGTTTTTTAATCCCCTGCTAGAGTGTCCTTCATTCAAAATCATCAGAGTTTTTTGATGAGTCTTCCTCACTTCAGGCCCAGCATTGTACCTACCGTGCTACCTATCTGCCCTAGTACCAACTATAAGAGCACAGTAAATAATACTCTCTAAAAACTAATTAACTAATTAGCTATTCCAATGTATTAGTTGACTAACCAATTCATATCATTGATAATCAATGGGGATAGAACATTACTAAGGTCTCATGAGCTAGAGCACTAGAAACACATCCCCAGGCCTTTCCAAACTCCAACAGGAGAGGTAGCAGCTGCTTTCTGCTTGCTAGTGGAAATTGAATTAGGGATCATATGTTACATAAACAATTTGAAAGAGAAAGAAAATATACCAAATATTTTGTCTATTGATGCATTTGATGGCAATGTGCAATTAAACACAGTAAACTGTCTTTTCAAACGTTGTGGAATATCATTTCGACCCCCTCCTGGATGTATCATTGCTGCTATTATCTGCACATCAACAATTGTAGTGAAGTCTCCAGGTTTATCCAAGCTATACATTCCTTTCATTTCCATCATCTGTCTTACAATCTCATTAGTTATCTGAAAATTTGTAAAAACAGATTTTTATATCACCTCAGGATGATGTTTAATTTAATTCCACAAGCATTAATTAAGTGCCTACTACCCAAAAGGCACCATTCTATAAACACTAAGGATTCAAAAGCAAAAGAAAAACAAAACTTGCCTTCAAGGAATTGACAAATCTACCAGAGGGACATATAGGACAAGAGTATAATGCAGGGAAAATTGAGGAGGAAGAGAGCACTTAACCAAAGAGATTTGGGAAGGTGTAACAACAGATAAGGTGGCCCCTGAATCTTAGAGGGAAACAAGCATGCTGGGAGATAGAGGAGCAAAGAATACATTTCAGGCATGAGGAACAGCTTGTGGGGATGTGTAAAATTGGTAGGTGGAGAGTCAAATTTGACAAGTTTGGTTGAAACATACTTCTGCAGGAGAATAACATCGAATAAGAATGGAAAAATAAGCTGGAGTTAAGATTCAGCAGGACTTAAATGCCAGGCTAAAGAGGTGATCAGACCTTTAGGAGGATTATTTTGACAGCCGTATGGAGGCCAATTAGGAGGCTACTACAACAGTTCCAGAGAAAGGTGACAGAGACCTAGATTAATTCTACAGTTTATAGAATTGGCACAGAAAAGCACACATTCAACCAAGAGTTCACACACAAGAGAAAAAAAAAACATTCAGTGGGTATATCTTGGCTCAAATTGACCTTTATAGCTTGGGACTTCTGAGATAGAAAGATACTAGATAGAAAGAATGTATAAGCAGTGTTCAGGACTAGAATGAAGGGCAAAGCTCTAGGAAGAAAATGACTGGAAACAGGTTACTGCAGGGTAATTGTAAGGTGTTGTCATAGAGTATTTTTAATTTGTGGGTTATTTTGGTACAGAATTTAAAAAAAACACAAAAACCCATGACTGGATTGTGTGTACATGTGTAATATTTCAGTTATACCTGGTCTCCCCATTCATTAATTACTGGCATATTAATATCATCAATAAATACAGTCATTTTTCTTCCTCCTGGTGGTCCATATGTGCTTCCCATTCGCTTATCCACATAACTTTCAATTGTTCTCTAGAGAAAAGTAAATGGTTTGTTTTAGGGTTTTTTAATTGATTTATTTTAAAAAGATTAGTATCAATTTTCATATATTATTTTAGCTTATTGAAATTCGTATATGTAGAATACATACACATATAAAGCAATTCCAAGAAAAATGCATTAACTATTAGAATATTAATCACTGACTGGGGTTAAAGTAGAAAGAGTTTCCCTGTACCTCAGGACTTAAAAATAAGTTTATTATTTTGGAGAATCAAGAAGTATACCTACTAGAGATAAAATGGAAATAGATATAAAGCCTCTTATCTACTCTAATGCAATTACTACATTAAAACATTTAAAATATTTATAACCATACCCACCTATGAATAACCTATACAATGTGGGCTTTACCTGAAACATCATTGGTTCTGTGGCAGATGAAAAGTTCAGACATTTAGATAAATGTACTTCAGGGTCATACTTTTTCATATACGCTTTAATCATAACAGTTTTCGCTGTTCCCTGTTCTCCTATGAGCAAAACTGCCTATAATGACAGAGTGAGAGATGAAGAGTATTTAAAGTTTTTGTATTTACTAGAATCCTTTGGTGGTTTCATTAACCTCTCTCCTTACCAACATAGTATACCCCTTTCAAACACTTTCTACTCTCAATATGTTTTACTTGGCCCCTGCAGACCCTCATTTTCCTCTCTATTTTCACAACCCATGGCCGATGTAACATCCCCCTTGTATATGTACCACCACAAAGATTTGCATGGATATGATGATTAGGTGCCAATGAGTGTGAGGCTAACATCTTGGCATACAATATAAGGGAGCTGTGCCAGTTATACAAACTGGCTAAAGGATAACCACGTCATACTTTTTTTATTTCTCACCAGGCAAAAAGTAGGGCTCCAATGTGGCTGAAGGTTCTCTAACAGCTCCCAAACTCTGACTCACACTACTACCAATTCCTTTTCCTTTAAGATTGTCATCCACCTAGATGTCTTCTATATACCTAGTTATTTACAAATTGTCTCCTCCATTGGAATGGGAGCTTCTTGAGGGAACATTTGTGCCTTTCTGTGTATCTCTAGAACTTAGCACAGTGCCTGGTACATGGTGAGCACTTAATGCTTACTGACTGAGTGAGTAGCTAGCTTACTTCAACAGCTTCCCACCTGTCTCTCCCCACTCCAGTTCTTCCTACTCACTGACACCCAAGTAATGGTCCTTAAACATAGATCTGACCATTGGCCACTCTAAACAATCAACTCCAGGTATTTACCTATTTATTTATTGACTATAGGATAAAATATAAACTCTTCTGTTTAGTTTTTAAAGCCTTATACTACCTGCCCCAAACTATCTTTCCAGCTTCACTAGACAGTGCTCTGCAAACCAAAACTCTTCTCTCTGTTCTTCCCACACATCTCTTTGCTCTGTGTCTTTGCACTCACTGGCCAGATACACCCTTAGACTCATTTCTCTGTTCCTTCCACCTGATAAGGAACCTCTCTTCCTTTAAGCAGCAGCTCAGGAATCCCCATCTGCGCTATCTTTGTTGATAAGGCCCAAATGATAGTGCCTTCCCTCCTAAATGACCTTTTATTTAATTAACTACATGGTATATATTTATATTTATTCATTTTTTATTTATGCTGCATCTGTGTATTGATGTCTTTGTCTCCTCCATTAGAAGTTAGCTCCTTGCAATGTGCACAGTTCCTAGCATATAGTAAGTGCTTAATAAATGCCTCTTAACTGACTGACTTTTTAAGATGGATTGTTTCATTCTCTCTACTTGTAACCCCAGCACTTCATATCAACCTGGAACACAGTTAACCCTTAACAAATAATTGATTGATTAACATAGTAAACATGTATCTATGTATACATACATGTGGATGTAAATGTGGGGGAACAATCCATGTGTTTGTGTGAACTCATTTATGTAGGAAGATGTTTTGTGTGACTGTCTATGTTTGCAACTGTGCATAGGTTCGTACCTGAGTTTTCTCTGCTCTTTAGAAGGGGCAAGTACCTATGTAGTTTGCAATTAACTAAGAAAACACATATAGACTTACTTTGTGTTGTTTTGCTATTGTATCTATCAAAAAATTGCTTCTAACATTGTCAACGTTCGGAACCAAAATTGATGAATATTCTGGAATACTGTCAGTTGGATAAATATATGGTTCAACTTTTTTGTTCCAATGTTCCCAGTCACCTATAAAAATGTAGATAATTTTGGCTGTAAAACCATACCTATAGCAGGTTAATTAGAATAAAAGCATAAAATTAAAAACACTTGTCAAAATATGTATAAATATAAGAAAAATCAAACGTCTCACCTAATCACATTGTTCCTAATAGATTATAAACTCTCTTAAAACAAAAGCCATGTCTTAATCATATGTATCTCATCCAGTATCTAAAATAGAACTTTATACATAGTAGACACTAAATAAATATTTGACTGAATAGTACTTCGTGCTTGTTGCTTGAATTATTTAATAATATTTTAAAATAATTTAAAAAATAAGTCTGTGAAGAAATCTTCCTATGAAACCCTGACCTAAGGTAAGAGAATAAACATCTAAAGAGATGAAGGTAATGTTAATTGACATTGAAGCCTGAAAAATGGGAAATATTCACCACTATGAATAGAAATCACAAATATAAATAAGAGCAAGTAAATTTTTTAAATTCCCAGCGAAGTTTTATGTTTGTGAATGCTCAAGAAATGATTGTTATTGGTAACTTACCATAATCAGTGACAAAAAACTCATACATTGTGTGATTACTTTCTTCTGGAATGTCTGGCAAATCTATTTTACTTTGATGACTTCTCAAAAAGTATTCAAGCTTTTCTCTGCTATCCAACTCCAGAAGGGCTCCTAAACTCCACATAATGCCAAATACAAATAATTTCTGAATATGCTCATTAGAAGCAACACCACCTTCTTCCTTGGAAGGAATTAAACCCTCCAGAAGATTGAGGGACTGGAAATGAAAGAGAAGAAAGAAAGATGATATTCGGTGTGTTTATCCTAGGTATTACTAGAGCAGCAGAATCTGAAAGGGGGCATAATTTAAGAAAATTAAAATTATAAACCTAATAACTATTATCTAAAACAAATGTAAAAAATAAGGAGTAAAATCTTATGTAAAATCCATAGCATCTAATCAAGAGAAATGAAATTTTAACAAACATACAAGAAATGATTCTGTTTTATGTCCCTTTTCATGTTTGTCTGAACTTTTGCTGCCTTTGGTTTTATTTTCAATTTTTCTTTATACAAAGGAAATGTAAATTATGAAAAAAATTAAAGTTCCATAAATCATATTTTTATTTATTTCCAATATTTTATACTATCAGATATATAATATGGGATAGACTTTTATACTATGATGATAATATAAATTCATAAATCCTGAGTTTTTTAAACAAAAATACCTGAAAATCATCTCTTTATATGCTAAGATGTAAGTTGACAGCTGTGTAATTTCCAAGTCAGTGCTAAACTCCAGTCTAAATTCAATGTTTATCTTATTATCTATCATTTTCTTCTTTCTCATATCTTTAACCTAGTCCTACTATGTTCAAGGCTAGGTATTAGGGATACAAAGACAAAAATGAAGCATTACCTAACTTCAAGGAGTTTATACTCTAGTGGAAGAATATATGAACTCAGATGAATATGATTCAAGATAATTTGAGGAAGGAGAGATCACTAGCAACTGGGTGGATCAAGGATGCTTTCACTGGATCAGGTAGCACCTAAGGTTAGCCTTGAAGGCAATGAAGGATTCTGACAGAGGGACATGAGGATTACTTTCATGCCAAGTGTGGCGTGCTTGAGCTAAAGAATGGAGGTGGAAGAGAAGATGCCAACTTCACATAGAAGGTAAATTGCATAAAAAAGAGCAGTCTCTGAAATGATACTGGTTGGGGTTAGATTGTTGAGTACATTAAATTCCAGGCTAAGGAGTTTACATTTTACTCTCTAAGAATAAAAAGCTGCTGAAAGATTTTTAAGATTTTTAAGTCTCATGGTAAGACCTGTGCTTAGAAAAATTATTCTGGCAGCTATGTAGAGGATGTATTGGAAATGGAAGAAACAGAATGTAGGAAGCCCAATTAAGAGGCTATTACTGTAATTGAAGTAATATGATATGAAGGCAGGTCCTCTTTCACAGCCAGCCTTCAAACCTATGTCCTGTGCTCTCAAGCAGAAAAATCTTTCCACTGTATCATGAAGTTAAGATACCATTGACAATCCTTCCTTACCATTCCTTTCCACTGCTACCATCCTCATTCAACATCTCATTACCTCTCTTCTAGGCTATCTTGGAATAGATATCTAAGCATACAGTGTCTTCAGCTCTCCAAGTCAGATTAATTTTCCTAATGCAAGAGATATCATGGAGGTTGAATCAAGAGGACTTGACATTTAGCTGGATATAGGGAGAAAGGAAGAAATCAAGGATGACTCCCAAGTCACAAGCCTGGATGACTGGAAGAATGATAGTGTCCTCAACAGAAATAAAGAAATTTGGAAGAAGGCAAGGTTTAGAGAGAAAGATGATAAGTTCTGTTTTAGGTGTGTTGAGTTTGATGTGCTAAGGGTTCATTCAGGTAGAGTTGTCCAGTAGCAATTAATAACATGCAACTGAAGTTCAGGAAAGAAATAAGGACCATATATCTAGAAACGGGAGTGTATCAGTGTATCAGATAACTGATCCATGGGATATGGTGATATCTCTAAGGGAAATATATATATTATATATATATATATACACATACATACATACATACATATATGAGAGAGAGGAGAAGAAGGAGAAAAAGAAGAAGTACAAGAACCAGAACAAGAAAGACAAGAACAAGAAGAACAAGAATAGGAGAATGACAATGGCCAAGGGCAGAGCCCAGGAAACTAGGTAATCAATTGGCAGAAATTGTTTGATGTATTCTTCCTATATTTTCCCATAAAGAATACTAATAATGAATAATTAGACAAATAGAAGGAGCACCAAGAGTAAGTAATATTATATTAGCCAAAAGAGAAAAGGGAGAGGGTATCCAGTAGGAAGGTGTAGTTGATAGTACCAAAAACTTTAGAGAGCTTGAGAATAAGAACTGAGAAAAAGGCCATCATAAGATTATAGATTCAAAGGTGGAAGAGACACAGATGTCAGCTATTCCAACTCCTCTTCATTTTACAGATGAGGAAACTGAAGCCCAGGGAGACTGAGCAATTTGCCCAAAGTGATACGCGACATAAGTGGCAAAACCAGGATTCAAACCCGGGTCCTATGATGCCAAGTCTGGTGATCTTTCCATTGCATCATGAAGTTAAGATGCTACTGGCAACTTCTGAGTAAGATATTTAAGTAGAGCAGGAGATTGAAAGCCCATTTCCCAGGGGTTGAGAAATGAATGGATATAAAAAAAGAGGAGGCAACAAGTTTAGACTACTCTTCCTATGATCTCTGACTTCTTACCCATCATTCCAGACATCTAGTCAATAAGGCACCAAGTTCTGCCAATTCTACCTCCTCAATAGTTACTATATCCCCTCCTTACCCTTCCTTTCCACTGCAGCCATGCTCCCATTCAAGTTCTCCCAGGTTACTGCAAGAGCCATCCTCTGTCAGATCACTTCACTACAAGTTTATATCACTTCACTACTCAAGAACCTTTAGAGCCTCATGTCTGCCTACACCAGGAAAACACAACTGCTCCATCAGCCACCACCATATGGGGGGAGAGTAACCTCAAATTTCCTTTACTTTTTATTTATTCTCTTTATATTTATTCTTTATATTTTTATTTATATGACTCATCTTTCCCTTAGAATTGTTTCTTGAAAAGAGAAATTGTTTTCATTCACTGAATTTATATTCCCAGAACCTAGCCCAGTTCCTAGAACATAATAGACAATCAACAAATAAATGTTGATTGATTGGTTTCCATTTCGCTGAAAACAGATAATAGCAAATAGAGATCAAATGACTACAAGATTTAGAGTTATAAGGAACCTTAAAGATCATCTACCAAGGTTCTTATTTTACAGATGAGAAAACTGAAGCCCTGGAAGGGGGAATGTCTCCCTCAAACTCACAGCACAGATAGCAAATAACAGCTGGGATGTGAACTCAGGTCCTCTGACTTCAAATCCATTAAACTTTCTATTACAGTGCATATTTTCTTCACTATACCAGGTTGCTGTTGGTGACAATGACAGTATGGAGTCTCTGACAATCCTGTCTTTTGGCCTTCTAGCATATGATTTAACAAAATCATATTAAAATGTTTCTACCCTCAGCTAAAATCATGGGCTGAAATAATGTTCAATTTGCTAAAAATTATAAGTAATGTTATAAAAAATGATCTTGCAATCTAAATAACCCAAGTATCTACAAATGTTCTACCTGCGTAATATAGTTACACTCTAAGAGCTGCATTTTCGGATTAAGATTTAGGGTCATATATGTATATGCATCTTCAAACACTTTGTCATACATCTCAAGTATTACAGTAGATTCCTGTGGACTGCGCTTTTTAAGCCATGCCTGTAACAGAGAAATTGAAGATCTCTTTAATGAGAAAGCCATCTCTCCCCTCCCCAAACCCTGAGAACACATTTATATATCTGTCATCCGCACCTGTAATATTGCCCTCCAAGAAAGAGCAGAACTGCTGATGTAGACCATACCCATCCTAGAAACAGTGGCAGGAGAGGCATTCTCAATGTTGTGTACTTCGAATAACAGTTTACAGCTAGGAGCCATGGGAATTCGATCCCCATTGGCTAATGTGAGAGTTTTATTGTCATCCAACACAGAATTTAAGTTCTCAATCCAAATGGCATCGACAGGCCCATCTAAAACCAGGAAGATATTTTCTCCTGCAAATAAAGTAGAAAAATACTGTTTTTACAATACTTCATTGAAGTATTCATTGGATACTTGCCCTGTACTATTAATGAGTTGGTAGAAAAATGAACATAAAACATCATCATAATGCTAAGGCTAGTATGGGCCAGGGAGGTGGTGCAGTGGATACAGCCACTTAGAGCCAGGAAGATATGAGTTCAAATCCAGCCTCAGACTGTCTGACCCTGGGCAAATCACTTAACTCCTGTTTGCCTCAGTTCCTCAACTATAAAATGGGGCCACTCTAGTACCTTTGCCAAGAAAACCCCATGGACACATAGAGTCAGACATGGCTGAACAAATGAACGACAACAATAACAACAAGGCTAGTATACCCTTTTTAGCTTTTAAGGTTTTTCTCCATAAAGTAGAAAAAATTCCATCTGTCCAGTCATTAGTTGTTGTGTCCAGTCTGCCAAACATCTGGGGAGCTGTAATAGCTTTTGGATTCATACGCATCTCTCTGTGAGGACGTCCACACTCTGTCATTGCCTTCATCAGAATTGTTATAACAGTGGTCTTTCCAGAACCACTGGGTCCAAGGGTCATCAATCCATGACGTACTAGAGATGTCTCATACAACTATCAGATTGAACAATAAATTGAAGAGAATAAAAGCTTATTAGTCATTTGTCACCTAATATAGGGTTGTTCATAAATTCAGGCAAAAATGGTCAGCAGAGGTATTGGGCCATGGTTAATATTTAAATTGAGGTCATCATTTCAGGAGTTCCACTGTTAAAACTTTAATAATGACAACTCACATTTCTGTAGAGTTTTTTTGGCTTTACATCAACTCTGCTAAGTAAGTAATGCATATTTTATTATCTCTGTTTTATAGATAAAGAAAGTGAGGTCATAATGACTTGCCCAGGATCACTGAGATACTGAATTTCAGAGTCAAAAGACTGTACATAGATCCATGATCTGTACATGGAGCATTCTACCAGGTCACCTCCTTTTTTTTTTTTTTGATTTCTTGGTATTTTATTTTTTCCCAATTACAAGTATAAATAATTTTAATGTATGTTTTTAAAACTTTGAATTCCAAATTCTCTCCCTTCATCCCACCCAACCCCCTCACTGAGAAGACAAGCAATTCGATATAGGTTATACACGTGTGGTCATGTAAAACATATTTCCATATTAGTCATACTTTGTGAAAGAAAACATAGACCAAAAAAACCCTCAAGAAAAATAAAGAAAATAAAAAATAAAGTATGTTTCAATCTGTATTCAGATACCATGAGTTCTTTTTCTGGGGATGGAAAGCATTTTTCATCATAAGTCCTTCCCAGTTGTCTTGGATCACTGGTGTTGCTGGGAATAGTTAAGTCATTCACAGATGATTATCTTATAATATTGCTGTTACTTTGTAGTCAGTACATTTCACTTTGCATCAGCTCATGTAAGTCTTTCTAGGTTTTTCTGAGAGCATCCTGCTCGACATTTCTTATGGCACAAGAGTATTCCATGACAATCACTTAGCAAAATTTGTTTAGCCATTCCCCAATTGATGGGTATCCCCCAAATTTCTAACTCCCTGCCACCAGAAAAGAGTAGCTATAAATATTTCCAAACATATAGGTTCTTTTTCCCTTTGTTTTTTTTTTTTTAATCTCTTTTTGGATACAGACCAAGTAATGATACTGCTAGGTCAAAGAGTATGGTTCATGGTTCTATGGCCTTTTGGTAGGCCACCTCCTTTGCTTTAAGACAATGAGGCTAACAAAATGCAGGGTGAATTTAAAAATCATATGTGGATTGTTTTGGAGGGGGGGTTTCCCTTTAATGGAAAGTAGACATGGCAATTGGGAACTAGTGTTGGGAGTCTACATTCAATTCAGAATGTCCTATCTGACTCTCAACTTATTGATAATTATTTAGATATATTAGTATTTCTAAACTGAGAATTGGGATTTATCAAATAAGCAACATGAATTTCAGGTGAATCTTCACATTTTTCGGCACAAACCCAAATTTCTATACCCACAATAGATTCAAAATTCCTCACCTGTACAAGTTTAAGATTCCAGGGTGGGTGGTTAATTAACCCTTCTTCTTCAACCTGATTACTTACTGCATGTTGCAGTTCCACATAGGTACTGCTATCTAGTTGCAATCCTGGAAACAGGTCATTGATTAAACTGAGGAAAAGGGGCTCATCTTCATCAATCTGAAAAACCATGAATTAAAATCAATTCATTAAAAAAGTACTTATTGAGCAACTAATAAGAGCATATTATCACCTCCCTTCTGAACAACTATTCTCCTAAAAGATCTTCATGTATACAGGGTGTCTCAAAAGTCTCAGTGCAGCTTTGAGCTTTAATAGCTTAATTCTACACTTAATTTCTGCAGATAAAGCTTTTGGGACATCCTGGATATATATATGTATACATATGTGTGTGTGTATGTATATGTGTATGTGTATGTGTATATATGTATACATATGTATATGTATATATATGTATATGTATATATACAGTAACAAAAAAAAGATATCTGCAGCAGCAGCAGAATACCATACTAGTTTCACGATTTTGGGAAATGCCAGCAATGTTAAATGTGTCTTAAATATGTAAACTGATTACAACAGGGGGTCAAAGTGGAAACACTCATTTATTTCTGCCCCCACTTTTAGTATGTCGAGCATACCTCTCTATTGTGCTAAACATAGGGCCCCATAAGGACTATTCTTCCAGAGGCAACCTATATATCTTTAATTCCCCTAAATCCATCTAATTATCTCAGGGTATGGCTATCCTCTCTCTGTTCTCATTATCATATAATAATATCTCTATGATAAAATCAAATTAGGTATTTAATTCAAAATTATTACAAAATTTCAAAAGTAACTCAAGCTTTGATCCACACTTGTCTTTCCCAATTGGGTAGAATGGGCCAAGTTAGCTATTTTCATGCCGCATCTCCTATATAATTCAGAGCTTTTGCCAATTTCCTTATTGAACAGTTTTTTTTTCCACAATGGAGAAAAGCTCAAATGGGGTCCCAAAAAGTCAGACACAACTGAAACGACTTAACATCACCATTATAGTATATTTGTCTTCTACCGGAGGTCAGCTCTTAAGGTACTCTTTTTCCACCTTCAGATTTCTCTTTCAGTCTCTCTTCTCCAGTGGCAGGAAGTAGCTAAGTAGCTACTCTGATCACTATTGGACCTCTGATTCCCAAGCTAACAATTAAGCTTAAAAAGTCTTTCCAGTCATTCACTTAAATCAAGTAATACAGGGGAAGCTCCGTCTTCGGTCTCTGTGTTTCATTGGTCATCTCTTTAAGCTTTTGCGAAGCAAGGCAACTACTGCTATGATAGAACCAAGGATTCCCTCACATAAGCCCTACTTGGAGGACAGTGCATAAACTCTAACCTCAAGTAAGACAATAATGATGTTACCTTAGCCACAGTAAAGTAAACAGCCCTATTGAATATTTTTAAGGCTGCTTGACCTGAGGATCCACCCCCTTTGCCTGGAAAAGGAGCAGAATGGAGTGATCTGTTGAGATTACAGTTATCCTTTCACATTGTGTCTTTCCCCATCTCAGTTTCTATATATTGCCATCAGCATAAGAAATTAAATGGGGATTTGTGGAGAATGTTGTAGAAGCTGCAGATACATGCAAAGGCCAGCAAATGACACAGAAAAGTTTAGAAACTCAGAAATGCATAAAATGTATATATAGTATTATATAATATCAACATATTTTATCTTTTAATACTATAATAATTTAACATTTCTTCTCTGGTATGGAGTGCCAAAAAATTTTACATGAATTTTCCAGATTGCAATGGCACCATGCCCCCTAACCCTCATAATGTGGAAGGGATAACTGTAATAATTTCTCTTTCAGGAAGCAGCTAGGTGGAGCAGTGGATGGAGTGCTGGGACTGAAGTCAGAAAGACCTGAGTTCAAATTCATCCTCATACACAAGCCATGTGACTTTGGACACTTAACCTCTCTGCCTGTCTCAGTTTCCTTATCTGTAAAATGAAATAATATTTGTAAAGTGCTTAGTCCAGTGGTACATAGTAGGTGATTAATAAATGCATGTTTCCTTTCTTCCTTCTTTTTCTTTCCTCCTTCTCTCGTTCCCTTCTTTCCTCATTTCCTTCCTTCAATAGCTGGCTGCTCTAAAGGACCTTCCATTGGCATAGCATTTCCCATAACATAGATAAGCTCTGAGCAATGTGCTCTCAAATTGGTGGAGGACTGATCTGCCCCTCTCACTTTGTGACTGTTGCTGCTCTTTCCCTGTTGTACTAACATCCCATCCCACTGCAAAGTTTCAATCTGAACACTATCTTGGAAACAGAAAAGAAGTCAAAGAAGAAAGATGCTTACCAACTTAGAGAGGTTCATATCTCTTAGGCCTCTCATAACAGTGCTTGGCTCACTGTCTTCTGGTCTGGCTCTTTTTTGAGCCCCAAGAGTCCTCAACACTGACAAGATATTTCTTAGACCAAAGTCATAGTGAACCTAAAAGAAAAAAGGCAGAAAAAAAAGATTACTTAATTGCAATTCCATAAATCCAAGTTCTTTAATTTAAATTGTAGTTAGTGGTTCTGGATTGACTAAGTCACAGTATACAATTTAGCACAAACTTATTTTTCTTTCCCTTAGACCAAAAGGCTTCTCTACACCTGGAAGAAAAGGAGATAGAAAAGGGAAATTTGAGACCTCTGAAAAATTCTGCAATTCCATATACACCTACTTAGCCACATTTGGAATCTGTCATACGAGATATCAGGGCAAGTATTAATACTAGGAACAAATGATAAGTTTAAAGAATCATTTTAAATATCTTTAAAAATTGAATTACAAATACTTTTGAGTAGAGAAAACTACTAGGCAAGCAGTAAGTCAACAAGAAAAAAGGTAAATTAAAACCATCTTCAATTGTTTGAAAAAGTGTGTTCACAAAATTACCTGTTTTGTAAGCTGCTCCTCGCAAAGCTTGTAAAGAACAAAGAATTTCTGAGCTAAGATGACATTTTCAAGAAACCCACAGCTTGCAAGCTTCACTCTCATAATTATCTGAAATTCAATATATTGAGCTCCATCAGTTTAGCTAAATAAAATAATTAACATTTATACAGCACTTACTACGTGCCAAACACTGTGCTAAGTACTTTTTACAAATATTATCTCATTTGATCTTCACAACAACCCTGAAAGGTATCCCCATTTTAAGGATGAGGAAACTGAGGCAGACAGAGCTTAGACTTGCTCAGCGTCACACAACTAGTAAGTGTCTGAAGTTAGATTTGAACTATGTCTTCCTGGCTCTAGGCCCAGCTCTTCACCTACTGCATCTAGCTGCCTCTGAAATAAATAATATCATAGCTAACTATAACAATAATAACCATGACCGAATGGAGTACTTTAAGATTTTTCAAAGCATATTCTA
The DNA here is from genome assembly GCF_900497805.2 of Vombatus ursinus. Lineage (NCBI taxonomy): Eukaryota > Metazoa > Chordata > Mammalia > Diprotodontia > Vombatidae > Vombatus > Vombatus ursinus. The sequence continues at coordinate 16,533,941 of NW_020954589.1, read as the reverse complement.
TGCATATTTCATTTGATTCTCATGAGGATAAGTGACTGACTCCTGGTGATACAGTCAATCTTCCTCTTAGAGGCAGCATTATAACGGGTTTCTTCTGACTCCTGGTCCAAGAAAACAAATAATCTCCTGGTTTTAAAAAAGTTTTACTGTTGAATGTCATTTTTGGACCACCGTCATTTCCACCTAAACCTTCCCCCTCCCAATCAATCAAAAGAAAAACACTCTAGCAAAACCAACCAATACAATAACCAGTTCTAACAGAGCTTTCATTTCTGTACAGACATTACATATCTGTAGTCCCTATCTCTCGAACAAGAAGAGAGAGATAAGTTTGATGATTACTTCTCTAAGATCAGGACTGTTCACTATAACTTACTGAAACCTCACGCATCTTAAATAAAAATGAGTACCTGTCTGTCAGGTACCATCATAGCAACTGTTCGAAACTGAATTTTTAAGTTTTCCGGTAGCTCTTGGCGTCCAGCATATCCAGGGTTCTAAAAGGAAATTATTACTTTATAAAATATTACTTCATAATATCTACTTTAGCTTTTTTCTGTTCAATAAATAAAAACTATAATATATTTTAAATGTTTAGTTAAGCTTTGAAATTAGTTTTTTCTTCAAATCTACATTAGATTGATAAAAATTGTTCTGATCTCCCAAAATCTGCATTAGACCCATCCATTTAATTTATAAATGCCCCATAATTCCTTTTTATATTTACTACTCTATGTTAAGAGACCCATACTATGTATAGCAAACAACATCAAGCTGTATCTCCACTGACAAAGTGCAATGGAGAGCTGATGAAATGATCTGGATATTTCTGGCCCCCAAACCTATGCTTGAAGCAAAAGAAAATCAAATTGCTTAACCTTCCATAGGACTTTAATAGTGCAATCATGGTTAAAAAGTTCTTTTACTGACGAGTAAGAAAGTTATCCAACCGGGAAGGAAGGAAGTTTAAAACATAATGAGGAAGGAGTACAAGGTAGAATGAAAAGGAAACAGCAAGAATGTAATGGAATGTACTATACTGTACTGTACTGTAATGTAAAAGGGATATAAGATGCTTTTTTTCCAGGTATCTTTATCACAGGAGACTGCTTCTTGGATTGAGCTACAGAAGCAATGAAAAAAATTACTATGTGACCCTGGGCAAGTCACTTAACCCCAACTGCCTAAAAAAAAAAAAAAGAAAAAAAGAAAAAGAAATAAAAAGAAAAATTAAAAAAAAAGAAAAAATTAAAGGCATAAACTAGATGTGGACAAATTCCAAGGCACCTCTATTGAATCAATCAAGCACACAAAAGTATAAACTAGGTTTCATTTAACAAAAGCATACTTCCACACTGGGAATGACTTGTGGTGGCTGGAAGGAATCATTTATACCCTGTGGGGCTCAGATAAAATAATCAACCAATTTGAATATGGTATTCCAAGGGCAGGCCAGCCTAGGGCTGAATCAGCTCCACGCAAGACCCTGAGAGTGAGGTGGCTGAAAGGAGGAAGGAGTCACCTCACTCCCTGCCCTGATCTGAACAAAGGAAAAGCTTATGATTTTGAAAACATTAGAATATTTGTATTTCCTCATTGCTGTTGGTAGCAGCATCTCCAGAACATCTGTTGGGGGAGAGGTGGCAGCATCTGCACTGGGAGCTAAGGGACACACCAAAGACAAACTAGACCAGCTGATGACAGGGAGTTTCAGAACTCTATAGCAAATAGCTCCCCACACCATAGGGGAACTTAATGAAAACTCCAGGAAGACAGAAAATGACTTTCAAACAATAAGTCACACGTGTTACTCCTTTGCTCCATGTGCTTTTGAGCCCACTTTTTCCCATTAATGGAAGAGTGTGTGACAGACTAATTTTTTTTGAGGGAGGGATGTTTTGTATCACTTGCTTTAATATATCATCTCCATAAATGCTTCTTTCAAAAGCTAATTAACACTGGCTGGCTAATTGGTAATCAAGGCATCCTTAATTTTTTGGCCTGAAGAGATCTGTTTCTCCTTGTTCTCTCTGGAAACAAAACCATTTCCATCTCCCTAATCTTCAGATGCTCTTCTCTAGACCTTCTTTGGTCTTGCTATGTCTTTCTTAAAATACAAAAGCAACCAGAACAGAGTGATTTCATACAGAAACAGAACACACACCAGGAACATCATAAGCTTTGTACAATGAGAAGACAATGTTTTAGTTTTGTTTTAGGTATTTTCCTAATGTATGTTCAGCATTTTTATTAGTTCCACACTTTCTAGGTTAACAGTTAATACTCAGAGGCAATAATCTTCTCAGTGTGATTTAAATTGAATTCACTTTATAGTTGCCTACACTAATAAATATTTGCCACTTTTCTGTTCAATCATATAATCAACTGAAATCTTCCCTGAAATTCTTCCCTTTCAGCTGGTGATCAAACTAACAAATGAATAGTGTCATTTGCAATTGAGAGAATTCACTTATCCAATTAATTTAACTAAATTAAGTGTTCAATGAGACTATTTGGTATGGTTTTTGTTACAAGATCTTATCAAGGACTATTTAAATATTTAAATCAATATGTTTGGTCATATTGAAGGAGAAAGCAAAATTAACTACCTAAGGCAGAACAAACACGAGATGAAAGCTCACAGATTCTCAAAAGACTAAGATTTTCCCCACTTTCAAGGGTCTTAACATTTGATTCATCAAATCATAACCATAATTTCTTACCATTGTTAAAAAGATTCCAAATTCTGGATTTAAATCAACACAATCACCATCAGAAAAAATAAACTGTTTTTTCCTCTCTTTTCTTGCTGTCAAAACAATGTAAATCTGTTGAGCAGCCACTGATAATACAGGCAACTCAATTCTGTTAAATTCATCAAAGCATCCCCAGGAACCAGACTGTGCTAGACCTAGAGTGGAAAACATTAATTTAAAATTTTTTACTGAAGTAACTTCCAACTTAACATAAATAATCTTGTACACTGCCTTCTAGATGCTAATCATTTTCAAGTGTGCCCACAAGCTATTGTTTTGGAGAACATAAATTTATCATATCTATCAACATATACACGTGTGTATATGTGTGTGTGTGTGTGTGTGTGTGTGTGTGTGTGTGTGTTCAGAGCCTCCTGTGCGCCAGGCACTTTTACACACTATAGCTAGGCAGCTAGCTTAGTTAGCCCGGAGGCAGGGGAAAGTAATGGAGGCAAGAGAGCTGCAACATGTCACTGGTGAAATGTTCAAAAAGGATTGACTTTAATGTTGTCAATGGATTTAACTTGTTCAGGCAGCTTTTGTGCCTTAAGTGTCTTGGATTATTTTGCTGTCAGACCTAAGGGAGATTCCCAAGTAGGATTTCTCTGAAGAGAAATGTCCTGAATATGGGCATGTCTCTGTGTCTCTTCTCTGATTTGTCAATGAGCAGAAAAGTAGCTTGCAGTAATATAGATAGATCAGCATATCCCCTCCATAAATCATTACTGTCCCGGGTGATAATAGCAGGTCAGTTTTCCAGTTAAGGGCCTAGTCTGTGAGAAAAACTTTCAGAGATCTCCCCCAATGTTACTTCTGATATGGTTCTTGTTCAAAAACTGTTTCCTTGTCCTAAAGGTGTTTTTGAGAGTCCAGACATAACAACTATAGAATCGACACTGGTCAAGCACTTATCTTGCTTAACAATGTTTATAACAACAGTATCAACAACATTAATGTTAGAAGTGCAGGAGAATGATGTTTGTTTGCCGTTTTCATTTGTAACAGTAATTATCTTTGCAATAAAACAAGATTCCAAACACGGCAAAAAAACCAAAACAAAACAAAAACAAAACACAAATGAACTCAACAAGTAATAACTCAACATCTAACATTTTTCACATCGATGTGAAAAAGGGACCTAATAAAATTGTCCCATACTCCTCACCACTTACCTTTAAAAATCCGTCCTAAGCCTCTGAAATCCATTTGATCTGAACAATTAAAAACCACCACATATTTTCCCAAGCATCGCCCCATGTCTTTTGTTGTTTCTGTTTTGCCAGTTCCTGCTGGTCCTGCTGGTGCTCCTCCCATGTTCATCCCCAAAGCCTGAGCTAATGTGATATAGCACCTGCAAATATTAATTTAGAAAATATGTGTACTATGAATATGCTGTTACAAGTCTTACACTAATGTCCCTGTAAAATTCCACCCTGGCTGTAATGGGCATAGTAAACTGTAATAAATGTGTAGCATACATAAAAAAGAAAGGAATACCTTTAAGAATGTGCTTTTCACTAGGATTAGGTTTAGATTCAAAAAGTCACCTAGTCTAATTCTCTAAACAAAGTTTTAGGTCACCTCTTATCTGTATTGTTATAGTTATTTTTAAAAATCAAGGAAGGAGGGAGTACTACGACATTCACTAATGAGGAAATGATAATGTAAAGAACAACATCTACATATTGAAATGGTTGATTAAATGTCATGTATTCTTTTTAAAATATTTTATTTCCCCCAATTACATGCAAAAACAATTTTAACATTGTTTTTAAATGTTTTGAGTTCCAAATTCTATCCCACTCCATCCTCCCCTGTCCCAAGACAGTAAGCAATCTGATATAGGTTAAACATGTGCAATCATATAAAACATTTTCATATTAGCCATTTTGTGCAAGAAGACTTGAAAAAGAAAGAGAAAGAAAGAAAGAGAAAGAAAAAAAGAAAGTAAGGAAGAAAGGAAGAAGTATACTTCAGCCTGTATTCAGACAATATCAGTTCTTTCTCTGGAGACAGATAGCTTTATTCATCACGAGCCCTTTGGGATTGTCTTGGATCACTGTACTGCTAAGAATAGCTAAGTCATTCACAATTCTTCACTGTACAATATTGTTGTTACTGTGTACAATGTTTTCCTGGTTCTGCTCACTTCACTTTGTATCAGTTCATGTATCTTTCCAGATTTTTCTGAAATCATCTTGCTTGTCATTTCTTATAGCACAATAATATGCTATTACAATCATATACCATGACTTCTTTGGCCATTTCCCAACTGATGGGCATCCTTTTAATTTTCAATTCTTAGCTACCACAAATACAGTTGCTATAAATATTTCTGTACAGGTAGGTCCTTTTCCCTTTTTATTGATCAAATCTTTGGAACATAACCTAGCAGTGGTATTGCTGGATCAAAGGGTATGCACAATTTATTAAATGTCATATATTAAGAAAGTTACCAGACTGTGAAGCTGGTGAATCTTATTCATTAAGTGTCAATTTTAGGGGATCAGTTTAGGGGGAAAAGATTGAAGGAATCAGAAGGAATATTGGCATGGCCAGAGTGGAGAAAACCACCTGAAAGTGACTGTACAAAATTTACCTTAAAGCTGAAAATATAAAAATGCTTCAGGGCCAAATTTAGTAAGTAAAAATCACTAGTATTGAATAGAAACAGAAAGAGGAGACAGATACCGAAAAAATGGGAAAAAAGAGGAAAAAAATGGAGATGGGACAGAAACAAAGCATAATTTCTTTGTTGGAATTACCGGGAAGATCCCCTCTCCCTGTTCTTCCCATATGGTGAAGATTAAGCATTATCCTAACCAATTTGAACAGTAACACTGTGGGGATAGGAAAATGAGAAACAACATTAGTAGTGAGAGCAGGAGGGAAAAGGTGAGGGAGTGATGGTAGAGTTAAAGTAAAGAGAGAAAAAGAAATAAGAAGAGAGAGACAGAAAGGAAGGACAGAGAAAGAGGGGAAGAGAAAGGAGGGAATAAAGGAAAGATAGAAAGGAAGAAAGATATAAAAGAAAGACAATTTATCTGAAACAAACCAGGACTGGGCAATCAGACAACGCTCTGAACTGCCACCATCATCCCTTGTCGTGACTCCCCTGCCCTGTCCCCCAAACAAAAGAACCAACCAACTAAACTTTGTTTTAGGTAAACTGTCTTTTCTTTCTTACTTCTTTCCTTCCCGCCTTCCTTCTTTCCTTCCTATTTTTTCTCTCTCTCTCTCCCCCTTCCTCTTCCTCTCTTTATCTTTCCTTTCTGAGTCTTTAATTGGTCCTTATAAGGCAGGACCTCCAATACTATCACTTTCCTGGTTGCCCTCACATGGACACACTACCGTATCTCAAGGTCTTTCCTAAAATATGATGCTTAGGTTTGAACATAGTACTCCAGAAGTGGTCTGACAGGGCATAGTATAGAGTGGTACTACAAGCTCCCATGATCTAGACACCACACTTTCTATTAAGGCAGTCCAAGATTTCATTAATTTTTTGGATGTAATATCGTATTTTTCAAAATTTTATCGAGCTTGCTGTCCACTAAACCATCCAAATAGTTTTTCATATGAACTGTAGTCAGTCACTCCCTATCCAATACTAGTAGGGTTTGTCTTTTAATCCAAGTTTAGAATTTTACATTTATCTGTGTTAAATTTAATCCTTTTAGATTGCTGTTTTAATCTATTAAAGTCCTAATTCTTTCATTTAAAATATCAACTCTGCCTCCCTGCTTCATATCTACTTCAAATTTTATAAGCACGCTATCTATGGCTTTTCCCAATTCAGTGATTAAAATGCTGAAAACCACAGACCCAAGGATAGGCCCCATGGTATGTAATTAGAGACTACCTTCCAAGTTGACATTGATGCATATTAATTATGACTGTTACAGTCATTTAATCAGTTTCAAATCCATCTAACTGTACCATCTTCTAGTCCACATATTTCTCTTGTCCATAAAGACACTTTGTCACATGCTTTGCTAAAATTCAGGTATATTCTGTCTATAGCATTCTTCTGATCTATCATTCTAATAACCCCATCAAAAATATTAGGCTAATTTGATATGACATTCTTTTAAAAAAAACTATTTATTTATTTCTAGTTTTCAACATTCACTTCCACAAGATTTTGAGTTTTAAATTTTCTCCCCCTCTCTCCATCCCTCTCCCCAACATGGCATGCAATCTGATATAGGCTCTACTTATACATTCATATTAAGCATATTTTCACATTAGTCATGATGTAAAGAAGAATTAGAACCAATGGTAGGAACCATGAGAAAGAAGAAACAAAACAACAACAAAAAAAAAAAGGAGCGCAAATAGTATGCTTCCATCTGCATTCAGATTCCATAGTTCTTTCTCTGGATGAGAATAGCATTTTCCATTAAGAGTCTTTTGGAGTTGTCTTAGATCCTTGCATTGCTGAGAAGAGCTAAGTCTATTAAAGTTAGTCGTCGCACAATGTGGCTGTTACTGTGTACAACTTTTTCTTGGTTCTGCTCACTTCCTTCAGCATCAGTTCATATAAGTCCTTACAGGTTTTTCTGAAGTCTGCCTGCTCATCATTTCTTATAGCATAATAGTATTCCATTACATTTATATACCACAACTTGTTTAGCTATTTCCCCAATTGATGGGCATCTCCTTAATTTCCAATTCTTGGCCACCACAAAAGAGCTGCTATAAACATTTTTGTACATGTGGGTCCTTTTCCCATTTGTGTGATCTCTTTGGGATACAGACCTGTAAGTGCTATTGCTGGGTCAAAGGACATGTACAGTTTTATAGCCCTTTGGGCATTGTTCCAAATTGCTCTCCAGAATGGTTGGATCATTTCACAACTCCATCAAAAATGCATTAATGTTCCAATTTTCCCACATCTTCTCCACCATTTATCATTTTCTTGTTTTGATTTGCATTTCTCCAATCAATAGTGATTTAGAGCATTTTTTCATATGACTATAGATAGCTTGAATTTCTTCCTCTGAAAACTGCCTGTTCATATTCTTTGACCATTTATCAATTGGGGAATGATTTGTGTTCTTATGAATTTGATTCAGTTCTCTATATATTTTAGAAAAGAGGCCTTTATCAGAGACTGACTGTAAAAACTGTTTCCTAGCTTTCTGCTTCCTTTCTAATCCTTGTTGCATTGGCTTTGTTTGTGCAAAAGTTTTTCAATTTAATGTAATTAAAGTCATCCTTTTTTTTTTTTTTTAGGCAATTGGGGTTAAGTGACTTGCCCAGGGTCACACAGCTGGCAAGTGTCAAGTGTTTGGTCTCAGGCCGAATTTAAACTCAGGTTTTCCTGACGTCAGGGCCGGTGCTCTATCCACTGTGCCACCTAGCTGCCTCAAAAGTCATCCATTTTGCATTTCATAATGTTCTCTATCTTGTTTGGTCATAAATTCTTCCCTTCTCTATATATCAGATAGGTAAATGATTCCTTGTTCTCCTTGTTTGCTTATAGTGTCAGTCTTTTTTTTTTTTTGCTTCAAGATGTCTTTAATATATAGAAACGCATTTTTTGTAAATAGTATTTTTTTTCCAATGACATTTAAAGATAGTTTCCAACACTCATTTTTAAAATTATCTTTTAAATTAATTTATTTTTTAATTTTCAACATGTACTTCCACAAGATTTTGAGTTCCAAATATTCTCCCTATGTCTCTCTTCCCCCTACCCTAAGACTGCATGCATTCTGAATACCCCTGACCCTAATCTGCCCTCCCTTCTATCACCTCCCCTTCTCTCTTGCCCTTCCCCTTCTATTTTCCTACAGGGCAGGATAGATTTCTATACCCCATTGCCTGTATATATTTCCCAGTTACATGTAAAAATAATTTTTAACGTTTGTTTTTGGGGTAGCTAGGTGGCACAATGGATAGAGCACCGGCCCTGGAGTCAGGAGGACCTGAATTCAAATCCAGCCTCAGACACATAACACTTACTAACTGTGTGACTCTGAGCAAGTCACTTAACCCTAATTGCCCTCACAAAAAAACAAACAAACAAAAAAAAAACATTTGTTTTTAAAACTTTGGGTTCCAAATTCTCTCCCTTCCTCCCTCCCCACCCACCCTCATTGAGAAGTCAACCAACTCAATATAGGTTATACATGTATAGTCATGCAAAAAAAAAAAAAACCACTTCCATAATAGTCCTATTTTAAAAACTATATTTCCCTCCATCCTATTCCACCCCCCATTTTTTTCTATTCTCTCCTTTGACCCTGTCCCTCCTTAAAAGTGTTTGTTTCTGATTACCCCCTCCCCGAATCTGCCCTCCCTCCTATCATCTTCCCTCTCTTATCCCCTTCCCCCCTATTTTTCCTGTAGATAGATTTCCATAGCCAATTGAGTGTTTATGCTATTTCCTCCTTAAGCCAAATTCAAAGAAAGTAAGATTCACTCATTCCCTCTCACCTTCCCCCACTTCCCCTCCACAGTAAAACTTTTTCTTCTCTGTTTTATGTGAGATAATTTATCCTATTCTACCTCTCCCTTTCTCCATCTTCTAGTATAATCCTCTTTCACTCTTTAATTTTATTTTTTAGATATCATCCCTTCATCTTCAACTCACCCTGTGCCCTCTATGTATACACACACACATATATATATTCATACACACACACACACACACACACGTATGTATATTTCCCTCCAACTACCCTAATACTGATAATGGTCTCAAATATCACCTTTCCATGTAGAAATGTAAACAGTTCAACTTTAGTAAATTCCTTATGATTTCTCTTTCCTGTTTACCTTTTCATGCTTGAGTCTTGTATTTGAAAGTCAAATTTTCTATTCAGTTCTGGTCTTTTCATCAAGAATGCTTTAAAGAACTCTATTTCCTTGAATGTCCATCTTTTCTGCTGAAGGATTATATTCAGTTTTGCTGGGTAGGTGATTCTTGGTTTTCATCCTAGCTCCTTCGACCTCCAGAATATCATATTCCAAGCCCTCCGGTCACTTAATGTAGAATCTGCTAAATCTTTTGTTATCCTGATTGTTTCCACAATACTTGAATTGTTTCTTTCTGGCTGCTTGCAATATTTTTGCATGCTGGCCCACACTGAACTGCACTCCTCTCCCAGCCTGACACAACAGACCTTTCCCAGGTTCTCTTGGGCTGGAAATTTGTTTTACTCTGTCTTTTTGTGGGTTCTGCTGCTCTAAAATTTGTTTAGAGCCATTTTTTACAGGTATTGGGAGAGGTTTGGGGGAGAGCTCAAGTAAGTCATTGCTTTTACTATGCCATCTTGGCTCCGTGTAGTATCAGTCTTTATTATCTAAATCAAGTACCCGTTTTGATTTTATCTTGGCATAAGGAGTAAGAGGTCAGTCTATGTCTAATTTCTGCCATCCTATTTTCCAGTTTTCCCAGCAGTTTTTGTTAAATAGTGAGTTCTTACCCCAGAAGCTGGAGTCCTTGGATTTATCAAATAGTAGATTGCTATAGTTATTGACTGTTTGTTGTGTCTTGTGTGCCTAACCTATTCCACTGATCCACCACTCTATTTCTTAGCCAGTACCAAGCAGTTTTGATGATTGCTGCTTTATAATACAACTTAATATTTGGTAAGGTTAGGCCACCTTCCCTAATATTTCTTTTCTCTTGATTTTCTGGATCTTTTGTTCTTCCAGATGAATTTTGTTCATTGTTTTTTCTAGTTCTATAAAATATTTTTTTGGTAGTTGATATGACTTATTCTTGATGAAGTCATACTGGCTCTTAGTAATCATTACTTCCTTTTCTTAATGCTCATGAACAACTACTTAATAATATGTGCCTGAATTTTGCTAGGAATGGAAGTCATACTTATCTGCTTCTAATTTGAATAATCTTTTCTATTTAAAGAAAAATTAACCCAACTTTTACTTGTATCTTCTGGAATTCCTCTAATTCTCCACAAACTTTCATCACTGACAAGGTTCAGCCATCAGGCTCACAGGTTGTCTCAGTACACTGTGATGTAGGTCATCTAGGACTTAGGGCTCGAACTCAATGAAATGATATGTGCTTTTGTCTCACTAATTCTTTCTTTGCATTCATTCTTCAGAACTAACATTCACTGACATATTCTTGTTTTGGTTTTCTGGCACTAAGTCTGTTTTGTTGCCCTGTATATTTTGATATTTTTCTACATTATACAAATTAATTTTAAATAACAATTCCAGGTATTTCACTATTAGGACCAGCAATTCATAAGCAATACTTAATGTATACCCCAAAAAATTTATAAACTGCAAAAATTCTGTTGAATCTAACTATAAGATCACACAAAAGTGCCTTTTACCTATCTGTTAACGGGGTAATAACTAGACGATCAGTACATCCAAGAAATTCATTCTGGTAGACAAAATCAACATCTGTAATGGAAACTACAGTTTGGTCCAAATCTTCCTTAAAATAAAATCTGCTCTGCTTTAGCCATTCAAAATCTGTAGGTGATTTGATATGCATTTTTACCTTTAAAACACAAAACATAAAAGTTATTATTATGTTACAATGTCTGGTTTTATAAATGCTTGAGCAATCACACTAAATTTAAAAATTCTGTGTTGGGTTGTCTATCTAGTCTAGCATATTATGACACCAATGGATATCTGGTAGAAAAGTATGGCTGTCTTCTTTTTGGTCTTCATCCAAAGGTTATATATATGCCCAAAATATTGTTGATTTCCTTTAGCAACTTGTTAGAGAGGTGGTGAAAGCTGGATAAGGAATTTCAGTTTTAGCTTTGTCATTATCTACTATAATTTATTATAGCAGGCTACTGGAAGAGCCTTTGGTGATATACTTGGTAGATGGTTCACATCTTCCCCACTCTGAAATTTCTAGACAAGAGGTTTAGCAATTGTTTTCCATGGAACCCAGAGGCTTTACTTGCATTCTTTAGGAAATTGTTAGAGTTTCAAATGGTATTTTGAAAATGGAATTGGGCTCTGGATATTTTTGTCAAATTAGTATTTTCATACACATATACACATGTCAATTAAAAAAGAAAATGGGACATATAAAATAGGGACAAAAATACATACAGCTACAATATTGTTTATTGTCACATATATTAAAAAAAAATTTTAACTTTAAGAAACTTATACTTTACCAAGTCATCAAAGATATCTCTCTGGTGTACATGGATAGTAATTAGGGTTTCAAATTTCACTCTATCAAACTTGGTCAGATCATGAGTTGTCTGACTAATGAGAACATTTAAAATATCCAAAAATTTCTGATTGGTCACTTGCATAATTTTCCTGTCATCTTTTGCATTATTTAAGGCATCTTCTGCATCATGTGTCCACAACATTTGAATTCCCAGCAGTCCTACCTAGAGATCCAAAATATGAAGAACATTACCTAATATTTATAAACAATGAAGAAACAATTTATAAACAATAAACAAAAAGTTTATTTAGTAATCATCTACCCTAAAGGTAAATATTTTTCCCTCATTTAAGCTAAAACACATATGCTATCTTTGGGGCTATTTATTTTGCTCAGTATCCCCCTCATTGAGAAGGCAAGCAATTTGATTTGATACAGGTTATATATGTACAGTCATGCAAAACATATTCCCATATTTGTCATGTTGTGAAAGAAAACAAACAAAAAAGAAACCACACAGGAAAAATAAAGAAGGTTAAAAAAAAGTATGCTTGGATCTGCATTCAGTTCTCTTTGGAGACGGATAGCATTTTTCATCATAAGTCACTGGATCACTGTATTGCTGAGAACAGCCAAGTCATTCACAGTTGATCATCATACAATACTGCTGTTACTGTGTACAATGTTCTCCTGGTTCTCTGCTCATTTCACTTTACCTCAGTTCATGTAAGTATTTTCAGGTTTTTTGAGAGCATTCTGCTCATGATTCTGCAAATGCTTAATTAAACTACTCATCCACTCACCCTTGACCTCACATTGAGACGTACAACTTCAAACAGTGATTCTAACCACATGCAGCCTTTAAACTAGGTGATATGAAATACTGCTCAAAATATTTAAAAAAGTAAATTTATGGCATCTTACATCTGGAATTTCTCCTCTCAATGACCCTCACATTCACTGGACACAGGCACTTAATAAGCCCATTTTGACTACTAAACATAGCAAAAAGAAAGGTGAAGATACCTATATCAAGCTTGAACATTTCCCCAAACCCTCTCTCATACCCACAAATTATGAAAGTTTAAAATAAGAAAGTGTTTGTCTGGAACTCATTTCAGGATCAGGAACTACACCAGAAGGGAGCAAGGGAAGCAGAAGGGAAAGAGAGCCATTCACCCCTCTCTCTTATTAGCAGATGGTATTTTGAACAGTTGTCAGCCCAGGCCACTGTGGATTTGCCTCCATTGCACAGAACTCTGCCAGATGGGTCTCCAGGCGCCATGAATTTCAAGAGTACTGGCTTTTCCAATGCTTCCTTTTCTCATCCTGATTCTGAGTAGGTACAGTCTTTGGCTAAGATAGCAACAATAATCATCAGCTACAGTCACACCACAGTCTCAATCTTAAATTTTTAGACCTACAGAAGCCATCACTTACAGTTCCCAGTCCCCTGGTAGGCAGCCAGGGGAACCAAAACTTAATGACAGGGTAAACTCACATTTTAGGCTATCATAGCAATGGAAAGCCATGCCACACATAGCCACAAGGAAGTCAGTACATCAAGAGCGGCAGTTCCTAATTTCCTTAAGCCGCACATAGTAAACTGGAAGTCTTTCAAGGACAGCACAACAAAAAAATTTAACACCCATGTATGCCTGCACTCAGATCTCTTCACAATTATACTCTTCTTTGTCAAAACTTACAGGAGTCCTCAGTGAATTAACTTATAGCTGTTTGGAATAGGACATGATGGAAGAAAAGCGTATCCCTCCATCTTTCCACCTCTTGGCTTTAGTTAGAACAGGTTTTAGAAAAGTGGACACCAAGAGACATGTAACTAGATTGATGAGGCTACTTTCTATTGTTCACAGGGCAGAACCTGGATTCAAAACTGACACTCCTTCACAAGAGGGAAACATCTACCTTGGTATTCAGATCTAGCAAGAACTTAAAGTGTGGAACAGATGATGACTTCTTCAAGAAGTCAGAACTGTGAGCGTGGAAGATTATAATATATTACATAATTAGACTGGGATTAGTGAGTGGAGCCTAAAGCTAGCCTGAAGGCTTTGCTCCTAGGTCTTATTTTTTCTCTTCTCTTTGAGGACAGAATTGGCTTCAGTGGGTTTTGCCACTCTTCTCTGGCAACTGCACTGGTGGCCTAGTATGAGTATCTATCAATAATCCATTTCTCTCCTCTTTCCAGAAACATTTTGTATGTCTTCTTGGATCTTCAGAGTTCTTGAGAACTATAGTCACAATTTATAGAGGTCATTTTTGGGGATGGATTAGTATGTTTATTCCTGAGCTGGAAGTTTTCCTGAAAGTTCACGTACATCATAATCCTTACTGACTATCTCCCTCTTACTGATTTGCTTGCTTTTTAAAATTAAAATGTTTTTTAAAATTCAATTTTATTTTTAGTTCCAAATTCTCTCCTTCTCTGAACCACTGAGGAGGCAAGAAAAACAAAACTCATTAAAATATGTATAGTCATGTGAAACAAATTCTTGTATTAGCTTCATCCAAAAAACAAAGAGAAAGAAAGAAAAGAAAATACACTTTAAACTATACTCCAAGTCCATTAGGTCTTCTTCTGGAGGTGGGCAGCATATTTTCTCATTAATCATGGTTGCTCATTATGTTGATCAGAGATCCTAAGTCTTTCAAAGTTGATTATCAATATTCTGTTAGTTCTCCTGGTTCTGCTCACTCCACTTTGCATCTTACTGACTGTCTTATGAACAAAATTGTACAAGTGGGAGGTGCTGCAGGCCTGTAACCAGAGTGGTGGCTGTGTGAGGGGAGAGGTGTCTTAGTGGTTAAATCTCATTATTTTCTCTACCTATATTGTCCTTGGCTTCCCTGCAGCATGCACACTCTTAGATACTTTCTCCTGGCTGTCCCAATGCCTGTTTCACTGTTCTGCTTAGTGTCCAACGCTAGGTCATCATCTTCTTAGCATGAGGATTGTCAGGCCTCTCTTTCAAGCATTCTCTTCCCTCCCTCTTTGAGTGTGAGGGCACCAGGTCTCTGATCTAAGTCTGTTTCTGTTTCCTTTCTAAATTCTCTCACTTGATGATCTCATTAATAGAGATGTCATAGGTTGAACCTAACATCATGAGTTCAAGTATTTTCTCTACACAGATGGCTCCAAAATTTATATCATATTTATATTACACCATTGACTGCCTTTTGGTCATCTCCTTTTACAAACCTGCCTTTTCTCCAAACTTCCCCATTTCTATTGATGATATGGCCATCCCTCAAGTCATCCAAGTTTTTAACCTCAGAATCATCCAAACTCCTCAGCTTGGCAGTACTGCCTTTGACAACTTGCCTGCAATTCAACTTCCAAGCCTTATTTACTGTTACTTCCTTCCGCAAATCTTACATTACATCCTGGACTGTTGGCTAGTTTTCAAACTTGATATTCCATGACCTAAATGTCTGAACTACATAAAACTTCTTCATTCCACAACAGATGTGATGCCTACAAGCACAGCTTCAAGGTCACACATACCACAAATGTATCATACTATTTTCACATAAATTTGTTTGTACAATTATTTTAAAATGTTGTGTTCTCACCTGTGCTGGAAAATGGAATAGGAAAGGTAAGAGTTGGAAACCAGTGTCACTAATTTGATAGTATGCTAATCGAATGACATTGTGTAGTGAAGACATTTGCATTCTTAACAAGTCCAGAAGCCAAATCTCCACTGGACCTTTGGCCATGACTGGGGTATCCAACTGAAAAAAATTAATGAATGCTTATTACAAACAAGTTATGTCATATTAGTAATTTATGTATTACAAATTCAGCAAATTAATTCAAACAGTTCACAAGCAGAGTGACAACCATGGTAGGAAACTGAATTTAATTCTTCATATCAAAATAGTTGAAACAGCAATAGATGTGCAATTTTGGAGAATCAAAGCAACCTTAATGATCTTCTAGTATAACCTCCTCATTTTATAGTTGAACATACTGAAGCACAGAAAAGTTAAAAGTGACTTGCCCAAGGTCACATAGCTAGTTAGTGGCAAAGCTAAGATTATACTCTACCTCTATATTGCTCAATGACTCTCTACAACTTTTTCTATGTTTATTTGATCTTTAAAACATTGGCAATATTAAAATCAATAATTTCATCAATAATAGTAACATTTTAAGGAAGTCAAATTACTTGAATTTTTTCTCCTTCTCTTGATATGACTGTTAGCATCCGATCATAATCCTTTGCATGAAATTCCACTTCATTTATGTTATCAGATACTGCAGGTAAATGAGGCTGAAAAATAATGAAACATTATGCAGAACAATAAGCAAAAATATCATCAATTATTTTGCAAAATTACCGAGACACTACCAAAACAGGGTTCAAATCTGTTTCCAAAAGAAGATCCAACTGTACCACTTCTGTAACTTATCTCACAGATAAATCTGAGTCTCACTTACTTTCCTGAACATAACTCTACATTGCCCAACTTTCTGTTTGCCTTTTCTTTTCCTACATCCTCCATAAAATTGTATAAGATGAAATGGATACATATGAAAGCTCTATTTAAAGCTGCCAGACCAGGAATGGCCTCACTACTGATGTGACAACGGAAATAGTGGAACATGTAATTGCTGTTTCTTCCACCTCTACTCATCCAGATATACACTTTTGGGGGGAGTGGAGAGGGAAAGTGGGAACCACCCTAATATGACTCCATTTTAGTGATATGCATAAGGCAAATAAAGAGGTTGCACATTCTATTCAGAGTAGAGACTGGTAAGCTGGGGGAAAATGTTCTGCACCAGTAACAGGTTCATTGATAATTTTTAATTTATTTTAATTTTTCCTATAATCTGTAGGTTTTTAGAATAGGAAATAGAATAAATTCTATAATAAACATAATTTATTATTTTTCTTCCTTTCTTGAACTTTCAAAAGGTGAATCCTTGACTTTTAGAGGTAAAGCCCAGATGACTGAGGAGAGAAAGCAGCCAATCTCTCCCAACATTTCCCTCCAAACAACTTTAAAATAATGCTTCCAATGAGCAGCAGAGCCAACAAAAGGTCAAGGTCATCGATTTTTACAGCACCAAGACAAATTAGGAGGCCAGAGAGGTTTGGGATGCTGAGGATGAGAGTCTATTTGGTGGCAACACCAGCAGGGGGCCTTGGAGGTGGCAATACCAGCTGCAACAGCAGTAACTTTGGGAGCTCTCTGACCAGAGATAATAAGGAGATATGACAAATGGTCACAAAGAGACTACGCAGGATCTTCATGCTAGCACTGGGTACAGGACCAAACACTGTTTGGCAGCTCCAGTGCCTACACCCACTTCTGAATCACAGTTCCGCTGCTAAGAGTAGTGCTTCCTGTCCTAAGGGAGAAGGGGCCCTGAGGAGCAGTATCAATTGAGGTCACAAAGGAGCAGTGATGATACTTTTCCTCAGATCAAACCCCCTTGGAAGCACTAAGAACTTTCAAATCCCCAGAACTAACTCTAAAAACAACAGTATGAAAAAGCCAGAGGCTTAGTACACTGCTCTTTCCATCTCCATCCTGAGTTGTTGTTGTTGCTTAATCGTTTCAATAGTGCCCTATTCTTCATGACCCTTATTGGTTTGTTTTGTTTTTTTGTTGTTTTTTTTTTTCCACAAAGAAAATGGAGTATTTAAGATTTAGTGAATTGCCCAGGGTCACACAGCTAGCAAGGGTCTGAGGCCAGATTGGAACTTGGGACTTCCTGACTCCAAGTCTGGCACTCTATCCACTATACTACCTAGCATCCAAGAATAGAGTACAACTTTAACACAAAGTTAAAGTCAAGAAATAGACTACAAAAATGACCATACAAATAAGCAAAAACCTAATCATAAATAGCTCATATGGTGACAGGGAAGATCAAGGCACAAACTCAGAAGAAGACAATGATGTCATAACAGCTACAAGGAAAGCCTCAAAGAAAGACGTGACATAAGCCCAATAAGAATTCCTGGGAAAGATAAAAGTGATCTTCAAAATCAATTAAGAGTAACAGAGGGAAAACTGGGTAAAAGAATGGGAGTGATGTAAGAAAATTATGAAAAGACAATTAACGACTTGGTAAAAGAGGTACAAGAAATACTGAAGAAAAAAAACTGACCAAATGGAAAAGGAGGTACAAAATTGCCAAACAGAAAAAGAGGTATAAAAGCTCACTAAAATAATTTCTTAAAAATTACATTTGGGCAAATGGAAGCTACTGACTCCATGAGACTTCAAGAAACTATAAAACAAAGTCAAAAAATGAAAAAATAAAAGAAAATGTGAAATATCTCATTAGAAAACAACTAACCTGGAAAACATATTGAGGAGAGATAATTTAAGAATTACTGAAAACCATGATCAAAGAAAGAGCCTAGATATCCTATTTCAAGAAATTGTAAAGGGAAACTGCTCAATAGTTTAGAACCAGAAGGCAAAATAGAAGTTGAAAGAATTTATCACTTGAAAACTCCCATATCAAAGAGAAAATACTTCAAGCAGCCAGGGGGGGATAAAAAAAACAAAAAACAAAAAAAAAAAACAAAAACAAAACACCTCAAAACATTCAAATATGGAGCCACAGTCAGGATCACACAAGATTTATCAGCTTTCAAGTTGAAGGAACAAAAAGCTTGGAACATGATATTCCAAAGAGAAAGAATTATAACCAAGAATAACCTATCCAACAAAACTGAGCGTAATCTTTCAGGGGGAAAATGGATACTTAATGAAATAGAGGATTTTCAAGCATTCCTAATGAAAAGACCAGTGCGAATAGAAAAGTTGACATTCAACCATAAGACTCAAAAGAAACATATAAATGTAAATATAAAAGAGAAACTTTATAAAAGACTCAATAAAGTTAAACTGTTTACATTCCTATATGGGAAGATGATACATGTAACTCCTAAACACTCTATTATTATTAGTGCACACAGAAGGACTTTACATAGACAGTATAAGAGTGATCTGATTATACTGGGATGATCTTCAAAAAACGGACGGGTGAGAAAGAGAGATGCATTGGGAGAAGGGGAAAGGAGAAAATTATGTCACATAAAAAAGGTACATAAGGAAGAGTTTTTTACAGTGGAAGGGAAAATGGTGGAGGGAAAGACAATGCTTGAACTTCACTCTTATCTGAATTCATTTAGACATGGAAGAAGATATATACACACACTCAAGTGGGTATAGATGTTTAGTTTACCCAACAGGGAAGTAGAAGGGGAAAGGAAAAAGAGAGAGAGAGACAGAGACAGAGACAGAGACAGAGAGAGAGGGAGAGAGAGAGAGAGAGAGTTGATAAAAGGGACAGCAGATTAAGGGAGGCAGTGGTTAGAAGCAAAACAGCCTTTACAAAACAGACAGAGTAAAAAGAAAGACAGAAGGATAAACAGAAGAAAATAGGATGGAGGGAAATGCACAGTTAGTAATCCTAACTGTAAATTTGAAAGGGATGAATTCATTCATAAAATGGAAGCAAATAGCAGAATGGATTAGAAACCAGAATCCAATATGCTATTGACACGAAATAGAGAGATATACACAGATTTAAAATAAGGGACTGGAGCAGAATCTATTATGCTTCAGTCAAAGAAAAATGACAGAGCAAGTGATCATGATCTCAGACAAAGCAAAAGCAAAAATAGACCTAACGGAAAGAGATAATCAGGGAAACTACATTTTGTTAAAAGGCACACCATAGACAATAAAGTAATTATCAATATTAAACATATATGAATGAAATGGCAGAGCATCCAAATTCTCAAAGGAAAAGTTAAATGAGGTATAAGAGGAAACAGTAAAACTATACTAATGAGGGAACTCAACTTAACCTTCTCAGAGCTAGATAAATCTAACCATAAAATAAATAAGAAAATCAAAGATATGAATAGAATTTCAGAAAAGTTAGATATGATAGACTTCTGGAGAAAACTAAATGGCAGTACATGGGCATACTTAGCTGTACATGGTACCTTCATAAAAATTACCCATGTATTAAAAAAAATAAAAATAAATAAATAAATTACCCATGTATTACGGTATAAAAACTTCACAACCAAATGCAGAAAAGCAAAAATATTAAATGCATCATTTTCAGACCATAATGGAATAAAATTATATTTAATAAAGGACTATGGAAACAAATTAAAAATTAATTGGTAATTAAATCAATCCTAAAGAATGAGTCAAAGAACAAATCATAAAATCAATAATTTCATTAAAGATAATGACAACAATGAGACAACATAACAAAATTTGTAGGATAGTTTGGCCAAAGCAGAATTTAAGGGAAAACTCATTTTCTAAACATGTACATCAATAAAAGAGAGAAAGATATCATCAATGAACTGGGCATGCTAATAAAAAAAAAAAACTAGAAATGGAACAAGTTTAAAAATTCCCAATTAAACAACAAAATAGAACTCCTGAAAATCTAAAGAGATTAATAAAAATTGAAAGTAAAAAGATTAATGAACAGATAAATTAAATTAGAACTGGGTTTATGAAAAACCCAATAAAATAGATAAACCATTGGTTAATTTGATTTTTATTTTTATTTTTTTCTGAGCTTAAAAACATGTCATTTATTTTTTAATTGAGACCCTAATAATTTACCCCAGACAGAGGTTAATACATCAATCAGAAATAAAAGTTTTTGTCCCTTTGTATATTTTTGGAAGGAGGTGGTAAAAATAACTTCAAGTATGCCTGTTGTATTTGTGGTATTTTTCCTTTCATTCATGATAACTTGCTGAAATATCAATTTTAAATAAAAAAAACTTTTAATGAATAAAAAGGCAAATTAGCACATCTTCATTTTCTAGGATAGTTGAAAATGATTTAGGGTTTAAGGAAAGCCTTAATTGTATTGGCAAAAAATACTATTAGCTTACATTTCAATTGTACTTTCTGGTTTACAGAGCATTTTACTCACAAAAATCATATATTCCTATTTCTATTCCTATTTTCTGGAGGAGTGAACTGCGGCTCAGAGAAGTAATATGCTTTGCCCATGGTCATAGACTACTAAGTAGCAGAGGTGAAATTCAGATTTTTTGCAGATTTTTTGAGTCTGAGGCCAAATGTTTTTTCTTTATGTTGTGGACATGATGGTAAGGATGCTAGACTTGTGAGACTGAGGACCTGATGTCGTCTTCACTTTGACATTTACTAGCTGTGTGACTAGCATGCCCATCTCCCCTCAATCCTCAGAAAAGCCTGGCTCGATCCATCCAGCTCTGCTATCAATTGATTTCTTTCTTCTCTGGTCAAACTCCTTGAGAAGGCTGTCTGCAATCAATGCTGCCACTTCCTTTCCTTTCACTCCCTTTTTAACTCTGTAGTTAAGCTTCTGATTTCATAATTTAAATGAAACTCCTCTCTCCCTAGATACCAGTGATCTCTTAATCACCAAACCTAATGATCTTTTCTCAAACCTCATCCTTCATCACCTTTCTGTAGCCTTTGAGACTGCTGATTGCTTGTTTTTCCTTGTTAACATCTTCTCTTTCGGTTTTTGTGATGCTGCTCTTACATTGTTCTACTCCTACCTATCCGTCTTTTTTTTTATGGTATTTTTTATTTTTTTTTTGTTTTCAACATTTACTTCCACAAGATTTTGAGTTCCAAATTTTCACCCCATCTTGCCCCTCCCCCCACCCCAAGATGGCATGCATTCTAAATACCCCTTCCCCTAGTCTTCCTTCCCTTCTATTTCTCCCCCCCCTTCTCTCATCCCCTTCCCCTTCAATTTTCCTGTAGGGCAGGATGGATTTCTGACCCCATTTCCTGTATTTCTTATTTCCCAGTTGCATGTGAAAACATTTTTTTTTAAACATGTGTTTTTAAAACTTTGGGTTCCAAATTTTCTCCCTTCCTCCCTCCCCACCCACCCTCATTGATAAGGCAAGCAACTAAATATAGGTTATATATGTGCAGTTATGCAAAACACTTCCATAGTAGACATGCTGTGAAAAACTAACTCCATTTCCCTTAATCTTATCCCACCCACCCATTTATTTTATTCTTTCTTTTGACCCTGTCCCTCCTCAGAAATATTTGCTTCTGATTACTCCCTTTCCCAATCAGTCCTCCTCTCTATCATCTCCCTACTGTCTTGTCCCACCCCCCCCATTTTCCTGTAGGTTAAGACAGATTTCCACACCCAATTGAGTGTGTATGTTATTCCCTCCTTAAGTCAAATCCTATGAGAATAAGATTCACTCATTCCCTCTCACCTTCCCCCATTTCCCCTCCACTGTAAGAGCCTTTTCTGGTTTTTTTTTGTGGTATAATTTACCCCATTCTACCTCTCCCTTTCTCCTTCTCCTAGTATATTCCTCTCTCACCCCTTAATTTTATTCTCCAGATATCACCCCTTCATCTTCAACTCACCCTGTGCCCTCTATCTATCTATCTGTCTATATATACATACATTTAATTTTTTCCCCTCCAACTACCCTAATACTGACAAAGGTCTCATGAGTTACAAATATCATCTTTCCATGCAGGAATGTAAACAGTTCAACCTTAACAGGTCTCTTATGATTTCCTCTTTCCTGTTTACCTCTTCATGTTCCACTTGAGTCTTGTATTTGGAAATCAAATTTTCTATTCAACTCTGGTCTTTTCATCAAGAATGCTTGAAAGTCCTCTATTTCACTGAATGACCATTTTTTCCCCTGAAGGATTATACTCAGTTTTGCTGGGTAGGTGATTCTTGGTTGTAATCCTATCTCCTTTGTCCTCTGGAATATTATATTCCATGCCCTGTGGTCCCTTAATGTAGAAGCAGCTAAATCTTGTGTTATCCTGATTGTGTTTCCACAATACTTGAATTGTTTCTTTCTGGCTGCTTGTAATATTTTCTCCTTGACCTGGGAACTCTGGAATTTGGCTGCAATATTCCTAGGAGTTTTCCTTTGGGGATCTCTTTCAGGAGGAGATCAGTAGATTCTTTCAATTTCTATTTTGCTCACTGGTTCTAAGATATCAGGACAGTTTTCCTTGATAATTTCTTGAAAGATTCTAGGCTCTTTTTTTGATCATGTCTTTCAGATAGTCCAATAATTTTTAAATTCTCTCTCCTGGATCTATTTTCCAGGTCAGTTGTTTTTCCAATGAGATATTTCACATTGTTTTCTAATTTTTCATTCTTTTGGATTGGTTTTACAGTGTCTTGATTTCTCGTAAAGTCACTAGCTTCCAATTGCTCTATTCTAATTTTTAAGGAAGTACCTTCTTCAGTAATCTTTTGGACTTCCTTTTCCATTTGTCCAATTTTGGTTTTTAGGGCATTCTTCTCTTCATTGGCTTTTTGGACCTCTTTTGCCATTTGGGTTAGGCTATTTTTTAAGGTGTCATTTTCTTCAGTATTTTTTTGGGTCTCCTTTAGCAAGCTGTTGAGTTGTTTTTCGTGATTTTCTTTCATCACTCTCAGTTTTTCCTCTACTTCTCTTACTTGCTCCTCAAAATCCCTTTTGAGCTCTTCCAAGGCCTGGGACTGATTCATATTTTTCTTGGAGGCTTTGGATGTAGGAACTTTGGCTTTGTTGTCTTCTTCTGGTTGTATGTTTTGATCTTCTTTGTCACTAAAGTAAGATAACATAGTCTGACTCTTTTGCGCTGCTTACTCATGATCCCAGCCAATTATTTGAGTTTTAAACTCTTTGTTAAGGTAAAAGTCTGCTTCCAATGTGAAGATGTACTGTCCCAAGCTTCAGGGGTTTGTACAGCTGTTTTCAGAGGTACTTCTAGGGACCTGTAAAATTTTCAGTTCTTCCAAGGTGGTATGATAAGGGGCGAGGTGTTTCCTCTCCACAGCCATAACAAGCTCCACCACACCAGCATTCCTCCTCGCACCAGGACCGCCTAAGGACCGCCCCTCAGAACTGTGACCCAGATCCAAGCACTGGTAAAGCAAGAGATTCCTGCCTCAGCACTGGCAAAGAGATCCCTGCAAACCCCCTCTGATCAGCCACTTGATTTCCCCTCAGTCTGTGGGCAGGAAGCTCAGGAAAAAGCCTTGGCCCCAGGCTGGGCTTGAGACTTGGGGCTGAGACCTAGCTCCTCTCTCACCGCAGTCACAGACTTTTCCCACTGACCTTCCACGTTGTCTTTGGCATTCCTGGGTTGAGAAGTTTGGAAACTGCCACAGCTGCCCAGGATTCAGTCCTCTGAGGCTTGCTTCCAGTTTGCTGAGGCCTGTGCGGCCACACTGAGCTATGCTCCTCTCCCTGCCCAGTGCAATATGCCTTTCCAATCAACCATCC
>NW_020954589.1:16507461-16509651 GCF_900497805.2 Vombatus ursinus | reverse complement strand
TCCCCCCAATTTGATTTTTAAAAAAGACCAAATTACCAGTATCAAAAATGAAAAAGATGAATGCAGCACCAATGAAAATTAAATGAAAACAATTATTAAAAGTTACTTTGCCCAAATATATGTTAATAAAACTGAAAATCTAAGTGGAATGGATTAATATTGATAAAACTATCAATTGTCCAGATTAACAGAAGAGGAAATAGAATACTTAAATAACCTTATCTTTGAAAAAGAAATTGGACAAGCCATCAATGAGCTCCCTAAAAATAAATTCCCAGGACCAGATAGATTCACAAATTAATTCTACCAAATATTTAAAGAACAATTAATCCTAACACTATATAAACTATTTGAAAAAATCGATAAAGGAGTTCTACCAAATTCCTTTCATGACACAAATATGGTTTTGATAGCTAAATAAAGGACAGCAAAAACAGAAAGAAAAAATAACATAGGCCTATTTTCCTAATGAATACTGATACAAAAATGTTAAACAAAATAATAGCAAGGAGATTAAAACAATATATCACAAAGATTATATACTATGATCAGGTGGGATTTATACCAGGAGTGAAGGAAGAGCTGGTGTAACATTAGGAAAACTATAAGCATAATTGATCATGTCAATAACAAAAACAACAAAAATCATATGACTATTTCAATATATGTTAAAAAAAAGATTTTGACAAAACACAACACCCATTCCTATCAAAAACACTAGAAATCATATGAATAAAGAGTTCCTTAAAATGATAAGTAGCATCTACATAAAACCAAGACCAAGCATTATCTGTTAGGAGGATAAGATTGGAGACCTTTCTAATAACATCAGGGATGAAGCAAGGATGTCCTTGTCACCCCTATTATTCAGTCTTATACTAGAAATGCTAGTTATAAGAATAGGCAATGAGCAAACAAGACTATCACTCTTTACAGACAATATGATGGTATACTTAGAGAACCAATTAAAATTAATTAAAAAAACTAGAAACAACAACTTTGGTAAAATTGCAGAATATAAAATAAACCCATATAAATCACCAGCATTTCTAAATATTACCAACACAACACATCAGGAAGAAAAAATAACTATAGACTTTATAAACTACTAAGGAGTCTATCTGCCAAAACAAACCCAAGTACTATATGAATATTATGAACTATATGAACTTTTCATACAAATACACTGGAGATATTTCATACAAACTTCATACAAATAAACTGGAGAAACATTAATTGCTCATGGGTAGGCTGACCCACCTAGGTGGCACAGTGGATGAAATGCCAGGTCTGGGTTGGAAGACTCATCTTCCTGAGTACAAATCCAACCTTAGACACTTCCCAGCTATGTGACTCTGAGCAAGTCACTTAACTCTGTTTGCCTCAGTTCCTCATCTGTAAAATGAACTGGAGAAGGAAATGGCAAATCACTCCAGTATTTTTGCCAAGAAAACCAAATGGAGTCACAAAGAACAGGATATGACTGAAACAATCGAACTTTTAACAAAGGTCAAGTCAAAAAAATAAACACAGTTCTACCTAAATTAATTTATATATTAAATGCCATACCAATCAAACCAACAAAGAATTATTTTGTAGGGCTAGATAAAATAAGAACAAAATTTATCTGGAAGAACAAAAGATCAAACATATCAGGAGAATCAATGAAATAAAATGTGAAAGAAGGTAGCTCAGCAGTACCAGATTTCATACTATATTACAAAGTGGTAATCATCAAAACAATCTAGTACTGGCTAAGAAATAAAGTAGTAGATCAGTGGAATAAATTACTATACACAGAGGTAAATGACCACAATAATCTAGTGTTTGACAAATCCAAAGATCCAAGCTTTGGGGGCAATAACTCACCACTTGAGGAAAATTGCTACCCAGCAAAACTGAGCATAATCCTTCAAAGGAAAAAATGGACATTCAATGAAATAGAGGACTTTCAAGCATTCTTGAAGAAAAGACCAGAGCTGAACAGAAAATTTGACTTTCAGAGACAAGACTCAAGAGAAACATGAAGAGGTAAACAGGAAAGAGAAATCATAAGAGACTTATTAAGGCTGAACTGTTTACATTCTGCATGGAAAGATGATATTTGGAACTCATGAGTCCTTTGTCAGGATTAGAGTAGTTGGAGGGAAAAATTATATGTATGGATAGATAGATAGATAGATAGATAGA
>NW_020954589.1:16503817-16507296 GCF_900497805.2 Vombatus ursinus | reverse complement strand
CGGGGAAGGGGACAAGAGAGCAGCAGGATGATAGAGGGGAGGGCAGATTGGGGGAGAGGGTAATCAGAAGCAAACACTTCTAAAGAAGGACAGGGTCAAAAGAGAGAATAGAATAAATGGGGGGCAGAATAGGATGAAGGGAAATATACTAAGTTTTTCACAACATGACTACTATGTAAGTGTTTTGCATGACTACACATGTATAACCTGTATCGAGTTGCTAGACTTCTCAAAGAGGGTGGATGGGGAGGAAGGGAGAAAATTTGGAACCCAGAATTTTAAACACAAAAGTTAAAAAAATGTTTTCACATGCAACTGGGAAATAAGATATACAGGAAATGGGGTATAGAAATCTATCCTGCCCTACAGGAAAATTGATGGGGAAGGGGATAAAAGAAGGGGGGAGAGATAGAAGGGAGGGCAGATTAGGGGTATTCAGAATGCATGCCATTTTGGGGCGGGGGGAGGGACAAGATGGGGAGAAAATTTGGAACTCAAAATCTTGTCAAAGTGAATGTTGAAAACTAAAAATAAATAAATTAATTTAAAAAAAAGAAAAAGAAAAAGAAAATTGCTGGGAAAACTAAAAAGCAATTTGGCAGAAACTATAGACTAACATCTCATACTGTATACCAGGTCAAAATGAGTACATGCTTTAGACTTAAAAGAGGATATAAGCAAAGTAGGGGAGCATGAGAAATTTTACCTGTTAGTTCAATGCATAAGGGAAGAATTTATAACCAAACAAGAGAAAAAAGAGGATCACGGGAAAAATAGATTTTAATTACATGAAATTTAAAATATTTTGCATAAACAAAACCAATAAAGCCAAAATCAGAAAGAAAACAGGAAACTTGGAAAAAATTTTACAGCAAGTTTCTCTGATAAAGGCCTAATTTCTTACATAAAATAAAGAGAACTGAGCCAAATTTGTAAAAATAAGAGCCATTCCCCAATTTATAAATGGTCACAGGATACGAACAGGCAGTTTTCAGAAGAAATCAAAGCTATTGATTGTCACATGGAAAAAAATGCTCTAAATCATTATTGATTACAGAAATGCAAATTAAAATAATTCTGAGCAATCACCTTACACCCATAAGATTGGTTAACTGTCAGAAAAGGACAGTTACAAATGCTGGAGCAGATGTAGAAATAGGGACATTAATGCACTATTGGTAGAGTTGTGAATGACTCCAAAGAACTATAACATTGTACATGCTCTATAACCCAGCAACATCACTATTAGTTCTGTACCCCAAAGAAATCAAAGAAAAGGGATAAGGACCTATATGCACAAAAATATTTATAGTAGCTTTTTTGTGGTGGCTAAGTATTGGAAACTGAGAGGATGCCCATCAATTGGGAAAAGGCTGAACAAATTGTGGTGTATAATTGTAATGAAATACTACTGTTCTGGAGCAGGGCCAAGATGGCAGAGTAAAGGCAGTCACTTGCCTAACTCTCCCCCAGACCCTTCTAAATACCTGTAAAAAATGACTCTAAACAAATTCTAGAGCAGCAGAACACACAAAAAGACAGAGGGAAACAAATTTCCAACCCAAGACAACTTGGATGGTTGACAGGAAAGGTCTGTTGTACAGGAATGGGAGAGGAGCACAGCTCAGCATGGGCTGTGCTAGCAAAGACAGGGGCCCAGCAAACCCAGATCAGGCCTCAGGAGACTGAATCAAGGGGAGCTGTGGTGGTTTCCAGACTTCTAAACCAACAAATGCCAAAGATAACTTAGACCGTCAGTGGGAGAGGTCTGTTGGACCTCTGTGAGAGAGGAGCGCAGTCCAGCCCTGACCCTAGTGCAGCCCCGGGGCAGCAGCCACAACCGCAGTGCTTGCTTCCAGAGCTCTTGGCCCACAGATAGTGGGGGATCAAGTGGCTGATCAAAGGGGAACTTTAGGGATCTCTGTGCTGGCGCTGAGGCAGGATTCTCTTACTTTGCCTGTGCCTGGATATGGGTTGCAGTTCTGGGTGGTGGTCCTGGGACAAGGAGGAGCGCCAGTGTGGTAGAGCTTGTGGTGGTGGAGAGGGAATCTTCCTCACAGTTCTAAGACAGAAAAGGGTGCTTGTGGTCACTCACAGACCAGAGCACAGGCCAGCAAGGGAGTAAAGACTTCTCCTTTGATCATACTACTTTGGAAGAAAATTTATAGGTCCCTAGAAGTATCTCTGAAAACAGTTGCACAAAATCCCTGAAGCTAGGGTCAGTACACCCTCCATACACCCTCCACACTGGAAGCAGAGCCTTACCTTAACAAAGAGTTAAAAAGTTAAGTAATTGACTGAGAACATGAGCAAACAGCAGAAAAAAACTCAAGACTATAGTATCTTAGTTTTGGTGACAAAGAAGATCAAAACATACAACCAGAAGATAACAAAGTCAAAGCTCCTACATCCAAAGCCTCCAAGAAAAATATGACTTGGTCTCAGGATATGGAAGAGCTCAAAAAGGATTTTGAAAATCCAGTAAGAGAAGTAGAGGAAAAATTGGGAAGTGAAATCAGAGTGATACAAGAAAAACAAGTCAACAGCTTGCTAAAGGAGACCTAAAAAATGCTGAAGAAACTAACACCTTAAAAAATAGACTATACTACTGTGCTGTAAGAAATGATGAGCAGACTGACTTCAGAAAAACCTAAAAAGACTTGTATGGTCTGATGCTGAGTGAAGTGAATAGAATCAAGAGAACACTGTACATAGTAACAGCTATGTTGTGTGATGACTAATATTGATAGACTCAGCCCTTCTCAGCAATGCAAGGATCCAAGACATCTCCAAAGGCCTCATGATGGAAAACGTTATCCACATCCAAAGAAAAAACTGTGGAGTTTGAATACAAATCAAAGCATACTATTTGCTATTTTTTTCTTCTATTGTGTTTTGTTTCCTCTTTCTTGTGGTTCCTCCTATTGGTATCTAATTCTTATTTACAACATCACCAATGTGAAAATATATTTAGTAAGAATGTATATGTATAGCCTATATCAGACTGCATGCCATCTTGGGGAGGGAGGGAGAGAAAAATTTAAAACTCAAAAGTTTATGGAGATGATTGTTGATATAAATAAAAAATAGACTAGAAAAAATGGCAAAAGAGGTCCAAAAAGCCAATGAAGAGAAGAATGCCTTAAAAAGTAGAATTGGCCAAATGGAAAAGGAGGTCCAAAAGCTCACTGAAGAAAATAATTCTTTAAAAATTAGAATCAAGAAATGAAAAATCAAGAAATTATAAAATAAAACCAAAAGAATGAAAAAAAATATAAGACAATGTGAAGTATCTCAACAGAAAAATAACTGTCCTGGAAAATAGATCCAGGAGAGATAATTTAAAAATTATTGGACTACCTGAAAGCCATGATCAAAAAAAGAGCCTAGACATCATCTTTCAGGAAATTATCAGGGCAGCTAGGTGGCATTGTGGATAGAGCACCAGCCCTGGAGTCAGGAGGACCTGAGTTCAAATC
>NW_020954589.1:16503034-16503778 GCF_900497805.2 Vombatus ursinus | reverse complement strand
GACCTTAGATACTTACTAGTTAGCTATGTGACCCTAGACAAATCACTTAACCTCCATTGCCTCAAAAAACAACAACAGCAACAACAAAAACAAAACCCATTACAAACATGGATAGTGAATAAAAACAAATTTCCATAGTGGCCACGTCCAAAAAATATGGGGCAGCTAGGTGGTGCAGTGGATAGAGCACCGGCCCTGGAGTCAGGAGGACCTCAGTTCAAATCTGACCTCAGACACATGATACTCATTGGCTGTGTGACTCTGGGCAAGTCACTTAACCACTATTGCCTCACAAAAAAAAAATATCAAGCAAAACTGTGCTGATATTCTAGAACCAGAGGGTAAAATAGAAATTGAAAGAATCCACTGATCATCTTCTGAAAGAGATCCCCAAAGGAAAACCCCTCAGAATATTGTAGTCAAATTCCAGAGTTCCCAGGTCAGGGAGAAAATACTACAAGCATCCAGAAAGAAACAATTCAAGTATTGTGGAAACACAATCAGGATAACACAAGATTTAGCAGCTTCTACATTAAGGGACTGGACAAAGGAGCTAGGATTAAAACCAAAAATCACCTACCCAGCAAAACTGAGTATAATCCTTCAGGGGAAAAATTAACATTCAAGGAAATAGAGGACTTTCAAGCATTCTTGATGAAAAGACCAGAGCAGAATAGAAAACCTGACTTTCAAATACAAGACTCAAGAGAAGCATGAAAAGGTAAACAAGAAAGAGAAATCTTA
>NW_020954589.1:16486812-16502999 GCF_900497805.2 Vombatus ursinus | reverse complement strand
CTTATTAAAGTTGAACTGTTTACATTCCTACATAGAAAGATGGTATTTGTAACTCATGAGGCATTTCTCAGTATTAGGTTAGTTGGAGGGAAGAATATATCTATATATCTACATATATATAGATATATATCTATATAGATAGATAGATATAGATAGATAGATAGATAGATATATACACACACATACATATACATACATATATACATCTATATACACAGAGGGCACAGGGTGAGTTGAATACAAAGGGATGCTATCTAAAAAATAAAATTAAGGTGTGAGAGAATATTATACTGAGAGGAGAAAGGGAGAGGTAGAATAGGGTAAATTATCTCACATAAAAGAGGCAAGAAAGCTTTTACAGTAGAGGGGAAGAGGGGGGAAGTGAGAAGGAATGAGTGAACCATACTCTCATTGGATTTGGCTTAAGGAGGGATACACTCAATATATACACTCAGTTGGGTGTGAAAATCTATCTTACCCTACAGGAAAATAGGGAGGAAGGGGATAAGAGAAGCAAGCAATGATAGAAGGCAGGGCAGATTAGGCGAGGGAGAAATTAGAAGCAAACACTTTTGAGGAGAGACAGGAGCAAAGGAGAGAATAGAATAAACGAGAGCAGGATAGGATGGAGGGAAACATAGTTAAGTCTTTCACAACATGACTATTGTGAAAGTGTTTTGCATGACTACACATGTATAACCTATATCAAATTGCTTGCCATGTCAATGAGGGCGGGTGGGGAAGTAGAAAGGGAAAGAATTTGGAACTCAAGGTTTTAAAAACGAGTGTTAAAAATTGTTTTTACATGCAACTGGGAAATAAGATATACAGGCAAAGGGGTATAGATATCTATACCGCCCTACAGGAAAACAGAAGGGGAAGGGGATAAGAGAACGGGAGATGGTAGAATGGAGGGCAGATTGGGGAAAAGGGTACTTTAAAATGCATGCCTTCTTGGTACATGGGGAGGGAAGAGATGGAGAGAAAATCTGGAACTCAAAATTTTGTGGATGTGAATGTTGAAAATTAAAAATAATTAATAAAAAAATAACATTAAGGTCTACAATCTACCAAAAAAAAAAGAAAGAAAGAAAGAAATAGTATTGTTCTATTAGAAATGATGGGCAGGATGGTTTCAGAAAAACCTGGACAGATTTATATGATTAAAGTGAAATGAGCAGAACCAGGAGAACGCTGGACACAGCAACAGCAATACTGTAACGATGATAAACTGTAGAAGGCTTAACTACTCTCATCAATACAATGATCCAAGTTAATTTCAGAGGACCCATGATGAAATGTTTTCTTCAGAGAGAGAACTGAGGAACTCTGAGTGCAGACTGAAAAAATACTTTTTCACTTTCTTTATGTTTCTTTCTTTTTATTGTTGTTGGGGTTTTTTGCAGCATAGTTAATATGGAAATATTTTGCATGACTTCACACAAATAACCGAAATCATATGCTTATTCTCAAAGTATAGGGGAGGGGCAGGAAGAATTTGGAACTCAATTTTTTTAATGGATGTTAAAATATGAATAAAAATTAAAAATACACAAAAAGATAAATTCTTTTTTTTCTCTTTGGTTAATGTGAAAAGAAATTTAATAAATGATGAGAGCATACTTGTATAGTATGGGAATCACTTGCTTGTCCAAGAATTTCCAGGAGAACTGGATCAGATACAAAGAAGAATCTGGGAAATAGTAGTCGTTTCTTCTCCAAATATCTTAAAATAGAGGGAAATTCATGTTACCAAGTGTTTTTTTAAAGCTCATTATGCTATTCTTTCAAATAACTTTTATCTTTTAAAAGTATAATTGTCATGTCTTATCAAATAGTTCCCCTTTCCAGAACCAAAAGATATATTCTTTATAACAATGAAAAAGAGAGGAAAAAATGTATTTCAACAAAACTAACCAACACATCTTCTAAGTCTGACAGGCTATGTATATATATTCCCCTACCTCTGCAAAGAACAAAGAGGTAAATTTTTGTATCTCTTTTTAAGTGCCATGCTTGCCATTATGATTACACA
Source organism: Vombatus ursinus (assembly GCF_900497805.2). Lineage (NCBI taxonomy): Eukaryota > Metazoa > Chordata > Mammalia > Diprotodontia > Vombatidae > Vombatus > Vombatus ursinus. The sequence continues at coordinate 16,500,964 of NW_020954589.1, read as the reverse complement.
GCATTTACTATTTTTTAAAATTGTCCATTTGTATCACCATATTTTTCAATTATCAAGACTACTATTGACACTTATTTATGTGAAATGTTAGCTTTCCAATGAGATAACAGCAAACATTTATATATTTAGTACCCATTTTCTCTGAAAATTTTAGTGCCCCCAAATGTACTTCATACAGAAAGGCAATAAAGATGATACTCCTTTTTTTCTATCTTATACTCATAATTGATATCCAACAAAGCCATAAAACCTAGCAAACCAGTAAAAGCAAGACTCTGCTTTGAAGAGCTTAGCATAAAGTTTTTCCATTTCTTGTCTTTCTGTTTGTCTCTTTCTTAAATTCATAGCATTTCCTATTTTTTTTTTTTGGTAAGGCAGTTGGGGTTAAGTGACTTGCCCAAGGTCACACAGCTAGTACATGTCAAGTGTTTGGTCTGAGGCCAGATTGAACTCAGGTCCTCCTGATTTCAGGGCCGGTGCTCTATGCGTTTCCTATTTCTAATTGGTTCAGATCAAGCTGGGACCATGGTGTCTTAAATCAGATTGAAGGCTATCAATAAGTGTTCCTTAGTTTAGGGATACATTCTGTGATTCACTTATGTCTCTTCATAACCCAAAGTCCGTCAAGTGGTACTTAATACCTGTTGACTGGACTGTTAGTAGTTGCTCTCTTGCTCTCTCTCTCTCGTTAGGGTAAGAATTATTTATTTAAGCCGTCTCAATCACAAGCAAAATGATAAAAAGTCAGCATATTTGTCACTGTGTGATGCCAGTGAACTTAAGGTCCCATATAACTTTCTGTTCCACACAGAAAGAAAAGGATAGTTCAACTGCTGCTGTGGTTCCCCAGTGCTTGATTAGTACGGTTGAAATTTTCTTTACTCATCCTCATACCTAGTTGGGAGAGGTTTGACGTGATGGTTATAAAATAGAGAATGATTTCCATTTCCCCCTGGGAAGGGCTTGGTTCGGATGTAGGGGATAGAGAATGAAGTTGGGCTGTTCCTGATGCTTCCGTGACTTCAGGTAGGCATTCAGCATGCTGACCGCCATCTCAGACAGCGCGACAAAGTAGGTCAGCATCCTCCACAAGAGGCCCCAGCCCTCCTCACTGTGGGCGCGCTGGAGAGCAACTACCTCGCCAAGGCGCCAGCCTGGTCCAGCAGCACCAGCAGCCCACCATCGCCATTACAGAAATCTTCCAACAATCTCTCTTTCACTCTCTCTTAACAAAGAAAGTGATATGCAAAAGAAAAACTAGACTCCTATAATTCTGCAAACTAAAAACTGTCAGTATTATGACATGAATTGGAATTTTAAAAAACCATCACAGAAATTAAAGTTTTTTAAAAAAATTATTTAAAACTGAAATAGTAAAACTGAAATACAGAATAAGGAAAGAAAAAGAAGCATAGTATAAATTAAATACAAAGTAATAAAAGAAAAACAAACATTGTCATGTGTATAGAACATAAGAGAGGATTCAAAATATATAGCAATAAATTTCCATTTCAAGTATGTTCAGAGCTGTCCATCTTTTCTTTGTTTCCTTTTGAGTTTTCTTTTGTTCTCTGTTGTGCACTTATTACTTTGTTCTTTTTTCCCCTCTGCATCCCCCCTCCAAGAAGACACAATTAAGCACAGATATATTTTACATATATTTACATACGCACACATATACACATACATATATGTACATGTGTACACACATACATATGATAAACATACATACACTTACATATACATACACATACCTAGATATCTATAATCATACTCATATATAGACATATACATTTATATGCATCTATGTAAGACTGTACTATACTTGTATAGAGCAATGAAAGTTAACAGGGACTTGGGGAGGGGTAGGAAGAACAAATAATGGAGGATGAATACAAAAGTAGGCCACAAACTTGTAATAATAGTGTCAGAATTACTAAAGCTCAGAATGAGCTAGTAAGTAAACTGATGAGGAAAGTTAAAAACAACAAAAAGCCTTTAAAAAAAAGGAGTGTGTTAAGTTTTTTCATCTGTGTACCAATCACAAGAATAAATAGGTCTTTTTCCTTTCTCAGTCCCTCGGGAATAGCAGGTCTTGGACATCTGCTTTACGCAACAAGAAATCCAACCATCTGAATATAAAATTGCAGAGAGGAAACCTAATCATGGGACTACAGCCTCTTCTGTCCACGTGTGGCTGGTTACCACTTTGGCTAGGAGGACAAACTATCACAAAGATGAAGGGAAAATGGTTTTCCTATGGTAGACGCTACAAAGCATAAGATACTGAAGATAGTCAAGTTTCCTGTGTACAGTGAAACCTATTTCTCCCTCATCTGAACTACATATGTGTGTGTGTATATATATATATATATACATAGATATATATGTGTGTGTATGTATGCATATGTATATGTATGCATACATACACACACACACACACCCTGAGATGATAAGAAAAAACAAAGAAAAAAGCATTCAATTTCACAAGCTATTTGTACTCAAATATATTTTCTCAGTTTCAGACCCTTAGCTATTTTATTTAATGGAAAGTCTTGAGCTGAAAGCTCAAGAATAATAATGTTGCATTTCCTTATGTCTCAGGAAACACTTTTTATGGTAATTTGTCAGATTGTCTATGAAAAAACCCACTCTTTTAGATATTAATAAAAGTCTTCTTTTCTTCACGTGATATTTTATACAAGAACACTTCAAAATGTGTTATTAGTTGTGACTGATTTTAACAAATCCTATTAGATTTGTATAAACTACATGTCATATTGTATCTTTTGTGTTATATATTATATATATAACATGTTACATGTTCTAAATATCTTTTGTGAATCATCGCCTTTTTGTTTTAAAAAGATGGCCTGTTTTGAGCCTTTGTATGGGTATATTCCTGTTTCTGTGACAAAAAAGATATCTCGAAAACTGCCCCAAACAGAAAACCAAGAATGGCTATCAGCAAGCAGGATGTTTTGTTTTAGTGTGTTACCCATTCTTGTATTTGTTTATTGTAAAGGTGGACATTTAGCAGTCAGTGCAGTTTTCATTAAAAAGTGATCCAAAAAAAAGCAATATTGCAGAAATGAGATTAAAAGAAGGGATAGGATTGTTTCTCCAGATAGATGGGATAATACTGATGCCAGAGAAGAAACAAAGCTGCTCCGTTCTTTTGTTCTTCTATTTTTTTTTTCCTTCTGTCAACAAGAATAACTTGTAGCCTGGAAAGAAATGAATGATGTAAAATACGGGGGTTAGTTATTAAGAAAAGTTGATGATGTTGTTTGTCCTGTTCTCGAAGAGGACCATGACATCAGGGAGGTGATGCCATGACACGCAAATGAAATGGATTTAAATGAGGGAAGGCTGTGCAAAGTTAACAGCCTCATTTTCTCCTCCACAGTCATCTGGATCTAGTGGCAAGAAATAAATCAGGACAACTGGGAGACTGTGGTCTTTTTAAGCTAAGGTCTTTAACAGGTCGTTGTTTGACTGAGGCATCACCTATTCAGTGATTAAGGATAGGTAAGAAATGAGGCAGAGAATGGCCTTTTTTACCTAGTGAAAAAAAAATATCAATCTGAGAGGGTTTCTGACCAAAAACAGAAAAAAAACCCTGCTATTTACATTGATTTGAGGCAATCAGGATGCAAACAATGACCAAGTGGAGCTGAGCCTGAAACCTATTGCTGGCCAATCAAAGAGAGCCAGAGTGATTTAGGTTTAAGGCATGGTCCTTAAGAAAAAAATATAGCCTATAAACCCCATGATATCTTGCCAAGTTTCAGCAATCAAAATTTCACTCCTTTGGGCAGAGCAGGGATGTAGCAAAAGAGCAACCCAGCTAACCTTTAATAAGTTCAAGTCACCAGGCCCAAATGACTTACGTAAGTGAGAAAAATGGCAGCTATGACTGCTGAGTTATTAACATGTGATCTGAAAGTTTGGAAAATGAGGTAGGACCAATTCTTTTTTTTTGACAGGATTACTAGGCTAGCTCTATCAATTAAGGGTAACCCAAGTCCCAAAGTCTATCAGTATGGAATTCTATTCTCATTAGTGGAGATCAGTGCCCTGAGCTTATGTGAGGGGCAGTGAGAAGTTGGTTAGAACAAGAGAAAAGAGATACACAGTTTCTTCCAATTCTTCAGTCTCTTTGGGTGCTTCTGACTTCCAGCTTCAAGAAAGAAGATGGATGATGCCAACCCTACTTTAGGTTGCCTAGGGGAGAAAAAAATCTGGGAAGAAGCCAAAATGAGAGGAGTTAGCAATCTTCATCATGTCCCTCTCCCCAGCTTACTTTCCCCCTGGGAAAAGATCTGGGACATTCTCTGGCCTGAACCGAGTTATCTTGCTCTCCCAATGGCAGGGTTCCTTCTTTCTGTATTGTGTGGTATATATTCTCATGTGTATCCTTTCTCTGATTTCTGTTTCATTATTGATTTGGATTTGGGTTTCCTTGCTATTTGCTATGTGTGTTCATTGTGGAACTGATATTTGGCAGGGCAGGGATCAAGCCTTGAATATAAAACTCTAGGTCTTCCTTTCCCAATTAAAAAACAACAAAAAGAAGTTTCACTGGAACCTAAAAATCATATCCTTAGACCAATAATATTTAAGGAAGCAGATAAATAAAATTCTAGCCTGGGACTTCCTTTCTCTGAGGAGAGCTGAAAGGCCTAGCTTCTGGCCCCAACTTCTTGCTTCCTCTGCTGATAGGAATCAAAGTCTAACCTGGGGATGAGTGGGGAAGAGGAGATGCTAGAGATCTATTTATTTTGGTCTTCATGTAAGCCACACTTAACAGCCCTTGCTACATAAGAAATACTATGAGAATGTTTACCTAGATTTTAGCAAAATATGTGACAATGTCTTTAATGTTATTGTGGAAAAGTTGGAGGTCTGTAATACAGAGAACAGCAGTTACATTATTGGCCTATGAATCAGCCTGAAAGGTCCAAATCTTAGACTGGCATTATTTATTCCTTATCTAGTAGGCCTAAGTTGATTTTATTAAGTTTTATTTATTTGCTTATACTTCTTTTTCACAGGAATCAGTTTGCCCTAGCTCCTGTGCAAGATAAGGAGGATTTAATTTTGAAACTGTGATAATTTCCATAGACAATGGTTTCATAGGCTCAGCTACACAGGCCTGTACAGAGGCCTGGGCACAATCTCTATATTACCTATGCTCACCTATAGGCCACAATCCTGTGGAAATTAGTTTCAATAAAAAACAAACAAAAACACACCCAGCAACCTAGAAGTGTCAGTTTTGCTTAGGGAACTTCTGAATGACACCTATTTCTGTTTACCTCTGCAGTAAAGTTTATTAAACTCCAAAATTCTAAGTGTCTCTCATGTAGTCATTTCCTAAAACCTGTGATTCAAACCTGAGCACTGATGTTCCGATTCATCAGGCAAATAAAGTTTACAATTAATTCTACAGTAGTACAGTTTAAATGAACTAAGAACTGTTTGAATGAATTCATTCAAGTAGTCATTGATGTCGCCAGCTTTGCAGGGCATCTAATTGGGGGTGCCCCAGGGGCTTGTGCTTGTCCTTGTAGTATTTATCCTTTCTACCAATGCTTTGAATAAAACTAAAAACAGCATAATTATTAAGTCTTAAGGTGACCCAAGCCTGGAAAGATAGTTAACAAGGATAGCCAACACACTGCATTAAACGCAATGTGCAGAATCCAATGAGATGAAATTTAATCAGAATAAACGCAAAGTCTTACACTTGGGTTGAAAAAATCAGCTGCCCAAGTCAAAAAGGTAGAAGAGGTATGGTAGACAACTTTTATCTGAAAAAGATCTGAGGGTTTTAATGAGCTACAAGCTCAAGAGTATTCTACAGTATGATGTAGCAGTGAAAAAGACTAATATAAGATCTTAGACTACATTAAGAAAGACATTGTATCCAGAAAATAGGAAGTTGATAGTTCCACTGTACTCTGATTTATTTAGATCACATTTTGATTATTTTGTTTAGTTCTGGATGCCACATTTTAGAAAGGACATCAATAAACTTGAGAATTTCCAGAAGAGGACTACAAGGATGTTAAAGTGTGTATGTTCAGATTATGTACCGAGAACCAACAGAAGGAGTTGTGAATGGTTAGTTGGAGAAAAGACTGGGGGAAAACGTGACAGCTGTTATCACATATTTACTTTGAAATACGAATTTCCCTCCTAATTCTACTTTCTTTGCTTTATGGATTTTTTTACATCAATTCATGCAGTGTGATTCTATGAAGTATTCTTAAATTCCAGTGCTTCTAGCATTAAAGTGCTGTCATATGAAAAAGGAATTATATTTGTTCTACTAAGTTCCAGATTTGGGCTCTAGGAGCAATGGGTAGCATCCACAAAGAGATAAATATAGTCTTAACATAGGGAGAAGAATCCAAAATCAGAATGTACTGCCTTGGGAGAAAGTAAATCTCCCTTCATTATAGGTTTTAAAGCAAAGGCCGAATGGATACTTCTTAGATACCTTTTTGTGAAGACGCTTGTTCATGTGTGGATTGAACAAGATGGTTTCTGAGGTCCCTTCCAACTCTTCTATAATTCTGACATGGTAAAGGTATATTTGAAATGACAACTTGTACATACCCTGTAAGTGATTTCTGACATACATCCAACTGCTCATGTAAATGAGGCAAAAGTTGTCCCATAGTTTCATCTCCAACACAACAACTGATTACATTAGGATTCTCATGAGCTCGCTGCATTATTTTTATCCATGACTTATCAATGTTCTGAAAACGTTTTGCTTCCTAAAAAACAAAAACATTCTCTTTAAGACTGCTACTTGGATAATATGATAATCAAAGTGCTTGTTAGAACTTCATGACTTTTCTCCAAATTAGTATCTGAACTTTCAATTTATTTAAGTGGCTGAAAGTATTTTAATGACACTCTATGAAGAGTTGATCCAGTTCTACTATAAAACTTAGAGAAAATAGCTTTTTGGAAACAGGGTCTTAAAACAATTTCAGTTCAAGAGTTCCCAAAGCAAAAGCACCTCTTATTTTTATGCAGAAAGAACATTTAAATTATGAGAAGAAAATAGATTTCTTCCTATCGTGAAAACTCACCTTATTAATTTATATATGCCATTGAAAATGATAACTTGGATTTGGTCAAAAAAAGGTAAAATTCTTAAAATTGGTATAAAATTATGTTCATTACAAAAGAAAAGTGGAGATACTAGGGGCATTCTGAATTTTGTTTGTTTTAAAGTTTTATTGATGCCTTCTGTTTTTATGCTAGTCATTTCCTGATATACACTCTTCCTAACAATTTTTTTAAACAACAATAAGCAAAAGCACAGATAACAGATTTCATGATGATGCTCTCTATTTGCTTCTTATCTCTCTCCTGAGAAAAGTAAGTGTATTTCATTATTTATTCTCTAGGACCAAGATTAATCAATGCAATTAATCTGAGTTCAGTTGACTTTGAGTATAGTTTATATGTAGGTACATTATTGTACTGTAGTCATGTATATTGTTCTGTGTACAGGCCATTTTGAAAAACATTTTTTCAATACAAAAAATACCTTATATATAGGCTTAGTAATTCAGGAAGGACATGTTTAATTTTTTGTTGATGTAAGTTTTCTTTAATGGAGTACATTTCCTTTTAATGCAATCATGAAGATTGTCAATAGAAAATCAATAGAGTAATTTAAATTTTTTCTTAAAATAGTCACTCTCAGATTTGATCACAATCCATCTACAATTTAATAAACTATACAGCTAGCACACCCTCCTATTAAGGCAGATTTTGTAAGCCCTCCAGCTTTACAAAATAGTCTTCACTAGTTGCTGTAGCCCAAAAATCACCTAGTGGTCAACTTTCAGTGACGGGCTCTTCCAAACTTAGCTAGGCTAATCTTTTAAGACAGAAAATTTAGACAGCCACCCTACCAATATTTAACACCTTTCCTGCCTTCTGGACCAGCCATTCTTATCATCAAGGATTAAAATAATTTGGTCAATGTATAAAAGAAATAAAATCATTTAACACACCTTAGAGGCTAATGTAAATGATCCAGGGAATCTAGTCTTTGGGTTTATTGGTCCCATTTCTCTCTACTGGTATAAATAACTGAGAAATTTGCTGTATGAATTAGTGAATATTTCTGTATCTTTGTACTTACTCCTAGTTATTCTATAAAGTTTCAGTATCCATTTACCTGAGGTAATTGTTTTGCAATATCTCCACCTACAAAAACAGCTTCAAGGTAAACCCAAAGGTTTTGTACAACCAACCACTCTTCAATTATATCAGAAGAAGTTGACAGTTTAAATATCCAATTCTGAATACTCTTTTTAAATGGAGCATTATACCTAAAAAAAATAAAACAAACTTTTAAATTAAGGAGCTAATATAGCATAGACAAAGTGAGCTAAAAGGAAGAAATAAGACTTTGATAATTCTAAGGTAAAGCTTTTCAATTTTTAATTTATTGCACATTATCTGAAAAGGCAATCTTAGAGTCAGAATGATGTGAATACAAGTCCTTCCTCTGACACTGACTGGTGGCAAGCCCTTGAGCAAGTCACACTCTCCCAAAGTCCTAGGCAGTTCTATAAATAGTGAGTGCCAGAGCAGAGGCTGATCTGCATTGAGAAAGGGAGTTTCCTCACTAGGAGATCCCTATACCAATGAAATAAGTATAGGTCTGGCCTCCCACTTCTTCTCCTCGCCCCCCCCCAAAAAAAACTAACCTAAAAAGAAGTCTCTATCAAAGCATTTGTTGAGATTTTTAACTTCTTTGTGAGGGAAGTTTTATTTTTCCATGTTATATAAAAAGTTTCTCTTTTCCACACCAAAAAGCGCCTCCTAATTTGGATGCTATCATCACCACAAAGCTCCCAAGTAATTACAGTTACCCCTTCCACATTGTGACTTTCTCCATTGCGGTTTCAATAGATCACAGGTCAGAATAAGAAATTAAATGGGAATTTTTGGGAAGTTTTGTGGAAGCCACAGATGACACATGAAGTCCAGCAGATGATACAGAAAAAGTTTAGGAACTCAGAAATGCATAAAATATGTGTGTAGGATTGCATAATATCAACATATTTTGTCTTTTAATACTACAATAATTTGGATTTCTTCTCTAATATAAAATGAGGGCCAAAAAGTTTTATGCGAATTCTCCAGATCATAGGGGTGCCATGCCTCTAACCCCCACAATATGGAAGGGATAACTGTAAATTAAAAGCTATCTTCATCTGACCCATCGTCATCCCTTGCTTATTTCTCATCACATCTCCTATAAAGAGTGCTAGACTTTGAAATCTGGAGACCTGAACTTAAACCCTGCTCCAATAGTTACAGTGTAACCATAAGTAAATCATTTATCATCTATAAGCCTCAATTTCCCTATCTGTTTAATGGGAATAATATTTCCACAACTTACTTCACAGGGTTAAAGCACTATATAAATTTACATTTTTAGCATCATTATTATCATTACTTCATCTCTCCACTTCTAACCCGTTTACTAGAGAGTCAAATAGTCAGAAAAACTTCCAGAAAAGAGGGAAAACATGGTGATTAAAACTTTGCACTCATCTGCTCATGATGCTCCAAGTCACTGTCACTCCCATTTTGCTTCATTTAGGCAAGGCTGGACAAATCCTATTGTATGTAACAACTGTACTGTGACACAACTACTTGGGTGGGAGTAAAGCTAGAGAGGAGTGATGCATATTTATATGAGGGAATAGCACAGCCCTCAGACCCAAAAGAAGGAGGGGGGCTACCCTGTCCTCAGCACCTCTTGCTGGTAAATGTTTAACAACCAGGTGGGATAAGGAGGAGGAAGATACACTTTAAATTTAATTTTAATCTGCATTATTAACATTTAGCTGCAGAACTAGACTTAAGAGAACAGTTCAGATCACCAAATATGAAAACAGAAACTGAAAAAAAATCTGTAAAATTACCTGTTACTTAGCAAAGAACCTAAGATCATTAAACTATCTTCCATCAATGTAATAATTTCTGATGATTCTGTTCCTTTTAGCAGTAGTTCTCCTTTTCCCTTAAATGTGGAAAAACTCAGATTCTGGTTGGTCCAGTTATCAGTTACTTGAGCAAGTTTAGCTTCAATGTCCTTTTCCTTGATAGCTGATATACAAATATCCTACAAAGAAAAATGTGAAAAAGGAACATTTCTTCAGATTTTCATTACTTTTATCTAAATGAAATACTGTTAACAAGTTGTGGAGGATTTCCAAACTCCAAGCAATATAAATTCCAAATCCCTTCCAGAGTAATGAGACCTAGATCTTGGACACAGAATAAGTTAAATAGGCATATTCTTCTTCTAAGTTACTAATCCTCCTCTAACTGCCTCCCCCCACCCTGAATCATATCTAATCATAGCTCTTTGAAAGAGGGGAGAGATATGATAGATAAATATATAGATAGATAGATAGATAGACAGACAGACAGACAGATAGATAGGCAGACAGGAGTAGAGGAAGAGAGACATATCTGCCCTCCATCTTCATTCCTACACTTCATTTTGGAATTAGAAGGAACCATAGAGGTCATTTAGTCCAATTTTTCCACATTAAACATAACAAAAAAGGCTTAAAAACTCACATTCTGGAGCTTTGGAGGTAAACGTTCAACTTTTATGTCAGATCAAATAATTTGATTTAGGAGTACATCTAAAGACAACCTGAGTTCAGATCTTGCCTCAGACATATACCAGCTGTATGATCAGGCAAGTCACTTAACTACTGTCTGCTTTAATTTCCTCTTCTATAAAATAGGATAATAATAGCACCTACCTGCCAGGGCTGTCTTGAGGACAGAATGAGATGTTTATAAAGTGCTTTGAAAAATTTAAAGCACTATATAAATGCCAGCTATTATTGTCCCATTTCAGTCAGAAATCTACCACTGGGACCTAATCACTACGCCCCCTACTTACCCTCTCTGTCTCTAGTTTTGTTTTATTTTGGTAGAAGCTGCATGGGTGAAGGAACAGAGGTGGAGGTGAGGGTCACGGTAGAAAGGTTACTTTACTCTCCCATCATGACACTACTTTAAAAAGCTCAGATGCCATCTCATCTTATAGGTGAGGAAACTGGGACCCAGATAAGGGAAGTAACTTGCCCAGGGTTACAGAAGTAGTAATTGTTCATTCTCCATGCTTAATTTTTCCCATCCTAAAGTCATAGTTCAGCCTGACTATTGCTGTGAATATAGAGATCATTTATTTGTCTAAGCTAGGATTACGTTTTTGGTATACATAATTATGCTCAAACCTCAATATCATCTTTGTATTTAAGGAGTGGTGCCTCCATGATATTTCTCAAACAAAAGGAATCAGATTCTATATCAAATGTAGTTCCTGTTAGTTCTGCAATTCGATTCCAGTGTCTTTGCTTCATTGCCTTATTAGTCATCATTTCTAGCAAAGGACACGACTCACTAAAGTCATCAATTCTTTTTTTAAGATCCAAAAAGGCTTGCCAATCCTTCAGTCCTTTGGGAAGTCTGCGGCACCTTTAAGAAAAATAATAGAATGTTTATTTTACTTGTAATTTTACTTATAAATTTCTTCGCTTAGTCTAAATATTAGCATAAAGGGAATAAATCGACAGAGACAATGTCAGTATGAGAAGCATTTTTGTCTTGCCTTAATTTCCAAATATTAATTTCTGTCATATTGAGAGAAAAATTGTTCATACCCTAGCTTCTTGGTTGGCTATACAATTATTTAATTAATTAAATAGTCATTTCTTGAGAAGCATATGTAGAAACAACACTGCACTGTACTCTTTGGTGGAAAATGAAAGATATAATATTTACCTTGGAGGAGTTTACAGTCTAACAGGGATGACACATCAAACTGGAAATTACAAAGCTATTTATCAGCAAATATAAGAATTAAGCATAAACAAAATAATAGATAATAATAGTCAGATCTTTAGATATTACAGAACACAGAATGGTCATCTTAAATGGGTTTAAGCTCACCTATTTTGGAATTCCTGAAGTTCTGAGTTAATGCTTTCAATATCTACATCTCCCCAAAGTATCTCATAATAACCATTAATGTTGCCCATTACAGTATCATATAGTCCATATAACTTCTGCAGCAAACTCAGTTCCTTCCTAGGTAGGAGAAACCAGTTGTTATATTTATTCAAATACTTAACAAAAGACATGCATAACAACACACATAAAGAAATTTTTAAAATATAAGTACATGTTTATATGCATATATGTGTATGTATTCACAAGTGTATATTTATGTATAAATATAAAACAAACAAATTAGTATACATACATATACTCATACTCATACTCAGCTTCCAGTAACTGAAAGTTGGCATACTTCTAGACTAGTTTTAGACTAGTTTTTAGTTTTTAATTTATATTATATTTTTCTTTACTGGCATTAGGATCACATTAAAAATCATCTATCCTCAAGATCCAGGAGTCTTTCAAGATGAAGCATCGGATCAGAATCTTCAAGCTACATAAGTTCCTAAGTCTTGTATTGAGTGTTTGTTTTTTGATAAGACCTGTGATTTCATCCGCGCAGGAAATCTCCCAGTTATTAACTCCCTCTTAACAATGCAGATAAGCACCTTCCTTGCAATTTACAGAGCAGCCTGGGATCCTGACAAGTTAAATAGCCTGTCCAGATCATACAGGCAGTATGGTTGGACTAGTAAGTGTTTTCAAAGTCTTTTTATGAATTAGTTGTTCCACAGAAGCAGAGGAAAATACCTCATGATGCTAAATTGACTCTGGATGTTCCCGATATAGTCTTTTTCAGATTACCAATCATCTTGCATTTGATTTACCATTTCTCTAGGACTCTGATGATAAATGTAGCAAGAAGGAACTTGAGAAGAAAATTTGAGAGATATTATCTCAAAGTAGTCAGTGCTAGTATCAAATGTGTTCAATTTGAAATCTCTCTGTGACAGATATACGTTTTCCAAATCTACCTGGTTTTATGTAAAACTTCATAGTCAGTGACAGGCAATCCAAAGAGTTGTTCACCAGATGAGTATGTAACAAATTTCCTCCATAGATCATCAAAATTTGCCTAAAATGAATTGAAATTATTAAATGATGTAAAACTTTATTAATTTAGATACCACTGATTTGTAACATAATAAGGACAGAAGTTTCATACTTTATATTATCTATTTAAAAATTTGCTGGCATACAAGGTACATATCCTCCACTAAAGTCCAGTCTGTACAAGGAGAGAAGCCAGAGTTCCCCAAGACTTTGACAGTAGAGCCCGGAAGACATGACCAACCAGGCTGAAGAGGCTTTAAATATAAGAATGGATGGATACAGGGTCTATATCTATCACCTGCAATCCGGTCTAGTTAAGTGTAGAGAAGCTGGCCATTAGGTCATGATTTTTTTTTATTATGGAAATCTATAAGCATTTATCATTAATATTATGTGCCAGGCATCATGCTAAGCACTTTTACAATTATTATCTCATTTGAAATAAAAAACAACCCTGGGAGGAAAGTGCTATTATCCTCACTTTACAGTTGAAGAAGCTGAGGCAAACAGAGATTAAGTGACTTGCCCAGGGTCACACAGCTAGTAAATGTCTGAGACTGGATTTGAACTCAAGTGACTCCAAGCCCAGAACTCTGTCCACTATGTCACTAGCTGTCTCTACATATTGATAAAATCAGGGATTCATTGAGGATACATGTTGGGAAATAATGGTAACAAGGTTAGAAAAGTAGCCTGCTAAACAAGTTAATGTTTAGCTATATTTCTACACAACATAAAATTATAATAAAAAGGCTTAGATGGAATGTAGTTATTAGAGTACAAGTTTTTCAAATAGTTAAAAATAATTTCCTTATATTCAATGTTTTTCCTAGGGAATTCAGTCTTACCTATTGGTCCTCTTAAATTATTTTAAGCATAATTATATAATAGGCTAACTATGAGGTATAGTAACATTTAAAAATTTTTTATTAATTTATTTTGATTTATCAACAATCACTTCCATAAGCTTTTGAGATTTAAATTCTTCTCCCCCTCCAAGACAGCTTGCAATCTGATATAGGCTTTACATATACATTCTTATTAAACATATTTTCACATTAGT
>NW_020954589.1:16484148-16486659 GCF_900497805.2 Vombatus ursinus | reverse complement strand
TTACTGTGTACAATGTTCCCCTGGTTCTGCTCACTTTACTCAGCATAAGTTCATGCCAGTCTTTCCAGGTTTTTCTGAAGTTAGCCTGTTTATCATTTCCTACAGCACAACAGTATTCCATTACATTCATATACCACAACTTGCTCAGCCATTCCCCAATTGATGGGCATCCCCTCAATTTCCAATTCTTGGCCACCACAAAAAGGGCTGCTATAAATATTTTTGTACATGTGGGTCCTTCTCATTTTTATGATCTCTTTGGGATACAGTCCTATAAGTAGTACTGCTGGGTCAAAGAGTATGCACAATTTTATAGCCCTTTGTACACAGTTCCAAATTGCTCTCCAGAACGGTTGAATCAGCTCACAACTCCACCAACAATGCATTAGTATTCCAATTTTCCCACATCTTCTTCAACATTTATCATTTACCTGTTTTGTCATGTTGACCAATCTTAAAGTAACATTTTTATCAAAACTATTTTTACCTGAAATATCTGTAGTCTATTGCTGGCTTCCTGGGGTGGTATGTTTGGTACCATGGGTCCTTCCTGTGATAAATATCACAAAGCACACATATTAACTCAAACTCAAGATAATTTATTTGTTAACTTAACTAGCTTGCCTATTAACCCCTTGAATGACCTATGCCAGTTACATATTTTTCTTAAAATTAAATGTCTTAATTTTCATCACTTTCTATTCTTATGCTTATGGATTTGACATTATTTTCAAAAAGAGCTTGATGTACAGACTACAAATTAATATGACAATCAAAGACATGGAAACGTTCCATGCTGTGTGGTTTATACTACCAGCTATTAAAAATCTGTCTGCTTCCAAGTTAGCTGTGAGTGATGCAGGAATGGGTTAAAGAGGGAGATGACTGACAGTTCTGTCAACAACTTCTCTGCCATGGCTTCTATGCCTAGGATGGAGACAAGACTCAAGGTATATGAAATACTTTGAAGAGGCAAAAGGCAGACATACTATTTGTTTTGGCATCCTTTGATTTCACATATGGTACAGAAGTCAAGTTACCATGAGATTATGTGAAATATTTTGTCATGAATAAGGAAGGAAGTTGGTGACAAAAAAGCATTGTTACAAATGTTTAGTGAGCTACCATCTAGAGAAGTGTCAATATTGGGGTGCCCAATTTTTTGGGAATTTGGGATTCCAAACTGAAGGGAATAAGTAAGAAAAAGGTATTTCGAGGTTTTGTGAAAGGGGATAAAAGTGGAAGATAAGTTTCTATGTAGCCATATGCTACTACATGTGTGAAGAGGGTAGATGCCTATTCTATTCCCTCCTCTCTTTGCATTGGTGATGGGGACAAAGGATATCAGACGTAGGAAAGCTTGATATTTTTTATGAACAGTCTGGAAGGGTTATTATCTTCCACTAGATATATCTTTAAGTTACAGCCCATTATCACAAATGAGAAAGAAATACATTCGAACCGTGAAGGCAGGAAGGTATGGTCAGTGTTTCTGGTGTTCTTCTGCCTACAAAGGAACAGCATTTATCAAGGATTTTTAAGGAAAAGAAGCAATCCAAGCAGTGCTGTTGTATTATTAACAAGGCCTTCACATTCTGAAGCTACAGAATATCACATGCAAAAAAAAGACAACTAATTTCTCTTCAACTTTTTTACTGTGGTGATCCTTTTTCCCATATGAATATTGATAGAGTAGTAGAAATTTTCTCTACCCCACCCCCAACTCTGCATTATTCTCTATTCGTCTTACATTAATGAGAATAGTCTTAAATTTAAAAGCTATTTCATTTTTTAATTATCTTAAACATCTTAACATGCAGTATTAAAGTACCAGTTCATATTGTTCTGCAAAGTTGGATACATCTTCGCGAAAAACTTCAACTGATTCAAGTAGACTGCTTTTAAATTTGGGCTGAACTTGAACTAGTTCATCTTGGACCAAGCACTACAATGGAAATAGATATTAACGAAAAATATTCCCATTATAATCATATACCACAACTTGTTCAGCCATTCCCCAACTGATGGGCATTCCTATGATTTCCAATTCTTAGCCACTACAAAAACAGCTGCTATAAATATTTTTGTGGGTACAGGTCCTTTTCCCTTTTCTTTTATCTCTTTGGGATACAGATCTAGTAGCGGGTCAAAAGCGTATGCACAATTTTATAGTGATTTGGGCATAGTTCCAAATGCTCTCCAGAATGGTTGGGTTGGTTAACAACTCTACCAACAGTGCATCAGTGTCCCAGTTTTCTCACATCCCCTCCAATATCTATCATTTTCCTTTTTTGTCATATTAGCTAATCTGATAGGTAGGAAGTGGTACCTCAGAGTTGTTGTAATTTGCATTTCTCTAATCAATAGTAATTTATGGGGGCAGCTAGGTGGCGCAGTGGATAGAACATCGGCCCTGAAGTCAGAAGGACCTGAGTTCAAATCTGGCCTCAGACACACTTACTAGCTGTGTGACCCTAGGCAAGTCACTTAACCCCAATTGCCTAAAAAAAA
>NW_020954589.1:16476469-16484083 GCF_900497805.2 Vombatus ursinus | reverse complement strand
GGCAGCTAGGTGGCACAATGGAGACAGCACTGGCCCTGCAGTCAGGAGAACTGAGTTCAAATTCAGCCTCAGACATTGATACTTACTAACTGTGTGATCCTGGGCAAGTCACTTAACTCTGACTGCCTTGCCACCCCCCCCAAAATAAGTGATTCAGATTATTTTTTCATATGATTATAGATAGCTTTGATTTCTTCTTCTGAAAATTTCCTGTTCATATCCTTTGTTGTTGTTTAGTCATTTCAGTCGTGTCTGACTCTGTGACCCCATTTAGAATTTTTTCTTTTTTAAAAAAATTTTGTATTTTTTCTGAATTACATGTGGAAAAACAATTCTTAGCATTCTTTTTTTCAAAATGTTGAGCTCCAAATTCTTTCCTTCTCTCCCCCCTCCCCCTTCTTAGAAGGCAAGCAATTTCATATAAATGATATATGTGTAGAGACACAATATTTCCATATTAGCTATGTCGTGAAAGAAAACACACACTCCAAAAAAACTCAAGAATAATATGCTTCAATCTGCATTCAGACTCCATCAATTCTTTCTCTGGAGGTGGATAGCATTTTTCATCAGAAGTCCTTCAGAATTCTCTAGGATCACTGTATTACTAAGAAGAGCTAAGTCATTCACAATTCGTCATCATATGATATTGCTATTACTGTGTATACTACTCTCCTGGTTTTGCTCATTTCACTTTGCTTTTTGTTCATATAAGTCTTTCCAGGTTTTTCTGAAACCCTCATTTTTTTATATCATAATCATATACCAGAATTTGTGTAGCCATTCCCCAATTAATGAGTATCCCCCTCAATTTCTAATTCTTTGCTAACAAAAAAACAGCTGCTATAAATATTTTTGTACATATAAATCCTTTTCAATTTTGTTCTTTATCTCTTTGGGATACAGACCTAGTAGTGGTATTGCTAAGTCGAAGGGTATGTATGATTTTATAGACCTTTGGGCATAGTTCCAAATTGTTCTACAGAATGGTTGGATCAGTTCACAATTCCACCAATAGTGAATTAGTTTCTCAATATTTCTACATCTCCTCCAACATTTGTTATTTTCCTTTTCTGTCATATTAGCCAACCTGATAAATATGGGATGGTACCTCAGAGTTGTTTTAATTTGCATTTCCCCAATCAGTAGTGATTGAGAGCATTTTTTTCATATGACTATAGATAGCTCTAATGTCTTCTGAAAACTGTCTGTTCATATTCTTTGATCATTTGTCAACTAGGGAATGACTCACATTCATATAGATTTGACTCAGTTCTTTATATATTTGAGAAATGAGGCCTTTATCAGAGAAATTTGCTGTAAAAATGTACTCCACTTTTCAGCTTTCCTTCTAATCTTGACTACATTGGATATGTTTGTGCAAAAACCTTTAAGTTTAATGTAATCAAAATTATCCATTTTACCTCCTGTAATACTATCTAGTTCTATAAAATAATTTTTGGTAGTTTGGTTGGTATGGCACTAAATTAAGTAAATTAACTTAGGTGATTGTCATTTTTATTATATTAGTTCAGCTACACATGAACAATTATTATTTCTCCAATTGTTTAGATCGGACTTTATTTATGTGAAAAGTGTTTTCTAATTGTGTTCATATAGTTCCTGGGTTTACCTTGGCAGGTAGACTCCCAAGTATATTTTATATTGTCTACAGTTAATTTAAATGCAATTTTTCTTTTATCTCTTCCTGCTGAACTTTGTTGGTAATACACAAAAATGCTAATGATTTATGTGGATTTTATAACCTGCAACTTTGCCAAAGTTATTATTTAAATTTCTGGATGAAATTATTTTACTTGGTGTTGATGTTAGTTCTATTGTCCATTTCCATTTTACATTTTCAGTTACCTGTTTAATAATTCAAGGTTTCAGTTTTTTTTAATCAAATTCTATACCTTTTTCTCATTATTCCTTGTTGCTGGTTTTTTGCAAATTCTGATCTTAGCTATGAGGAGTCAATAGTCTCATTGTAGATAGACAGGTGACTCTGGGATATCTCCCACATAACTAGCAAGGCTTTTTTTGTCTGTTAAAAGAAAATCTATTTCATTTTTATGTCATTATTTGGTACTCACCATGTTCAGTATCTAACAATTCTTTTTTTAAAGAAAATATTCATGATATAGAAGTGTGAGTCTTTGGTGTTACCTATCTCTTTGGCCTCTCTAATCTCTTTTTCCTAAACCATATTTTCCCATGTATTTCCTTATCTTCCCCCACCTTTGCATTGTAGTCACCAAGTGTATATTGATTTGATTTGTAGACTCTTAACAAACCTTTCACAGAATTTCTTTACTATGTTGTTGGTATACAAGCTATAATTATTTCCATGGTAATCTTTTTTGTAAACATCTATCTTTCATACTGAAATATGTGATGTCCCATGAAATAATGCTGCTTATATATATATATATATGTATATACACATACATATATTCTGTGTATATATCTATCTATCTATCTATCTATCTATATATATATATGTATATAAAATACCAATTCTACCAACTCCTTTCTTTTCTTCTCCCAGGAGGACTTGTGAACCATTCTTCCATTTTCTTGCAATTTCCTTCCTTTTTCTGTTTATGTTGACAGTAAGAATATTAAGATTGATATGATTCAATTTCTCTGCCAATAGGACCACTTGGTCATTGATCAAAGATTTTGAATTTAGAATACCAACAACCAAATTGAAATTTTGGGCAACCTAAAGATTATAGGATTCTTTTCACTTCTGCCCCATTGCTGCCACTATGCCACTGTCATTGCCAAAGTGGAAGAGGCCACACAGGTGAAAACAAGGGGAAGGGGAAGGAGAAGGGGAAGGGAATTTTATGAAGGTTATAGAAAACACGGAAACAAAATAGGAGTCAAATTGTTCTCCTTTCTCTGCCTATAAATTCTTTCTTCCTTCTTCTTCCTCTGAATTTATCTTTAAGAATCCTCCTTTATCATCCTTAGCAATTTTTAAAAATTCTTAACTCACTGAGGTTTTAACAGTCTCCTAACACTGTTCTTATAATTCAGTGCCACGAAATTCTGGTGCAATCAAAGGGTATGAACCCCCCTCCAAATATTCATTTTAATATTTGACCTGTAGGATTGAAATACTTATCACTTTGAAACAGTGTAAAATACATATTCATGTCCAATGATAAGCAAAAAAAGGGAGAAATAATTAAATCTGTACTTACAGCTTTGCTTTGCAATTTGTTAAATGAGTATCTTAGTGTATCAACTGCTTCAGACTCTTCTTTGGTTACCTCAACTTCAAATCTATTTAAAATGGTATACGCTTCCTGGAACAAGAGGTAAAGTTTTCATTTATTTCTAACATACTTATAAAAATATTTTTTAAAAAAGATTAAAAAACTATGGCCCTGTGTATATGCCAAAGGAAGCCAAAAAGTTATTTTAGAAAATCCCAAGAAAACGTGCTTCTCTTGTCATGATTCAGTTACAAATAATGAGTGCTACAAGAGAAATAGCTCCTCTAAGTTTGTGGGGTAGGTAACTGCTGCCGAAACAAATCTACCACAACACAAAAATTAGGAAGGTTAAAAATCCTTGTTTTATTATGCATAAGCACAGGTTCAGGAAGTAGAAAAACAATCCTAAACAAATATTAGGATTCTATTCTAAAGAGGTTTTTTATAGACAAAATTATGTCAGAGTGATTAAGAATTCTTTTACACATTGCAATCTCATACATTCTTTTAGGCTATACAAGTTAAAGAAGACAGATTCTTTCCTTCAATTGTCATAAAAGTTAAACAAACTTGGTTAAGCAGAGTCATAATTTGATACATCCCCTAAGGAAATGAACATAGTTAAACAGACTCTATAGATAAACTAAGTCAGGTTACAGATTAAACTACAAATTACTTGGGAAACACATACAAAAATATTTATAGCAGCTCTTTTTGTGGTAGCAAAGAATCAGAAATTGAGGGTATGTGCATCAACTGGGGAATGGCTGAACAAGTTGTAGTATATGAATAATACATATGTAGTATATGGAATACTACTGTGCTATAAGAAATGATGAGGGGGGCAGCTAGGTGGTGCAGTGGATAGAGCTCCAGCCTTGGAGTCAGGAGGACCTGAGTTCAAATCTGACCTCAGACACTTGACACTTACTAGCTGTGTGACCCTGGGCAAGTCACTTAATCCCGACTACCTCACCAAAAAGCAGAAAAAAAAAGGGGGGGGGAGGGAAATGATGAGCAATGCACTTCAGAAAAACCTGGACTTATGTGAACTGATGCTGAGTGAAGTGAGCAGAACCAGGAGAACATTGTACATAGTAACTTTGTGCAACTTTGTGCAACTTTGATAGACTTAGCTCTTCTCAGCAATACAATGATTTAAGACAATGTCAAAAGACTCATAAAGGAAAATACTATTCACACCCAGAGAAAGAGCTATGGAATCTGAATGCAGATAGAAGCATGCTATATTCACTTTTGTCTTTTTTTCTTTCATGTGGTTTGTCCCTCTTGTTCTGATTCTTCTTTCACAACATGACTAATGTGGAAATATGTTTAATATGATTGTACATATATAACATATATCAGACAGCTTGCTGTCTTGGGGAGTAGGGAGGGAAGGGAGGAGGGAGAACAAATTTGGAAGTCAAGATCTTTGAAAAACGAATATTGAAAACTATTTTTACATGTAATTAGAAAAAATGAAGTACTACTAAGTGGGAAAAAAATAAATTTAGAAAAACAAATTTCTTGGAAAGCTCAGACTCCCTTTTTTTGGCTTCTTATGTAAGGAATGTTTGAGGCCTTAAGTAACCTTTACTTTCTCTGGGACAGGTTTTAACTAGTTCAATAACCCTGTAACAAGGAGAAATGGCCCTAATGGTCCTAAATAATAAAAATTAATAAAAGGAAATCAAAGATGAAAAATTACTATCATAACAGCACCTATAGATAATGAGCAAGATAATTATTTTCTCACCCCCTGTGAAAACAGAAGTTAGCTATATAAGTCCATGTTTATGGTCAAGAAACACAGAACGTGACTTATGTAAGGCCAACTGACCACACAACAGCAGGAAGACTAACAACCAGGCAATCATTGCTGCTGGGAACATTCCATACCAAAGGCTGCTCTTAAAGTGGAGCAGCCCCTCCCATCAGCTATACAGGCTAGGACAGAGCTCCTAAACCGCTATTTATTCTCAACTTTATCTGCTTTTAGTCTTCACTGGAGAGTTATTTGAGGTGTAGTGCTTTTGTGTGAGATGACTCTACTCAGTTTGTAGATTTAGAATTATTTTCAAAATATTATTTCAAAAATTTAAGTTTCTTACTTCAATAGGTCCTAATGTCATGTCCATTTGTATTTCATTATCACGTATATTGTTCAAGGCTTCCATTGCAAATCTGACATCATCTAAGTCACGAATGGGCCTAGATAATTTTTTTAAGTATTCATTTATAAATGTTATCATGTCAGTCATTTTCTTTTTGTATTCTTCATTCAAATATCGACAGAGTAACATCTTCCATGCTTTAGCTTCAATTGACAAAGCTAATTTCATTGGACCTAATAAAGACAAAGAAAAATACTCTATAGATTAACACTGATGTATCTATTTAGCCCATTTCCTTCATTATATAAACATCTAGAAAATGGAATTATAGCTAGTGTTTCCTTTATTTTAATGTATACATTTATATCTGTAAACTAAGATTTTTAGTAATCTAGATCTTTAGAAAGGGTGAAGATACTACTTGGTAACAAGTTAAGGAATAAGGAGAAAGGAGCTTTTGCTGTATTGGGCAATAATAGAATTGTAATGCAGTAATAGAGAGTAAACTATAGCAAAAATAAATTAAATGATATTATTATAAGTAGCCTGAAAAAATACACCTTCCTATATCACTATCAAAATAAATGATCAAAGAGCATTTTTTAAAGCTTCTTACATAGTCAATGAATTTAACCAAAATATCATTCAACACTGTGGTAGGAACAAATATCCTAATCCCTACCCCCATGCAAGCTGGGCTAATTTTTCCTTAAAAGGTATCAAGATTTAGTTGGCTTAGAGGACTGTCAGTGCCACTGGCACATAGCCCAAGTACAAAATATTCACAGGCAGCCAGAGGAGGTTCTAATGGTTGGTTGGTGGATCCTGATGTTATACTGCTTTGCTCGGCTGAATCAAGTCTAGGGGTTCCCAGCTCTCCTTTTTCAATATCCTTCTCTACTAAGTTTATTTTGTTAACTGTTATATGTATTGAACCTACACTATGAGAGAACTAGACTGAGTCAGGCCTAGCCCAGAAAACTGGATAGAGGAAGATGAGCCTGAATTGTTGTTGTTGTTTAGGAGTTTTTTATTCATCTGTGACTCTTTGTGACCCCTTTTGAAGTTTTATTGGCAAAGATTCTAGAGTGGTGGTTTATCATATCCTCTCTAGTTCATTTTACAGATGATGAAAAGGAGGCAAACAGTTAAGCAACTTGCCCATGGTCATGCAACTAGTTAAGTGTCTGAAGCCAAATTTGAAGTCAGGTCTTCCTACTCTCCAGGCCCAGCATCCTATCCACTGCATCACCTAGCTGCCCCTAGATTAGCCTGCATAATTCTTGTGGTAGTGATAGAGCTAGAAATGGTGTTTTGTTGTTGTTGTTTTTTTACTGTGGGACATTCTTCTCCCTCACCTCCATTCATGGGAGAGTACCAGTATAAATTGCCTGTTGCCATTTAGCAAGAAGGGATTGATGTAACTTATGCTCTGTTTCCTTAAGAAATATACTTTGAAGATAATCATTATTAAACTGCTTTAGGCCAGCCTAGTAATTTAAGTCTCCTCTAAATCCCATTAGGGGATCTCTTCAAAATACAGTTTATCTTCAAAGCAGCCTAGAGAGATTGAATTTTTGGGGACCGAAAAAAGAGATTTTTTTTCCCTTCATTGAAAAAAGACAAACTCATCAGAAGCAGTTGTGCTCAGTGCCTTTGCATTATTAATGGTAGTGTTCACCCAGTTGCCTAGGAGGATATCTCCTGAAAGTCTCCCCCAGCTTTAAGGAGTCATATTTGTGTAAACTGGTTTTGAATGGCTTTGGGAAAGGATAATGCAATTGAACCAGCAGTCCTCGGTCCTATAATTGTATATAAACATAGCCAGACATTGAGGGATAGTGATAAGAAGAACTCCAACAATAAAATAATGCAAACCAATGCAGAGCCCTGAAATTTTAGGATCATCTAACAACTGTGCTGAAGAAATTCAGTTTTTTGTTTTGTTTTAAAATTGGAATTCGACAGGCTAACAATTTTGCTTCATGGGTTTTGTTGTGATTCTTTGAGAAGTAGCATGGGGAGAGAGTGGCACTTGAAAGAACAATACTAACTTCTCCTCAGGAGCCTGGAAACATTTCTGGAATTTATAACATGGGCAGATATGCCGCTTTTACTACCACTTAATTAGCTAAGGACCAGCAAAGTTGCTGCATCATTTTAAGTTTCTAACTTTTGAATTCCTCAAATGTGAACTATGAACTCCATTTCTCTCTTTCTCTCTCTCTCTCTCTCTCTCTCTCTCTCTCTCTCTCTCTCTCTCTCTC
>NW_020954589.1:16462544-16476448 GCF_900497805.2 Vombatus ursinus | reverse complement strand
CCCTGAATATCACACACCTCAGGGCCCAGGAACATTTCCTCAATCCCAATAGAAATGACTATTATTTACATATGGGAAAGAGAAGACATGTACTGGCCTAAAGGCATCTCTGGCTTTGTAATTTCTTGTGTTCCTTCTTTTTCTCAGCATAGGAGCTCAGAGTTAGGCCCCAGCAGTAACAGTAAAATAGTGTACAATCCTCCAGCAATGGTGCCCCAGCCCAGGATAGAACAGTCCTGGCCCTAAAAGAGATGGTTGTCCTGTCCTAGCACAAGGAGTGACAGTTGATGCTAGCAGAACAGACCACGGGCCCCAGGGGCATTGCTCAGGGGCAACATAAATCGGCCCCATTGATTCTGACAAGGGGTCAGCAGGCAGATAAGCAGGTCCCAAATGAAGCAGAGAGCTGTAGCAGAGAATAAGGCTGGAAAGGCCGGCTGATGCAAGACTGTACAGTCTTGAATGCAGTCTCATGACTATGAACTGAAAGTAGGTCATAGATTTTTAGCAGTTAAGTAATATAAAAACTGAATATATGTTCATATATATTTGTATGTGTGTTTATGTATATATGTGTGTGTGTGTGTATACACACATGCACCTTTGTGCTCTTATCTATGTATATTATATGTATACCTTTATATCTATTTGTTGATAGTTACATATATAAAGGAGAGGTTAGAGACAGACAAGACTGGAGGTAGGGAGGCTTTCTACTGTAATGAGAAGTTGTTAGAATCATTCAGGTGAGAGCTAATAAAGGACTGAACTATGGTATTGATAGTGGTAATGGAAAAGAAGATCCAGAAGTAAGAAGCATTGAGAAGATTAAAAAAAAAACTAGAAAACTTGTTTTATCTGTGGAAGATAAAGGGAAAAAGAAGACACAAAGATGACACCAAGTTTAATGCAGAAGTGACTAGGTAAGTGTATTAATATTGATAGGAAAATAGGGAATTCAAAAATATAAGTTTTTGAAGAAAAACAAGATCAAGTATAGACATGTTGATTTGGAGGTACCAGCAGGCCATCAGTATAGAGATGTGTAGTGGATAGTTGGAAATGCAGGTCTAAAACTTGAGAGAAGAGGTCAAAGCTAGGCATGTAAATTTGAATTACTGGCACAAAATGGATGACTGAAGCCATAGGAATGGATGATATCACAAGGTAAAGGGTATAGTAAGAGAAAAAAAGGGGTCCAGGAGATAGTTATACTAAAGAAACCAAAAAGAGAGACACTAGCCTTCAAAGTAAAAAGAGAAAGGAACTGTTAAGAGAAGAAGGAAACTGGGAAAATGAGGTGTCACAGACATAAAGAGAAGAGAGGTGGTTAGGAGTATCAAATTCTACAAATTAGAGTAGATGGTGGTGTTTGTCCTTCGTATTTGAAGAAGCTCAAAATGACTTCACTAGGTTGGGGTCAATGTACAATGTGTCTCACCATGGCTGATCAGACCTGTATGAGCTCAGAAGGTTCTACCACAGGTCAGGCATAAACAGTCCATATGACTATTTGGAATGGAGATATCTCTAAATTTGTGCATCTCCTATTTTTTGAGCTAATGCAATTCTTTGCTCAGAGAGAACAATGCCTTCTTTGACATGGGCATGCCATGCTGGGTGGTCCTGTGCCAGTGTCTCTCATATCTCACAATCAATTCCAAAGTTCCTCAGAAAGAATTTGAGAGTGTCCTTGTGTGACTTCTTCTGAACTCTGTGGGATCATCTGCCTTGTGTGAGTTCTCTGTAAAAAAGTCCTTCAGACAAACATACAGGAGGTATTCAAACAATGTGGCCAGCCCATCAGAATTGCACTCTCTGCAATAGAGTTTGAATGCTCGACAGTTCAGCTCAAGACACCTCAGTGTCTGGTACCTTATCTTGCCAGGTGATCTTCAGAATCTTCCTAAGGTAATTCATATGGAATAAATTCAATTTCCTGGCATGGCACTTGTATACTGTTCAGGTTTCACAGGTATACAACAATGAGGTCAGTACAATGGCTCTATAGACTTTCAGTCTGGTACCCAGCCAAAACCTCTTCTCTCCCACACTTTCTTTCAGAGCTTCTCAAACACTGAACTACCTTTGGAAATGTGTATGTCAACCTCATCATCTATGTATACATCTCGGGAAACTACAGTGCCAAGGTAAGCAAACATATCCACAGCATTCAAAATTTCTCCATTTGTTGGAAGTGATATGGATGATGCAATGCTGGCTGGTGGAGAATCTCTGTCTCCCTAGTGTTAACTGTCTGGCTAAAATTAACACAAGTGGCAGAGAATTAATCCATATTCTGTTGCATCTCGGCCTCAGAGGCTGAGATGTCTGAAGGTGTCTGAAAATGTTGCTGAAAACATCACGCTAAAAGCATGGGAGCAAGCATATAGCACCGCTTCACTCCACTGGTGACTGGGAAAGTACGTGAGCATTGTTCTTTATCCAGAATCTATGTAACTACACCATTGTGAAACTGGTGTACAATACTGATGAACTTCTCCAGGCAACCAAACTTTGCCATGATCTTCCACAAGTCTTCTGACTAACAGTGATTAGACCAATCAATGTTGTGTACAGACTTCTGTCTGCTCCTGGAATTTCTCATAGAGTTGTTGGGCAACAAACACCAAATTGACTATTCCTCGACCTTTTCTGAGACCACACTGGCTCTTGGGTAGATGACCATCTCCCAGGTGAAGGATCAGCCTATTAAGGAAGACTCTGGCAAGAATCTTGCTGGCAATGACTAAGAAGGAAATCTTGTGATTGTCACACAACAACCTATTTCCTGGAAAATGGAGGTATCCTTGCCTCCTCTTACCACATAAGCTGAAAGACTTACTAGCTTTCGTATCAGCAGTGGACACCCTGTTTCATAAATCTCTCCTGGAACAGAATCAGCACCAGGCACTTTTCCACAGCAGAGGAGCTTATTTAATAGCATTCAAAACCTCTTCTTCAGTTGGAAGCTTGGCTAGAGAGGGACTGACCTCAACCTGAGTTATATAGTCAATGGCTTGAGCATTAGTTGATGACAGCCTGTTGAGAATACTATGGAAGTGTTCAGCTCATCTCTCCAGGATCAATATCTTTATCAATAATCAATGTGGCTCCATCAGCACTGAGAAGCTGAGATGCACCATAGGTCTTTGGCCTACAAATAGCCTTCAGAGCATCACAAAAGTGCTTTAGACTGTTACCAATCATATAAAACTGAATTTCATCTGCCTTTTTACTGAGCCAGGAACCCTGCATCTCTCCAAGCTTTGCTTGCACTTTACTTTTGGTGGACTTAAATGCTGCCTTCTTAGAAACAGATGAACTATCCTGCTGGTAAATCCTATGGAGTTCTTATTTTCATTTAATAACTTCTGAATTTCCTATAATTTTCATTGAACTGATCCTAATGTTTGTGAGTGTTTTGGTCCTGATGAATAAAAGCAATACTGTATACCTCATCTCTGAAAGCTGCCTACTCCTTTTCTGCTCTACTATTACCACACGTGTTGGCTTGGCTTTCCCTCCAAGTCAGCAACAGACTGTTCACAAATGGAGAAGCAATCTAATCTGTTCACATTAAGTCTTCTGCTAGTCATCTTGCCTAGCAGGCACCATGTTTGTTGAATGTGAATGTTTAGCTCAGAGAGGATAAGTCCATGATTGATACTGCATTCTGTGCCACACATAGCCTTTGTCAATCTCACATCTTGTCTGTCTCTTCTCCTTATAATGGCATGATCTATTACATGCTAATGTTTTCTATGAGGGCATATCCACAAAGTTTTATTGCATTTAGGAAAATGGAAGACAGTGTTGGTGATGAGAAGGTCATGAAACACACAAGTCTTCAGCAGTAAGTGACTGTTGCTGTTTCTGAATCCATTCCTCCTAAGGACTCCCTGCTATGTCTGACAGTCTCTGCCTACTCTAGCAATAAAGTCACCCAGAATTATAAGCTTGTCCTTTTTTTGGCACACTAATCATGAGGGTCTACAGGTCTTTGCAAATTTTTTCTTTGACCTCATCAGGATTTGTCACAGTGGGAGCATACACACTGAAGATGGTAGTATGGCACTTTCCTGCAAGCGGCAATCACATGAGTCTTTCATTCACTCCCCTTAGGAGGTATACAAGCTTGTTGACTAGATTAGATTTGATTGCAAAACCTACACCAGCTTCATGATCCTCCTCATGACAGTGATCACTTCAGAAAAAAGTATATCCAGCTCCTACTTCAGTATGCTGGCCTTCATTTGACAGCTTTGTTTAACTCAGGGTTACTATATGGATGTGATACCTGCTGAGTTCTCTCACAAGAGCTTTTCATCTTTCAGGTCTACTCGATTTTGTGTTGTCCATAATCATGCACACATTCCACATACCAATGGTGAATAGAACCTTTGCAAAAGTTTTTGTACATTTTTTGTGTTTCATCTATAAGAAGGATACCTGCCTGCTGCAGTAATCAGGACAGGGTGAAGCAGACATTTTTAGGGCGCCTTTTAAGTCCCTTCTTCATGGTAGCTGATGAGCAGTGTGGTCCTTAAAAAAGGCTGCTCAGATACCCAGGTATCCGGGTGATGCTGAGTGAAGTGAAAAGAACCAGGAGAACATTGTACACAGTAACAGCCATGTTGTGTGATGACTAACCGTCATAGACTTGGCTCTTCTCAGCAATGCAAGGAACTACGACAACTCCAAAAGACTCATGCTGTCCACATCCAGAGAAAGAAATATGGAGTCTGAAGGTAGATCAAAGCATAATATTTGCTCTCTTTGTTTGGTGGTTGTTGTTTTGTTTCTTCTTTCTCATGGTTCCTCCCTTTGGTTCTAATTCTTCTTTACAACATCACTAATGTGAAAATATGCTTAATATGAATGTATATGTAAAGCCTGTATCAGATTGCATGCTGCCTCACTTTTTCTTCCAGAGTCTTCAGAGTCCAGTAGCAAGACAAAAGTCAAGACAATTGGTGATGGCTTGATACAGTGGATGACCTTGGTGTCCTCAATGTTTAACCAAGCTCTAAGTGCTCCACAGTGCCTGCTTACTGCTTACTGTAGCCTGTTTCTGCCTCCTCCTGCTTACTTCAAACTGTTTCTGCCGCCTTCATGGCTTGTTGAAACAAATTGTTCACATCTGTCTATTCCACTGAGGAAGTCTTCATATGCTCGTGGTAGACATCCCCTAATTCACCAATGAGTTTGAGACCCCTTGCTTATCCTCAACCCAGTTTAGGCTGGCTGCCAAAACTGTTTTACTGGGGTGTGGCTGCTCATGATACAGCTTCTTGGAGCCACTGATGAGAAGAGTTGGGTGGCAAGTGGACACCAAAGGTGGAGAGCAGCCCAGAAAGAGGGCTTGGTAGCCCTCACATCAGACTACCAGTCTTCCCTTAACACCCCAGTCACAGTAAATAAGGATTGAGAAAAGGCCATTGGATTAGGCCATTGGTAGCTTCTAAAAGAGGTTTCAGTAGGTAATGATATTAGAAGCCAGGCTACAAGGGAGTAAGGAATCAAGATAGTGAAAAAGGAGAGGGATCATGTATAGACCACTCTTGCAAGAAGTTTGGAAGTGAAAGTGATGGAAGATAGAATGGATCTCATGTTATCATAGATTTAGAGTTGAAAAGGAACTAAGAGGCCATCTAGTCCAGGAGTGGGAAATCTGAGGCCTCAAGGCCTCAAGTGAGGTCCTTTGGCTGAATCCAAACTTTATAGAACAAATCCCCTGAATAAAAGAATTTGTTGACACAATAGTCAAAGACTATAGTAATCTACTGTTTGATAAATTCAAAGACTCCAGCTTCTTGGATAAGAACTCACTATTTAACAAAAAACTGCTGGAAAAACTGGAAAATGATATGGCAGGAACTACACATAGATCAACATCTTACTCCCTATACCAAGATAAAGCCAAAACGGGTACATGATTTAGATATAAAGGCTAACACTATAAGCAAACTAGGAGGGCAAGGAATAGTTTACCTGTCAGATGTATGGAAAAGGGGAGAATTTATGACCAAACAAAAGATAGAGAACATTATGAAATGCAAAATGGATGATGCTGATTACACTGAATTGAAAAGTTTTGCACAAACACAGTCAATGCAACCAAGATTAGGAGGGAAGCAGAAAGCTGGGAAACATTTTTTACAGCCTATATCTCTGATAAAGACCTCATTTCTAAAATACATAGAGAACTGAGTCAAATTTATAAGAATAAAAAGTTATTCCCCAACTGATAAATAGGCAAAGGACATGAAAAGGCAGTTTTCAGATGAAGAAATTAAAGTTATCTATAGTCATATGAAAAAATGCTCTAAATCACTACTGATTAGAGAAATGCAAATAAAAAAAAACTCTGAGGTTCCACACCACACCTATCAGATTGGCTAACATGACCAAAAAAAAGGAAAATTATAAATGTTGGAGAAGATAAAGGAAAAATGGAACACTAATGCATTGTTGGTGGAGTTGTGAACTGATATAACCATTCTGGAGAGCAATTTGGAACTATACACAAAGGGCTATAAAACTGTGCATACCCTTTGACCTAGCAATACCACTTCTAGTCTGTATCCCAAAGAGATCGTTAAAATGGGAAAAGGACCCACATGTACAAAAATATTTATAGCAGCTCTTTTTGTGATGGCCAATGGAAATTGAGGGGATGCCCATCAATTGAGGGTAAACAAGTTGTGGTATATGAATGTAATGCAATGTTATTTTGCTATAAGAAACAATGAGCAGGCAGACTTCAGAAAAACCTGGAAAGAATTGAATGAACTGATGCTGAGTGAAATGAACAGAGCCAGGAGAACATTATACATGGTAACAGCCACATTGTGCGATGACTAACTTTCATAGACTTGGCTCTTCTCAGCAATGCAAGGATCTAAGACAACTCTGAAAGACTCATGATGGAAAATGCTGTCCACATTCAGAAAAAGAACTATGGAGTTAGAATGCAGATCAAAGCATACTGTTTTCTCTCTCTCTTTTTTTGGTTGTTATTATTTTGTTCTGTTTCTTATTTCTTGTGGTTCTAATTCTTCTTTACAACATCACTAATGTGAAAATACGCTTAATATGAATGTATATGTAGAGCCTATATCAGACTACATACTGTCTAGGGGAGAGAGGAAGGGAATGAGGAGGTGAAGCAAATTTAAAACTCAAAAGCTTATGGAAGTAAATGTTGAAAACTAAAAATACATAAGTAAATTTTTAAAAAAGAGAAAATTCCAGAATTAAACTTCCACTTGCCTTGAAACCCCCACTCCACAAAAAACAAAACAAAACAAAACAAAAAAAAAAAAACACCAGACCCAGCTGTGCTGTGAAGACACACCCGGAGGCAAGAAGGAACCAGCATACGCCAAATGAGTGCGGAAGCAGTAAGGCTGGCCACTGGTTGTGGGCACTTACAGAAGGCTGAAGATCTTGGTTTAGGTTGAAGTTCAGAAGGGAGAACTGAAGGAGGATCTGAGGCCTGAGGCACCATCCCTCATTCCCCAGGAATAGAAGTGATTACACAAATTAAACTATTACAAAAAAATGCATAGGCAGAGGAGAAAGAATCCAATCATTGAAAATTACTACAGGAATAGAGAAGACCAGGGTTCATCTTCAGAGGAAGTTACTGAAGCAAAGAAATCCTCTTCTACACCAAAGAGTAATGTCAAATGGTTATCTGCCCAAAAAGAATTCAATGAAGAATTTTTTAAAAAGACTTTAAAAATCAAATGATAGAGATAGAGGAAAAACTAAAGGAAAAAAAAAAGAACAATCCAAGAAAAATAAGATTATGAAAAGAAAGTCAACCAACTAGAAAAGAGAATCCAGAATCTTAAGGAAGAAAATGACTCCTAGAAAATCAGAACTGGGCAAGGGTAAGCTGGCAAAGTTATAAGAAATCAAGAAATAATAAAACAAAACATAGAATGAAAAAATAAAAGAGAATGTGAAACATCTCATAAGAAAAAACAACTGATCTGGAGAACAGATCAAGAAAAGAAAGCATAAGAATAATTGGACTACCTGAAAACTAGGATAAAAAAAAGAATCTTGATACAATAATGTAAGAAATAATTTTAAGAAATTGTCCTGAAGCATCAGAACAAGAGGGGAAAGTAGAAATAGAAAAAATCCACCCATCACCACCTGAAAGAGATTCTATGAGGAAAACCCACAGGAATATTATAGTCAAATTCTGAAACCCCCAGTTTAAGGATAAAATTTTATGAGCAACAAAAAAAAAAAAATTTATATATGGCAGTACCACCATTAAAATCACACAAGACTTAGCAGTGGTGACACTAAAAGACCGCAAGTCTTGGAACATTATATATCAAAGAGCAAAAGAACTGAGCTTCCAGATGAAATGTCATGCCCAGCAAAGCTAAGCATAATTGTGAATGAAAAAAAAAAGGGACACAATGAATTATCAGACTTTCAGTACTCTGTTAAAACAAACCAACAAACAAACCTGAACTTAGTAGAAGATCTGATATATGAGAGCCAAGAGAAACATAAGGTACATACCAAAAAACAATTACAAGGAACTCAATAAAGACAGATTGTTTACTTTTTATATATGTAAAATGTATGTTGAAGATTGTAATTAGTAACTGGGTAGTTCATAACAAATATTGGGGTAGACCTGAGCAAGATATGACTTCATAAAGTAAAACCATTCAGGAATAGCTAAAAAGAAGAATTATTTTATACAAATGAGGTACAAGAGGGAGCACCAATACAAAGGAATTAGATAGGGGAGGGGGCTGTTAGTTCTGTAAACCTACTTTCATCAGGAATGAGTTCACAAGGGTAAACAGACATAAACATCTAGAAGAATATCTAAGTCTTCTAAATTTAGAAAGAAATAAAATACTAAGGGATAGGGAGGGGGAGAGGATGAGGGAGGGATCTTTAGAGAGGAGGGTGAGGCAATATGTTAAAGGGGCATATAAAAGGGTGTTTAGATTTATGAGGATGGGAGCATAAGGGAGTGATTTTTGGAGGGGGTGTAGGTTAAGTAATAGGAAGGCAAAGTAGTAGATAGAAGTAAAGTAGATGAATAAGGAGGGATAGGAAATAAGAGATATGTACAAACATAAAAATAAAGATTACGAGTAGAATCTGTTAGGGAAAGCACATGTTTATATAGGTATGTATGTATACATATGCATGTATGAATATATATGTATACAGGTAGGTATATATATATCTATATTTATATATAAACATATCCACACTTAATTGTAGCCTGGAGAGGGGGAGGAAGATGGAAAAAGAACAAAGTAAAAAATGTACAGCAGAGAGCAAAAGAAAATCTACAAGGAATCAAATATGGGCATCTCTCAACACAACATGTAGTATTTATTACATAGCCTTTCTTGAGATGGAAATGTATTGCTATATATTTTGAATCCTCTCTTACATTCTGTTGTGCACATAACATTTTTTCTTACTTTATATTTAAATTTTAATATTTAAGTTTATAACATTTATTTTTCCTTTTGCATTATGGATTTCAGTTTTAGTATTTAAGTCTAAAATTTTAAAAAGATTTAAAAAGTGATGAAAATGTACATATATACAAGTCATGCACACACCCTACTGCTGGACTTACATCTCAAGGAACTCAAACAGAGAAAGAAAGTTCTCCTTTATGCCAAAAAAAAAGTTATTTAGTACAGTAGAGAACTGAATAGGGCAATGGGCATTTAACAAGAGACAAGTGGAGGAAAGACTGAAGAAGCACGAGAGAATGGGTGATTAATGGGACAGAGCCCTTGAGAGGATGCCAAGGGATGTGATCAAAGGAAGAAGAGGTTTATTTATTCCTGAACATTAGAAAGGACTCATCTTACTTGGAATAATGTAGAAGAAACACTGGAAGGGACACTGGAAGGCCTAGGTTCTAGTCTTGGATTTGTCACGAATTAGTTTATTCAGGTTAATCACTTAAGCTCTAAGGGCCTTCTTTTCTTTACTTGCAAAATGAAGGATTAGATTGGGTGATCTTGACTATCTCTATTAAGGTTAAATGCTGTGGTTTTCCAACTCCTACTTCAGCAAGTATATATTGAGTACTTACTACATGCCAGGCATCACACTAGGTGCTAATGCAAATGAAACATTCCTTGCCCTCACAGAGTTTAATTCTACTAGGTGGCAACCACACCTACACAAATAAATATGCACAAAGTAATTTTGAGGTGGGGCAACCAACTCTGCTAGACATTGTACGAAGTGAGTTACAAATTTAGTTCTTTTCATTTGGGTACTTACAATAAAACTGAATATACTAATACTGAAAGACAATTATTATTGCACAAATACATATACAAATATATTTACATAACTAAACAACATTTTAATTATATACAAATAGAAAGATAAATGCATAGTATGAGATGGAAAATTCTGAGAGTGGGGCACGAGAGCTACTATTATTATTCTTTTAAAAAAAAATAAGGAAACAGACCACTGGAGAACTTAAGATCTTTTAAATGCCACTGATTTTTAAGTTCTATTTTTTTTAAATCATCCTCAAGTGCTTCTTGTGTAGCTAATTCCATTCTTTTTGCTTTAGTTAAATGAGAATAACACAGAAAAATAGCTAAAGCTTTCCCAATCAGTTTGTTTGCTTTTTTTTTTAAAGAAATATACTTAGTAAAGAAAAAGGAAGGGACCAAGAGTTGAACTTCATTTTTATCTTGTGGGACCTTGATAAATAGTAATAACAATAATATCATACATAGCTGTTTGAATATTGTCTCTCTATTGGAATGTGAGCTCTTTGCAAGTAGGACTGTTTTTGTCATTCTTTGTATCTTCAGTTCTTATTAAGTGCCTGATACATAATAGGCACTTAATAAATGCTTGTTGCCTGACTAATAAGAATAGCTAAAACTCATAAAATGCTTTACAGTTAGCAAAGTGTTTTATATACATTTATGTTTTACATATATAATATGTTTTACATACATACTTATAAGGTAGGTCTTATTATTCTATCTATTTTACAGAAGAGGAAACTGAAGTTGAAGGATTAACTGACTTGTTCAGTCACATAGTTACTAAAAGCAGTTGAGGTAGGATTCAAACTCCTGACTCCAAGTCTAGCATTCTATCCTCTACTTCAATAATGTTCTGTATTTCTCTGACTAAACTCTTGCTGTACTTCATCATTACCTGGTTCCAAATAAAATCTAATTCGTTATAAAGAATAATTTAACATGTATTGACCAAACTATAAGCATTGATAAATTTAAGTAATTTGCAATATAGGATATATTATATACAAATATAGAAAATTAGAAGGTGGTTCTAAAAATGAACTCTCAGGGTTAAGCAAACTATGGCATATTAATTGATGGAACACTATATAGCTAATGAAAATGACAACCTTGTCAATACATGAAAATGAATGTATGAAGTAAAAAAAGGCAGAGCAAATTGATTAGAACTCTTTAAAGATATATATAAACATTATTATGTAAATTTAATTTTCAGTATGTTCTTTGTTTAAAATGGCTTAATTTCATAATTACATAAAAAGGGAGCTAAGGAAAATGAACTTCCAAATAGTTCTTTTAAAAAGAGCTTCTAAATTATTAGTATCATATGAGATATTATAACATTTGAAAACCATGGTTTCAATAATTAATGTTTCAATTTATGTTTTCTCATAAAAGTAAAACTACTAGTAATTTTAGTTCTTACCTTTCTGAACTACTTTGGGCTAAGCTTTATTCACTTAGAAGTAGGTCACCAAAGAGAACTGTTTTTTCTCCTGAGAATTATGTTTATCAATTAGTAAAGTGGTTTTTAACAGTAGATGTATACTGTGCATAAATGTTAGTGCTATTATCAAGGAGATTTGTTTGCTTTTGAGCTTAAGTGGAAGAATTCTGTACAAAGTTATTCAACTTATGCATATCCCAGGCAAAGGCTATTTATCCCAGAAGGAAGTGGGCCCTATGTAGGGTTAAAAAGTGCCTGGAATCTAGTAGCATGTTATTAAAGTAACACTATTATAACCCTACCAGGTTCTTGAGCACACCTATTTCAACCCTCCCTGAGGGGAAGAAAGAATGTATATTAATAAATATCTCTGTTAACAGAGATCAATCAATTAATCAACAAGCATTTATGAAATGTCTACTCTGTGTCATGTCTATGCTAGACCCTGGGATACACATACAAAGAATGAAATAATCTCTACTGTCAATGAGTTTACATTCTGAAGGATATGCTGGAGTACAAATTTTATGTTGGCAGGGTGGTTTTCTAGAATGTACAAGAAGAAACATTAGAGAATTCAGGAGGCAAAAATAAAACGGACAAATATAAACTCCTTTCTTATGCACCTGAGATGATATGCTGTAAGGGCTCACCTTAATAAAAAAGAAAGAATTAACTGCTTTTTTATTTAGAAACATTATGTGATTTGGATAACCATATTTATAAGCTACTAGAACTGGAAGGGACAGTAGACATCAAATAATAACAATAATAACAATAGTCCACACTTATAAAGCACTGGAAGTAGGTGGTATTATTATTTCCACTTTACAGATGAAGAAACTGAGGTTCAAAGAGGTTCAATGGCTTGCCCAGGGTCATACAGCTAGTGTCTGAGGCAGGATACACATTTAGGTCTTCCTAACTCCAAGTCCAATGCTTTATTACTGAGCTCCCTACCTGCCTAGGTCCAATTGCCTCAGTTTAACAAATGAGGAAACTAGGTACACAGAGGTGAAATAAAGTGAGAGAAGCAAGCTTGAACTCCAGCCTTCCGTATTTATTTTATATTTACTTATCTGTGTAAACGTTGACTCCTAAGTCCCCTTGCTCACTCCTTCAAGTACAATGTAAGGTCCTTGAGGACAGGGACTGTTTCACATTTTAAAAAAATTTTCCAGTGCCTAGCATAATATCCTGTATGTAGTCAATGCATAATAAATGTTTATTCAGTGGAATTCAGTGGGGATAACTGCCAAAGCAGGCAGTCCAGAAAAAGAAAATAGAGTTAAGGAAAAAGATCACAGGGGGATTGGGGTAGAGGTGAGCAAAAAAGCACAAAGACAGCATGATGTTTAATCATATTCATTGATATTCATTTTTTTCATTAGTAATTGGATCTATTAACTTACTGAAATGAAAATACAGAATTCAAAAGGCTGAGTTTGTTGTTATTACTATATGAGACAAGACAAAGTTTCTGAGACAGGATCCTGACTCATAGGTTGAGTACCTCTGATAAGCCTCCTCACATGGAGGAGGCTGGGGAGCATGCGTCTAGGAGAATCCTGATGAGGAGTAATGGAAATGCCTTGGAGAGACTCTAGAGGACATGTAGACATTCTGGAATTGCTTCTGGCCTGCTAACCACATGAAGTTTCTTCTTTTTTTTAAAAACTTTTTATTAATTTATTTTGATTTATAAATAATCACTTCCATATGCTTTTGAGTTTAAATTTTTTCTCCCCCTTCTTCCCCACCCCCTCCCCAAGATGGCACATAATCTGATATAGGCTATAAATATACATTCTTATTAAACATATTTTCACATTAGTGATGTTGTAAGTAAAAAGTAGAACCAACAGGAGGAACCACCAGAAAGAGGAAACAAAACTCAACAGAAGGAAAAAAAAAGCAAATAGCATGCTCTGATCAGCATTCAAACTCCATAGTTCTTTCTTTGGATGTGGATAGCATTTTCCATCATGAGGCCTTTAGAGATGTCTTAGATCCTTGTATTGCTGGGAAGGGTTAAGTTTATCAGTATTAGTCACTGCACAACGTGGCTGTTATTGTGTACACGTTCTCTTGGTTCTGCTCACTTCACTCAGCATCAGACCATACAAGTCTTTCCAGGTCTT
>NW_020954589.1:16431861-16462534 GCF_900497805.2 Vombatus ursinus | reverse complement strand
AGTGTTCCAATTTTCTCACATCTTCTCCAACATTTATCATTTTCCTGTTCTGTCATGTTGGAACATGAAGCTTTTTCAATTGGCCATGTGGCTAGAACTAGGAATGCTTTCAAAAGGCACTGGCTCTTACCGACCAGAGCACTGGTTATTCTTTTTGGCTACTCTGACTTGGTAGATATCTCTGCTCTCACTCTGACTCAACTGATGTCATCAAAGATTTCTGAAAATGGGAGAGATCTTTGGCCTTCTCCCCTGAGGCCAACATGTGGCCTCATTAAAATAGGCCATGGTCCTGTGCCTTGACTTTTGTTCATTTTATGAAGAAAATTAACCTGGAGGCTCCAACCTTGTGAGTTATGAAAGGTCAGAAGAGTGAGCCTCCAGGATCCTGGAAGGCACCCAGGGTCCAGAATTCTAGGAATCTGAGTCCATGTCATATTTTGTAGCTATGAGGAATAAGTAATAATCTTCCTGAGTGAACTTAAGGATTTAGCTCAGCAGTAGCTGAGAAGAAGACTGACCAGGAAGTAATGCCAAACTTAGATGCCAACTCAGTGGAACCAAAACTATGTAGAAACTATAGTAAGAGTGAGCCTAAAGTGGAATAAGGGAGAACATGGCACTAAAGCATTTGGGAAAAGTGTACGTACTTCTGTCTTGCTAGATTTTCTAACTTTGTAAAAGCTAATTAATGATAATTGGTTGAATGGGACTGGGATGCTAGTCATTCACCAGTAGCTGACAGTGGGGCAGAACACATCTGGGGACCTGAGCCAATACTATCAGAGAAGAGACATCCCAATTTCACAGAATATCCCCTAGAACCCTGAGGGGAAGATATAGCAGGGCTAACACTGGGAGGGTGAGGCCACAGTATACTCTCTATACTTAAGATTTACTTAAGAATTTTACTCACTACAAAAAACCAGGGAATAAATTTTCCCCAAGCATAGAGAATAGAGAAGACTCCAGACCTCCACTTCAATTCTGTCCCTAGAATTCCATCAATCTTCCTATTCAAATTACCAATATCAAAAATGAAAAAGTTAATTCAAAACCAATTAAGAGGAATTAAAAGAAATTAATAGGAGCTATTTTACCCAACTATATAGGTGAATAAAATTGACAATCCAAATGAAATGGATAAATATTTACAAAAATATAAATTGCTCACATTAACAGAACAGGAAAGAGAATACTTAAATCACTCCATCTTAGAAAAAGAAATTGGGGCAGCTAGATGGCACACTGGATAGAGCACTGGCCCTGGAGTCAGGAGGACCTGAGTTCAAATCTGGCCTCATACACTTGACATTTACTAGCTGTGTGACCCCGGGCAAGTCACTTCACCCCATTGCCTAGCCAAACAAACCAGAAAAAGAAATTGAACAAACCATAAATAAGGCCCCTAAGAAAAAATTCCCAGGACCAGATGGATTTAAAAGTGAAACCCACCAAACATTTAAATAACAATTAATTCTAACAGTACATGAACTGGAAAAAAAAAAAACAGGTAAAAGAGTCCTACCAAAATTTTTCTATGACTGAAATATGGTCTTGATACCTAAACCAGGGAGAATCAAAACAGCGAAAGAAAATTCTAGTCCAATTTCCCTAATGAATACTGATACAAAAAATTTAAATAAAATACTAAAAAGGACATTCCAACAATATACCACAAAAATCATACATTATCACCAGGCTGGATTTACACCAAAAATGAATGGCTGGTTCAATGTTAGGAAAACTATAAGAATAATCATATAACAATAACAAAAACAAAAACAAAAAATTGATTATTTCAATAAATGCTGAAAAAGTTTTTGATAAAAATACATCCATTCTTATTAAAAACATTAGAAATCCCAGGAATAAATGAAGGTTTCATTAAAATGATAAGCAGTATTTATCTAAAACCAACAGCAAGCATTATCTACAATGGGGATAAGCTAGAAGCCCTTCTGTATTCTCTATATTCTATATTCTAATCTCTCCTTCGGTTTTCAGAATTTCTAATTTGGTATCTAATTGGGAATTTTAATTTTATTCTTCTAGCTTTTTTAGTTGCATGCCCAATTCATTGATCTGTTCTTTCTCTATATTTTATTCATGTAAACATTTACAGATACAAAACTTCCCCTAAGAACCACTTTTGTTGCATTCCATAAGTTTTGGTACATTGTTTCATTACTGTCATTCTCGTGGATGAAGTTACTGATTGTTCCTATGATTTGTTTTTTGATCCACTCATTCTTTAGGATTAGATTATTTAGTTTCCAATTAATTTTTAGTCTTGTCTTTCCATGGCCCTTTACTACATGCAATTTTTATTGCATAATGATCTTAAAAGGATGCATTTAATATTTGTCTGTCTGCATTGGATTGTGAGGATTTTATACACTAGCACATGGTCAGTTTTTGTGTAGGTGCCATGTACTGCCGAGAAAAAGGTATATTCCCTTTTATCCCACATTCAATTTTCTCTAGAGGTCAATCATATCTGCTAAAAGCCTTTCTAATAAAATCAAATGTGAAGGAAGCATAGCCATTGTCACATTATCATTCAATATTGTGCTAGCCATAGCAATAAGACAAGAAAAAAAAGTGAAGGAATAAGCATAGGCAACAAGGAAACAAAACTATGACTTTTGCATGTTATGATGGTTTACTTAGAGAACCCCAGAGTCAACTAAAAAACTGATCAAAACAATTAACACTACTTTAGCAAAGTTGCAAGACATAAAATAAACCCACACAAATCATCACAATTTCTGTAAATTACCAACAAAACTCAGAAGGAAGAAACAGAAAGACAAATTCCATTTAAAATAACTACAGACAATATAAAATACTTGTTAACCTACCTGCCAATACACACAAAAGAACTATATGAACACAATTACAGAACACTCTTTACACAAAGACATCTCTAATCATTTATTAAAGAAATATTAATTGCTCATGGGTAGACTGAGCCAATATAATAAAAGATACAATGCAACCTAAATTAATTTACTTATTCAGTGCCATTCTAATCAAATTACCAAAAAATTACTTTACAGAACTAGGAAAAAATAATAACAAAATTCATCTGGAGAAACAAAGATCAAGAATATCAAGGAAATCAATGAAAAAAAATTTGAAGGAGTAGTACCAGTATTTAGTAGTACCAGACCTCAAACTTTACTAAAAAGCTATAGCCACCGAAACAAAGTATTTCAGAAAATTTAGTGGAAGCAACAAAAATTTAACTGAGAGGAATGTATAGTGGAGGAATTAAATGGGAGCATTTCCCAAGGGACTTGGCCCCTTCTTCTAGTGAGACATATATTATGGCTCCTTGTTAAAGTATATTCAGCTCTAAAAGTTTGTGGTTTAAAGGTGGAGAGGGCTTTTAAGATTATTGGTGATCAAGCAAAGAGAGCCACACTTTGTGGGCTACAAGAAGCAGGAAACAAATGTTTTCTAATATCTTTTGAGGAGGCCTCTTTTGGGACACAGCAAATACAAGTTCTTACTTAGACTTCAAGCAAGGTGAAGAGACGATTTTTCCTCTTCTCCCAACCTAATAGCTATAGTGGCTATTAAGCACATGGTAATCATCAATATGTACTTGTCTAGGTGAATCTGAGACTAAATCTCATTTTTCTGTCTAATTCTTCTGTTTCTGATTCTTTCTCTGAGCATAAATATGCTGAGAAATTGACTTTTCCAGCTTGGTGGCTTCTTCTGGAGTTCAAGAATTTCTAGATCTCTCAATCAGGCTGGCTGCCCTGAAGGAAAGACACCCTCTACTATGATGCTTTTTGGAATCAAAGAACAAGAATGAGAATCCTGGCCCTGAAGGAACTAAAGAGTCATACCTAGTTGGCCAGAAAATCTGTATAAAATAAATTGCTCAGAAAGCCTGCCACTGAAATGAAAGTGATAGATCTATTCAGCAGTCCTTACATAGTTGTCTTTTTCTTTTTGGGAGAGCATAACGTGTGATGGCTTACTGTATTTGTTTTACCTATATGGCATTTTATATTAGCATGAGCTCTTTTTTTTTATTTTAAGCATTCTTGTGTATGTATGTGGTAGAGGATACAAATACTGTCCTATACCTGACCTATTTTATACATGGAGTGTTATTCTAGAAGGGAATCTAAAAGATGATATTCTAGTTAAGAGCCATACTTAATATTTACTTGAGGTTTTCCTAAAACTTCAACATTAGGGACATAATTAGAGAATATAAAAAAAAACAAGAATGCAAGAAAAAGCCTGTAATCCCCACTTGGGATTAGGCTCTCCTAGGAATTAATCTGGGTATGCATGAACCACGTGAAGAGGGGTCTTCCTAGGTAGTAAGTAACTTTAGCTGTTTTAAGGAGGATTTTGTTATTCTTTTTTAGATAATAGTTTCCAGGATCTTAGATATAATTCCCCACGATCATGACTGAAAACAACTTTTACTGTTACCGCACAGTGAAATATAGGGATGGCAATGTGATATTCAGTACACTTGTGCTATGCAAGGTCAAGATGATATTGCTAAAGTTAACCTGTGAGCTTAAGGTTAGCAAATTGCCTTCTCTATAAATCAAGAGGGCACTGGTCAGTGAGTGGGGATTTGGAGCATGCATAAAGGAATGCATGTGTATTTGCCTCAACCAGCCCCCATTGAGGCTTACAGGGGAGTGCACTAGTTGAAATGTTTCGCGAGCTCTCATCGGCCCTCATCAAGACTTAGGGGAACCGGTAGGAGTTGTACTCCTATATTCTCACCTGCCCCTGTGAGAAGGGCAATCAGGAGATCCTGTAGGTATTGGTGCTCCCATTATCAGGAACCCATTGAGACAGAATAGTAAGAATAAATTATTATGTAACCCCTCCAGAGCTGTCTTCCTGTCCTTCTGGCTGCCCAAATCAAGAGTGAACCTGTTAGAGGCTGGAGTCTAAAAAACTCCAGTGGCTCCTGTGTTATACATGGTGGAGTCGAGTGAGATCTGCTTCTGCAGACCAGGCCAACCAATAGCAATAAAACTAGGGGTTTTAGTGGGACTGGGATAGGAATCCAATTATCCTTGGTGAATGTGTTATTTTTTTAACCATGGTTCTATGGACCCTTCCCCAGAAATGGGAGAATGGAGTACGGACCACCACCCCCCCCCAGGAGTGGGAGGATGTGTCTCCTATCCCCAGAGGCCTTGAGAAAGTTTTGCTGAAAATTTGGGGTACCCTTGATAAGAAGGGAGCAAGAAAGGCTTCGGGAGTTGTAGGCTGGCTGTGGGAGACCTGGACTGACTTAGCCCCAAAAGAGTGGGAGAGTCAGTGTGCAGTGCAGAGGCAGCAGACTTCAGGACCAGCTGAGAGAAGCCCTGGAGCAGTGGCAGAGGCAGTGAAGCAGGTAGCAGCAACCTGAGAGAAGCCAAGCGAGCAGAAGAAGCAGCAGCAACAACAACGTGAGGGGTTTCCCCAGGGCCCAGAGTGGGGCTCCATGGAGATAACCTCTCCTTCCCCCTCCCACCCCACTGGCAGGAAGAAGCTTGAGGAGACAAGCCAGAGTGGCAGCCTTTGGAGAAAAAGCAGCCTTGTGACTGTGGAGGTTGGGGTGGTAGAGCAGTCAATTCAGTTTCGTGTTTTGTGGGATGGTTTGTAGACTGGATAAAGTTAGCCACTGTGAGAAAAAATATTGACAAGTGGTTGTCAGTGGAAGCCTGGTTGCAGTAGGTTCAGGCTAATTTATTTCAGGAATGGGAAGAAAGGGAGGCATGTGAGAAAGCCAGAGAAATATTAGAGATTGAAACCCAAATTCTTAGGGCTTGGTTGTTTATTCTTCCCTCCACTCAAGAGGCAAAGTTATCTGATGAGCCAGAGGAAGACTGGATTTATTGTAGTGAAGGGGGAGGAAAAATTACTCTTAGATGATACAAGAAACGGTTAAAGCTAAGCTGCAGTTAGACATAGAGAAGGAGGCCTGGCCTGAGGAAAAGTTTCTTTTGAACTTCTCTGAGCCCAAGCTAGGGCCTGGTTGGAGTAGCCCCTCCCCCTCGTGAGGCTAGGGGAGGATGAGCTGCCCCAGAGTTAGAGTAGATGAGGACTAGAGACCGAGGCCAGGGGCAGGGGCCCCCAGAGCCTGCTGTGCCAAGACCTGCAGCAGAAGCAAGGAGCCACGGAGCTCAGGACTCAGCCCCAGATCAAGATGAAAACTTTTCAGCAAGGTAGGAGCACTGAGCTTGCTTTCCTGCTACATCCCTCCGTTGGGACCCAGGGGTGGAGTTCTCCATGGTAGTACAGGGAAAGTGCCACAGCCCCTGGGAGCCCACCTTGTTGACTTTGTTGCCCATCTGCCCCCCCAGACCTAGTGGCGGGAGCTAGGGCAGTGCGAGGACTCGAGACTTTTTGGCTCACTTGAGAGACAGCTCACCCTAGAATGCCAGGTGGGAGCCTGCAATGACAGGGTGTGAGCCTGAGGGGG
The DNA here is from genome assembly GCF_900497805.2 of Vombatus ursinus. Lineage (NCBI taxonomy): Eukaryota > Metazoa > Chordata > Mammalia > Diprotodontia > Vombatidae > Vombatus > Vombatus ursinus. Next base: position 16,456,071 of record NW_020954589.1, on the reverse strand, counting down.
AAAGAAGGACATACCCCAAGAGGACTCTCTTAGGAGAATTGGACCCTCTTGATTGAGGGGATTATAACCTATTGTGGCCCAGGTGTAGAATGTGCTATGTTGAAGAAGACCCTGGCCCAGGACCCCCTGATGTATAAGCAGTACTTTGGACAGTACCTGAATGAGGAAGAGCTGGCTGTTCATTCCCCAAAAGACTCTGGTCCCCAAAGAATGTACAAGGGATATGTACTATGTTACATACTGAGTGCTATGTCTGTTTTATGCCTTGTGGCCATACTTCTTGGGAAGAAGGCAAGTTACCTTTTTGTCTGTTTTAGGCCTTGTGGCCACTCTGGTAACATGTTCTTATTTGTATACCTGTATAGGCCCAGTATAATGTCTATGTTATTGTTGTATTTTGTTACAACCTATATTGTTGTTGTTATGTTGTTATAGATTGTGAATGTTATGCTTTGATTACCTGGCTCGAGGGCCCACACCTATGTAGACCGTAAGGGCCAAAGTGTCACCTGTGTAGATTTTAAGGGCCAAGTGTTACCTGTTTAGATTGTAAGGCCAGGATCCTGGAGGGGTGTAGTGTAAGTAAAGAGGATTTTGCTATTCTTTTTTAGATAACAGTTTCCAGGATCCTAGATAAAATTTTCCATGATCATGGTTGAAAACAGCTTTTACTATGACTGCAGAGTGAGATATAGGGATGACTTAATGTGATATTTACTACACTTGTGCTGTGCTAGGCTATGATGATATTGCTAAAGTTAACCTGTGAGCTTAATGTTGGCAAACTGCCTTCTCTATAAATCCAGAGAGCACTGGCCAGTGAGTGAGGATTTGGAGCACGCATAAGGGAATGCATGTGTGTTTGTCTCAACTAGGCCTCATTGAGGCTTACAGGGGATGCACTAGCTGAAATGCTGTGTGTGCCTTGATCAGTCCCTTTCAAGTCTTAGAGGACCTGTAGGAGTTGTATTCCTATATTCTCATTATGTTACCATTATGTGTCAATTTCCATTATGTTACCATACAACTTTTTACCATTCCAAGGTTTACACAGGAGATTTAACAAGGAATTAGATGGTTGGTTTTTCATAATAATAGTACACCTGATTCATTATTAAATGATTCTTCTCCCCTCCTTTCTGCCCCCCCCAGTATTATATAAACCTATACAGACTTTTTCGTCTATGGATTTATTCTAACCTAAGTTAAATTAGAGAATCAAGTTGTGTTCTACATAGGCACTAGAATAACACTTGTGCTTTAAAAATATCGGTCATTTACAATACATACATACATATATATATATATATATATATATTACAGTAACTACTAATAATTAACTGATCCTATGCTTTATGTAATAAGGAAATACCTGTATGTAATTCAAGTGCTCCCACAACAATAGTAGGCTTCAACTCTTCGATCTCTTGTTCAAATGTAGCATAATGAAGAATTTCTGCTCTGATTTCTGTCAGAGAAGGATTGCTAGCCAAAAATTCCTGTGTGTAATTTGAACAGTTGTTAAATATTTTAAGTCTCATCAGTTACAAATCTCAATGATTCCTTTTAACAAAGGTATTTGTATTCAAATCCTTATACATATGTGTTTTCAGGGCAATGAACTCTGAATCCATGGAGGAAGTATTAACATAAGTGAAATCACATATGTGTCAACACATCTAAGTATGTGTTATCATATTAAATTATCTAAAAAAGAAGAAGGTATCCTTGACAGAGTTGGGGGAGAAAGTTGTGATAGTTCAGTGGTTTCAGCCTTTATCCTGCCTAGTCTCAAGTGAGCAAAACTTCATAACAAACTGAGACCTGCCTGTGAATATGCTGATATAAGAGCACCCTTTGACAACTATCAAGTCTCTCTGCCACATGGAAACCAGCAAGCCCCAAAATAGGCCCCTGCTTTCTCCTGTATGAAGATGAAAAGAAAACCACATCTCTAAGCCAGTGACCAAAAGGCCCTGATTCTGGATAACACATGAGGCACTCATAGAAGTACCTGGTGGCACAGTGGATAGAGCATAGGCTAAAGTCAGAAAGATTGGGTTCAAATCCAGCCTCAGACACTTACTAGCTGTGTAGTTACTTTACCTTTGCTTCAGTTTCCTCAATTATAGAGTGGGGATAATAATAGCACCTACCTCCCGGGGTTGTTATGAGGATAAAATTAGGTTAATATTTGTAAATCACTTAGAATTGTGCATGGCACATAGTAGGTATTTAATAAATTCTTGTTTTCTTTCTCTTCACATAAAGGAATAGGCAACATTCTTCAGATCCTTTTGACCTGCTAGACAATCAAACTGAATAGTAGTGTTTACGCTCACCATCAATATACTGAACAGCTTCAGTAAACTATGCAACTAGATATACAGAAATGAAAACCAGCAATAAGGGGCACCCATCTACTGGTTCTTAAGAGAATCTGCCACCAGATGAAATGGCAGTCTGACTGCCCTTCACTAGTAGATCCACTATTAGAGCTTAATGCTGACAGAAAATAGTAATAACAGCAGCAACAATAATGACATTTATATAGCACTTTAAAGATTACAAATGAAAAGCAGCACAGCATAGCAGATAAAGCTCTGGTGTTGGAGCTCCCCAAATCTGGATGAAGTGTTACCTCTGATACATACTGGCTTTATAGCCCCAGGCAATTCACTTAGCTTTTCAGTACTTTAGGTGACTCTAAGTTTCAGACAAAGTGCTGACCTGCATTGGTAGAAACATTTTCTTCACCAAAGAAATTTCACTAAACCAGTGAAATCACAGGTCTAGCCCCTATCTCTCTCTACACCTTCAGTATGCAGAATATTTGACCTGCTTTATCATTGTGGAGTCTCCAGCCGGCTCTGTGAGGTAGGTACTCCGTGTATTATTATTCGTATTTTATAAACAAGGAAATAAGAGTGTTGGACAGGCTAAGTGACTTATCTAGCATTAAAGAGCTAGTAAACGTGCAGCAGTGAGCATTAAGTCTCAACCTTCCTGAATTTAATTCGAAAACTCTGGTTATGGCTGAGAAATTTAAGTAGCTGAAAATGATGGATCCACTCAGCCTGAACACCCTCAGTGATACCATGGCAATGCTTAACACACTGACAGAGGGTGTACAATTGGGCTGCACAGCCACAAGCAGGAGGGTGTCGTGGAAAGTTCCAAAAACTTTCCCATAGCCCCTAGTTTGTGAAACACTAATGTGAAATGACTTATGAGGAAATCTTGCATGATGACATACTTTTCTGACTATAGGATAATGGGTGTAGAGATGTGTAAGCCAAGCCTCAAACAATACAACACACCCTGACAGCAGGAAGGGACCCTGGGTATCATCTTTCCTTGGCATCATTCCCACCAGTGGGATACAAGCAAAGGGAATGCAAGGTAAGTCCGATGAAAAACATTTGTAAATAAATTAGTGAAACTATACCTTAACTCTAGCGTCTCGATCCTCTGTCCAAAGAGCTTTATATTTTTGAAACTCCAACAATGCTTCAGCAGCTGCTTTCCTTAAAGAATTTACTGAAGAAGAAAGCAGCAGGACTAATTTAGCAATATCTTTGTGTTCCGCAACACCAGGATAAAAATTTTTGAGCTTCCTTGAAGGAATTTCTTCAAAGGACTCTAGAAAATATGTATTTCAAACAGCAAGCAAATTATTACATTATGAAATGTTCAACCTTTAGTTTCCCTAATTAGAACAAGTTAGTCTATTTCAATGGTTATATTTAACATTCAAATCTTACACTTTACTTATATTCTCCAGCTCCTGGTACTTAACAACCATACATGTGCTATTCTCAACATCAAATATTAACTTTTTAGAGTATGGTATATAGTCTCTATATCTTAAAAATGGAGAAATTAAAAGGTCCAGAAAATAACTGAAATAAAAACGATTAAAAGACAGAATAAGGAAAAGTTAAAAGAATTGAGTTATTACCACAAAAAAAGACTAAGGAGTAATTCCCAATATTTTCAAATACATATCTTTCTTCCCACCTCCTTTATAAAGCCTTCTCTGGCCATCTCAGCCCATAATTATTGCTTCTTGCTCTAAATTCTGATATTTATTACCTATTGTATGTGTGTATATGTGTTTCTCCATTTAGACTATAAGTTTCTTGACCAAAGTTTCCAAAACACTTTCCTTAGAGCAAAACAGGAGAGTATTATGACCTAAGTCTAAAATCAAAAATGCTAATGCCTAGAATGAAATGAAGCTGACAACAAACACTGAGGACAAAAAAGAATGTTTTTTTAAAAGTTCTGTAGAAGAGAAGATACAGATCAAAGGATGGAATGATGAAAGTGAGAAGACTACTCAATTTTTATTTTCCTTCTGCTTCCACTATGAAATAGAATGAGTATTCTAGACCCTCCAATACTCATTGGAGTATCAACATTGATTCGAACTAATTCCAGCCTTTCCAAAATTCTAGTAGGATGCTGCAAGCAGCAAGTCGGGATTAATTAAGTACATACTTCAACCATCATTGCAGAATGTGCATCATTTTAAAAGGTACATATATCTCCATTACCCCTTCACTGAAGAAGAGGAAAGGACAGACATGATAGAGACAGACAGGCAGCTGTGCTGTACTCCTGATCATACAACCATATGTGACCACGGACAAGTGGTCTTTCCCCTCCTGGAAGCTTATAGCAGTCCTTGCCTTCACCACTGGCAAGAAAAAGAGTCTAATCTGGTCAATTAGCATTTTCTGTATGCACACTAAGTTCTGACCCAGCAACCAGTCAAGAGGTCTTTTCTTTACCATATGGCAAGTAGAAGGAAAATATCAACAGATGCCTCTGAAGTGGAAAGCCAGGCCCCTCCACTTCACATCATCACAGACTTCCAGAAACAGATTCATCACATGTCCATGCGTCCTGGTGTTGGGCCTTCATTCAACAGATTCTGCTGTCCCTCTTAAGAGCTTGACCTCAAGCTGTTAAGAATTTTAACTGATGACTTTGATAAAGAAAAAGGTGATGTCAGTATCAAATTTTCAGATGACATGAAGCTGGGAAGGAAAGCTAACATGATGAATGAGTAAGACAGCATTCAAAAAGATCTTGACAGACTAGAGCACCAACTGAATAATAGTAATAGCAAACATTTATAGCACTTATTCTACATAGCACTCTCACTATGTGAGAGGTAAGAACCTTACAATTATTACCTTACTTGATCTTCACAACAACTCTGGGAGGCAAATGTTATTATCTCCATTTAACAGCTAAGGAAACTGAGGCAAACAGAGGTTAAGTGATTTGACCACATTCACATAGCTAGTAAATGTCTGTGGCCATATGTGAACCCAGGTCTTCCTTATTCCAGGCCCAGTGCTCTATCCGTTGTGCTGACCTACATTTATTAAAGATAAAATCAAATAGGGATAAATATAAAGCCTTATAACTTAGATTCAAAAATTTCAAAATAACTTCATGTGTACAAGGTGGGAAAGGTATAGTAAGGTAACAATTGTTCTGAAAAAAATCTTAGGTTTTTTTGTTTTTTTTTAAGCAGATTATAGACTAAATATGAATCAGCAAGTTGATGTTGCATTTAAAAAAAACGGTAATGCCATCTTAAGCTACATTAAGAATGGTTTTCGGGGCAGCTAGGTGGCGCAGTGGATAGAGCACCAGCCCTGGAGGAGGACCTGAGTTCAAATCTGGCCACAAACACTTACTAGCTGTGTGACCCTGCGCAAGTCACTTAACCCCAATTGCCTTAAAAAAAAAAAAAAAGAATAGCTTTCAACAAAAGAAAGCACCCATCAATTAAAGAATGACTGAACAAATCATGATAGTACATGAATGTAATGTAACACTACTGCACCACATGAAACAACAAAAGAGAGAATTTCAGAGAAACCTAAGAAGAATTTTATAAACTGATGCAGAAAGAAGTAAGCAGAACAAAACAAATAGAATATTAAAAAGAAAAACCACCATGAAAGACTCTGAACAAATGCAATGACCAAAATGACTCTAGAAGACTAAGCATGAAGCATACTATTACCACCTCATGACACAAGGGTGATGGACTCTAGGTACAGAATGAGACCTATATTTGGAAGTATGGTAGATGTGTGGATTCATTTTGCTTGACTGTGTCTATGTGCTACAGGGATTTTAGTTTTTCTTTATATGGAGGCAGGACAGATAAATTATAACAAAACAAAAGATATCAATAAAAATAAGAATTTAAAAAATAAATGAAATATTAATGATCCTTCTAACAACAACAAAAAAGAATAGTTTCCAGGAATAAAGAAGTGACATACACTCGGCAGTTTGCCCTACTCAGCCTGGATCCAGAATATTGTGTTCATTACTAGGTAACACAATTTAAGAAAGATATTGATAAAGTGGAGTGCATCCAGTGGGGCAACCAAGATACTGAAGGGCCTTGAGTCTGCGCTATGTAAGGATCAACTGAAAGAACTAGGACATTTAGTCTGGAAAAAAAGAAGACTGGGAGAGAAGAGAAATAACCATCATTAAGTATCTGAAGTCTGTCATGTTTAAGAGAGAATAGATTTGTTTGGCTTGTCTCTAGAAGTCAGAACCAAGACCATGCAGTGGCAGTAACAAAAAGGCAAATTTTAGCTTGATATCAGGGAAAAAAAACTTCCTAACAATTGGCACTGTTCAAAAGTGGCATGGGGCTATGTCATAAAGTAGTAGGTTCCCCTTGACTTAGAAGCCTTCAAGAAGCAGTTGGATGACAACTTATTAATAATATTACAGAGAATATTCTTGGTCAGGTGTAGGTTGGCCTGGGCTCTGGCTTTTATGGTTTCTTCAAACTCTGAGAGGCTTGTTTCTTTAATTTTCCTCTTTCTACCACATTATGCTGCTTTAGTAAAAGTTAAGATGCAATACTATATATTAATTTTTTAAAATTTTTATTCTACCTTCCCAACTGAAATTGTCTATCAATGTGTATAAATTTTATATTTATTCTTAAAGATAGTTTTCTTTATTTTGCTTCTTTCACTCAATTCTTTCCTCAGAAGGTTTAAATCTCTTATATCATGATTATGAAGTGCAGTTCTCCCCTACATATTAAGAAAAAAAGTTATTCCTACACTAGTAACAAATGTTGCTCTCAAAGATGTGTAAAAAAGAGAGAGACCATTGCTCCAGCCCTAGAAAAATGCCTAGGAGAGCTTACCCAATTCTAGATTACTTTCACATCACAAGAGTAGCAAAATGAAAAGTTCCTTCATTTTTGCAGGGGGAAACCATGAATTCAGTCTTATTTGCACTATAGTCTAAACAGATGAGTTCACCAAATGAGATGTATGCTAATTAATGGTAGGCATAGTTCTAAGACTGGTTTTAACTTTTAAACATCTAAGCTTATGAAACCCAGAGACCTATAAAATGAAAGTCCTTATCCATAAATTCATGTTTATATTTGCAGAACATGCAGTATTCATTTTAAATATGTAATTTAACAAAGTAATAAAACGATAGGTCATTTTAAGCTTACATAGCATATTTTAAAATGTTTTCCTAATTATCTCTCCTATAGTCAATGTGATGAACTATAGCTATGATCTCTTGAAGTCTTTTCCATTTTGGAGGTTCTATAATTCTATTACATAATTACATTATCATATTTTGTCATTGTAGTTAAAAATATAAAAGTATAGAGATCTTATATTTCAACATTTTAAATGGAAAGTTAACTTTCTTCCATTTTATCCACTTCCCCTGAGCTACCTTGTGCTGATGATAGTGCTGACTTCACATGCCGCACTTGCTGCTGTCCCCAGTGGGTCACTCCTCTACTCACTTCTAGAGTTAATTGGATCATACGATTGATGGCTTGTTGAATGTCATCCAAACTAGGAATTATTACCTACATGAAATAAAAGCACTAATTTGTGGCATGCTACATATTTTCCAGAATATTGGAAGAAAAAACACTGTCCTATTCTGACTAATTATATGTGTTCAAAGGTCTTTATCCTGAAGGCCAATAATAGTACCTGGTCTATTTGAGACAGCTGGGTAGGGTAGCTGAGAGAGCAATTAACATGGAGTCCAGAAGACTAGTTCAAATCCTGCTTCTGACACTTAACTAGCTACGTGGGCTCGGGTAAGTCACTTAGCTTCCATTTGCTTTCATTACCTCATCTGTAAAATGGGGATAATTATAGCACTTACCTCCCAGGGATGTTGTGAAGGAAAAATTCCCCCACTTCAAGGATGAAGAAACTTAAGGCAAACAGAGGTTAAGTGATTTTCTTGTAAATTGAACTGAACAGTGTTATGATAAAATACAAATCCATCCACCCAATTACTCCTTGCCAGATTCACAGATCCACCACCACACTTTGTGATACCATGAAGGAAATACTCTTTACAGTCTTAAATTATCTGTTTTATAAATGCCAAGATGAAGAATTGAGTTTAGTTATGCCAATTCATTAATTGCTGAATGAATTTCTGCAGTTAAATTATGAGTAGCTTCCAGAATTATTTGTTTCCCACTGGCAAATGCATGAAGTAACTGTTCACTCTTAAGAGACTTATTCAAATTGAGACATGAAATCTGATTAAGAATATTTTCATTTTAAATCATTTAAAATGTTATGTTCCTAAGGAAGAATTTTGTAAACTATAAAATCCTTGACGCTATGTTAGATTTCCTTCTTAAAATTTCTTAAAAGTGAAAAGGAAGTATTCAGAACCCTTTACAGGAATGAGAGAGGGGTAATATTCACATCTCTTCTTCCTTCCCACTCCCTGGACTTACCCTTTCTCTGTTTTGTTTTGTTTTTTTGGTACTTTGTTCATTCAAGTAGCAAGAGATTTGTCCACTGATATCCTTGGAGTGTGTGAGGTGTGGTTTCCTTTGGTAAACTTATAGAAGGAAATGGATAAGAGTGCTCAGGAACTACTGAATCTTTATCAGCAGAAGGTATTCCCTCCAATGTAGATATTCCATACTGATGAAATTCCAGATCAGTTTTGCTATCAGAAAGTATAATGTAGAGGGAGTATACTTTGAAAGTTTCAATGGTTTTTATGTAAGTGGATGGCATGTTTGAAGTAGGGAGCAGAAAAGGATCTTGATGGAGGAACAAAAGCTGCTCTCTCACATCCCTTCTCCTGCACCTCCAATATCTGTGCATGCCTAAGGCTTAGCACAATGCATTACATACAGTAGATTCTTAATAAGTGGTTGTTGATTGGAAAAAGCATTCAAATAAAATTTTAAACTATCAAGTGATCCTCATAGGGCTTAAATGAAGGCACCATATGTTACTGTATAGAACTTACCATAACCAAAGAAATAGAGAATTGCTTATATGGGCAACCCACCAGAACAGGGAAATTGTTTTGTTATACTGAATGCTTTTTATAATGGTGTTTGTAGAAAGGGGATGTAACCTGCCACAAACACCAGAATTAATGCAAGAGTGATCTGTGTACTTCAATTGAAGAATGGAAATGCATTAATTAAATAATGGGGAGGTGGATAATATTCATCTTCAGTGAGTCTAATGCTAGATTTCTGTAAAGCAGCAAATCAAATGCCAAACTATGTGAAAATTAGTTGTAGCATAAGTAAGAAAATAATAAATATCTTCACCTTTAAATGTTGAAGTACATTTAATATAGCAAAAAATTTAAGTGCAACCTATAAAAATTACTATCTTTTAAATCAATGGTTCTTAAAGAATGGTTCAGAGTCTCATGGGTATCTATGAGACCCTTTCAGGTGTTTGATGAAATCAAAACCATTTTCATAATAATACTTAAGATATTTCATTTCTAATACTGTAATATTGATAGATACAACCCATATAAACAAAAACCCTTTGGAGAGTTCTCAGTAATTTTTAAGAGTGTCAAAGATTCCTGAGATGAAAAAATTTAAAAACTGCTGTTTTGATTTAATGTTGAATCTATCCATTTTGCTTATTAAATTCTATGTAAACATCATCTTATGATTCTGAATATCAAATACAACTTACCACATTAGGTATAGCAAGATGTACTTCAGTTTGTATAAAAGAAATAACCTCTTCAGATTTTTTTCGCCCGTAAGTGCTGTAATTAAGATGGAAATTTATATATAGACTCCATCCTAAGCCAACTTAATACAGTTTTGGATACTACTAAAATTTCAGCTCCAAGAATGATATTTTTAAAAATACCAAATTACTTTGACAAAAAAAATACACAATCATAAAACTAAGAAACAAAAAACTTCATGCCCAAATCTCATCCTCTTATAAGTGAAGATTTGAACGCACTTTGAAATGTGTTTTTATTTTGCTTACATACCCAAGAACAGTCAATAAAAGTTCAAAAGAAAGAAGTGTTCATACTGAGAATACTGAGACTTAAATATGAGGTGAAAATCAGTAAAACTGTGAAAACAAGTTCCATTCTTTATATATATATATATATCTCAAATATGCATGTATTTACATGTATGCATATGTGTATGTATGTATATGTATGTGTGTATGTATGTGTACGTATGTATGCATTCCACTGATTGGTACAGATTTTTTGTTGTTGCTGTTGGAGACAGGACTAAGGGTCTAAGGAGTAGAATTTTCTGTAAAATGAGATGAGAGGAAATCAAGAACTGCTGAGTCTCATCTTTCTGTTTGCTTCCCACCAGTCATCAGTTGGTAATAAGGAAGTTTCAAAGAAGTCCAAAGCCTCTCTATCTGTGCTTGTTCAAATCCTGCCTCTTTGTCAATGCCCAACTCCAGTTCTCTTCTAACTATAATAGCTCATTTCCACACAGCATTTTATAAACCATTAAGTTCCTTCCTTACATTAATCCTGACATATTTAAATGGACAAAAATAAAATATAAATACAAATTTTTTATTCTGTTATTTTCACCAAGCCTAATTGTCACTTAAATTTCTATTGAATGAATTAGTGAACTAACAGTAAGTAAAATATTCTTCTTCCATCCTTGGGATGTTTCATATTAAAATAAGATTTTTAAAAAATGTATAAAATATAAATACCATCATACCTTACATTGTCTAAAATTTCTAATTTATGAATATGCACAGTGCTCTGAATATCATGTACCTATTTTGGGATTCTATGATTTTCATAATCCCATATTTTCTGTTTATTTTCAAAGCACTAATTTAAACAAAAAATTTATGCAATTTGTTTGTACATTTTGTCTAAAATGCTAAAGATCATTTAAGAATTTAAAAATATAAACATAATTAATGGATTTTGGCTCCTACATATGTGATTCTATGATTTTTACAGTGTTAACTAAGTTTCTACAATGCTAAATATTACCAAATAAATTATAAATATTTTCACTACAGTGCTATTACTAAATAAATTAAAAAGATTTTCAACTTACCCTGTAACAAGTATTCTTTTTTTCATAGTATCCAAAGATAATCTTGTAGCTTTCTGAAGACTGTCCAGTAATTGGTGACTAAAAAATGCATAGATTTCTTTACATTCCTGAAATAAGCAATATATTACATAAAAATCCTAATACAGTAATAAAAATGACATAAAGAGAATGAGATAATGAAAATAACCTAATTAGAGTCATTTCATATAAAATGAAATTTAACTCTTAAACTCTTTTTCTATTTTTCATTATACCACACTCATTTATCATTGCGATAAATCAATTGCCAACATTATCCATAAAACTTTAGTGAGGGACCCTAGAAACGATTTCAATCCAATGTTCTCACTTTTTGGAGGAAGAAAACGAGGCTTCAAAGAGTCAAATGGCATACCTTGCTTCCTACACCTAGTAACTGAGCCGAGAGGAGAATCCGAGACCCATAACTCCTTATAGTTCAATATTCTTTCCAGTGAATCACGACCCTTTCCTCCTGAAATTCTGAAGTACAGATCTCCAAGTGACTACTGTCAAAGCACCTGTGCCATCACCCTTACCATTTCTACCTTTTCCAGGACTCCCAGCAAGTAAAGAAGTACAGCAAGTGGAACATCCCAATCGTTCCTACCTAGCCCACAAGGGATTCCAGAAGTAGTAGTGGTGGTGGTGGTGGTGGTGGTGATGGTAATAATGAACATTTGTATAGCACTTTAAGGCTTGAAAAGTGCTTTACAAATATCTCATTTGTTCCTCACAATGACCCTGGAAGACAAGTCTTGTTATTATCCCTGTTTTAAAGCTGAGGTAGACAGAGTGTTAAGCGACTTGCCTCCAGTCACATAAGTAAGTGTCTGAGGCTGGATTTGAACTCAGGTCTTCTTGATAACACAACCAGTGTTTAATCCACTGTGCCATCCAGATGTCTCTATTAATCCACATTTTCTGCCCTTTTGTTGAATTATATGATGGCTTCCATATGATTTTATTTATTTAATTTATTTTTTTTTTTTAATTTTTAGGCAATCGGGGTTAAGTGACTTGCCCAGGGTCACACAGCCAGGAAGTGTCAAGTATTTGGACTGAGGCCAGATATGAACTCAGGTCCTCTTGAGTTCAGGGCCGGTGCTCTATCCACTGTGCCACCTAGCTGCCCCTTTCCATATGATTTTAACTGTCAAAGGCAGAATATTTCTTTAAAGAAGTATCAATTATTATTTTATTATAATTTCTAGAACAAATTTTTGTACGAACATGTTCTTGGCATTATATGTAAAATAATAATCATAAGCAATTTTAATATACCTAACTTGATTTCTAAGGTCTCTTCCAGCTCTAAAGAAACTTTCAAAAATGTATCTAATGTGTAATATGAGGCCATTATATGTGCTTGTATTATATAGCTCTGTTAACACAAATGTTGTCAATAGTTAAAATAACATGAAAAAAATTCTGGAATTAGCACCAATGATTTCTTTCACCTGTAACTCTCTGCCCAGTAGTGATCAGGCTATCCACAATACAAGCTTCTATTACTGTATTACATAAGGATCAGCTAAAATGAGCTCTTGTTTATCCACATAGATATTTATTCTGGTCAAGAATTAGGGCCTTCATTAGAGACTGAAGTGAACTGCCCAGGTCTTCTTGGACTGGAGCTTGGATTATATTTTAATCAAAAAGTTGTACTGCATGAGACTTGGCAAGAATGAAGCCACCTCCTCCTTGGCAAGCTCATCCTGGAAAAGTATTGGTTAGCTTATCCCTGAACTGATCAAATCTAAGTGAAATCTACGCTCAAGGTATGGAAGGTACTAACATGGACCACCACTGAGCCCCTCCCCTCCATTCTAGAATGGGTCAGTTTATAGGTCTTCAAAGGTATAATGAAGCTAGACTATGAATCTCTCTTGGTCTTTCTGAATGAAACTTTCTTCTGTTGTGAATGAGGTCACTCATTAGGGAGTACATTTTGACAGGTAGCAGAGCAAGTATTCAACCTCTGTTTGATTGGTAAGTAGGTTTTGGGGTTACAGCTTCTAATACAGTTGTTCTTGAACTACTGGGTACACTAAAATTCTTAAGGGGACTCAGTGGATTGGGAGAAGTCAAAGATGTGAGCTCCTTCCTGGAAGAGGTTGCAGGGCAAAAATAATAATAGCTCACATTTATAGACACTCCAAGGTTTGAAAAATGCTTTATACAGAGTATTATCTACTTGATCCTCGCAACATTGACTCTTTGAAGTAGGTACTATTATTATTCCCGCCTTATAAAGAAACTGATGTTCAGAGAAGTGCAGCAACACATCCAGGATTACACAGCTAATGAATGTTCAAAGCAGGTTTGGAAATCAGGTTTTCCTGATTCCAAGTCAGGCTCTATCTACTATGTGGAAAGAAAAGGGGAAGAAGTTTTCACACATATCCCTGTCCAGCGTGGGCACTGATAACCACCTAATAGGAGAGTAAACAAGATTTTGAATCATAGTTTTTGTGAGGAAGTTCATTCCTAATAGCGGGGCTGGGTGTGGGAGGGGTGTGTTATCCCTGGTTACCCTTGGTTGAGGGGGAAACTGGATGAGCAGTACTGAGGAAGGAGCAGACCCAAGAATACTGACCTGACAAAGTCCAAGGCATAGTTGTGTATCAGGAGATGGACTTCTAATAATGTAGAAAGAAAACAAGAGTGAGAAATTTTAAGAAGGAATTTGACCAGAGGCATTAGAAAATTAACTCAACAAAGGTCCAGGATTGGAGGATGGCTGAAATAGGTCCTGTGAAGTTAGCAGAAGTAGATACTTTGAATATTGACAGAATATTTTACTATATTGTTTTTAAATCATGTTCTGCCTACACACAGCTGAGCCATAAAATAATCACTTGCAAAAAATCTGCCTATTCCCTTCTCAAGCTACCAAAAGATGCCCTCAGTCCAGTTTGATATGGATGACTTGGATGAAGATCCAACAAGAGAAATTTAGAAAGAATAGTCAAATTGGTAAAGTCTGGATAAAGAATCAGGATAAAACAGTGTCATGGAAACCTGGAGAAAAGAGAGTATCAAGGAAAAAAGGGTGATTGACAGTGCAGAGAGATCAAGAAGGATGGGGAATGAAAAAAGGCCATTACATTTGGCAATTAAGAGATCATAAGTAACTTTTGAGAGAGTGGTTTCAGTTAAATGAGGCTGGAAGCCAGACTACAAAGAGTTAAAAAGTTAAAAAGACAGTGAGAGAAAGGAAGTGGAGGCACCTAGTATAGCTAGTTTTCTCAAGGAGTTCAGCCGCAAAGGTTACAAAGACACAGGATGATGAGAGCAATAGATGGATGAAGTGAGAGATGGGTTTTTGAAAATGGGAGGCACAGATATGTCTGCAGATATGGGAAAGCAGACAGTAGACACGGTGAGATTGAAAATTAGTGAAGAAGAGTTAATAAAAGAGGCAATTTGCTGGAGGAGATGAGATGGGAAGGGATCACTTGTATAGGTGGAGGTGTTTATCCTGCCAAGGAGAAAAGCCTTTTCATGTGAAACAGGTGAAGGAGGAGACAGTGGCAGAAGACATTTGAATGACATGAAATGAGGAAAAGAAAACATCAGCAGTTATTTATTTATATTCATAAATATACATCATAAACATCAGTAGTTCTTTATTTATATTCATTTCCATTCTTTCAGTAATAATGTTTGAATTTTTCCTAAAACTTTGGTGTCCTCCTTTCTTTCAAATACATTGAGAACCAATACAACACCTCAATATCCTCAAAATTGTGTTGCCTCTAGCACTGACCTCCTTCTGGTCCAGTTGCTCTTCTCAATGACCACCACCTACTCTCAGACTTCAGTGGAGACAGCTCTAAGCCCAACAGCCTAGGAATAGTAATGACACTCAAACCATACTGTCCCTGCTTCCAGTCTAGGCCCCATAGCTATAGGGGAACAATCCTGTTGGGAAGGGGCCCACCATCTCCATGAACAATAACTGTCAAACAACTGCCACCAACAGAGTAGACAAGGTACCCTGAGTCACCGGAGGTGGTATGTGCTATATAAATCATATCAATAACACCAACTTGACAACTATATCCCTTAAAATCCAGCACCCTAAGCCCAAGAACTCTAGAAATAGCACCACACATTGCCTCCTCTATCCTGCTCTGCCCCCCGCCTTTCCACATACACTCTGGTAACAGCCAGAAATAAATCCTTGTGAAGATACAATCTGGCAACCACATCTGCAAGTGGTATGGCCCGATTTGTTAGCAGCCACAGATACTAACAATCTGTAAAAGAAAACTCTTGTTGTCAAAGTCCCTGGCATTATCAAATGGCTCAATACCAAAAATGGATATGGTTTTATTAATAGAAATGACATTAAAGAAAACTCATTTTCATCTGTACCTTAACAGGGTCTTTCCAACTGACTTAAAACGAAAACTTCCTCAACGTGTTTTTTTTTCCTGTTAGAACATAAGCTCTTTGAAAACAAAGTCTGTCTTGCCTTTCTATTTGTATTCTCAGTTCACAGCATAGGACTGTGCACGCCATAAGCATTTATGCTTCTTCATTCATTAATTCCAATTTTTGTTTTCTGCCATTTCTATTCCTTTATGTAGTTTGCTGGAGCCCACTTTCATTGATGTAGAAAAGAGTTGGTCAACTGTAGCTATTTCTTGACTCTTTTGTTCTCTTCCTTATGGCAATTAATTTACGTTAGTTGAATGTCTTTAGGAAATGGTAATATCAGTGTTTATGACTCGTAGCAGTATCACTGATTTAAAGAATATGAATATTCTAGTCCTTGTGTGTTATGGCTTCCAGTCTCACCATCCTGTTCAGGAGTTCTAGTTTGTAAATGTTCTCCCTTAATTTTGTACCCAGGACTAAATATAATCCAAGTGGGTTCTGAACAAAGCAGAGCATAATATGTCCATGTTTTGGTCTCTATGTTTCAATTGACACAGCATAAGCTCATGCTACTTTGGGTGGGGTCTGTCATGTTCACACTGTTAACTCACATGAAACTTGCTGCCCATTAAAGGACAGAACAGGGAAAGGATGGTACGTGGGACTATTGTATGAACATCAGCCCTTCTTCATCTGGACCTTCTATCCTCACTTAGATATCATTTAGGTTATAAGTTATTACCAAAAAAAATCTAGGATTGGAAAAAGGTAAAAACCAAGTGTCCTTTTTAGCTTATTTCAACAAAAAGATTTAATGTAACAAAATTCTAATGCAATAAAATTATCTGAGCAATTCCACATAATTTCCTTTAATATGATTTCACCTGTCCATAACAGTCCCCATGTCCCCTTTACCAGGCCATTATACATACTCGGTTGTCACATCCTCACTGCACAGCAGTGTACTTTATAAGTCTTTTATTTTTAACCCTTTCAAAGCCTGTTCCTATGTAAGGAAGATTATTTTCCTTAACTGTTGGGGGATGTTTGTGTTTACAAATGTATCATATATTATAAATCTGTGCAGGCTTTGTTTTTTTCCTGGGAAAAAAAGAAGTCTCATTCACCCTGTTCTAAACATTTCTGTTCCAAGTGTAGATCCTCTGGAAGGGAGAGGAAGGCACTAGTTGACATTTAGGGTTATTTCCAGTTCAATAATTTTATAATCCCATGAAGCTGTGAATTTATTTATTTAGCAATGAATACCTTTTTAAATTCATCTTCCTTTTCACTGTCATCAGCTTCATTAGATTCACCATCAACACCTTCTTTATCGTCTCCTGAAGTTCCAAAAGCCACATGTTTACGTTGTTCTATAAATAAAAATATTTAATAAAAGTTATATAGCACATTACTGTATATTATAAAACAGAAGTTCCTATTTTAAAATATATGCTTATATAAGTTTTTCTACATGAGATATCCATATTCTTATTGTTAACCACATTGTTAGTCACAATCTTGGGTGATAGAGCAATTCAGTCCCCCCTTCTCACCATATAACTCAGAATCTATCATAAGTTTCTAGCATCATGCTCTCTCAGATGTCATCCCAACACTGGGGCCATAGAGGGTAGTGGCCCATAGCTGCTGAGCCAACATAAATCTGAAATATGTTACCCAGATTCAGTAGGTATTTATGCCAGCTGCTTTCAGTGCTGATACACCTTGGTCAGACCAACCATACCTTTAGTCAAATTATATGTAAGAGAAGGGAAAAAATTAAAATTGTTAAGACACTTATATAATTCCAATAGTTTGGCTGTAAAGGCCTTGGAGTTTTCCCTTCTGTCTTCCCTGATGTTATATTTGATTCTCACTGAAATGCCTTTGGGGAGAGTGGTCAGTCAGGAACATTCATAGGGGAGTCATACTGATTGGGAGACATGACAAATACTAAAGGGTGTCCCTAAAGTCTCAGTGCTTGAAACTGTTCTCCCCAAAGGCACATAAGTCAGAATCATGTAGTTTTTCAAGCTCTAATAGTTTGAAACTGCACTAAGACTTTGGGGACACATCGTATATCCAAATTGGGGACTTGAGGCTAAATCAATCTCAGAGCCTCATATATTCCAACCTTTCAGAACTGAAGTAAATTCCTCATCATTAGATAAGACTGCTCAGTGGTGGCCATGACAAAATATATTCTTTATCTTTCATTCCATTCTAATTTTTATGTTCTCTCTTATAGATATCTCCTGTTAAAGTATTACTTATTATTTAATCTTTGAAAGGTGCCCTAAAGGGATTTTTAGCATTGCAGGAAAAATGATATATAAGGTTTGTTACGGCTTTCTGAAATTAACGTAGTTACAGTCTTACACTTTTGCTATTTTTGGTAGAAAGCTAAATTAAGTGAATAATTCTTAGAAGACAAACCACATAGTAGTACATAATAAACATCAAAAACCCCTAATTAGTTAGTTCACATATGACTTACATTTTTTAAAAGTTCAAAATTTGAGTGAAAAAAAATTTAATTGTTTGAAAACATAAATTTGACTTCAGAGATATCACTAAAGCTCTGTGCAATGTAAATCATGACTAGAATGTGGCAACTGAAAGGTATGTCATTCAAAAAGGAAAAATTAGGGAAAGGGGGGTACAGTAACACTATATCTATCTATCTATCTATCTATCTATGTATCTATCTATCTATCTATCTATCTATATCAGGGAAATATATCCATGTGAGGAAATGAATTAACCAAAGGAAGAAACATAATGGAAATCATTTAAATGGGATTACTCAACTAGAATAAGGAAATTGATGATGAGTTCTAGATAGAGTTCACAAAACTAGCATAGGTATGTTATAGTAGTAAGAGGAACTTCAACTATCTGGACATCTGCTGGAGTAGAGCAACTGATATATTCTTAACTTGCCTTTAGCAACACCATGGCCACAGGTATCCATGAATAGTGAGTAAAGATAAACTTCCTTGAACTGACATTATAAGTACACAGAGGTGGTATATTGTAGAGAATTTAAAGAGAGAGGAGAGTGGAGCCTACTGCTCATCAATATTGTGGAACTTTGTGGAAGAATTGGTTGACTGTGAAGAAGGACCCTGATCCAGACAAAGGCTCTAGTATTTGAGAAGGGTATAATTATTTTGTTGAGGTTTCAGGAAACCTTCCCAGATGTGGGTGCTTTTCTATACAGACATGTTCTAGTATGCCACCCAAGTCACAAGAACTGTGTGGGTACTGTGGGTATATTTGGTTCCCATAGTGCCAGCCTTCTGGAATAAAAGAGTATGTGATAAAATATTCCTGAGACAGCCTGTCTGACATGTCTCATAAAGCAACTGCCTAAGACTGCTCATCTACTTTAACATTAACAGTTTTAATGATTATTTCATTCTTCAGAGGGTAGAAGAAGTGACAAGGGAATTGCTATCCTAGCCCTTATTCCAAACAACAAGGAAAAACCCATTGTATAAATAGAATCTATGGGAATCTTAGGAGGTTATGATAACATCATATCACAATTCATGGAAGAGATGAGGGGGAAATACAGGTATAATCTGATATACCCTTTATTTTAGGAGGGTGAATTTCAAAGAGTAAAGAGAAAGAATAGGTAGAATTCTACGGATTAACATTTTACAGGAAAGTGGTACAAGAGGGATGTCATATTCCCAAGAAGACAATTCTGATGACATAAACACTAAGGATTGTGATGAGAAAAAAGGGATAGTTGTACAAAGAGATCAATGTTTATACACTATTAACTCACTAACTTATCAAGAAGATTAAAATTGATCTTATATCATTTTCTTATTAATCCTATATACAAGTAATTGATTTTGTCCTGTAACTGCATAAGTCATGGCCCTTTATCTCTGAATTTAGTTCAGAGATTCGGTTGGCCTGTAATGAACTGAAAGAAGCAGATATTGATTTGGTATTGTATATTCAATTCTGTTACTGTATTCTGTATTTTATTCCACTCTGTAAGTGATTCTACTCTGTAACCATACTCTGTGTACTGTGTAACAGGCCTGATCCTTCTCTTTGTCTCTAAGCTAAGAAGCTCATAAGTTCATAAATTCAGTCTCCCTCTCTGTAGCTAGACATACAGGCTACAGCTCTCCCATGAACACTGCTAATTAAAGAGAAACTTTGGACATTACAACTATTATCTCATTACCACCTGTAAATCAGGCCTGCCAAGGGAGGTTTGTTACTTCACATAACTTCAGTCTCCGAGAAGCTGAATGATACCTGTGTGTCATCCTGAGAACCAGGCTAAGTTGACCTTGTCTCATTCTAAACTCCCATCGCTGTTAAATTTCAGGTGACCTTATCTTATGGCCAGGTGCCTCTCAGTCTGGTAACTCCTGTCCAGTATCTATGCCCTCAAGATGCAGCTAGACTCCATAAATTCACAAGGCATTCCTTAAAAACAGAGAGACGTGGGCCTGATCCCACCTGTGCCTATGACCACCTTCATTAATGTAACCAATCATAATTTCTTAAATCTATGGTGTTACCAATCTTACAACCAATGATGTGACTTTTGTTCTGTTCTTTGTTCTATACTTATAAAAGTGGATGAAGAATGCCTATTATCTAAACACATGAAGTTAGATGAGAAATCTATAAATCTCATCCATCAGTGACAATATCTTGGACAGGTATACAAAAGAACAATAAGGTGGGCTCACAATTAAACAGAAGGAGTAGAGCAGACTGGCTTGCCTTTGGAAAATCTTGCAGAGCTTTTATTGACCCTAAGAAGAGTTAGTCTTTTATTATGATCACATTCAAAACTTTTATAGCTTGACAGAATTTGCCAGAGGCTTATCATCTTCTCAACTCTATGACCATATTCTTAAAGAACAACATGGAAAGATACTAGAGTAGGGCTTTCATAGAAGGTGAAGGAAAATATATACCTAAATCTGGAAAGATTGGATGGTGCCAAATTGTGAAGGGCATTGAATGTTAGGGAAAGATATTTGATCTTTATTCAGTTAACCACTGGAAATCATGTTCTCCTCTGGAGCCTATATTTTACTCCAACAGATCAGAGGTCAGGGTTTTTACCCTAGATCATCTACTTGACCTACTTGATTGAGAGTAAAAACTCTTCCTCATTTCTCTGGTCAATTTATGCAAAAGGGAGAACTGTGCCAAGGGGTCTCAGACTCTGGTTTATACCAGAAGTATTCAAAAGCTAGGCTATAAGATTGCAAGATATGGGCAAGTTTAGGCTAATTTTTATTTTTTGAATTGCACATTGTAGTCTGAATTTTTTTACCTAGGAAGTACTCTTTTTAATTATGCATGATTATCGAAACTATACTGTTTAGTCACATCCTTGGAATCTAGTGAAATGCTGGAGAATGCACTATTTGGAGAAAAAGTTTCTCAAAACATTGTCTTTATGAACAAAAATTAATTCATCAGTTAAGAATAACTGAGGATTGACTTGTCTCATATTTTACTCTTATAGACCAACAACTGTACATAAAACAAATAGCCATTAAATATGAAACATCAGGACTTGCATGATGAGAGCAACAGTCATCTAGAAATATACATATGCAAAGGTTGTACAATTATAGTCAAAAGTACAAAACAGTGACATGCTTTCTTATGGAAAACTACAGAGAATTCATTCATTCATCAAATGTCTACTTAGGGTTTTCTCTATGCAAAGTACAGTTTGACACAGGTCCTTCTCTTAAGGAGTTCATAAGCCAATGATGAGAAGGACAAATCTATAAACAAAAAAGAAGGGGTTGGACTGCATGATGTCAAAGAGCTCTTCCAGCTTTAAATCTATGATTTTATGAACCAAGTTCCTAGAAACAATAAGATAAATTTAAAGAAGAAGGTCAGGCAAAGTAACTGGAAAAATTTTAGGAGCCACATAACACTCTCATCCTCTGAGATGGGGTGGTGGTGGAAGAGGAGTAGAGAAGGAGAAGGGGGACAGGGCAGTCATGGAAAGCTACATTTCAGAGGTATTCTATGACCTGAACTGAGTCTCAAAGGAAAGGAAAGACAACAACATATGGGGATGGAAAAGTCTATTTTAAGCATGAGCAAAATCACAAAGATGGGAAAAGTCAGAATTAAATGGAGAACAAAAAATGGTCTAGTTTGATTAGAAAATGAACCACATAATGGAGTAGTATGAGGTAGGGCAGGAGCCAGATTATGGAAGGCTTTGTTTGCCAAGATCAAAAGTTCTATTTTATTTGGCAGACAGCGTGAAGAAACTCCAGGTTTTGAATAGGGCAGAGACATTACAGTAGTGGTACATTAGAAAGATTTCTCAAGTAATGATGTAGAATGATTAAATAAGGGCTATAACTGGAGGCAGGAAGACCAATTAAAATTATTGAAACGGTATAAGAGAGGAGAAACGAAGAGTTAAACTTCAGTGACAGTGATGAGATTGGAAACAAAGGGATAGATATGAGCAATATGGTAGAGGCAGAAAGGAAGAACTTGGGAACTGATTAGAGGTGTGGCGTTAGGGAGAGAAAAGAGTAAGGACTCCTGGGTGACTAGGAGGACGGTGGTACCATTAACAAAAATAGAGAAGTTTAGTGGAAGGACAGGTTCAGGAAGGAAGAGGTCAAGTTCAATTTTAGACATGCTGAGTTTAATGTGCTGGCAGAAGATCCAACACAAAATAGCAAACATGTAAGTGGAGCTATAGAAGAGGTTGGAGATGGAGATAAGATATTTAGGGCTCATCTCATAGAGATCATTGATGCCAAGGAAGAAGACAGGATGACCAAATGAGAGCATAGATTAAGAATGACATTAGATGTACATTTGTCAGGAGAGCTCTTCTGTCTTTGGGAAGAAACAACTATGAGAATTCAACTTTATGAATAATTTGTCTCAAGTAAATCATTATGACAAAATAATTACTGGGCATCTATTAATTGTACAGAGACAGGAAACATAAAAATGAGACCTACCAGAGATGGAGCCAAGATGGTGGAGTAGAGAAGCACTTAGCAAATTTCCCTCCAAACAACTCTAAAATAATGTCTCAAATTGAATACTAGAGTGGCAGAACCAACAAAAGATCCAAGTGAAATAATTTTTCTAGCCCAAGACAACTTGGGAGGTCATCAGGAAAGGTCTGTTTCACCGGAGTGGGGGTCAAACCTAGAGCACAGCACAGCACAGACTGCGCAATGCAGGCCAAGCCAAGGCACAGGCCTTGGAGGCAGGTGCACTGGTGGCAGCTTTGGGAGCTTTCAGCCCACAGAGAGTGGGGGTGGGGGTGGGTGGACAACAGATCAGAAGGAAATTGCAAGGCACTTTTTGTTGGCACTGGATTCAAGACCTGTTTCACTATCTAGACACAGTTACAGGTCACAGTCTCAGGTCTAAAAGGAGAGATAGCATTTGCAGTCACAGGGGAGCAGGGGGCCTAGTTGTGGTTCCAGAGAAGAGAAGAAGCTTGAGGTTGTCCACAGGAGGGCAGGAACCCAAGTCTGAATTCAAAGAAGGAGGGGAACACTAGCAACTGCAACATCAGAAGAGCAGGGGACCTGGTCATAGTCTCAGGCCCCAGAGGAGTGTTAGCACTGGTAGCTACAGAAGAACAAAGTCCCTTCCTGGATAAAGAACAGAGCACAGGCCAAGAGAGTAGTGATCACACTTCTCCTTAAATCAAACCACCTTGGAAACACCAAAAACCTACAGACTCTTAGAGCTAGTTCTGAAAACAGCAGAAAAAACGGCCTAAAGCTTGGGACAGTGACCTGTGTACCCCAGAAGCAGAACCCAACTTTAACATAAAAGTTAAAAGTAAAAAAATAGGCTGGAAAAATGAGCCAAAAAAAAAAAAGAACCTGACCATAACAAGTTACTATAGTGAGAGGGCAGATAAAGATATAAGACACAACCCAGAAAAAGACAATGATGCAAACTGGGACACATGTCCAAAAAGAATTCCTGGGAGAGATCAAAAGGATTTAAAAAATTGAATAAGAGAGGTAGAGGAAAATTTGGGAAAAGGAATGAGTGATGCAAGAAAAATATGGAGAGTCATGCACAAAAAATACTGAAGAAAATAACACTTTAAAAAATAGAACTGGCCAAATGGTAAAAGAAGCACAAAAATCCACTGATGAAAAGAATGCCTTAAAATGCAGAATTGGCCAAATGGTAGAAGAAACACAAAAATTTACTGAAGAAAAGAACTCCTCAAGAAGACGAATTGGTCAAAAGAAAAAAAAAGTACAAAAGCTTACTGAAGAAAATAATTCCTTAAAAATTAAAACTGGGGGGCAGCTAGGTGGCACAGTGGATAGAGTACCGGCTCTGCAGTCAGGAGGACCTGCGTTCAAATCTAA
>NW_020954589.1:16417319-16431821 GCF_900497805.2 Vombatus ursinus | reverse complement strand
AGACACTTGACACTTAGTAGCTGTGTGACCTTGGGCAAGTCACTTAACCCCATTGCCTAGCAAAAACAAAAACAAAAAAATATTTGAAGGGTACAGCTAGGAGGTGCAGTGGATAGAGTACCAACCTCAGAGTCAGGAGGACCTGAGTTCAAATCCAGCCTCAAACACATGATACTCACTAGCTGTGTGACTCTGGGCAAGTCACTTAACCCCAATTGCCTCACCAAAAAAATAAAAATAAAAATTGGACAAGTAGAGGATAATGACTCCCTGAAAAACCACGAGACAATAAAACAAAATCAAAAGAATGAAAAAATGGAAGAAAATGTGAAATATTTCATTAGAAAATACTTGAAAGCCATGATAAAAAAAGAGCCTAGGTGATGGGGAATGAGTGAATCTTACTGTCATCAGAATTGGCTCAAAAAGGGAATAACATGAATACTCAATTGTACAAAAATCTATCTAAAACTACAGGAAACTAGGAGGGGAACGGGATAAAAAGGGGGGGTGATAGAAGGGAAGGCAGATTAGGGGAGGGAGTAGTCAGAAGCAAAACACGTTTGAGGCAGGACAAGGTGAAAGGAGAGAGAAAACAGAATAAATGGGGGAGGATAGGAAGGAGGGAAATACAGTTAGCAATAGTAACTGTGAAAAATAATTGAAGTATGTTTCTCTGATAAAGGCCTCATTGCTCAGACATGCAAAGAACTGAGTCAAATATAATCCTTCAGGGGAAAAATGGGCATTCAATGAAATAGAAGACTTTAAAGTATTCTTGATAAAAAAGACCTGAGCTGAATCCGACTTTCGAAGACAATAATGAAGAGAAGCATAAAAAGGTAAATATGAAAGAAAAATCATAATAAGGTTAAACTGTTTACATTCTTGTATAGGAAGATGATATATGTTACTCCTAGGAACTTTATCATTATTAGGGCACTTAGAAGGAGGCTACATAGACAGAGGGGATGGGTATGAGTTGATTATGTTGGGGTGATTTCCCAAAAAAAATGAAGGGGTGAGAAAAGGGGAAGGGAGAGGAAGATCAGAGAAAATTAACTCACATAAGAGAGGCATGAAAAGAACAGGTTTTACAATGAAGGGAAAGATGAGAGAAAGGATGGAAGGCAACACTTGAACCATACTCTCATCAAAACTGGCTCAAATAGGGAATAACACACACATTCAGTTGGGTATAGAAATTCACTTTACCCTACAGGGAAGAAGTAACGGAAGAGGATAAAAGAAGTAGAAGGGGTCTGATAGAAGTAATGGCAGATTAAGGGAGGTAGTAATCAGAAGCAGAAAAAAAAATTTGAGGAGGGACAGGGTAAAAAGGAGAAGATAAACAGGGAAAAAATAGGATGGAGAAAAATACAGTTAATGATCATAATTGTAAAAGTAAAAGGGATGAACTCACACATAAAACAGAAGCAGTGGAACGGATTAAAAATCAGAATCCAACAATACGTTGTTTCTAAGAAACACATATGAAATACATAGAATCACAGAGAGTAAAAATAAGTGGCTGGAGCAGAATCTATTATGTTTCATCACAATCTCAGACAAAGAAAAAGCAAAAATAAACCTAATTAAAAGAGTAAGAAGGGAAATTATATTTTGCTAAAAGGTACTACAGAAAATGAAGTAATATCAATACTAAATATATATGCATGAAATAGCAGAGCATCCAAATTCTTATAGGAAAAGTTAAATGAGTTACAGGAGGAAATAGATATTAATACTATACTAGTGGTGGACCTCAAATTTCTCCTCTCAGATCTAAATAAATCTAATCATAAAATAAATAAGAAAGAAGTTAAGGAGATGAACAGAATTTTAGAAAAGTTAAATATGATAGACCCCTGGAGAAAACTGAATGGGAATAGAAAAGAGTACACCTTTTTCTCAGCTGGACATGGCACTTTCACAAAAACTGACGACTTATTAGGGCATAAAAACTTTACAACCAAATGCAGAAAAGCAGAAATATTAAATGCATCCTTTTCAGACCACAATGCAATAAAAATTCAATAAATGGCCATGGAAACATAGATTAAAAATTAATTGGAGGCTAAATAATCTAATCCTAAAGAATGATTAGACCAAAGAACAAATCACAGAAGCAATCAATAATTTCATTAAAGACAGTGACAACAATGAGACAACATATGAAAATTTATGGGATGCAGCCAAAACAATACTTAGGGGAAATTTTTTATCTCTAAATGCTTACTTACATCAATATGAGAGAAAAGCAGATATATGAATTGCGCATGAAACTTCAAAAAAATCAGAAAAAGAACAAATTAAAAATTCCCAATTAAACACCAAATTGGAAATCCTGAAAATCAAAAAAGAAATTAAGAAAATTGAAAGTAAGAAAAATATTTAACCAACAAATAAAACTAAGGAGCTAGTTTTATGAAAAAAAAACGGATAAACCATTGGTTAATTTGATTTAAAAAAAAAAATGAAGAAAATCAAATTACCAGTATCAAAAAATGAAAAGGGTAAATTTACCACCTACAAAGAGGAAATTAAAACAATTATTATTAAGAGCCATTCTGCCCAATTATATGCCAATAAATCTGAAAATATCAGTAAAATAGATAAATATTTACAAAAATATGAATTGCCCAGATTATCAGAAAAGGAAATAGAACACTATCTTAGAAAAAGAAATTTAACAAACCATAAATATGTTTCCTAAGAAAAAATCCCCAGGGCCAGACAGATTCACAAGTGGATTCTACCAAACATTTAAAGAACAATTAATTCCAATACTATATAAACTATTTGGAAAAACAGACAAAGAAGAAGTCTCTGCCAAATTCCTTTTACAACACAAATACGGTGCCAATACCTAAATCAGGCAGAGCAAAAACAGAGAAGAAAACTATATGCCAATCTCCTATAAGAATATTGATGCAAAAATTTCAAATAAAATACTAGCAAGTAGATTGCAGAAATATACGATAAAGATCATACACTACGTCCAGGTGGGAATTTTACCAGGAATGCCGAGCAGGTTCAATATTAGGAAAACTACCAGCATAATTGATCAGATCAATAACAAAAACATCAAAAATCATATAATCTCTTATAAATTTCACAGTTTCAGAAAAAGCTTTTGACAAAATACAACACTCATTCCTATTAAAAACATTAGAAGCATGGGAACAAATGGAGTCTTCCCTAAAATGATAAGTAATATCTATCTAAAACCATCAACAAGCATTATCTGTAATGTGAATAAGCTAGAAGCCTTTTCAGTAAGATTAAGGTTGAAGCAAGGATACTCATTATCATCACTGTTATTCATTATTGTTCTAAAAATGCTACCAATAGCAATAAAAGAAGAAAAAGGAATTGAAGAAATTAGAATAGGCAATAAGAATACTATCACTCTTTATATATGATATGATGGTATACTTAGAGAATCAACTAAAAAATTAGTCAAAATAATTAACAATTTCAGCAAAGTTGAGAGATATAAAATAAACCCACATAAATCATCAGCATTTCTTTTTATTACCAAAAAATTCCAGCAGCAAGAGATAACAAAGAAAAATTCCATTTAAAGTAACTGCAAACACTATAAAATATTTGGGAGTCTACCTGCCAAGAAACGTCCAGTAACTATATGAACACAATTACAAAATACCATTTACACAAATAAAGTCAGATCTAAACAACTGGAGACACATTAATCAAAATAATAAAAATGACAATTCTACCTAAACTAATTTACTTATTCACTGTCATACCAATCAAACTACCAAAAAATTATTTTACAGAGCTCTAAAAATAATAACAAAAGTTATCTGGAAGAACAAAAAGTCAAGAACATAAAGGGAATCAATGAAAAATATGTTAAAGAAGGTTATTTAGCAGTACCAGACTTCAAACTATATTACAAATCGGTAATCATCAAAACAATCTGGTATTGGCCAAGAAACAGAGTAGTGGATCAGTGAAACAGATTAAGTATACAATACAGAGGAGTAAATAACCATAGTAATCTAGTGTTTTGAAAACCCAAACATCTAAGATTTTAACAGAAGAACTCACTATTTGACAAAAATTTCTGTTTGGCAGAAACTAGGTATAAACATCTCACTCTCTATACTGATATATGGTCAAAATAGGTATGTGATTTAGATATAAAAGGAGATAAAAGCAAATTAGAGAATCATAGAATATTTTACCTGTCAGATTTATGGATAATCAGAGAATTTATGACCAGAGATAGAGAATATTATGGGATGTAAAATGAATAATTTTGATTACATCAAATTAAAAAGTTTCTGCACAAAGAAAATCAATGCAGCCAACATTAGAAGTAAAGCAAGAAACTGGGAAAAAATTTTACAAGAAATTTTTCTGATAAAGGCCTCATTTCCCAAATACATAGCAAACTGAATTTAGAGGAATACAAATCATTCCCCAATTAATAAATGGTCACAGGATGTGAATAGGCAGTTTTCAGGAGAAATCAAAGTTATCTACAGTCATATGAAAAAAATGTTCTAAATCACTCTTGACTAGAGAAATGAAAATTAAAACAACTTTAAGGTACCACCTCACACCTATCAGATTAGCTAATATGACAAAAAAGGAAAATGACAAATGTTTGAGGGGATGTGAAAAAATAGGGAGACTAATGCACTATTGGTGAAGCTATGACTGACCCAATCATTCTGGAGAACAATTTGGAACTACACCCAAAGGGCTATAAAACAGTACATACGCTTTTAACAACCTCTAGGCCTGTATTCCAAAGAAAAAGGGAAAAGAATCTAAATGCACAAAAACATTTATAACAGTTCTTTTTATAGTGGCAAGGAATTGAAAATTGAGGGAATGCCCATCAACTGAGGTATGGCTGAACAAGTTGTGGTATATGATTGTGATGAATACTATTGTGCTATAAGAAATGATGAGCAGGATGCTTTCTGAAAATCTTGGGAAGACTGACATGAAGTGATGCAAAGTGAAATGAATAGAACTAGGAAAACATTGTACACATTAACTGCAATATTGTATGATGATCAACTGTGACTGACTTAGCTATTCTCAGCAATACAATGATTCAAGAGAATTCCAAAGAACTTATGAGGAAAAATGCTATCCACCTCCAGATAAAGAATTGGTGGAATCTGAATGCAGATTTAATCTTACTTTTTAAAGTTTCTTTATTTTTCATGAGGGGGGATGTCTACATTTTCTTTTGCAATATGGCTAATATGGAAATGTTTTGCATGATGATGAAAAAATGGCACCTACCCTTACAGAGTTTATAATTTTATGAAGGTCTATGGTTCTCAAACTTAACTAGAACTAACAACTAGCTAAGTTGTAAAGGAAAAATGATCTATAAGTCTCAATTCCCAGAATTTCTCTCTTACTATTAGGGATTAATTACCTGCTGTTAGTTTTGAAGTTTTCTTAGGATCTGTAACTTCATAAATTGACTCGAATATTGACAGAAGTTCAACAACAGCTTTTTCCACATGTCTGCTCTTGTGGTTCAATATGTCAGCCCATTCCTTTGTGTAATGCTATCAAACAATGAAATATATTTTAGTTATTTATATATAATGTTAATATGATATACCCGCTACAAAAGTAATAATTTACATTTTATTTTAATACTAATAATAGTTTAGATTTATATAGCTTTTTATTTTTATAACTTACTTCTAAATTACAGAATTACAATTATCGCTACTAGAGAAAAATGGAGAGGGAGGAGTGTTACTTTCATATTGTGTCAGACCAGCAAAAAGTTTATAGTCAAAGGCGTAGCTACCAAGGCTTCTTCTAGCAGTTCTCTGGCCCTCAGAGGAAGAAAAGAAAAAGCTCTAAGTCCCAAAGCCCTTGACCTTTGTCAGCTTTATTCATCATACACAAAGGTTCATGATCACATGTACACACGAACAGAAAAAAAAAAGTTGCAAAGAAAATTAAGAGGAAATTAAAGAGATAATATATTAAGACAATAATAAGACAATAAGATAAAAGAAAAAAAATGATGAAATGGCTGGTCAAAAGAGGTAAGAAGGGAAATAAATGTGGACAAGAAACATTAGATAATTAAAAGAAATGCAAAGAGAAAGGCAGGAGGAATGAGACTTAGTAATGTTACTATACAATCCAATTCCACAAACATTTGTGAAGGACCTATTATATGCAAGACATTGTGTTAGGCACTGGAGATCCAAGATAAACAGCTCCAGCCAATTTCACACCCAAAATTTATATTGCAAATTTATATTTTTAACTTGCAAGGTTATATTCATATAACATGATTTAACAATGAGATATGTAAGAATGATACCTACCTCATTGAGAGTTAACATATCTTCCACTTTTGCTGCACCACTTTCTGGTAGAGAAATTAATAACGTTTTTGATATTTCTTTTAGAACTGCATCAATATGCATTTCACACAAGTCATTGACCTACAAAAAAAGGGAGGGACTTCATTAATAAAAACACTTTTGGCTCTTTTAGTACTGTCTATGTGTGTGTTTTTTTTTAATGTTCAGAATGTAGAAATTTGAAACTAGAAGCCTTACACATCTGTCTCTACTCATGGGCAATGCATTATAGTGTATCACCAAAGTAGAGTGAAAAGCAGAAATACCTTTAACCCCACTCTATGATTATCATGCTACAAATGAGTCTGTGACTTATGATCCATTAGTTGGTCATGCCTCTTGCTATTATTCATTCCTAATAAGAGCCTCACCTATGTTCTCTTTAGATGTTTATTGCTTATATATTCACACTCCAAAACTGGAGTATGGAGTAAGGCTATAATGAGATTTCACTAGTACCATTTTGGTAACACAGGATCAATATTTCATAGGATTTAGAGCAGGAAGAAACCCTTAAGAGATAATCTAGTCAATCAACCTAATTTTACATGTAAGGAAACAGGACCAAAGCACTGAAATGATTTAACCCCAACCTGCACAAGGTGACACGTAAGAAAGGAAAATGTGGCCTAAGGAATAAAGGACTGACCTTAGAATCAAGAATACCTGCGCTAAAGATTTGCCTCTGATACATACTGGCTGTGGGGCCATGGGCAAGTTATGAAAATCTCTCGATGCCCCCTGGACAGCACTCTGAGACCATAATGAGGGAAAGGTGCTGTGCTAAGCACTTAACAAATATTATCCAATTTGATCCTCATAACAACCTTGAGAGGTAGGTGATATTACTACCCCATTTTACAATTGAGGAAATTGAGGCAGAGTTTAAGTGATTTGCTCAAGGTAACACAGCTAGTAAGCATCTAACACAAATTGGAACTGTGATCTTCCTAATTTCTGTCCCAGGCCTTTAGAGCTGAGTTCCTGATTCATACCAAAGAGGGGGAATTTCTATAATATGAGTTCCCCAAACCAATGAAATCATAGATATGAATTTTAAATATAATGCACATCTGGTGTTCTTTCCACTAAATTCAACATTAATGCATTTTAAAGCACTGTCACACATGCCTATATACTTTTAATATACCTTATATTATATAATTATAACACATGTAATATAATTATAGTAAATATTATATATTATATTTTATATATTACATATATTACCCTATATACCTTAATGACTTGTTTCCAGTGCCTCTAAGGCTAAAAACAATTGAGGTGGGTTTCATGAAAAAGATGGAATTTTTCAAAGTACATGAAGGGGCAACTAGGTGATGCTGTGGATATAGTGCCAGTCTAAGTCTTCCTGAGTTAAAATTTGGCCTAAGCCACTTAACTCCATTTACTTCAGTTTTCTCACCTATAAAATGAACTGGAGAAGGAAATGCAAACCATTCCAGTATCTTTGCCAAGAAAACCCCAAATGGGGTCACAAGGAGTTGGACACAACTGAAACAACTGAACAACAACAATAACAAATGAAAGTAGGGGGAAGGATTGGTGAGTCGGGCATTATTTCAGAGATAATATAGTCTGAGAGAAAGCTTAGTGATGGCCACAACAATAAATATTTATTGAGTATCTGTTAAGTACCATACTCTACACAAGCAGTTAAGAGAAAACAACACAAAATCAATAAAAGAAATTACAATTGTTAGACAGTATTTTCATGTAAATCTTACATCCTGTACATTAAGTACCTCTTAATTTGAAGAAATGATCAAAATAAAACCTAAATCCTACAAATACTCAGTACAACAGTAAATGAAATGTATGGAAAAATGTTATTTTTAATTTAGTGAGATTCACTTTCAGATAGAAGTTTTACCCTTTAAGCAGATTTAATAAATTTATAAAATATTAATCACATCCTAAGTCAAATAAAAATATTAGTGTTTTTATTTATATAACATCAGGAACATACCTTTTTTAAAAGCTGATTAAACATATTCATAACTGAATCAACTTCTTGAAAGAAACTGTCTAATGTTAGAGATGACCATGTTAATATTGTTAATCCCTGTCTCAACACCGATTCTACCTATAAAGATTAAAAATAAAATATTCCATTAGTAATACATCTGTATTTATAGGAAACACTACATTGTCTTTATTTGTAAAATAAATAATCTTTCATTTTACTGAAGATCACTTTTTGGTATTTCCTGGTTATCTCTCACTACTCGCTTTAACTGATTATTGGTGTATATATGTATATATACGTATATATCCAAATATATACTATGTCAGATTTTTAAAGTTCCATGGTATTTAGGACTGTATTGTCCTCCAAACACAGTACACATATACTTATTTTATACATTGTAAAGCACTACAAATGGGCTAGGAAGGAATGTTTTCCAAAGGGCTCTTACAGTTTTTCCATAGTACGACTATAGATTCTCTAAAAGATAAATTATATAAAAGCAAACAGCTGCTAACAGATAAAGGATCCTTATATTTGTTTTAGTATACTTTCAGGATAACCAACCTTTTTCATTTTGGGTGCCATCAAATTAACAAACACAGTAGGTACTTCTTGGCATAGTTCATCATAATACTGTAGAAGACCCTATTAAGAGTTAAAATAGCAAATTATATATCAATTTATTAAATTTTATTTTTATTTTCTCTACAGATATTTCTATATTTAACTTTCTTGTAAAAATCTAGTAAGAACATAAAAGTTCTTACAAATAAGTTCTTACTGATGAGTATAAATTAAGCTTCTGTGGAGGGTAACTACAATTTCAGCTAGTTTGCTTAAGTCTTCTGCCTGATCATTTGGAGGGTTATTTGATTTTTACATAAATAACAGGGATTCAGTCTCAAGCAGTAATATCTACCAGTGACCTAATTACAACCAAGACAGTATATGATAGTGAATCAATCACAGAAAAGTAACAGATTCAATATAGCTTGAAAAGATGATCCCTGGTGGTAGAGTTGGGAAGATGACAAAGCAACCTATAACGGATATCCAGCCTGAATAGTTGGATGTGACTCCTAGAAGACGTATAGAAATACTATAATAATTTATATCTTCAGGATAAGATTAAGCAATGGAAAGTATTGATACATCTGCCATTTGATAGACTATTCGGAGGCAGTGTTTTGGAAAAAGTCTTGGATTCAGAAGAACTGGCTTCAGATCTTTTCTATCCACTTACTAGCTATATGACCATATAATATCTCTGGGTCTCAGTTTCTTCATCTGCAACGTGGGGGCAATAACTCTGTCCCTCACAGATCCTTAGGACAAAAGCATATTATAAAATATAAAGTGCTATATAAATGTGAGCTACATAAAACTTGTCAGTTTTTAGAAAACCTACTACTAGCAAAGCAATTCATGCTATGGAACCCACACAAGAAGACAAGTTGGGGGCAGAGTGAGGAGGAAGAGAAGGTAATAAGAATATATTAAGTGCCTACTATGTTCCAGGCAGTGTGCTAAGGGATTTAAAAATATTATCTCATTTGATGTTCACAATTATGCTAGGAGGTAGGTATTATTATTACCTCTATTTATGAGGCATATGAAGGTTAAGTGACTTGTCCAGGGTCACATAGCTAGTAAGTTTTGAGATCTGGTTTGAGTTCAGATCTTCCTAACTCCAGACCCAGTATTCAATGCGCCACTTAGTAGCCTCAAAGGGAGAGAAAAATAAGGCCAGAGTAGCAAAAGTAACTCTGGATTTAGTTATGTGCAATTATCTTAACAAAATATAGAATTTAAATTAAAAAGTATTTTAGAGGTCATCTAGTCTCACTACTTTACTTCACAGATGAGGACCAGATTAAGTAATTGGATCAATGTCACTCAGTAAATAAATAGAAGAGCCAGAATTTAAACCCATATGCACTCAGTGTTCCCATAACAAAATTCCCCTAATCAGTGGCATCACACCAAATTAAATTCTACATTATTTACACATCACTTCTCTAAATTCTGTTAAAGTACAGATACTGAGTACCGAGGTGTTGTAGTGAATAGAGCACCAGCCCTGGAGTCAGGAGAACCTGAGTTCAAATTCAGCCTCAAACACTAACTAGCAGTGTGACCCTGGGCAAGTCACTTAATCCTGTTTTCATCAGTTCATCTCTAAAATGAGCTGGAGAAGGAAATGGCAAACCACTCTGGTATCTTTTGCCAAGAAAATCCCAAATGGATATAACAGAGACAACTCAACAACAAAAGTACAGATATACAGACAGATGACACACATACCTTTTGCAATTGCAATCAGAGCATACACACACAAACACAAGAAGCTGTTATAATTTATTGAGCTTTACCCATACAAATGGCCATTTGATTTTTCCCGAGTTTCACTACATACACAGTACTGTTTGGAGTATCCCTGTAAAAGGTGGTTTTCCCTGTTTGTATTTACTTCCTTGGGGATATAGAAGCTGGAAATAGTGGACTCAAAGCTTTGTAATTATAGTTCTCTCTTTCTCTCTCTTGTCTCTTGATGGTCCACCTTCTGTTTCCAAAGCCTTTCAGGGACCCTCCCTCACACATGGGATACACTTCCTCCTCACCACCAAAGCAAATGAATCCCTTTCTTCCTTCAAAATGAAGCTCAAGCACCACCTTCTGTACCTGGGCCTTTCCTGACCCGCCCCCCCCCCAAACTATTAGTGTCCTCCTCCCAAACCATCTTGTATTTAACTACTTTGTATTTATCTGTATTTTCCTCTTTATGGTTATTCTGTATATACTTATTTCCGTGTTTGTTATCTCCACACAAAAATGTAAGCTCCTTAGGAGACTTTTTAAGAGCCTTAATAATTATTTACTTGATTACGGATCAAGAGCTAGAAAAGTGATTCAGTCAATGTGTTTTCGTTGCTGTTTCATTTATTATTAGTACTTAGAACAGATATTAATACTAATAGGGAGTGGGAGCTGAATTTGAGCCTTAAAAGACACCCACTACTGTTAATCTCCAGCATCTTCTCAGAAGCATTGGTCAACTACTCTTTAAGAAAACAGAAAATATTCAGCCAAAATTACCAGGCCTTAAAACATATATCCTTTGAGCTTACAGAAATTTCCATCAGCACTGCTGAGCCACGAAGCACTCATCATTGATTCCTCCAGATACTCTCTGTTCATTGCTACCCCAAAGGGTTGCCCAACTTCCTTAGCCCAAGTAGCTCCTAATCCAAGAAATCCAATGGTAAATTATAAATGTGTTCTAGCTCATTCTAAATAAGCCCCAGGGGGTGTTATGCTTTAACAGCATCTACTCCAAAGATACCAAGAATGGACTAGAACTTGAAGAAGAAAAAAATGGAGCAGAAAAAAAGTTAATGAACCCAGAGTCGTGGCAACAGATCTTTCTGCCCCAATTAAAAATTCCTGTAATTCTTCATATATAAAATAGCTGCTGGTATAATTTTATCAAATGCTAAAAATCTGTACCATAACAATTACATTTAGCCAAATGAGAATATGAAATTTATTATTCCCCCAAAAAATGTTTACGGTACATAGTATTTTGTTTTTTTGTTTTTGTTTTTTTCACTATGGCAATCCTCGAAGGTAGCCTATTAATGTGCAGAAAATCTACAATTTGCCTTGGTGGAAGAAGTACCAACAAATCATGACTTCCTGAAATATTGTTTTTCCATGATTCACAATTTGTAATTTTTAATTTTTAAAGTTAACTTGTATTTTTGATTTCATTTTTTTCCCTTTGCCATTGATTGTGACAAGGTTTCCAAAATTCTCTTCCAGCTTTGTTCCTTCCCTCCTCCTGTGTTTCTAGTGATTTCTTCAGGGCTTCTCAGAGTAATTTGTACTGTCTTGCCCCAGTCACTTGGGGAGATAATGGGAATGGGGGTCACAATGAGGAATTTTCCCCACTGCTTTGATAACTCATTTATTAGTCTTCCCTGCATTCTTTACTGCCTTGAATTAACCTTGTCTCATCTATGTTTAATGGCTTTGTTTGCCTGAGTGCTTGTATGAAAGCTTAATGCTCCTAGTTAGGAAGCAAAATAAATTAGACTCTGGATTGCCAAGGGAAAACTTCAGGAAGGGAACAAGCCAGGGAGACCATTGTTGGGAGGCCCTCTACAATGTATACAGATGCCCATCATTTCAAAGTCACGGCTTATCAGTGTCTTTTGGTGTACAAAAACATATATATGTGCATGTGTGTGATTTTTTACATTTTGCTCTGCTAATCATAGAACCAGGAAAACTTTGAGAATTTTTGTCAAGAGACGCTAAGCAAGCTGCTGTTTGAATCAGCTTTTTTCTGACAGTTATTTCTTTCTTTATATAATTTTAAGTCCCACTTTCCCAGATTTTGATCATTTTTCTTCCAGAATAAGTTACCCAAATAGCCTTCCAGAATTGTACTCATGTATAATTTTCAAAGGAAGGACAAGACTGTGTTAAAATTTAAATTTTGATATATCTGACTTCAACTTCCTTAAATTTAATTTTTTGGAAATTGTTCCTATAAAATATGAAAATCTTGACTTTGTATTTTTTGCCATGCATTAATTTAGCTTTACTTTTGATTTGTTATTGTCATTAAAGATTCTCTGTCTGCTTTTCTCTTTCTGGCTACCATCTTATTTTTGTTCTGTTGTTGTAGTTCTCTACCTTTTCCACAGTATATAACACCTCCACCACAGTATATAAAAACCATTTTCCTATGAATTGAAGATTTATGCCTTTTAGGCATAATGAAAAAAAAGTTGATCTTTCTCACATATAAGGGGATATTTTGAAAACCTCATTATTTGTTTCATTGGCAGTTTCATACTAAAATTCTTTATCTGATCTGTTCATCTCACTTTTTCTTCCTTCTTCCTTCCCCAACCTCTATCCTAATTTTATTCTTTCCTATTTATTGTTTTTACAAAGCTATTACCAAGTTTTACTACATGGCCAATAGCCAATTTAGCTATTAAAAGGCAAAAGGCAACATAATTTTCTCCATGCATATAAACAGTGAATACAGACAGAACAGATAAGAGATAGTTTGGGAGCATAGCTCATTAAGCTATATCCAACATATATTAAAGATCTTGCAATTTAAAAGAAAAAAATATTTCCTTCAAAAACCGCAAGAGGCAGAGCCAAGATTGTAGAGTGACCTGCTTGAACTACCCCCCAAACCCCTCCAAATACCTGTAAAAATGGCTCTAAACAAATTCTAGAGCAGCAGAACCCACAAAAAGACAGTGTGAAACAAATATCCAGCCCAAGACAACGTGGATGATTGATTAGAAAGGTCTATTGTGCCAGGCTGGGGGAGAAACGCAGTTCAGCATGGGAATGCAGGCAAAACAAGCCTCAGCAAACCAGGAGCAGGCTGCAGAGGACTGAATCACAGGCAGCTGTGGCAGTTTCCAGACTTCTCAACCCACAAATGCCAAAGACAACTTAGAAGGTCAGTAGGAAAAGTCTGTGACCATGGTGAGAGAGAAGCTTATTCCTAGCCCCAATCCCTAAGCAGCCCCTGGGTGGCGGTTGCTTCTGGAGCTTCTGGCCCACAGACTGAGGGCCAATTGATTAGCTGATCAGAGGAGGACTGCAGGGATATCTTTGCTGATGTTGAGGCAGAATTCTCTTGCTTTGCGTGTGCTTGGATCTGGGTCACAGTTCTGGGTGGCAATCCTGGGGTGAGGAGGAGGGCTGGCATGGTGGAGCTTGTGGTGGCAGTAGAGAGGGAATAATCCCCACAGTTCCAAGGCAGAAAAGAGTGCGAGACCAGAGCACAGGCCACGAAAGGAGTAAACATCTTGCCTGTGATCATACCTAGAAGTATCTCTGAAAAACCGCTGCACAAAACCCCCAAAGCTTGGGACAGTACATTCGCCACACCGGAAGCAGACCCCTACCTTAACAAAGAGTTTAAAACTCAAGTAATTGGCTGGGATCATGAGCAAACTGCACAAAAAAGGTCAGACCACAGAATCTTTCTTTGGTGACAAAGAAGATCAAAACAACCAACTAGAAGAAGACAATAAAGTCAAAGCTTCTACATCCAAAGCCTCCAAGAAAAATATGAATCAG
>NW_020954589.1:16412227-16417309 GCF_900497805.2 Vombatus ursinus | reverse complement strand
AAGAATGAAAAAATAGAAGATAATGTGAAATATCTCATTGGAAAAACAACAGACCTGAAAACAGATCCAGGAGAGATAATTTAAAAATTATTGGACTAACTGAAAGCCACAATCAAAAAAAGAGCCTAAACATCATCTTTCAAGAAATTATCAAGGAAAACTGTCCTGATATTCTAGAACCAGAAGGTAAAATAGAAACTGAAAGAATCCACCAATCACCTCCTGAAAGAGATCCCCAAAGGAAAACTCCTAGGAATATTGTAGCTAAATTCCAGAGTTCCCAGGTCAGGGAGAAAATATTGCAAGCAGCCAGAAAGAAACAATTTAAGTATTGTGGAAACACAATCAGGATAACACAAGATTTAGCAGCTTCTGCATTAAGGGCAGGGCTTGGAATATGATATTCCAAAGGGAAAAGAAGATAAAGTTACAGCCAAGAATCATCTACCCAGCAAAATTGAGTATAATCCTTCAGGGGAAAAAATGGATATTCAGTGAAATAGAGGATTTTCAAGCACTCTTGATGAAAAGATCAGAGTTGAATAGAACATTCGACTTTCAAATACAAGACTCAAGAGAAGCATGAAGAGGTAAACAGGAAAGAGAAATCATAAGGGACTTACTAAGGTTGAACTGTTTACATTCCTACATAGAAAGATATTTGTAACTCATGAGACCTTTGTCAGTATTAGGGTAGTTGGAGAGAAAAAAAATGATATGTATAGATAGATTGATAGAGGGCACAGGGTGAGTTGAAGATAAATGGGTGATATCTGGAGAATAAAATTAAGGAGTGAGAGAGGATTATACTGGGAGGAGAAAGGGAGAGACAAAATGGGGTAAATTATCTCACGTAAAACTGACAAAAAAAGGCTTTTACTGTGGAGGGGAAGTGGGGGAAGGTGAGAGGGAACGAGTGAATCTTATTCTCATCGGATTTGGCTTAAGGAAGGAATATCATACACACTCATTTGGGTATGGAAAGCTATCTTACCTACAGGAAAATAGGGGGGAAGGGGATAAGAGAGAGGGGAGATGACAGAGGGGAGGGCAGATTGGGGGTAATCAGAAGCAAACACTTCTGAGGAGTGACAGGGTCAAAAGAGATAATAGAATAAACCAGAGGGATTGGATAGGATGAAGGGAAATATAGTTAGTTTTCCACAGCACGACTATTATGGAAGTGTTTTGCGTGACTACACAGTAAAACCTGTATCTAGTTACTTGCCTTCTCAATGAGGGTGGGTGGGGAGGGAGAAGAAGAAAATTTGGAACCCAAAGTTTTAAAAACAAATGTTAAAAAATTGTTTTCACATGCAACTGGGAAATAAGATATACAGGCAATAGGGTATAGATATCTATCCTGCCCTACATGAAAATAGAGGAAGAAGGGGATAAGAGAAGGGGGGAGGAGAGATAGAAAAGAGGACAGATTAGGGGAAGAGGTATTCAGAATGCACACTGTCTTGGGGTTGGAGAAGGGACAAGACGGGGAGAAAATCTGGAACTCAAAATCTTGTGGATGTGAATGTTGAAAACTAAAAGTAAATAATGAATCTTAAAAAAATAAAAATTTAAAAAATTTTAAAAGCTGTGAGTAAAGAAAATTTCTACATTACCTGCAAATATAGTTTATTTGATTTCAATTTAGCTTCCAATTTTAGCAGTCTTTTTGCTGCATCTGGTACTTCCAGTTTCATCTTTATCATGCATTTAGTTTCTCGAACGATTTCTAAAATTTTGGGATCAAAATTAACCAACAATTTCCCAGTTTCTGGATGCCGTACAAAAAGCGTAGCTTGTAAAGCTGCAAATAAATTAGGATTTT
Organism: Vombatus ursinus; assembly: GCF_900497805.2. Classification (NCBI taxonomy): domain Eukaryota; kingdom Metazoa; phylum Chordata; class Mammalia; order Diprotodontia; family Vombatidae; genus Vombatus; species Vombatus ursinus. Next base: position 16,415,481 of record NW_020954589.1, on the reverse strand, counting down.
TGTTAATTATTCTACTTTGTCCTTATTTTAGAGCAACAAGCTGTCTACCCTACCAGCTCCAGGTAGAGAATTCAAGCCTGGAAACCTATTTAATCCCAGTACTTTTTCTTTCTTTCTTTTTTGGCAGCAGGGCAAGGAAGACTTTTATAAGATATTATTAAGTGTCAAAATGGATTCTTTATGGTGTCAAAGCCCTGGGGGAAAAAACCAGGATGTTTGCTGGACCAATGCAATGTGAAGAACTCTCATACTCCCACACAATGGTTTGGTATATTTGGTATACCTTCTCAATCCAGTATGTTTCTTTAAAGAGGTCTATGTGAATAACATGATCACATAGGTCACAGAATAAGTTTCAAAATCAGCAAGAAATATTTAGTGAGTATCAAAAATGCTCTATAAACTTAGATTATAAACTTCTAGGAGGTATGAACTGTGTATATCACTTAACAGAGTCTATGTATAAGAACATTTTTTAATGACCAATAGGTAGAAAACAAAGAAATAAATGTGGTCCTTACTAAGGTGGTTAAGAATGGCTATTCTAATAATGATCAGTGAAAGCACACAGTACTGCACATGAAGTTGGTGTGAAATAAATGCTATTACAATGAAGACACTTGCAATGAAATCTTATAATACACTGTTTTTCAAGACCCAATTTTATTTTTTACTTATTTATTTATTTTATACAATAGCCAATGCCATAACATTCCAATAACTTGAAATAATTTGAACACTCCTTAAAAAGTTAGCTGACCTCTACTATTCTCTTGAAAAATAAATAAGATTTTGGAAGCTTGGACAAAACTCTGAGAAAAGCAATGAGGTAGTCACAAAAAAAAATTTAGTTCCACATGAATAGTAGATTGGAATGGAATTTTTGAAATGCCTTCCAAATGTTTAGATATTCTAACTGGTCTTCTCACAAAAGAAGCGCTAGGCTTGGAATCAGGATGACTCATTTTAATTAGTTTAAATCTGGCCTCAGAAACTTTGTGTGACCCTGGGCAAGTCACTTAACGCTGTTTGTCTCATCTGTAAAATGAGCCAGAGAAGTAAGCAGCAAACCACTCCAGTATTGTTGCCAAGAAAACCCCAAATGGGGTCACAAAGAGTCAGACACAACTAAAACAACTAAACAATATTACTGAACAATAAATTCTAACTTCTCGCTTCTCTTGTCATTATTACTGTATAGATATATGCTTCTCAATATAATCAACGTATACAATACTATTTTGTGTCCTGCTTTTTTAAATTAAGATTATATTACACACAGTAAATGTTTAATAATTTTTTCATTTATTCATTATTTCATATACTTCCCATCTGTTACATATGTCTACACATATATGCAGTATTAATATCCATAGACTTTATGTTCATGTATCATATAGTTTTGTTTTGTCATTCCTCTATTGCTTTGTATGTTGCTGGTTTCTTTTTCTTTTTTTTTCCCCAAAACTAGTATTTTCCTTTTGTGTTATTTTCTTGGCTCATATTCCCAAAGGGAGGACTGATAAAAAGGATATGAATGCTTCTTTTTAGCTATTATATGATGCCAAATAATATCCAGAAATATTGAAACCATGCATTGTGCCACTGATAATCAATGTAACTATTTCATCATATTGTTGTAAATCATGGATTTTTACTTTTTATAAGTTAAATTAGTATATAACAATACTTTAAGTTGTTTTCATTTGCATTTCTTTGTCAGTGAGGCTATGGATTTTCTCTTCTCTAGATTTATTGCCTGTATTTTCTCATCTATTGGAAATTGCAACTTTTTTTTCTGGCCCTGTCAGTAACTTGTTTAGCTTTCCTCTCATTCCCCTAAACTTCCCTTCTCCCACCCCTTTTTGCTTTACCTCTCCTAGTCCAATCACCCTATCCTGGAGGTAGGGATAAACTAGCCTGGGTTATTGTTGACCCCAGACAAACTCAGGAGCCAGAAAGGACACTGGGGGATTGGGGAAGACAGGAATTGGGAACTGGGAGCACTGAAAAAGTCTAGAAGATCTGTGCAAAATACTGATATGGGTAGAAAAGGTGCTACCAGTTGCTGCGAGAAAACAGGTTTCATACCCTGAATCTCACTTTGATCCAACTTACTGTCAAAGTAGAGTTTAGTTGGTGATGTGAGGGTCCGTGCTCTTATGGATTCCCTAGGTAATGGTATTTGTCCTTTGTCTTCTCTGACAACCTCATCATCTCATGCCTGGACCACTGCAATAGTCTGCTGGTGGGTCTGCCCTGCCTCAAGTCTCTCCCCACTCCACTCCATCCTCCAGGTCTGATCATGTTACTCCCTGCTCTACAGCCTCCAGTAGGTCCCTACTGCCTCCAAAATAAAACACAAAATGCTCTATATGGCATTCTAAGTTTTTCATAACCTAGCCCCCTCCTGCCTTTCCAGTCTTCTTTCACTTCATTCCCTGCCACATACTCTGTGAGGAAGTGACCCTGGCCTCCTGATCTCCTGGCACTCTCTAGCTGACTCCCATGCCTGGAACACTCTCCTTTGTCCCCTCTAACTCCTGACCTGCCTGGTTTCCTTCAGCTAAAATCCCATCTCCTACAAGAACCATCTCCAGACTCCACTCATTCCTACCCCATTCCCTCTGTGACTACCTACACTTTGTCCATAGTTATTTGCTCCAGTAGGGCAGGGAGTGGTGCATAAGGCCACAGAACAGTGGCTGCAGGAGCCACAGGTATAGCAGAGTCTCTTCCATCTCTCCCTTCTGCAGGTGCCTCCCTACTCTGCTGAGAAGTGCAGAGAATGTCAGGTGGAAGGAGGAGATGGTAGGGAAGGGAGAACGCCTGAGGAACCAGACAAGAACAAATCACGTCACTGTCGGCTAAGAGAGAAGGACAGAGGAGCTACACTACAATGCCCAAGGCTTGCCAGGCACCTGGGAAGGGGCTAAGGGACGGTTATTACGTTCCATGACGTCTGTTTGTTTTCTTTTGCTGGTTAACAGAGAAACCTTTTGATTCTTTGAAGTTTGTGAACCAAGCAAATCATTGGCAGCTGGTGGTTCAGTGACTAGAGCAGTGGGCCTGGAGTCAGGAAGAAGTTGTTCTGTTTTTTCAATTCTGTCCAACTTGTGACCCCATATGGGGTTTTTTTGGCCAAGATACTGGAGTGGTTTGCCATTTCCTTCTCCAGCTCATTTTACAGAAGAGAAACTAAGGGAAACAGTTAAGTGACTTGCCCAAGGTCACATAGCTAGTAAGTGTTGATG
>NW_020954589.1:16402461-16412190 GCF_900497805.2 Vombatus ursinus | reverse complement strand
GCAGGGGTGGGGAACCTGTGGCCTCAAGGCCACATGTGGTCCTCTAGGTCCTCAAGTGTGGACCTGTGATTGAATCCAAACTTCACAGAACAAATCCTTTTATTAGAGTCTAGAGTCCTTTTGTTAAGGGGATTTGTTCGGTGAAGTTTGGATTCAGTCAAAGAGTTGCACTTGGCAACCTAGAGAGCCACATGTGGCCTTGAAGCCACAAGTTCCCCACCCCTGAGGACACATTTTAACTTTAACTCAGGCATTCCTGACTCCAGGTCTGGCACTCTGTCCACTGTACCACCTTGCTGTCCCAGGAGTCTGGAAGACCCGAGTTCAAATTCTGCCTTAGAAACTTACTAGCTATGTTACCCCGGGCAGGTAAAAATCCGTCTTGGCCTCAGTTTTCTTACAGGTTGCTGTGAGGATCAAATGAAGTAATGCATACAAAGCAGTTTGCTACATACATGCTAAGCTATTCGCAGGTGTATACAGTGGGAGTCTGACAAAAACACACTGGAAGGTGTCATGATGTTTTCATTTTGGGGATGAAAGGGAGGAAGAGGCAGAAAAGGGATCAGAGAAGTGAGTGATCTCCCCCAAAAGTACCCAAGACTTCTGTTTCATATGAGTCATTGACACAAGAGTTACACACATATGCAAACTGTGCGTTCATCTCTTTTGACCACTGGTCAAGTGGGCCCTAGATACTTATCTTATGTGTTTGTATCATTTGTTATGGACTTTGGATAATAAACATGGAATAAACATGGAACATTTTTTGAGTATTTTTTTCACTCATTCTGTTGGGTTCCTAGTGGTATTTATATAATTTATATAGATTTAATGGTGTAAATACACCTTATCTTTAGATATTAAACCATATTATGTGGCTATAGTGCAATATGGGATTTGGAATAAGGGAAATAATAATGTTCAGCTCCTTCATATGCTGCTGGTTACCATCCACCTGACCTTGAGAAAGTCAGCCACCACTTTTGATGTATGTTTCATCTATAAAACAAGAGGGTTAGGCTAGATGAACAGATTCTTGGCTACTCTAACACTCTTTTCTTTCATGATATCTATCTTCCATTTCTTTAATGGTCTTGAATTTATTTTCCCCTCTATAAATGGCATATGTTATTCCATTTTCTTCTGTTGTTTTAATAGATTTGTAACAACTGTTTACAACTCTTTGACACATTTGGAATTTATTGTAGCATATGGTAGGAATTCAAAATTGTCCCCAAAGCATTTATTAAACGGTGATTCTTTTGCCCACTGTTTGTGTTACATCTGGTTTGTCACATATTACTAATACAGTTTAAATCTATTGCTGCAATATTTATTCTATTGATCAACTTTTTAACCCAAATACCATATGCTTGTGATAACTGTCATTTTGTAATGTTTCAAAACCCAGTAATTACTAGACTATTAGTTTATCAATTTCTATAAAACATCACATAGAGACTTTGGCATTATATATATATATATATGTGTGTGTGTATATATATATATATATATATACATATATATACATATATATGTGTGTGTGTGTGTGTGTGTGTATATATATTAGCTTGGGGAACATTGTCATATTTATGATATTAATGTTCCTGGCCAGGAGCTAGTTATAGTTCTCCATTTATTCATGTTTTCCTTTATTTCTCCCAGTAAAACTTAGAGTTTTCATGGAATAAATCTCATGTCCTAAGTTAAACTAATATCCAAGTTTTTAATATTTTTTGTTATCATTATTGTGAAAAGAATTTATTTTTTCACTGCATTTTCTACATCTACGTCACTAGATTATAGGAATACAATTGATTTTTGTGGATTTACCTCATATTCTTTTACAGCTTAACTAATTTGTTACTACTATTAATTTTTGACTCATTTATTTTGATTTTCTAGGTATACAATCATGTCATATGAAAAAGTGACATTTGTATTTCTTTATTTATGCCTTTTCTAATACTACAGACAGTGTCTCAAAAGTCTGAGTGTACTTTTAAACTACTAAAACTTAGTGCAGTTTAAAAGTACACTGAGACTTTTGGGACATCATGCATACAATCACGGTGTGATGAGGATAAACCTTATCTTATTACTGTTTTTAAAAGTGAATGTGCCTCAATTGAGTACAATGTTGCTTCTTGGTCTTAAATAGTTAACTCTTTATAGATTAAGGAAAAAAATCCTCCACAATTATTCCCTCAAGTCCTTCTCTGATGCCTAGATTCTTAAAGGCTATGCTAAGGAACTGAATTCTCTGGCACATCCTACCAAAGAAGAAGGGTTCAAGTATGAGTCCTGCAATGAATATATGTCTATCTTCTAGGGACCAAGAGAGCTAAATAGGAAGAGGCTCATCACTAGAGTTAGCCAAAAGGCAAAGTTTGGGTTTTTTGTTGTTGTTGTTGTTTCATTTTGTTTTCTGTCATGAAAACTATGCAACTAAGGCATAGGAAGTCTGTAATCTGTTTGGGCAGCTAGGTGGCTCAGTGGATATATTGCTGGGACTGGAGTCAGAAAGACCTAAGGTCAAATTCAGCCTCAGACATTTATTAGGTGTACAACCCTGGGCAAGTCACTTAACCCTGTTTGCCTCAGTTTCTTCATCTGTAAAACGAGCTGAAGAAGGAAAGTACAAACCACTCAAGTGTGTTTTCTAAGAAAATTCCAAATGGGGTTACAAAGAGTCAGACACAACTGAAAACAACTGAACAACAATAAACTGGTTAGTGAAGGGATTCCTCAAATCGATTAAGTCACAAAGTGCTGAAGTGAATTTCACCCAGAACACCTACTGAACTTTATCAAATGCCTTCTTAGCATCTTTCGAAATTATCTATAACTTATTATTTTTATTTCTATTTTCTCTGCCATGGAGATGGACATACTGGAAATGATGGGACAAAAATGACTAACAGAGACCAAGATGAACAAGATCAGAGTAGAAGACCTAGCTGACTCTGATGAATTCAAGTCATCTAGCTCAGACGAATGATACCTGCAGGCCCTGAAAAAGCGGCTGGTGTGACTGTCAAGTCACTTTTGGTGGTATTTTAAAGATCATGGAAAAATGGAGAGGTACCACAAGATCGGAGAAACCAAACATCGCTCCAATTTTTTAAAAAAAGGATAGAGTCTATAAACTATAGACTCTTAACTTTGATTCCTGGGGAAAATTATAAATTATAAATCATTACAGAGAGTTCATGAATATCTAGATAGGAAAGTATTACAAAAAGCCAGCATGCTTCATCAAGGAAAGTTCATCTGAGAATAATCTCATTTCCTTTTTCAACAAGTTACTAAACTAGCAGGAAGGAAGTAGGACGGTTCTATAGATGTAGTTTAGAATTAGTAAAGCTTTTGACACAGTATCTCATGTTACTCTTGTGGAGAAAATACAGTGATGTGAATTAATTAAAATGTAATTTAGATGAATTCAGACCTTGTTGGATGGCCAGATTCAAAGAGTTGCTAATGGTTCAATGTCAATGTGTCAGCACATCTTCCAATGCAGTAATCAAGGGATCTGTGGTTGACCTTGTGCTGTTTTCATTTTAATCAATGATGTAAAGGTCTACACTTTCAACAACTTTTTAAATGATACTAAACTTGAAGTAGTAGCCAATAACACACTGGATGACTCAATCAAGATCTAAAAGCATCAATACCACTGGGCTGCATCTAATAAGATGAAATTCAACAGGGATAAATTTAAAGTCTTGCACTTGGACACAAAAAAAAATCATCTTCACAAATATAAGATGGGGGAAGCAAATTATTCTGAAAAATGTCTGGGAGTTTTACTGCACTGAAATTTCAGTATGTGTAAGCAGTGAGGTGTAGCAGCCAAGAAAGCTAATACAATTTTGGGTGGTATTAAGGGAGGGCAAAAATAGCTTACAGGGGTAAGGGAGGTGATAGTTTCTTTATGCTATGCTGTTGTCATACTTCGTCATTTGTACTGTGTTCAGTTGTTGTGGGTACTATAGTTTAAAAAGAACATTGGTAAGTTGGATAGTGTCCAGAGAAGAGCAACCAGCAGATGAAAAGCCTTTAGTCTCATGTCACATGAAGATCAGCTGAAGAAATTAAGCATGCTCAGCCTGGAGAAAAGAAGACTCGGAAACATTATAGCTTTTTTCAAGTACTTGAAGGGCTGTCATATAGAGGAAGAATTATTTTTTTTTTCTGTTTGACCCAGATAGTGGAACCAAGAGCAGTTAGCAGAACATGCAAAGAGGCCAATTTAGGTTTGACATCAGGAGAGGCATTGGGTTTTCTCCTTGCAGATGTTCAAGCAGATACTGAAAGACAAATTTTCTGCAATGTTATAGTGGGAATTCCTTTTACATATGGACTGATGGACATGGTGGTCCCTTCCAATTCTCAAATTCTATATTCATGTGAAATTATATAATATTATATAATATTTACTATTTTCTCACTATTAACATGATTAATTACAGGAACACTTTTCCTTTGGTTGCAAAAGCCTTTCAGTGTTGATATAAAACTTAGTTATACTGATAATTCTTTTCATATATTCTTAAACTCTATTTCTAAATGGCCAGGCCGAGGGGGTGGAGCCAAGATGGTGGAGTAAAAGCAGTGTCTTGCTTGAGCTCTCTCTCAAACCCCTCCAAATACCTGTAAAAATGCTCTAACCAAATTCTAGAGCAGCAGAACCCACAAAAAGACAGAGTGAAACAAATTTCCAGCCCAAGACAACCTGGATGGTTGATTGGAAAGGTCTATCATGCCAGGTTGGGAGAGGAGCACAGTTCAGCTTGGGCGTGCAGGCAAAGACGGGGCTTCAGGGAACCTGGAACAGGCCTCAGAGAACTGAATCAAGGGGAACTGTGACAGTTTCCAGACTTCTCAACCCACAAATGCCAAAGACAACTTAGAATGTCAGTAGGAAAGGATTTGGCTTAAGGAAGAAATAACACACACACTCAATTGAGTATGGAAATCTATCTTACCCTACAAGAAAATAGGGGGGAAGGGGATAAGACAATGGGGTTGGAGGGGTGGGGGAGATAGAAAGGAGGGCAAATTAGGGGAAGGGGTAATCAGAAGCAAACACTTCTGAGGAGGGACAGAGTCAAAAGAGAGAATAGAATAAACAGGGGGTGGGATAGGATGAAGGGAAATATAGTTAGTTTTTCATAATATGACTACTATGGAAGTGTTTTGCATGACTATACATGTGTAACTTATATCAAATTGTAGAGGCAGGGATTGAAAATTTAAAAAAATATATAGATAACTATGTTTCAATATAGTTAGTTTCCTTTGTAGTCCTATGTATTTAATGTTATGCATTTAAAAACGTTAGCCTTAGAAAAGGGATTTATGGGCTTCACCAGCTTGCCAAAGGGGTGTATAACTCAAAAAGAGTTAATAACCCCTGATTTACACAAATCATGCTAGCCAGCCACACCTGTTCTATACCTGATTTTCATTTAGTTTTCTTGTTTGATTCCTTGGTTCCAGGTCTCACATTTCAATTCCTGGAAATACAAGTTGTAGAGGGGCTAGGGATGTTCAGACATCTGTAATCATAGACGACTGAAATGTTCATTTACTAAATAAGAATTTTGATAAATGCAAACATTAGATTTAATTTAATACAATTTAAATATAACTATGAAATTATTCAAAATCATTGACTTAAATCCAAAAGCTATACTTTTTTTTTACATAACTACATACATACCATATTGTAACTGTGAGATCTCTTTGACCCAGGCTGTATGATAGAGTACTTCAAATTCCACTAAAACATAGGAAATTTTGTTGTATTGTCGAATAACTGCTTTACCCTCTGGACTTGACAAGATGTCTGAATTTTTCTGTTTTGGGAAGTTTTTTGGGGAAAAAAAGAAGAGTCAGTTACTGATTGTTCTTAGAACCTAGTTTTTTTTTAAAATATCAATTCAATTCAGTAAACATTTATTAAGTGCTTACTATGTGCCAGGCACTGTGTTAAGCTCTGGAGATAAAAAAAAAAGAGGCAAAACATAGTTCCTGCCCTCAAGGAACTTACAATATAAGGAGGGGGGTTATATGCAAACAAATATACACTAAGCAAGCTGTATACAGGATAAAGAGAAAAATAATTAGTTGAGTGAAAGACTTGCATTAAGAGAGGTTGGGAAGGACTTCCTATAGAAGGTGAGATTTTAGTTGGGACTTAAAAGAAGCCAGGGAGGTCAGTAGCTGAAGGAGAGGACAGAGAACATTCCAGGCATAGGGGACAACCAGAGAGAATGTCTGGATCTCAGAGATGGAGTGTCTTGTTAGTGGAACAGCCAGGAGGCCAGGGTTACTGGATCAAAAAATACATGTTAGGGAGTAGGGTATTAAGAAGACTAGAAAGGTGGGAAGTGGCTAGGACTTTGAATGCCAGAGTGTTTTGTATTTGATCCTTCAATAGACAATAGAAAGCCACTGAAATTTATTGAGAGAGAGAGAGAGAGAGTGAGTGTGTGTGTGTGTGTGTGTGTGTGAAGGCTACTGCAAAACTGAGGCATGAGATGATGAAGGCTTGCATTAGAGTGGTGGTGTCAAAGGAGAGAAGAAGGCAACAAAATAAAGATCTCAACAATAGGCTCAATTTAAAAATATTATATTTAATAGGAATAAATATAAAGTTCTATACTTGTGCTTTAAAAAATCAACTTCACAAATACCAGCTAGTGGAACAGAGGATAAAAAGGATAAAGATAACAGAGAATAATGCACTGAGTCTGGAGTCAGGAAGACCTGCTGTATGAACCTGGGCAAGTCACTTAAAACCTCTATTTGCGTCAGTTTCCTCAACTGTAAAATGGGGATAATAATAGCATCGATCTCCCAGGGTTGTTGTGATGATCAAATGAGATAATAATTGCAAAGTGCCTGACACATAGTAAGCATATTATGAAGTTAGTTATTATTATTATTAAAATATTATTCATTATTATTATTATCATTATTAAAAATACCAAATAGCAGGAGCAGGGGGAGGGAAGGTTTGATAATGAGTTATCTAAAAAAGATCTAAGGGTTTTAGTGGACTACAAGCTCACTATGAATCAATAGTATGATATGGTGGCTAAAAAAGCTCCATTAAGAGAGTTAGTGTCCAGGATGAGGGAGATGTTAGACCTTTTGTGGGTTGTACCCTTTTCGGATTACATCTAGAGTATTATGTTCAGTTTGGGGTACTATATTTTAGGAAAGATACTAACAAGTTGGACAGCAAGCTGTTTTAGAAGCAAGTAATAAATTATTTTCATGCCATAAGAAATACATGCAGAATACAAAGACATATAAGAAGTCATGCAGAGCAAAGATCAAAATAGCGGTATAAATGCTGACTATAATTATGTAAATTGTAATAAAAACAAAACTTAGAAAATACACTGAAGAGAATAATTTCAGAAAAAAACAGATTATCTCATTACTATTTTGTTAATGTTTATAATTCTTATAAAAGAAATTATAAATGTGGAAGTTTATGATTTCATGTACAATCATTTTTGTTCTTATTTATGAATTTAAATATTTGTATTTATCGTTAGTTAAGATCATTAATTTTTAAAATCTTGAATTTAAACAAGTCTTTATAATTTGAGGCATTTTCCTGAAAATGATCCTATAAGATGACGAAAGTCCTATTATCCCACTTTACAGATGAGGAAACATTTTAGAGAAGTCTCAGAGAAGTTAAGTAGATTGCCCTAGGTCACACAAAGAGGCAAAGCCCAAACTTAAAGTCAGATCTTCTGACTACCAGTGCTTTGCTGGATCACAGTGACCCTACAGTAGAATTCCTTAGGTAGTAATTAAAAGATGATAACTACTATGCTTTCGACTTATAAAGGAACCAAGATTTTTCCTGGCTACTAGAAATTACATGAACATAGCTCCTTCTTCTGTAAAATGAGGTGGTTATATTTATGATCTCTCTGATTTTTTCCAGCTCTAAATCTTTTTACTTGCAGCCAGAATCATTAAGAATATATGTGCTTATATAGTTTTTATAATGATGATCAACTCTTTTGTGAACTCAGTGCAAAAGTAATGCATCAACTGGAAAAATATTAATTGCTCATGAGTAGGCTGAGCCAATATAATAAAAATGATAACTACCTAAATTAATCTATTTATTCAGTGCCATACCAATCAAAAAATGAAAAATTAATTATAGAGCTAGAAAAAATAATAAACAAAATTCATCTGGAAGAACAAAAGGTTAAGGATATCAAGGAAATTGATGAAAAAAAAAGGTGAAGTAAAGAGGCCTAGGCGTACCAGATCTCAAATTGTATTATAAAGCAATAATTATCAAAATGATCTGGTACTGGCTAAGAAATAGAGTGGTGGATCAATGGAACTGATTAGGTACACGTTACATTATAGTAAATGACCACAGTAATCCACTATATATAAATCCAAAGGTCCAAACATTTGGAACAAAAACTCATTATTTGACAAAAACTGCTGAGAAAACTAGAAAATAGTGCAGCAGAAACTAGGTACAGACCAATATCTCACACCACATATCAAGATAAGGTCAAAATGGGTAGGTGATTCACTGAGAAAGAATGGTATCATAAGCTAATAAGGAGAGCATGAAATAGTTTACTGGTCAGATCTATAGATAAGGGAAGAATTTAGGACCAAAGAAAATATAGAGGGAATTACAAAATGTAAAATAGATCAAATTTTGATTATATAAAATTCAAAAGTTTTTGCACAAACAAAACCAATGCAATCAAAATTAAAAGAAAAGCAGAAAACTGGGGGAAATTTTTGCAACAATTACCTCTCATAAGGGCCTCATTTCTCAAATATATAGAGAACTGAGTCAAATTTGTAAAAATACAAGTCATTTCCCAATTGATAAATGGTCAAAGTATATGAAGAGGCAGGTTTCAAATGAAGAAATCAAAGCTATCTATAGTCATATGAGAAAGTGCTCTAAATCACTAACTGAATAGAGAACTGCAAACTAAAACAACTCTGAGGTACCATCTCATACCTATCAGCTTGGCTAATATTACAAAAAAGAAAAGTGATGGATACTGGAGGAGATGTGGGAAAACTGGGGCATTAATGCATTACTGGTAGAACTGTGAACTGATCTATCCATTCTGGAAAGCAATTTTGACTATGCCCAAAGGGCTATTAAACCGTGCATACCCTTTGAACCAGCAATCCCACTGCTAGGTTTGCAAACCAGAGTCATCAAAAAAAGGGAAAAGGACCTATTTGTACAAAAATATTTATAGCAGCTCTTTTTGTGGTGACTAAGAATTGGAAATCAAAGGGATGCCCATCAATTGGGGAATGGTTAAACAAACTATGGCATATAATTGTGATGGAATATTATTGTGCTATAAGAAATGACAAACAGGATGATTTTAGAAAAATCTGGGAGCAGCTAGGTAGCGCAGTGGATAGAACACCGGCCCTGAAGTCAGGAGGACCTGAGTTCACATCCAGTCTCAGATCAAACACTTGACACTTATTAGCTGTGTGACCCTGGGCAAGTCACTTAACCCCAATCGCCTAAAAGTTAAAACAACAACAACAACAACAACAACAAAACAACAACAAAAAACACAGAAAAACCTGGGAAGACTTACATGTACTGATGCAAAGTGGGTGAGCAGAACAAGAACAACGTTGTACACAGTAACAGTAATACTGTATGATGAAGACCTA
>NW_020954589.1:16388300-16402418 GCF_900497805.2 Vombatus ursinus | reverse complement strand
TGAATGACTTAGCTATTCTCAGCAATACAATGATCTAAGACAATCCCAAAGGACTAATGATTAAGCATACTATTTGCCTCCAGAGAAAGAATGGACATTGTTTGAATACAGACTGAAGCATGCTATTTTTCACTTTCTTTCTTCCATTCTTTTTCTTTTATTCAAATCTTCCTGTACAAAATGACTAATATATAAATGTTTTACATGACTGCACATGTAACCTATATCTGATTGCTTACCATCTCAGGGAGGAGGGAGAGACAGAATTTGGAATTCAAAACTTTAAAAAATGTTAAAAAAAATTTAACATGTAATTAGGAAAAAATAATATGTGTGTGTGTATGTATAGTAATGCATCAAATATTAGATTATGGCTACTGTATCTATATAATGTGATAGAAGAGTTTAAGATTATAGCAAGATTTAGAACTGTTTTAATGTAAGAAGTTTCACTAAATGGAACAACATATTAGTCAAAACAATGTCATGTGCATAACATAATTATCAGCGTACATAAAAGTAGTTGATTGGCTCACTGATCCGTCGGTAGAGCTGCCTCACCCACAGTATCTTTCCTGCTACAGGAGGCATGTTTCTGGCAAGGGGAGGGTCTTCTTTGTAAGCAAGATAAAGCTATAATTTAAAAACTGCTGTCAAATATATGATGGTAAACACAATGGTATATGTTCATTTTCCCACTGTTAAACCAATATACATTTATGGTAGCTACCACCAGAGAGTGGAACATCATGGCCAATAACCTGCTGCTCAATCACAACTATGCCATAATACGTTTTCTTGTCTACCTCCCACCTACACATACATACATGTTTCCACACCATACTCAATTCTGAGGAAGAAATAAAAGAGAGAGCACCTGGTTACAATGAATCTACGATAATCTTTCTCAATATTACACATTTCTATGGGCAAAAATACCAAAATGGCTCCCGTGGAACAAATCAATTCTCATGGGTAGTAAGGAGTTATACAACTAATTGCCCTGAAGAATTATTTTGGGTCTAAAAGCTAAATGGTATCAAAGATTTTCAAAAGAAATATTTTTATATGAACATATTATTTCAAGTTTCAAATCTGAACAAAATGTTTACCTTTTTTGTAGATTCAAGTTCAGTAGCATAAAACTGAAGAATGCGCTGAATCGTATGTGCAATTTCTAATTGAAGGCATGGGATGTTCAACTTTTGAAATCTAAAATCAATTGAAATGGAATTATTTCATGAATTATATGATTACTACTTAACTACTGATGAAATATATTTAAGAATTTGTTGTCAGAATTGAACTGACCTAAATTTATTAATGCATTTAACACATGCTCATAATTTGAATGCATGTATCAACCGTACATCTAAAAAATTATGTTCAGGAAGCATTAGAGTTATAGGATTTATGGCAAAAATGCTGCCACCGAATAACCACAGCAGTCAAAGAAATCAATCTCTAATAGTAGGTTTTGCATCGAGGTGGTATGGTAGATAGTGTTGGACCTGACATCAGGAAGCCTTAGGTTCAAGTACAGCCTCAGTTACTTACCAGCTGTGTGACCCTAGGTAAGTCACTTAACCTCTATCTGCCTCAATTTCCTCATTTACAAAAGAGGAATAATAATAGCACTTACCTTCTCAGATTGTTGAGAGGACAAAATGAAAAGCCCTTTGCAAATCTTAAAGCTCTACAAAAATGCTAGGTATTTATAATAATGATTAGGATCTTCATGCTTTCATAACATTTTTACTTTTTAAAAGAACCTCTAAATATTATTTTATCTGAAAACCAGCCCCTTGAGGTAAGTTATAAGTTATACTCAATTTACTGAAAAAGAAAATGACTTCAGGATTGTGACTTGCTCAAGGTCAAGTAGCTCATCTAGGGTAGAGTAAGGACAAAAAAACCTAGATCTAATCTCTAAGGTAGTTGCTCAGAGCAGTTGTTGTGACCATTGGGGAGAATTTTAACAAGAACAATGAAACTATTCCCTTTGGCTCTTATTCCTCCCTCACTTGTCCCTCCCACCCTGCTACCCTTGACTTGTTCATGTGATTATTACAGAGCTGCCAACGGCCTGTTCTGGTTGGCTCTGTGGGGAAGAGCAGAGAGTTGTAGGAACTTTCAGCAATAAAATGGAAAATATATGGGATCTGCTTGCTCTGATTTTACTATTAGAAATAGTAGCCCTTTTTTTCTGCTGCTTTTCTGCTCTTTTCAGCCACTCTTAACTGTCATATCCAGAGGGTGAAGATCCCAGTTCACTCCAGCCAGGACACCATGAAATGAACTTCTGAGAGGGGAAGAACTTTCCTTCCCTGTTCCTTCTCTTTTATTTCAGCTCCAAGAAATGGGCCTAGGGGTATTTGTTTCTGTTTTGTGTTGTTTGTTCTCATTTTCAGATGCTGGAGGCGATCCTCATGGACCCAGTTCAAGCCATAGTGACCTTGGAGTCAGGATTGCAGGTAGGGTGTACAATTGGGAGACTAGCAGGGAAGCCTTAAAAAGCCAGGGTATCTAGGATGTAAGCCTGAAAGGGTTTTTCGACTAGAAACTGGGACTGTGCTTTATAGGAATCAAGCTGAGCTATGCACCTAAGCTGTTTTCTTTCCCAGAGACAGATGCCGAGAGGGAGGTAGGACAGATCGTGTGTCACATGTGTTGGGTAATTAAGTTTGTATGTTTGTGCTTATATCTTGGAAGTAAATATTTCTGTGTGAGAGAAAAGAAGGAAAGAAGAAAGGAAGGAAAGAAGGAAAGGGGAGAGAGAAAGAAACTGTATCAGCTATCAAGCTGATCAAAAATTATTTGTCTCCAAAGTAGTATATAAGGAATCTGCTTTAAATATATGAGTAATTTGGATTATATGGTATAAAAATAATATTCAGTATAAGACACCAAAAGTGTATTTACTGTCTTTTTTATATTAGGAAATCCCCTTCCAAAACTGTTGATGAAAAAGATAACATGTTATATTATGTTTTTTTCTGGATAATTACTAACCATAACTTTCTGAAATTCTTATTATAGAGAATGTCATGATTATGATAACTGAACTTAGACTTCCAAAATTAAGACTGTTTCATTTACATAGTATTTTAAATTATGTTATCTTTAAATTATTAATAAATACCGCTGAAGTTGGTGAAGAGCATGTTGAGAAGACAAGATTTTCCCAAAAATACTGCTCATGAAGTCTTGTATTTGTACCTACGATGAAATATTAATACTTGAACTATGTAATATTATATATTATGGCAAATATTCATTTTGTGATCAACAATGATTACTGTTATTTATAACATTATAGTACTTCTAACAGACTCCAAGTTACTTTAAATGTAGCTACCAATACCAGAAGCCATATAGGAAGGACTCTTAAGAGACAAGGAGAATCCTGAAAATAAAAGGTTAAAGTACTAGAAACCTTTCTAACTTCATTGTGTCTTGTGTCCCTCTGTAAGATTTTGCTTAGCATCACATCATGGACTTTAAACTGCTAGAAATAATATTTTGACACAATGTCACTACATAACCATAGTTAAATGTAAAATTATAGAAAATGCAAGTAAAACTAATTATCAATAAGCATATATTAATACACCAAAGATCTCTTATTTCACTGGTCTGGGAATTCTCAATTCAACTAGGACTTAAATAAGAGAAATGTTTTACTCTTAGAGAGGTTCAGTGGTGCAGTGGATAGAGTGCTGGCCCTGGAGGCGGGAAGACTCATTTTCCTAAGTTCAAATCTGGCCTCAGACACTTACAGACACTGTGTGACCCTGGGTAAGTCACGTAACTGTTTGCCTCAGTTTCCTCACTTGTAAAATGAGCTGGAAAAGGAAACAGCAAACCACTCTAGTATGTTTGCCAAGAAAACCCCAAATGGGGTCACAAAGAGTCAGACATGACTGAAAACAACTGAACAATGAAGTGTTCAGCAAACCTGGGTCTTCCTAACTCTAGTGTCTACTGCTTCTCATAAATAAATGTTGTTTCTTTTTTAAAAATTTTGTTTTATTTTATTTTTAGTTTGGATTCTTTCCCTACATATGTTATTTCTATTACATTCAACTTCATAGAATGAAAGCTAATAGATTTTGGTAAGTCAATGTAAATAAAATCATTTCCTTTGCAATACTTAGTATTTCTTGAGAGTAAAAACGAATTCATTAGCAAACAGATTTTTCAGAAGATGTGTTAGTCCTACACCACAAGATAATCATAACTAGCAAATTCTAGTGCCAGGAGTTAATAGTCTCCAAATTTCAGAGAGCCCGTTGTTGTGAGGAGAGACTGTGTTATTTTTTAATTTATTTACTCACTTTAAAAATTGTTATCATTGTTTTTGTTTTTAAATATATTATAAATTATATCTATAAAATATGACATATATGTTTTATATATATATATGTATATAGTTTAAGTCATTTCCCCTTAATTTCCCCCCAAAAAACTGAAGTCTTCTTTGAACAACAATGAAAAACTGGAAAAAAAATACAACTGACAAAGCAATCCCTTATGATAGTATATACTGTATTCCATATCCATAAGCCCTTCCCCTTATGCTAAGGTATATTTTCTGATCAATTCTCCAAGAAAAAGATTGTTTATTATAATTAACTGAAATTTAAGTATTTTGATATTATTATTTAAGCAATTATAGTCACCAGATATAATTTTTCTTGGTTCTATTTTTTTTTTTTTACTTTTTCACTTTATACAAATCCTCCCATGTTTCACTGAATTCCTCATGTACAAAGTGAGACCATGTTCTGCTCACTGCTGCCAGCTTCTGTTACAGTGTGCAAACTTCAAACCTGTTAGTAATGGAGCAGAATCAGAGAGCATTTCATTAAACTTGAGGACTAATACAACAGAGTTATCTTGATGATAGTTCTCTAGGGCTGCTGTCCAAAAGAGCCACTAGCAAGAATCACAAAAGACTGAGAACCTTGCTTCCAGAAATAACTGAGAATAGAGAGAATTTTGCAGTGACATATAAGGATAAATTATATTTGTCCTTTGATCTTGCACAAAAAACTGCCATGTCAAAAGGAGAAGATGATCTCCCTCCTTAAAAAGAGAAAATAACAAGGCTTAAGGAATACCTCTCCATTTGAGAGGTAATTGAAGAATGAAGTTTTCCTTTTAAAAAACTAGAAGATAAAAGGATTTGATGAAGGAAAGTGAATCCTGATATATGTTAGGAGGTTGGTGGTGGAAGAATGTCACAAGAAGAGATACAAAAAGATGAATGCTAAATATTTTAATCTAAGTAATAGATATGAGAAGTTTTCATGGTAATCCTCCCAAAGAGAAGGGCACAGTACCTTCTGAAGAGAAAACATCTGTTCTTCAAGAAATAATAATATGAAACCACAATTAGGCAACAAACACTTATTAAACATGAAGTATGCGCCAGACACTGTGTGAAGCACTGGGGATAAAAATACAAGCAAAAAAGCAGTCTCTCCCCTCAAGGATAAATTACTCAATCTAATGGGAGAAAGATAATACATAAAAAGGCAGAGAGAGGGGCAGTGAAGTGGTGCAGTGGATAGAGTGCCGGCCCTCAAGTCAGGAGGACCTGAGTTCAAATCCAGCCTCAGACCAAACACTTAACACTGACTAGCTGTGTGACCCTGCGCAAGTCACACATTGCCTAAAATAAAATTTGCCTAATTGCCTAAAAATAAAAAAAAATAAAAGGGAGCTAGAAAGGAGGCAAAAGTGGGGAGAGCAGCATAGTAGCCATATCCATAGAGTCAGAAGCACAGCCAGGAAAGGAATGAAGGAGGGTCAACCTGGGCCATCCCCAAAACAGAGGTGACAGAGCAAAGGTAAGTTCCTTGATGAGAAGACAGCTAAGTCACAGTAGCAAATTCTGCAGATGGTAGGTGTTATTAGGGGAAATACCATTCAATAAAGACAAAGAAATGAGCACAGTTGTAGTTGATGACTCCCAACTAAGAAGCAGCTGCTTGTCAGTCTGACAATGACAATGGACAGGCCTGATGTCTTCTTGGGACATTCAACCATGACATTATACTCTTCCAAGACTGGTCAATCTGATGACTGCTACCCAGTTCTGGTAATTCATGTGAGCAGAGTGTTTTAATCAATATTGATGACCAAAGATAATGCTTTGGAATAGAAATAAAGATTTGGAAAGTAAACAGCTAATTAAGAAGGCATTATCCAAGCAAAGCTTTTAAATTTCTAGGTGACAGCTCAGAAATACAGGAATGACAGGTTCTTGGTCAAGGATGTTGGGCAACTACCAAGGACTGATGAAATATATTTACCTGGTTTCTTGAGAATCTACCTAATCAAAAGAGCTTTAAACTAAAAGAGAAAGAGGAGAATAAAAAAGGCTAGATAGCCAATCATAAGTGGAAGACAATGCTACCCAGGACTGATCACAAGCATAAGGAGCTGAAACTTTCCCTTGCTCTCTAACCAATTTATAGAATGATATCTGAGGACAGATCCTGCCTGACTATGCCTACCCTACAGCTACTGGGGCCCTAGTAATTTATCTACTTTTAATTCCCCAAACAGTTATCTCTTCCTAGTAAACCTGCATCATTTATTTTTTTGGCATTTTCCTCTTCTTTCAAGTCTTATTTGTTTATACCCATGTGATGGGTTCTGTCACTAGATAAAGATAAGCTCACTTTTATTGCATTCAGAGTGTTTGTTATAAAGCCTATGGATAAGGGGAAAAATTCAGTGACTGAGACTTTACAGAGTGAATTGGAGGGCAGAGAGGTCATTCTCTTCCCAATCTTCCCTAATCTTGGGGTTCTGAGGTGTATTGACTTTCATTAATAATCAGCACTAAAAAAGGGCACAATGTGAACCTGTGGCACCACTGCCCTGGACTTAAAAAACAGAATGGTGAACTTAGACTGAGGCCTTCAGTGATTCCTAAGGGCTTCAGATGAACAACAGATAAAGACTTGTGAGTACTTCTATAACAAATTCTTTTATCCATCAGTGACAGTGAAATTACCACATCTGAATTCTCACACCACTGTCCCCATGCCATTGCTTGATAAAGCAGAAATGGCACTGAAGAAAATAAATTCAGGAAAGAATAGCTGGAGTAGACCAACCAAGCAGACACAAAGAGGTCTGTGGTTAAGATGATACAATTTTGAGAGTTGAAAAAATTTCTTAAAGTGGAGTGGACTTGGAAAAATATCATACTTTAAAACATACTTATGACTCAGAGACTATAATACAGCCAATTCACATACCTACTTCTTCTATTTTATAAAATTTTTATGAGAATCTGCACACACAAATGGAAAGCATCCTAAATAATGATATAAGAAGAGAAGTTGCAGGTTACATTCAATAATGTAAAGAAAAACAATGAAACTCTGATCAATACAGTGACTAAGGGTGATTTCACAGAACTGATGCAGAAGCACAACTCCTGCCTCTTGGTATAGAGAGGTGATAGGCTACAGGTGCACAGTGAGGTATACATTTTCAGGTAATGGCCAATGTGTTGATTTATCCTGCTTCACAGTATTTATTTATAAAAAGAAATAGTTCTTCTTAGAAGGGGGGTATTATTTGGAATAGATAACAATTTTTTTCCAAGAGTATAAATAAAACATTTTTTAAGAAACCAAAAGTTGAAGAATATTCTTGCCTCTTTACGTCTTTCTGGAGAGGGGAATGCATTCTATCCATAGCCCAAAAGGTGAGATACAAGCTGCCTTACAGACTCACTACATTATTTTTAGGGTTCTCTTGACATTCTCCCTTTATCCACAGTTGTCTACTAAAAGCACACCATAGCAGCTTCAAGAAGGCAGTTGGCTCATTCTCAGACTAAGAATTTGGACATAGACATTGAGGAGTTTTATTTTCCCTATGATCCAGGAGGATATATTCTAAAAGCTATATAAACATGAATCAGAAGGATACAATTTACAATTACAAATACAATTACAATACAATTATTACCATGGGGCCACCTGCCTAGGGTATGAAACAAATTAGGTTGACACCTTAATAAGTAAATAAGAATGTTTAAAATAGAAACTTAAAATATGACCTTAGTACTATATTTCTTCAGGCTGCCAGCAGTACTGAAATACATACAGCTCTTTGTCATTTGTGAATGTATAAAAAGGTGGCTGAAATTTTTAATTACCCAATAAGCACTGGTCAGATTGACAGATATTTCTTACCTATTTTAAGTGATATGTTTGCCCTAACTTCACGGTTTATGAAAGAACAAATATATGAGAGTCTATTATTACATTTATCTTTACTATATTAAAAACAACATAGAATTATTACTTACCTCTAAGCCATTGATTTTTGTTGTAAAGTCTAAGAAATCTGCTTCAAATTCTATCCTCCGTGGGTCTAGAGTATCATATTGCTTTTTCTTAATACCCTGGTATATGTTTTTGAATTTTATTGCCATGATATCTATTCCTTCTATGGTAGAATTATTCAAAGCTGAATAAGTTTGCACAATTGTAATCATTTCTGTAATCTTTAAAAGAAAATTGGTTGTTTCATTATTAAAAAAGAAATACTAGTGTTAATAATCCTTTTAACCTAAATTTCTTACATTGAGTCATTCATTGAAGATATTAAATAATAAACTTTCATAGAATAATGTAGCAGGAACAGACCAGACAAGATTAATCCAAATTTTTTCTGCAAGTGAATCACTGTATTTATGGCATCCAAAATGTCTGACTTTCTTATATATTCAAAGACAGAAATGCCATAACTATGAAGCCTGTTTCTAGTCACTCTGTCAACAACAGATATATTTTAGAAATATAGAGCATCATCCCTCCTTCTTAAATTTCCAGAAACTATGAGAGGCAACATGATAAAATGGAAAACATGCTGGATCTGATCTTAAGATCAAAGATTCAGAGCTGGAAGGGTCTTAGTGGTCACTGAACACAACAGTCCTCTTTTCACAGAAGAGGAACTGAAGAAACTAAGGCCCAGAAGGGTTAAATGACTTGACTAGCATCACATAGCTAGTAAACATGTGAGGCAGGATTTAAACTCAGGTCTTCCTGACTCTACTTCCAGTTATCTCCACTATGCTACCTGGCTGGAGTTAGAACACTTGAGTTTGAACCCCAGTTTTGCCACTTATTACCTGTATGACTTTGGGGCAAATCACATGACCTCTCTGGTTAAATGAAGGAGTTGGACTAGAGATCCCTTCTGAGATCCAGCTCTAAATCACCTAGAAAACTAATTTCAAGAACTTCATCATTCTTCAAGCTTCCTATTGTGATTATAGAAATAGAAACTGGACCTGTGAGGATTTCACTATTATATGGAATTTCCAGACCACTGAATTTCTCTACCCAGGGTGGTCAGCACCTTCTCTATAACTTCTATTCTTAGGTCATTGACTAGAACACTGAAAGGCTAAGGAATTACCCAAGGTCACACAACCAGTGTGTTTCGGAGGCAGACCTTGAACACAAGTCTTCCTGGCTTCATGGTCAGTTCTCTATCCACTATAATTCTTAGAGTTTGGACTAATATACTATATTAACAGATTCTCTACTTCCTATGACCATTAGAAGAATTGATGAAAAGTCAATTTAAGTGTTGTTACGACATCTTAAGTTTTCCTTTGGAATGATTCATGCAATTGTATTGTATAATGAATGCTGGGCAATGATCATATTAATCAAAATTACCATCATCTACATAATTATAACTTGGTATATTGCAATGTATATACTAGATTACAGAAGAAAAATCCTATAAAATGCCAGCAATATAGATAGATAGACAGACAGATGGATAGATGGGTCAATCAATCGATCTACACATCTGTATATTGACATATAAACCCATATATATATACACACATACACACATACACACACATATATCTATAAAAGCAGTATTAAAATGAAAGCTATCCCTGAATTACACTATCAAGATTATAAATGAATTCTATGTTATCTTATCCTAGTTTATCCTGTCTGTCCTATCCTATTCTACTCTACTGAATAAGCATTTATTAAGTACTTATTATATGCAAGGCACTTTTCTAGATACTCAAGATTTGAAAACAAATGACATTAAACCCTAAAAAAAAAAAAAGAAAAAGAAAACTGAATCAAGAAAACAATATTACTCTAAGCAATTAAAAGACAAGAGCAGCGCTAATACGACCTTAAACTAGACCAAACTTAAAATTTATGTTGTACTGATCATGTTTATCCTTCTGTGAGGCTACAATTTGGACTTGCTGAAGAAACTACATCTAATTTCTTGAACGAGTTCATGCACATCATCTCTGAACCACACATTATGCTGCAGCTTATAAACTTACCTGGCAACAGATCTGCCTGAATTTTTCTGTGCTCCTTCAGCTACTACAACTAATGGGTAAGAGCTCAACTGTTCTGGCCTGTTTCTTATGAAGCTGATGATAAGTCCATTAGCAAGAGCTTTAGGCCATGAAACATTAAGCTCTTCTCACCTTAACCTTCAAGGGCTACAGACTTCTCTGCTATCCTCTGCTCCTTCAATCAATCAATAAGCATTTATTATGATCCTACTACGTGCCAGGCACCGTGTTACACAACAAGAATACAAACACAAAGAATGATACAATCTTTACTTTCAAGGAGCCTACATTCTAGAAGACACATCCATATACAAATACATGCAGAATATAAAGAGAATAAATACAAAGAAATACAAGGTCATTTGGGAGGGAGAACACCAGCAGTAAGGGGTATCAGGAAAGGCTTCATGTAGAACAAGGTTGTTAACCTTCTTTCATGACTCAAAGAATGGAAGTGTTTTTGACAGAAACAAGTTTGAAAGAGGAGTAGGTTTGGGGGAAAACATAATGAGTTCTGTTGTGGACATGATGAGTTTGATATATCTCTGGATAGCTACTTTGAAATGTCCAGTAGGCAATTGGTGATATGGGACTAGAGCTCACAGGAGAGACTGGAGATAGATATACAGATCAATGAGTTATCTGAATAAAGTTAATAATTAAATCTATGAAAGGTGATTAAATCACCAAGAGAGAGAATTTTTTCAAAAAGAAGAGGTCCCAGAATAGAACTTTGGGGATGGAGAGGAGGTGGATGAACCTGAGTATTGTGAATTTGAGGGGAAACACGTTCTCCTCAGATAAAGTAACTTCAGAAGTCAAAGAAACAGAGCTAATCCTCAGGCTGTATTTTATTTCCCTCTTTAAAAGTCACAACGGGATGAACTTGACTGATTTCATCTTGAAGAAGGCTCCACTTGTTTAGATATTTACCGACAAAATGGGATATTTTGGTAAGACTAATCACCAAGAAATGTATTTTCCCACAGGAACAAACCTCATTTTTAGCAACTTTTGTGACCCCAAGGCTTGCAAACTTCCCTCATTTCCATTCTTTGGCAAACTGCTGCTAACTGACTATATATTCTAAACTGGTCTAAAAAGCTATAAACACCCTGGCTATACTCTAAGAAGCTAAAGTTACTATCAGAAAGCAGTCTTCCTTGGTGCACTGCTAAATGTTTTTCAATCAGTCTGGCTTCTGCTTTTGAACTCCAGTCACTCAGAACTCAGAGTGAACGAGATTCTCCCTGGGCTGTCATGAAACGCAGGCTGGGCACCAGGAGTAAGGAACAGTCATACTTACGGACTAAGGGTTAAATATGAAAGATAATCCAGAGCAAAGGATGCTGAGAAGTGGATAAACAAGCAGAAGAATACCTAAGAA
Organism: Vombatus ursinus; assembly: GCF_900497805.2. Taxonomy (NCBI): domain Eukaryota; kingdom Metazoa; phylum Chordata; class Mammalia; order Diprotodontia; family Vombatidae; genus Vombatus; species Vombatus ursinus. Next base: position 16,390,644 of record NW_020954589.1, on the reverse strand, counting down.
CCCTAACCCTAATCCTAACCCTAACCCTAGGAGACAGTAGTGTTATAAAAAACTCAAAGAGCTGTCAAGAGCAACACCCCCGCCCAAAACACAAAGTTAACAGTGATTTTATGTGGACAATGTAGAAAAAAATATCGATTGTACATCAAGCAAATATTTAAGTACTTCCTGATTTTTCTAACTCACAATGGCCAACTCATCACAATTATCCCACAATCTTTATCATTATCCAAATCAGCCTGGTCTCATTCAAGGGCAGTCACTGCAATTCACCTAACTGAACACTGCCAACAAGAGCTAAAAAGCTATTGCCTAACAAGAAAGACAAAGGGAAGAATAGGATGAGAAAAAGAATATATAAAGAGGACAAAGGGGTGACATAACAAGAAGTAGATCCTCATAGCATAAGTAGTAAGCAACAACCCTCCCCACAAAAAAGATTAGCACAGTGACTACCAGCTTCTTACCTTCTCTAGTCTTTTACAGAAGGCTTCAAATTTACCAAATATGTACATTTCTGAAACTTCAAATGTTTTTTCCCCCAAGGCTTCCAAAATCTGCTTTCTTGTTTTATGAAAAGACTTCTGATATTCCTTGAAAAGGAAAATGCAGTCCTATAAGAAGAAAAGTATAAAAGTAAAACTGGTGAGCTTTTACGTGAGTTTCCCTACGGATTTCTCTCCTGTCATTAAAAAAAAATGTCATAAATCAACTCATCCCCTCAGAGTCCTCTCTGTATTATTTTTAAACTCTGTCCATATGAGAAAAAAAATTCTGTTTTAATCTTTTGCTCACTTCCTCTTCATCTCTATTTTTACGTTATTGTTATGAAATTCTGACATTAAACGAGTCCATCTATCATGTACCGTCTAAGGTGATCAAAATCTCCAAGAAACCCAAAACTTAGGACCACAGTGCCAACCTGACGCCCACTCAGCAGTCCTCCACATCTCTGGAGTTTATAGTACCTGGATACCGACACTATGAAGCTGCTGAAAGCTTCTTGGATAGATCGCAGTCCCAATCTGAACCACCCAAAGGCAATCTCAGGTGAAAAAAATGGACAGTTTGGAAAAATAAATTTTACTATGATTTCCAAAAACTATATAATAGTAAAATTTTTGAAAGATAAAATAATATAGCACAAAGAGAGGGAGAGTAAAGGGAGAGTCAGGACACCTGGATTTCAGTCTATCTCTATCACTAACTTTGTGACCTTAGGCAAGTCATGTAACCTCTTTCTGTTCCTCTTCTGTTTGGTGTGATTAGACAGGATTAGATTGGATTTAATGAACCGGGTGTTTATTTTTTCTCGGATTCTTTTTCAAAAATGAGGGATTTTTAGCATCTAATTAACATTGTGGAAGACAGAAATTCTAGAAAATATAAATACTTTTTTTTTTTACTATAATGCTTATGGTGTTCTGTTATTAAGTATTTGCTTATTTTTCATGAAGGAAATTAAGAAAACAATTCCTTAAGTGTTTGGTAGCTTCATAAAATGTAAAAATGTAACATTTAAGAATACATTTAAGTACATTTAAGAATAAATTAAATGAGTAGATTAATAATTAATGCATAAATAACTTTTAAAATTTAAATACAATTGTAGGTAATAATTTTACGATCAAATCAAATTTATACACACACATACATATATATATATATAAATGCTAATGTTCCTAAAACAGAATAGTTTTAGAACTATGAAGAATACTTACAAAAAAAAGAATTAGTTCACATTTTTTTATTTTTCCCTGGTAGTCATGGTGACAGGTAGGTAAGAAGTAAAGTTCAGGCTGCAGTAATTGATGCAGGGACACAATCTCTTGCATTTTTTATGGGGGGAAAAGGAATATATACGCTAGGGAGGGCCAGGTTCACATTTATTGCAAATTCTCCTGAAAGATTCTTTATAAACAGCACCTCAGATTCTAGCTGTGAAAGTAAGTGTTCCAGAACATAATCAATGTTCTAAACATGAGATTGATTGGAGCAACTGAACATGCATCATGAAAGAAAAATCTCGCCTATCACCCCCACTTTTGGAAACATGTTCTCAAAATCCAAACTATTTTGCGTGAAATTGGAATGAGTTACCCCAGTTTAGAGGCAATACAGTAGAGTCAGTAATTTTAATATTCAGGCAGCTAGGTGATGCAGTGGATAGCACTGGACCAGGAGTCAGGAGGAACAAAGTTCAAACCTGGCCTCAGATACTAACTGTGTGACCCTGGGCAAGTCACTTAACCTTATTTGCCTCAGTTTCCTCATCTGTAAAATGAGCAAAGAAGAAATGGCAAACCACTCCAGCATTTTTGCCAAGAAAATCTCAACTGGGGGC
>NW_020954589.1:16378672-16388146 GCF_900497805.2 Vombatus ursinus | reverse complement strand
CCAGCCTCAGACACATAACACTTACTAGCTATGTGACCCTGGGCAAGTCACTTAACCTCAATTGCCTCATCAAAAAGCCAAAAAAAAAAAAAACCACAACTAGGGTCATGAAGAGTCAGACACAATTGACCAACATAATAGCAACAACAACAACAACAGTAACAACACTTTTAATATTCTCTTGTGACCTGGAGTTCTTCAAGCATGGTAAACCCAACTGTTGGGAAATGAAAATCTCTAAGTTGCAGGGAAGGTACCAATATGAATGGATAGAGGAAATTTCTCACCAGGAGGTACTCCCTATACTGATGAAACAATAGGTCCAGTTAAAAAAAAAAAAAAGGTTTTCTTTATCAGGATAATGATGACATGGCTAGCTTATGCCCTCAGGAATTATCATGAACTTTTAGCTTCTAAACCCTTGGATAATTCTGAATTCTAACAACTCTAGTCAATCAATGAACAATTATTTTTTAAATGCCTACTGTGCACCTGGTGTTGTGTTAGGCACTGCAGATACAAGTACAAAAAATGAGATGATCCCTACTCACAATGAGTTTACACTCTAATGGGAAAGAGAACAGGTACATACAAAAATACATACAGTATAAAGTTAATAAAAATAAGCATGTTCTATAGTTTGGGAGGGAGGGCACTAGAAGTGTGTAGGGGCTAGCGGGTCAGGAAAGGCTTCATGCAGAATATGGTGACTGAAAGAGAGGAATTCTGTGAGACAGAGATGAGAAGGCATGTTTTCCAAGCATGAACATTAAGGGTGGGGTATTGAGTGTAAGGAACAGGAAAAAGGCTAATCTGACCTGATAAAAAGTGTAGGAGGGGAAGTAATGTCCAATGAGAATGGAAAAGTAGATTGGGACCAGCTTGTAGGAGGTTTTAAAAGCTAAACAGAAAAGTTTGTGTTTCATTCTAAAAGCAACCAGAAGCCACTAGAGTTCAATGAGTAGGGTAGTGACATGGTCAGATACATGATTAAGGAAAATTACTTTGGTAGCAACATAGAGGACATACTGTAACGGTGACAGATTCAAGGCAAGGAGTCCAGTTAGGAAGCTATCCTCTGGTGACCAAGGCTTGAACTAAGGTGGTAGCTATGTGAATAAAAAGAAGAGGTCAGATATGAGAAACATTTTGCAAGTAAATGGCAAGATTTGGCAACTAAGTGGATATGCATGGACAATCAAGGATAATTCTGAGAATACAAAACTGAGATAACTGGAAAAACAGAGGTAACTTTAACAGAAATAAGGAAATTTGGAAGAGGAAAGGGAGAAAGATAATGAGTGAGTATTGTTCTAGACGTGTTGAATTTAAGAGGTCGCTAGAACATTCAGTTTGAAATAAGTGCCTTAACACTTTGTCAGAATAGTAACTGTACAGTTCTCTTCTTGTCCTGACACTTTAATTAACCTATCCTATTGCCATCCAAATACCAGTATGCCAATAATTCTGAATTAGGCACACTTCAATTTCCATCAGTTTCATGAAGCTACCAATTAACCTGACAGCCTTTTCTAACTCCCATTCTTCCTTACTACCTGATCACATCTAAGTGTCTCAAGATGGCAAATCTATGGGCCAGCTAGGTGGAGCAGTAAATAAAGCTCAGGCCTTAGAGTCAGGAGGACCTGAGTTCAAATCCAGCCTCAGACACTTAAAACTTCCTAGCTGTGTGACCCTGGGCAAATCACTTAATCTCAATTGCCTCACCAAAAAAAAAAAAATTAAATCTATTTTCCATATTTTATTCTCAACTCCTTTCTACTCAAATTTTCAGGTGTATAACTAACAATTTTTATGTTTAAAATAAAGATACTAAATTTCAAAAGTTGGGGGAAGGGGGTTAAAATGTAAAAGGAAGTTTACCCCAAGGGTCCAAGTTAGTAGAGGATAGAGAACATCTCAACACTAAATCATCAAACTGGTTTATGACTCCACTAAGAAACAAGAAAGTATTTGCCAATACAGAAGTTTCACCTAGGATTTTCAGGTTTGGACTGAATTTCTGTGACATCAGTCAAGAGGTTTGGAATTAGGGGAGCCTCTCCCCTAAGCCTTGAATATTCCAGCACCATCAGTACACCCTAGTTATAGTATTGCCATAATCCCTTCTCCATTTCCATAACGAGGTTCCTAAAGGTCATGTCCACTTTATAAACCACAGTCATTTTTACTTCACTGACTTCCAAAAATTTTGAATAAGTTTTTTACACTCAAAAATTAAAGGTAGTAATAAAAGCAATGGTGGGGATTATATTATATCCCAAAATCATTTAAAGGCAAATTATTTTAAATAGAGTGCTTACAAAATATAAATAACTTAATTTTCATATCACTTAGTTTAGTGTTTACTTCAAAGCTAATAGGCACTCCATGCATAGAGAAAAAACATAGTAAAGAAATGGGTAATAAAATTTAGTTTGTGAAAATGTATTCATACTAACCTGGATTTTTTTTAATACAATTGGTGTTTCTTGTTCCCATACATGATTTGACCCTCCATCAGTAATATATGCTTTACATGCTGTCACCATTTGATTTGTTACCTAAAAACAAAAGGTAGCTACCGATTAAAAATGGATGTAATTTATAGATGTTTATAAGAATCATAAACAGCTTGGATAGAATGAAGATTGGCATGTTAATCAAATCTCAGAATACTAGAATGAATGGGACACCCTTGAAACCTGAGTTAAGTTTGTTCAAAATAAAAATAAATACTACATCATTCAGGAAGTAATAAATATATAGAAGTCATTAACTCCAAAAGATATATAGATTAAAAATATAAAAATTCTAGACAGGCACAAATGAATGAGTGAATGACAAAACCAAAATGAGCCACCAAGGAGTGACAGGTGGTTTTTAAGGAAATACTCATAACTTGTAAGGTTGACACTAAAAATAATTATGTTACTTCACCAAATGTCCTTGTTAGAGACAGAACATTGAGCTAGATAAAGCATAGATCTGATCCAATAAAGCATATCAGATCATTTGGAATTTTCCAACTAATCAAATACCAATGTATATCACCAATTTTATCATTGTAATTAGAATTTCAAGCATATCTTATCCTATTTCTTAGTAAAGGCAATTTTTACAATGCAACATACAACATTCTAAAGATTTGAAAAGTCATTTGCAAAGCAAGATCCGTACAAAAGTCCCAGTTAATGAGATCTAAAAATAGGCATTTTCTAATGTGGGAGTCTTTCTCCTATAAGACTACAAATGACAACACCTCAGGAACTCTCATTTAACAATCATTATCAATTTGAAGAAGACTGTGCTTTTGAAATACAAATGTGAGATGATATACATTTGGTTATGAGTCACTTTGGAGAGTACTGTAGACCAGGGAGAGCACTGTAGACTAGCAAGAAGCTGAAGAAGCCAAAGGTCATGTACAAACTACACCAGGAGAATTAATCACATTATTCAAAATGTTTACTGCAAATACAGAGGGGAAAGCAATCACTAAGATTTACTTGGGGAGTGCAGCCAACAGGCAATAAACAAAATACAACAAATACATATTAAGCCCTTACTACATTCAGAGCACCAGAGTTATTTATATAGAGAAAAAAAAAAACTAGGTAGGTCTTATCCTTGAAGAGTTTATTATCTACAAATCTTTGGAAAACTATCAGAGATGTTAGACTTGTCACTCTACTCCTCTTGGTCTCAGCCTATTCATTTGTAAAATAAGGGGAGAGGCTTTGACCTCTGGGACCATTTATTGAATATAACGTGACCTTTGAAGACAACTTATCCTAGAATCAACATGCCTTTTGGGACTGAGCCCTCAGGGGTCCTCTTAACTCAAAAAAGAGCAGTAAGCCAGGACTATTTGAGCCATACATACAATACAGAAAATGACAGATATTCACATAGTGAAAGATCATGTCCACTCTGGACCCAGGTCTAAAATATTAGAATGGAAAAAGTAGACGACTAGATCCTGGATAACATCACTGGTTTGATTCAAACAACAGAGTCCACATTAAAGATAAAAGAAACTCAATAAGTACCCATATGAAGATGCCAAGCCCTGCCAATCTATACCAGCAAGAAGATGAATACTCCAAGGTGCTTGCCATCACCTCGACCTTTGTATAAGGAGGTATGAGTCTTGAGCTCTAGCAAGCTCTCTGTGAAAGAAGCAATTCATCTGGTTTCCATGCTAGAAGTTGGCCAGGCTGACTTATTTATTATTTCTACCTCTACACACTCATCTCTTCAATAACATGATCACCAACCTAGTTCAGGTTTTCACTGCCTCTGGCCTGGACTCAGTTTCTTAACTAATCTCCATGTCTCTAGTCTCTTCTTTCTCCACACAGCTACATAAATAATCTACCTGTGGCATAGTCCAATGCATCCCTTCTAAACCCATTGTAATCCAGCTTTTGATCTCATATTCACCTGAAAATGTTTCCTCTAGTTACCAATCTCTTAATTGCTAAATCTTTTTATCACTTCTTCTTGACCCCTCTGCAGCCTTTAACACTGTTGATAACTCTCTTCTCCTACAGGGTCTCTCTCCTGAGCTCCAGATTTTTGTCACACTGTGCGCTCTTGGTTCTTCTCCTATTTGACTACTCACCCTCACCTCCTTTTGCAAGATCTTCATCCAAGTTGTGCCTGCTAAGTAGTGAGAAGTGATTGTTTATATATTGAAACACGTCAAGAATAATTTGCTGTCTGTATGCCAATCAATCACTGAAAGATGCTATGGCTCAGGAACAAAAAAAAGTTTTTTTCAATTGCTAAATGAACTAAGTTTTAAATTCAATGTGCAACTACAATGTAAGTACTAAATGAGAAGGAAACTATCATACTGGAATATTTATCCTATTTCACTGACACATTAATATGATTTTGAGGAAACTGCCAATGCAAATAGATGACAGCTATTAGTTTCCTTCACAAGTTACACATATATGATATTCTTCATAAACTTACCTTTATAAAAAGTGAGGTCATTCTTTCTGAAGTATTATAATACCTTGAAACACTATGAATCATTCGGATAGCATTAATCAAATTTTGTATTCCATGAGCCATGGAAACCTAAAATTTAAATTTTGAAGTAAATTACATATTCCAAACATTTTAGTCACAGAATAGCTGCTACAAACATGATGAATTTTCACATTATGCAAATAAATTCTTAGATTTATATCACAGTTTGTCAGAAAAAAAGCTTCTTTAACTCACCCAACTGAATAAAAAGATAAACAGATTCATGGAATTATTATAGAAATAATATTCAATTTATGTGCATTAACTGTAACAAATACACTAACATTCTGGTGACATTATAGAAGTGCATAATACGTGATTTCTTAACCAAAATAAAAAGACTAATTTTGCTTGTGTGTGTGTGTATATATAATATATATTCATAGACTGAGAGCTAGAATGGATCTTAAGAGGTTAGATGGTCCAACCCTCTCATTTTACAGATGAGGAAATGAAGTTAAATAATTTGCCAAAAGTCACACAAATAGTATATGACTAAGATAGGATTGGAACTCAGACTCTCAGTGTACTTTCCACTGATCCATTATATATCTTCCGGTTCTCAGATTTATCAACCTATATTCTCTGAATACTATTACTATGTCAGTTTGACTTTTCATTATTTAAGTGATTAAACAAATTACATATATTTTATCATCATGTTCTTCAACAGGGCTGTCAAACACACATTCCATGGGCAACATGGAGCCCACAACACTCAAGACTGTGGCTTAAATCAAATTAAAATGTAATTGGGAAATATTAACATAATAAATAAAAATACAGTAACATAACTAATATTATATTTTAAAACTAAGTCAATATGCAGGCCTGCACTACAAATTAGTAGCTATTATTTCTATTTCAAATTTGACACCACTGTTCTTTAACATTCTGGAATATGGAATTATTCAGAATAACAATTCCTTACTTTTACTAGCTTAAATTTTTTAAAAAGTCTGAATCTTAAAATATCTAAAACTTCATAACATTTAAACTTTAAGATAAAATTGAATCAGATAATCTTAGAGATAGAAAAGACTTTAGAGATCATGTAGCCCCACTCACTCATTTTTTCAGATGAGAAAACTGGGGCCCAGAGGGTTTAAATGACTTACATCCACATAATTGTATGTGGCAGAAGCAGAACTACACTTCTTGTGAACACTTTTCTTATTGTCACTTCACTTGTTTCATAAAAAGAATTCTGCAGATTAGACCACAAGTTTTATGACTCCTGATAGAGTTCTCCTAAAAGCAGCATGATTTGGTGGAAATATAGGGTTCATCCTTACTGGGGTCTTTAAGCAGAAGTTGAACGACACCTTATTGGGGATGTTATAGAAGGTATTCTTGTTCAAGTGTGAGTTGGACTAGATGACTTATGTGCTACCTTATAACATGTAGATTCGGGGCGGGGGGGAGGTCCCAACCATTAATAGTATTTTCTCTCAGAGATAGGATGCAGAATTCTATTGAAGTTCCTCTTAGGCTAGAGGCTAGGAATTTCTCTACCCTACCTCCAACCTACTATGTGTAAGACCCTAGGAATACTAATACATGGTCTCTACTCACAAGGATATAATCAACTTGTGGAGAAAGTAATATTCCTGAGTACTTAAATGTTTGTTGAATTTAATAAAGAATATAGGCAGCCCCCAACTTAAAAACAGATTGTGCTAAAAAATCTACTTGTGAGTCATTTGGAACTTGAAACAAATTTTCCTATAGAACCAATGTTAAATATGTGGTTAAGTTCTCAGACCAGCTTCCAAAAATCATAATATACCTAACATATACAGTGTACTACATAAATAGTACTACAGAATTTGACTGCTACTGGTCATAATGTTTTTACATCTAAGTGTCAGGGATACAAATCTCCCTGCTAAGGTAAAGTAAGAACTCTTCAGTTCCACATTACTAGTTCTTGTGACCTGCAGTTGCTGTTGAAGGGATAGAGACAAACAATTAGGAGGAATGGGTTTGAGATAAAGCTATGGAAGTAAGGAGTTGTGGGGAGCTGGGGAATCCTGATAATATAAATTCCCAGGTACCCTTGCTGGTTCCTTATTCAATCATTCCTTCTTGTTTCCTCTCCAGCTTTCAGAAATACGCCCATATGCTTCTCTTTCCACTGCTACCACCTATTGTTTCTGACCTAGTACTTCTCTCCTTTCCTGGTCCACTTCAGAATTGAGGACCTCTCATAAACTCAGAAAAGCAAGACAGGACAGTTCTCTGCGTGGTAAGAAGATAGAGGTGAGAAAGAGCTTACAGAAGCCACCACATAGCTAAAATTTATATAGCATTTTTAAGGTTTACAAAGTACTGTACATATGTTAAATTCATTTGATTCAAACAACAACCCTGTGAAGTAGATACAGTGCTATTACTACATCCATTTTACACAGGAAAAAAAGTGAAGCTGGAAGAGGTTAAGTGATTTGACTTATGTTAGCAAGTATCTGAGGTGGGATTTGAATTTGAATCTTCCTGATTCCAGCTCCAGTACTCTTAAAGCATCACCTACCTAGTTGTACCAGTAGAAGCAGAAAGAGGACAAGGTAAAAGGCATTAATGTCCTCTCATCCTACTATGACACCACCAGTCCTCTGTCACTTCACTTAGAATCTTAGAGGTAAAAGGGACCTTGGAAGTCATCGAGTGTCCAAGGACTTTAAGCATGAATCTCTGGTACAATAGTTCACCATCCAGCTTCTGCCTAAAAGCCAGCCTGTCCTGGCTGTACAAACTTCACCTGGAACTAACCTCAGTGAAAAGACCAGAAGAGAGGGAAGAGGAGAGAAAAAGCAGAAGAAAATTCAAGAGAAGTTTATGGTAGTTCCTTTGGGGCCACCAGAAGTTCTGGAGAAAGATATATAAGTCAAGGACTGCCTTTAAAAACCAGGATTTGCCACCTCCCCATATGTCTTCCTAGCCTAAGATGAAAATATGAATGATTAGAAAGATCAGTTATAAAATTTCACCAACAGTAATTATTGGTGACTACTTACTATATCACTATAAATTAACAAAACTAATTTTTTTACTTGTGGTTTATAGAAATCAGTTTCTCCTTTCATATGCTGTCCTTTCAATCTGCTACCAAATCCTACTGATTCTTTTTCCATGATATTATTTAAAGTCGCTCTATTCTCTCTACCATTTTCTATTACTTTATTTTTTATTGAAGTTTTTATTGGTATCTTTGCTTTTTATATCCTCATAGTTTTCCCTAGTATCCTTCCACCCCTCCCTCCCAGAGAGACACCCTATATGACAAATAGTATTTTTTATTAATTTATTTATTTTTAGTTTTCAACATTCACTTTTATAAGATTTTGAATTCTAAATTTTCCCCTCTCCCTCCACTCCCCCGTCCCCAAGACAACATGCAATCTGATTTGGCTATATATGTATGATCATATTAAACAAACGTCCACATTAGTCATGTTGTGAAAGAAGAATCAGAACAAAAGGGAAAAACCACAAGAAAGAAAAAACAAAAAAAACAACAACAACAACAAAGAAAATATAGTATAGTTCGATCTGCATACAGACTCCAGTTTTTCTCTAGATGTGGACAGCATTTTCCATCACAAGTCTTTTGAAATTCTCTTAGATCACTGTATTGCTCAGAAGAGCTAAGTCTAACAAAGTCAGTCATCACACAATGTTGCTGTTACCGAGTACAATGATCTCCTGGTTCTGCTCACTTCATTCAGTATCAGTTCATGCAAGTTATTCCAGGTTTTTCTGAAATCTGCCTGCTTAGCATTTCTTATGGAATAATAGTATTCCATTACATTCATACACCACAACTTGTTCAGTTTTTCCCCAATTGGTGGGCATACCCTCAGTTTCCAATTCTTGGCCACCACAAAAAGAACTGCAATAAATATTTTTATACATGTGGATCCTTTTCCCTTTTTTTTTGGTCTCTTTGCGATGCAGCCCTAGAAGTGGTATTGCTGGATCAAAGGGTATTCACAGTTTTATAGCTCTTTGGGCATAGTTCCAAATTGCTCTCCAGAAAGGCTGGATCAGTTCAAAACTCCTCCAACAATGCATTAAATTCCCCTCATCTTCTCCAACATTTATCATTTTCCTGTTTTGTCATGTCAGCCAATCTGATAGCTGTGATATGGTACCTCAGAGTTGTTTTAACTTGCATTCTCTAACCAATAGTGATTTAGAGCATTTTTTCCTAACTATAGATAGCTTTAATTTCTTCACCTGAAAACTGTCTGTTCATATCCTTTAACTAGTTATCAATTGGAGAATGACTTGTATTCTTATGGATTTGATTCAGTTTTCTATACATTTGAGAAATGAAGCCTTTATCAGAGACACTGGCTGTAAAAATTGTTTCCCAGCTTTCTGCTTGCCTTCTAATCTTGGCTACATTGGTTTTGTTTGTGCAAT
>NW_020954589.1:16377577-16378618 GCF_900497805.2 Vombatus ursinus | reverse complement strand
TTTTAAATTTAATGTAATCAAAATTATCTATTTTACATTTCATAATGTTCTCTATCTCTTGCTTGGTCATAAATTCTTCCCTTCTTCATAGGTCTAACAGGTAAACTATTCCTTGCTCTCTTAGTATGCTTACAGTTTCAACCTTTATGTCTAAATCAAGTACCCATTTTGACTTTATCTTTGTATATGGTGTAAGATGTTGGTCTATGCCTAGTTTCTGACATACTGTTTTTCAGTTCTCCTAGCAGTCTTTGTCAAATAGTGAATTCTTGTCCCAAATTTTTGCATCCCAAAGGCCAGGGTCTTTGGGTTTATCAAACAGTAGATTACTATAGTCATTGACTACTATCTCTTGTGTACCTAACCTGTTCCACTGATCTATTGCTGTATTTCTTGGCCAGTATCAAGTAGTTGTGATGATGGCTGCTTTATAACAGAGTTTTAGATCTGGCTAGGCCACCTTCCCTTGCATTTCTTTTCATTAGTTCCTCTTTTCCCAGAACAATCCTTTTTTTATCCCTTAATTATTTTTATCATCACATCAAATTCACCTCATTCCCACACCCTCTATGTATACGCCATCTAAATGTCATAATACAGATAGTTCTCTGTTCCGTTTACCTTTTTATATCTCTCTTGAGTCTTGTATTTGAAGATCAAATTTTCTATTGAGCTCTGGTCTTTTTATCAGGAAGGTTTGGAAGTCCCCCACTTCGCTGAATATCCATCTCCTCCCCTGAAAGATTATGCTCATTTTTGCTGAGTAGTTGATGCTTGGTTGTAATCCAAGCTCCTTTGCCTTACAGAATATCATATTCCATGCCCTATGATCTTTTAATGTAGAAGCTGTAAGGTCCTGCGTAATCCTGACTGTAGTTCCAAGATATTTAAATTGTTTCTTTCTGGCTGCTTGCAGTATTTTCTCTTTGACCTGGTAATTTTGGAATTTGGCTACTATATTCCTTGGCGTTTTCAATTTGGGATCTCTTTCAGGAGGTGATCAATGGATTCTTTCTATGGCTATTTTACCTCTGGTTCCAA
>NW_020954589.1:16377397-16377499 GCF_900497805.2 Vombatus ursinus | reverse complement strand
CCTCAGGGCAGTTTTCCTTGATGATTTCCTGAAAGATGCTGTCCAGGCTTTTTTTTTTTTTTTATCGTGATTTTCACGTAAACCAGTAATTTTTAAGTTGTT
>NW_020954589.1:16348831-16377269 GCF_900497805.2 Vombatus ursinus | reverse complement strand
TCGATTTTCCAGGTCAGTTGTTTTACCAATGAGGTATTTTATGTTTTCATCTATTTTTTCACTCCTTTGTTTCTGTTTGACTGATTCTTGCTCTCTCATAGAGTCATTAGCTTCCATTTGCCGAATTCTAACTTTTAACAAATTGTTTTCTTCTATTAGATTTTGTACCTCCTTTTCCATTTAGCCCATTTTATTTTTTTATAGAATTCTTCTCCTCAGTGAGTTTTTGTGTCTCCTTTTCTGTATGGCCAATTCTGCTTTGTAAGGAGTTGTTTTCTTTGGTTAACTTTGTCCTTCCTCTTCCAAATTATTGACTCTCTCTTGCATACTTCTCATTTCTTTTCCCAATTTTTCTTGTACCTCTCTTATTTGACTTTAAAAATCCTTCTTGAATGTAAATGTATAGCCTATATCAGATTGTGTGCCGTCTTGGGGAGAGTGGTGGGGAGGAAAGGGGAGAAAAATTTTAAACTCAAAAGCATATGGAAGTGATTATTTATAAATCAAAATAAATTAATATAAAAATAAAAACAGTTCTATGTACACAGTATCTGTTTAACAAATAGCTGTCTAATTTTAGTTTGAATTTTGGTTCAACCATTCAGTGGCTAAAAGCAGTATTTTCTCAGAGATGGTGAGAACTTGTTACTCTACTATTATATTAAAGTTTATTAAATTAAAAAAAATCCTTCTTGAGCTCTTCCAAGAAGGTTTTCTGGGCTTTAGACCAGTTCATATTCCCTTTTGAGGTTCCAGATATGGGTTTGTTGACAATGTTGTCCTCTTCAGAATTTCTGCCTTGATCTTCCCTGTTCCCTTAGTAAGAATCTATAGTACATATCTTGTTGCTCATGGTGTTTGCTTATTTCCTGGTCTTTAAAAAGACTGAGCTCTCCTTATGGGGAGCAGGAGGCACTGACCCAAGCTTCTTGTGTGTGACTGAAAGTCCCCCATGTCACTGAATGTCCATCTTTTCCCCTGAAAGATTATACTCAGTTTTGCTTAATAGTTGATTCTTGATTATAATTCAAGCTCCTTTGCCTTCCAGAATATCATATTCCAGGCCCTCCTGTCCTTTAAGAAAGAAGCTGCTAAATCCTGCATAATCCTGACTGTGGTTCCACAATATTTAAATTTTTTCTTTCTGGTTGCTTGCAGTATTTTCTTCTTGACCTGCTAATTCTGGAACTGGACTACAATATTCCTTGGACTTTTCATTTTAGGATCTCTTTCAGGAAGTGATCAGTGGATTCTTCCAATGACTATTTTGCCCTCTGGTTCTAGGACCTCAGGGAAGTTTTCCTTGATAATTTCTTGAAAGATGCCTTCCAGGCTTTTTTTTTTTTTAATTGAGGTTTTCAGGAAGTTCAATAATTCTTAAATTATCTCTCTGATATTTATTTTCCAGGTCAGTTGTTTTTCCAATGAGGTATTTTACATTTTCTTCTATTTTTTCATTCTTTTGATTTTGACTGATTCTTTTTTAATTTTAATTTATTTATTTTTAGTTTTCAATAACCACCTCCATAAGCTTTTGAGTTTTAAATTTTCTCCCCTCCCTCCCCAAGACGGCCTGATATAGGCTCTACATATACATTCCTATTAAACATATTTTCACATTAATCATAGTGTAAAGAACAATTAGAACGAACAGGAGGAACCACAAGAAACAAAAAACAAAACAAAAGGAAAAAAAAGAGCAAACAGTATGCTTTGATCTGCATTCAAACTCCATAGTTCTTTCTCTGGATGTGGATAGCATTTTCCATCATGAGACTTTTAGAGATATATTAGATCCCTGCATTGCTGAGAAGAGCTAAGTCTATCAGAGTTAGTCATTGCACAATGTGGCTGTTATTGTGTACAACGTTCTCCTGGATCTGCTCACTTCACTAAGCATCAGTCCATACAAATCTTTTCGGGTTTTTCTGAAGTCTGCCTGCTGATCATTTCTTATAGCACAATAGTATTCCATTACATTCATATACAACTTGTTCAGCCATTCCCCAATTGATGGGCATCCCCTCAATTTCCAATTCTTGGCCACCACAGAAAGAGCTGCTATAAATATTTTGTACATGTGTGTCCTTTTCCTATTTTTATGATGTCTTTGGGCTATAGCCCTAGAAGTGCTATTGCTGGGTCAAAAGGTATGCACATTTTATAGCCCTCTGGGCATAGCTCCAAATTGCTCTCCAAAATGGCTGGATAAGTTCACAACTCTGCCAACAATGCATTAATGTTCCAATTTTCACACATCTCCAACATCTGACATTTTCCTGTTTTGTCATGTTAGTCAAACTGATAGGTGTGATGTGGTATCCCAGAGTCATTTTGATTTGCATTTCTCTAATCAATAGTGATTTAGAGCATTTTTTCATACAACTATAGATAGCTTTAATTTCTTCACCTGAAAACTGCCTGTTCATGTCTTTTGACCATTTATCAATTGGGGAATGAATAGTATTCTTATGAATTTGACTTAGTTCTCTATATATTTAAGAAATGAGGCCCTTATCAGAGACACTGGTTGTAAAATCTTTCCCAGTTTTCTGCTTCCCTCCTAATCTTGGATGCATTGGCTTTGTACAAAAACTTTTCAATTTAATGTAATCAAAATTACCCATTTTGCATTTCATAATGTTTTTGGTTTTTTTTAAGCAATGGGGGTTAAGTGACTTGCCCAGGATCACACAGCTAGCAAGTGTCAAGTGTTTGGTCTGAGGCTGGATTTGAACTCAGGTCCTCTTGACTTTAGGGCTGGTGCTCTATCCACTGTGCCACTTAGCTGCCCCCATAATGTGTTTCACTCTTGTTTGGTCATAAATTCTTCTGTTCTCCATAAATCTGACAGGTAAACTATTCCTTGCTCTCCTGTTTATAGTATCAGCCTTTATATATAAATTGTGTACCTATTTTGACTTTATTTTGGCATATGGTGTAAGATTTTGGTCTATGCCTAGTTTCTACCAAACTCTTTTCCAGTTTTCTCAGCAATTTTTGTCAAATAGTGAGTTCTTATCCCAGAAGCTGGGGTCTTTGGGTTTATCAAACAGTAGATTACTATAGTCATTGACTACTGTGTCTTATATACCTAATCTATTTCACTGATCCACCACTCTATTTCTTAGCCAGTACCAAACAGTTTTGATGATTGCTGCTTTAAAATACAATTTAAGATCTGGAATGGCTAGGCCACCTTCCCTAGCATTTCTTTTCATTAGTTCCCTTGATATTCTGGACCTTTTGTTCTTTCAAATGAATCTTGTTATTTTTTATAGCTCTATAAAATAAATTTTTGGAAGTTTGATTGCTACGGCACTGAATAAGTAAATTAACTTGGGTAGAATTGTCGTTTTTATTATATTATCTCAGCCTACCCATGAGCAACTGGTGTTTTTCCAATTATTTAGATCTGACTTTATTTGGGTGAAAAGTGTTTTGTAATTGTATTCCTATAGTTCCTGGGTTTGTTTCGACAGGTAGACTCCTAAGTATTTTATAATGTCTACAGTAACTTTAGATGGAATTTTTCTTTCTATCTCTTGCTATTAGGCTTTGTTGGTAATATATAGAAATGCTGATGATTTATGTGGGTTTATTTTATATCCTGCAACTTTACTAAAGTTGTTTATTATTTCCAGTAGTTTTTTACTTGATTCTCCAGGATTTGACTGATTCTTGATGTCTTACAGTGTCATTAGCTTCCACTTGACTAATTCTAATTTTCAAGAAATTGTTTTCTTCAGTTAGCTTTTGTACTTCCTTTTCCATTTGGCCAATTTTACTTGTTAAGGAGTTGTTTTCTTCAGTCAATTTTTGTCCTTCCTTTTCCAAGCTACTGACTCTCTCTTCTATACCTTCCATTTCTTTTCACAATTTTTCTTCTACCTCTCTTATTTAACTTTTAAAATCTTTCTTGAGCTCTTCTAAGAGAGCTTTTTTGTCCTTGAGACCAAGTCATATTCCCCTTTGAGGTGTCAGATGTAGGTATATTGACAGTGTTTTCCTCCTCTGAGTCTGTATTTTGATCTTCCCTGTCACCATAAAAGTTCTCTATGTTCAAGGATCTTTATCACTTTTTGCTTATGATGTTTGCCTATTTCCTGGCTTTTAAAGTTGAGCTTTCCTGCTGGAGTGCAGGTGGCACTGTCCCGAGCTTCTCGTGCTGCAGGCCAGCGGCCTAGTCATTAGTTTTGTGCCCTGGGGCCTCAGATGCTGGCTTCTGGAAGTGGTGGTGTTCTGGTAGCTTAGCTGGTGCTAAGCTGGGGTCCTAGTAGTGGTGTCTGGCATATGCTTAGACAAGGTGGTATTTTTCTGCATTCGTCTAGTCTACACTGAGCACCTGGATGTCTGTTACTGGAGGATGCCTGGCCACTAGGGGCTGTGCTGAAGCACAGGGAGGTCTGCAACTGGAGGATATCTGCCCACCTGGAGCTGCACTGAACCATGGGGAGGTCCAGCTGCTAGAGGACACCTGCCCAACCTGAGCTGAGCTGAAGCATGTGGTGGTTCTCTGAGCTGGAGTCTGACAGTTCCCCTGGATGTGCTAAGGCACAAGGGGAGTCCTGATGTTGGCATTTGCCTGCTCCATCATTCTGGGACTCAATATCTCCCACTGGTGTGCTGAGGTGGAGCCTGCTTGCTGGGATGTCTCCTGTCCTGGACTGCATTTCCCTTTTACCCAAGTGATATGGACCTTATCTGCCAATTCTTTAAATCTTCTGGTTCAGAAGACTGCTCCTCCTTGTTTTTCCACTGGATCCACTCTTCCAGGTTTTGTTCTGGGATGCTATTTTATGGGTGTTCAGGGATGAGAATGGGAGGACAGGGATCTGCTGCTTACTCCACCATCTTCTTACCACTTTATTATAATATTAAAAGGTCTTCCCATTTCCACCCTTTCCCATGACATGCAATTTACAAATATTTATTAAGGCTGAATGGTCACGATGCTTCTGTGTGAATACCTCCTGTATTCAGAAAGAAGGAAGAAAAGACCCTAGCAAATGATATGGCTACTATAAGCCTTCCATCCTCTGCTATGCACTTTTCCAGATCTATACTTATCTCTTTCCTTTCACCTGGAATTGCCTTTTTTCCTCAAATTCTACCTTTGGTGATCCTATTTATCCTTGACAGCCCATTTTACATGCCTCCTTCTTTATGATTCCTCCTTCTTCCAATGTTCTGTCTATTCTAGCACCTTGTTTGTATCTCTCTCATGCATTTATTACAGTTTATTTTGTTCTATAGCTATTTGTTCAATTTAATTCAACAAAGCATTTATTAAGCACCTACTTTGTGCAAGGCACTGTATTGAGTGCTGTGGATACAAAGACAAAAATAAAAAATGTATGTATTTGTATATTTGTCTTTTCTGTCTTACTAAACTGTAAGCTTGGTTGAGGCAGGTAATACAGTATTTTGGAAAATACTAGATTTGGAAACAAAGAACATGGTTCCAATTTTGACTCTGCTATTTACTAGCTACGTGACCTTGCACAAGTTATTTCATCTCTGATCCGTGGTTTCCTCAGTTGTAAAATGGCTGGGAGGAGGCAAGATTGTACTAGATAATCTCTAAGATTTAAATCCTAGCTCTGCAGCTTACTATTTCTGTGACCTTAGGGAAATGAGGGCCTCACTTTCTTAGAGAGTTAAATTCATTGGCTTCTGAATTCCCTTCCATCTCCAGATCCATTATCCCATGAGGCCTTCTTCTAATACTCTATAAATAGGTGTGTATTCTGATTATGAGATTAATATTATATGAAAAATTTATTCATAAAATAAATATCTTGAGGATATTTAAGAATCAAAAGTAGGGATAAACTTAGTGGGGGATGTAATAAAATGATTATTAACATTAACCTTTGAAATCCCAAAAAAAAAATTTGTGAAGGAGAAGTGAAAAAACACTGGACTAAGAGGCTAAAATCCCTAGTTCTGGTCCTATGTCTACCACTTACTAGCTTTGTGATCTTGGGCAAGACAGTGAACTTCTGTGACCCTTAATCTCTGCCTCTGTAAAATGAAGACAAAACCTGTCTTGCCCACTTCACAAGTCTGGTGTGAAAGTCAAATAAAACACTTTAGATAAAAGTACTTTAAAAGACTGTAACAAAACAATGAAGGTAAGGTATTTTAAAAACATTACTGTAAAAATCACATTTTCACAAAGAAATACGGTATTACTAGATATATTAAGGTGCTAGTCTGGTACCGTAACTTTACCCTAACATATATTTTCAAATTATGAAAAAGTGTAAACAAATACTTATCATAAGATTTAAACTCCATACTGCATTTTTAAAAGTACACTTACTAGGTCATAGTTGTAGAGAGGTTGACATACTTTTTCTAGTGTGTATAAATATCGAACATTATCTTTTGATTCATTTGCTGTATCTGTAATTCGTGCATCCAATTCACGCCAGTTCTAAAGAAAAAAATTATATTGAGAAAGAACATCTAGTAATACCAAAATGGACCAATAACATTAATAAAAATAATGCATTGCTTTATATTTTATAAATCATTTTCCTTATAATAGTCTTGTGACATAGATACTGAAAATATTCCTATTTTATAAATAAAGAAACTGAGGTTCTGAGGGATCAGATGACTTTGACACAGATATATGTATGTAGCAGGATCCAAATCCAAGCTTCCTGACTGTAGATACAGTATTCTCTCTACTAAGTCTTATGGCCTTTCAGTCAAAAGAAGAATTTGAGTTTATTCAAAATGTGAAGGTCGTCCTCTTTGGCCACATTTCTATACATACAGCAATACAAGTAGTTTTTTGTTTGTTTCTGAAAATGGAAAATAACATACAGGGAAGAGATCTTGTCCTATTTAATCTCTGTATCTCCCTAATATCTAACACAGTGCTCTGAACATAATAGACATTTGACAAATGTTTTCTAAAGTTGAATGATGACATTCAAAGATGTATATTCAATGAAGAACAACAAAATACTCTTTACAAAAATAAAAGATGACAAATAACTAGAAAGATTATTTATTTTTTATGGCTTGGTAGTAGAAATTAATTTGTAGCTGTAGTGTCATACTAATCATACTACCAAAATCTTACTCTATAGAATAAGATAATATAACAATAAATTTATATGACAAAAAGGGTATTTAGAGAAACAAAATTTTATTTCTAGGGAAATAATGAAAAAATTAAGAAAGAAGAAGAGTATAGCATTACTTGTTCTCAAACTAGTATCTGGAAAAACTATTTGATACATCTTAAAAATACAGAAAAGTAGATCATTGAAACTGAACAAACAAGAATGTTTTAAAAACAAATGAACACCATAACTGAGTATTAACCAAAAAAATTCTACCTACCCAGGGAACGATTCCCTATATTTGAAATGAACTGGGGCAGCTAGGTGATGCAGTGGATAGAACACCGGCCCTGGATTCAGGAGGACCTGAGTTCAAACCCGGCCTCAGACACATAACACTTACTAGCTGTGTGACCCTGGGCAAGTCACTTAACCTCATTGCCTAGCCCCCCCCCCCAAAAAAAGAAAAGAACTGCTGGGAAAACTGGAAGGCAATTAGGTGGAAAATAGTTTTGCACTACCACCTTCCAGTACTCCCTATACTACTATAAAGTTCAAAGAGATAAGTGATCTAAATATAAAAAAACAAATCACATCTTTTAAAAATAAGTAGAAGGAAAACTTGTATATACACACATAGGTATATGCATGCACATACATATACACACATTCACAGATGGGAAAGCAGATGGACAGATAGACAGATGGTTAGAGGAAAAATTTGTAACCAAACATGGGACAGAGATCCCAAAAGGCAAAACAGAATGTATAAAATAAAAGCTTCTGCACAGAGTCAAGGTAATTAAAATAAGAAGAGGAACTGTGACATGGAATTACAATTTTTGCATAAAGACCAACATGTTTTTTAAACTCTAGGAATACAAATAAAGGCATAAAGACAGTCCCTGCTCTCAATGTGTTCACAGTCTAATGGAGGAAATAACAGGAAAACAATTCTGTACCAACAAGAATATAAATTGGAGATAATCAATAGAACAAAGTCATTAGCATTAAGGGGGATCAGGAAAGGTTTCCAGTAGAAGGTGAGATTTTATCTGGGACTTGAAGGATGTCAGAAAGCAGATATGAAGAGGGAGAGCATTTCAGGCATGGGGGGCACTGAGGAGATAGAGTGCCTTGCTCAAGGAACAAGAAAAAAGGAGGTCAGTGTCACTAGTTACAAGAATATATGGAGCAGAGTAAGGCATATGAAGACTAGAAAGTTAGGAAGGGGCCAGAATACGAAGTACTTTAAAAGCCAAATAGAGTAGAGAAGTGACAGAAGAAAGAAGGGTGCATACATTAGAGATATTACAAAGGTAAAATCAAAAGGACTTTATAATAAATTGGATATAGGAAAGGGAAAAATGAGGAGTCAAAGATGACAAACTTAGATTGTGAGCCTGGGTGACTGGGAGAATGTGATGCCTTCAAAAGTAAGAGAGAAGGTAGGAAGAATGGAGGGCTTAAAGATGATGAGTTCAATTTTGGACATGCTGAATTTAAGATACCTATAAGAAATCGAACTCAAGATGTCAAATAAGAAGTTGGAGATACAAGACTGGAGATCACAAGAAAGGTTAAGGTGATATAAACAGATGTGAGGAGAATCATCCTGGATAAATAGACGTGAGGAGAACCATCTTCATAGAGATGTTAATTGAATCCAGGGAAGCTGATGAGATTGCCAAGTGAAAAAATATAGAGGGAAAAGAGAAGAGTTCTGTGGAACACTGTGGAATACATTGTTAGCAAGCACGAACTGACTGAAGATCCAGCTAAGGA
Organism: Vombatus ursinus; assembly: GCF_900497805.2. Classification (NCBI taxonomy): domain Eukaryota; kingdom Metazoa; phylum Chordata; class Mammalia; order Diprotodontia; family Vombatidae; genus Vombatus; species Vombatus ursinus. Next base: position 16,368,399 of record NW_020954589.1, on the reverse strand, counting down.
GAGTGAAAAGAAGAGGTCCAATGGATAGGAGAACCAAGGAAAAGCAGTGTCACAAAAACCTGGAAAGAAGAAAATAACTGAGGAAACGGTGATTGACTGTTAAAGGCTGCAGAGAAGTAAAGAAGGATAAGCACTGAAAAAAGGACATTAAAGTTTGGCAATTAAGAGATCATTGCTAACTTTGGAAAGAACAATTTTAGTTGAATAATAACATCAGAAGCCAGACTGTAAAGACTTAAGAAGATAGTATTAGGAAAAGAACTGGAGGCAGAGATTGTCAATGGGCTTCTCAAGGAGTTCGAAAGTCAGGATATAAAAGTCAGGCTATGGGATAGTAGCTAGTGGAAATGGACAGATTAAGCGAAACTTTTTCTAAGTATGAAGAAGACAAGGGCAGTAGGGAAGTAGCCACTGTCCACAGGGAGAGACTGAAGAAGAGAGAATGGAGATGATAGAGCAGGCAACGTGTTGGAGAAGACATGACAGAAATGGGATCACTTTTCCTTGTAGAGAGGTCTGCCTTGGCAAAGAGAAGGTATGCCTCTTCATGTGAATTAGGATTAAAGAGAGAGAATAGCAGAAGGCATATGAATAGTATGGGATAAGGGCAGGAGAAAAGAGATCTCAATGTAGGGCCTCTATTTTGCTGTGAAATATAAAACAAGGTTCTCAGCTGAGAGAGAGGAGGAAAGGGGAGCTATGAAACACATTTGAGGAGGGATAAACAGGTTTGGAAAGTCTCTTTGGAGAATGAGTATATCAGTTAGGGAGGTATAAAAGGACTGTCTTGCTGTAGTGATGGCCTAGTTGAATTTATTTAATATAAATCTGTGGTGGACCCACATAGTACAGTTAGCTGAATTTTCTCCAGCTTTGTTCAGCAGCAAGAGAGTAGGAGTTAAGGCAGCAGATGGTAGGAGTCATCAAAGGATGAGGCTTGGCAGGGAAGGATTAGAGATTGGATGAGGGGGCAAGGGATTCAAGAGATCAGTGTAGAGTTATACTAGTTGACCGAAGGATCAAGAGGCACAAGACAGAAAAGTATAGCCAGTGCAGGGGTGATGGCCTACGAAAGAACTGAGGAGTCAAGGAATCCCAAGTTATAGTGAGGACAAAGAATAGGTTTAAGGGTTGCAAAGCAGAGAGGTGGAATGACAACAAATTATGATCTGATAAAGGAATTTCAGAGTTCATGAACATGGAAGCAAAACATCTGTGGGTCATGAAAAGATCAAGGACCATTTCTGCATGTAGTCACAGTGGGGTGGAAGAGTGGATCACAGGAATGAAGTGGGAGGTTATATAGCTGAGGGAGCATCAATACGTATGTTGAAGTCCTCTAGTATGAGAGCAGGAGTTTGGGAGAAGAGAAAGACTATAAGCCAGATACTGAAGTCACTGAGAAAAGAAGGGGAACACCCTGGAGGTCAGTAGACAAAAGCTACCAGAATTTTAAATAGGTGGTAGATATGGATTGAGTGAACTTCAAAGGAGGTTACTGAATGATATAGAGGGAGAGGTGGATCCTGGAAGTGGCAATGGGGAAAAAGGAGTATTCTAACTCCCTCACCTTGACCACTGAGTGGAAGGAATTAGCAAAAGTACAACAAGCATTGTAGAGGATGGCCAGACAGGTTATGACAGGTCAGTCAGTCAACAAGCATTTATTAGGTATAATACTGTACGAAGTGCAGGCAATACAAATACAAACAGAAAGAATGATAGTCTCTGACTTCAAGGAACTTGCATTCTAATAGGGGAAGACAATACATAAAAAGAAGTTGAAAAGGGGGAGAGGGGGAAGAGAACAAAGGTTCTCAGTGGGGGAGGGGATGGCACGATAGAGAACGTTTGCAGTGTATCCTTGAAAAGAATGAAACATAGCTGGCCTGGGCACTTTATTAAATGAAGGCTCTGGGAGGAGTCATTCAAACAGAGGGAAACAATGTAGGGGAAAGGGTACTTCCAGTGTGAGAATTCCATGGCTAGAGTGAAGTTTGAAGGAAGGTTTTAAGAATAAAGAGGTTTCTGTGGCATTGTAGGAAAGGTTTGTAGTATAGCCTGGTGAGGAATGAAGGTCTCAGTAAGTACAAAAAGACTGAAGGAGTGAGAAAGGAAACAGTTCAAATCAAAAACAAGTTTGTTACTTATGGAGCAGGTATTGAAGCAAGTATAGAGGAAGGGTTGATAAGCTTTAGGGTGAGACACTGGGGGTATTGAGAGAAATAAGAGGGCAGTACAGGATGGATATCAAGGTTTGAAAGACTTATAATCCATAATATACACGGAACTGACACAATTACACAAATACAAGACTGCCCATAGACTGAGAAAAGATGGTCCTACCTGGCAATTAAGAGAATACTGGTAATAGGGAAGAGACGATTAAGTTGAAAGTTAAATTGCAAAGAGGTGAGGAGACAAAAAAAGTGGAGGCAGTGGAAGTAAACAACTTTTTAAAAGCAGCATGGGTAAGAAAGAAAGAAGAAATATAGGTTGATAGCTTGAGGGTCTTTCGCAGGTTCTATTTAGTAAAGGTTGTTTAGGGACAGGAAAACTTGGAAGTATTTGAAGGAAGTATGGAAGAAATTAGTTGAAAATTTGAGGGGAGGAATAGAATGGCATGTCATATATTTATATATACTTATATATGTAACATATGTAATACATATCATATATATTATTCAAATGTGTCATACATGTATATATACTTATATATGATATAGTATATATTATATTACAGATCTACATATCCCCAGCCTACATTTCCAATTGCTTACCAAACAATTCCACTTAGATGTCCCAAAAGTAACACAGCACATACAAAATTGGACCCTTCTTCCCTTAAAAAAAAATCTATTTATGTTTCCAATATCCCTATTTTCTTGACTGGCATTACTCTTTTCCCTATCTTCTAGACTAGATTCCAGATTTAAAACCTCAGCACCACCTTCTCTTTCTTTAGAATGGTTTTATGCTCTATTGCTTCCCTCTGCTTTATAAGATGATAACACTCATAATCATCTATTATCCTGTAAAATTTTACACGAGTTGATATTCTAACTTGGTGCTGCCTCTGGAAACCATCTCTCTCCATTTGGTAAATAAATACTTCCTGACTAAGTTGCTTTCTGGGCTCTTCTGGCCCCTTCGTTAAAACAATAAATTTACGTTGGTTAACTTTTATGTGAAATTATTATTATTCAATGTCAATGTCATTTTTATTGTCTATTTCTCATCTTTTAATTTCCAATAGATTGTTTAAATAATTCAGAGTTAAATCTTAACTGTACATCATATCTTTCTCTCTTTACTATTCCTTCTTGTTGATTATAAATTCCAATCTTAGTTCAGCAAATAAAATAATAAGAAAGAAAGTATGGTTGGTATACTGGAAATAACCTTGGAATCAGTGAATAGCCAGCAGGCTTAGATATGCTACAAAATAAGCTCTCTGACCTTGAACAAGTTATTTCACCTCTCTGAGATTCAATCTCCTCATCTATAAAGTATAAGATTAAATTGAGTTGGTCTCTAAAGTCCTTTCTAACACAAAAACTCTTCCATTCCACAAAATAGGTTTGTTAAATTAAAATTCATAAGTCACAATATTATAGCTTTAAATGAATTAAACCTAGTCATTTCAGCTACTTTAACAAATCCACTAGTTGACATTTCCCTTAGTTTCCCAATTAGTACCAAAAGAAATAACCTTTAAAAGGAGAGTATAGGATTGTAATGAACACTATGGACTTTAGGCTTTATTTCTACATGTAGAAAAATTCTAGACCAGGTTATAGAATCTATCACTAAGTATCATGTTAAAATATTTATCAACTATAGTACCAACATCTGCATAGACTACAAGTGTCAGCAAGACTTTTTTGACCACAATGAATCCTTTGATTGTACTGATCTTGTTATTTCATGCTATCTCCTTCCCCTTCACCATTTTAAGTCTCTAAAGTTACTTAATTTTTCAATAGAATTTGTTGCTCTACTAAACGGTATTAAGGTAATATATACCTTAAATTGAATTTGAAGGTCATTTCATCGTGTAAAAAAAGAGATAATCAATCAAAGTTTTTAATGGATTTCAATGAACTTTGGTATACTTGGGATTACAGAGAAACAGGGTTGTGCTGAATGCTGGGACTGCACAGTTAACAGACTTGTTTATCTCAGATGCTGTTATATTTGCTTCATAGAGGCATATTTCTATCACATGAGCATATCTATACTTACCTGTGTTGTCTTATCTTTCTAATTAAATTGTAACCCCTCCTTAAGAAAAGGTATTATGCTTTCACTTTCTCTGTTGTTCAGTTGTTTCAGTCATGTCTGATTCTTCGTGATCCCATTTCGGGTTTTCTTGGCAAAGATACTGGAGTGGTTTGCCATTTCCTTCTCTAGCTCATTTTACAGATGAGGCAAGCAGGGTTAAGCAACTTGCCCAGGGTCATAGAGCTATAAAGTGCCCGAGGCCAGATATGAACTCAGGAAGATTCATCTTCCTGACTCCAGGCCCAGCCTCTATCCATCGAGACCACAGCCCTCACTAAACACTATTTGCTCAGTCAGCATACATAACATTGCTGACTATACATGATTGACTTTTTTTTAACAGTATTGGGATGGGATGGGGTTTTAAGATGTGTTTTAAATAACAAGAAGGCTAGTCAAGCAATCACTCAAGCAAACAATCAATAAGCATTTATTCAGCATGAGGCGCTATGTTAGGTGTTGCCAATACAAGCCCCCCACAAATAAAATAGTTCCTGTCCTCAAACTTGCATTTTATCAGGGAAAACAACATATGTCAATATGTATTAAATGCATATAAAACAAATAAAAGTAATTGAAGGGCAAGGTGATACTAGGATTTGGGGGGATCAGGAAAGGCTGATGCAAAAGTGGACTTTTGAGCTGAACTTTGAAGGAAACGAGGGTATTTACAAGGGAAAGGTGAGGAGAAAGCGTATTCTCAGAAAAAGAGTCAGTACAAAGGCACTGAGGTAGGAAGGAAACAAGCATTACTAAGCAATTACTAAATGCCAGGCACTGTGCTAAACACTGGAGATAAATACAAGCAAAAAGAAAAACAGTCCCTGCCCTCAAAGAGCTTATATTCTAATAGAAGACAACATCTAAAAGGAAGCCAGAGTGGAGGGGGAAGAAAATTATTAAGGTCCAACACAGAGACATTGTTTTGAAGCCAGGAATAGAGTTGGGAAGAGAATGAAGGCTACCCTCAGCCCATATATAAAATGAGGCTCCAGAAGGCATTCACCAATGGGAGAAGGAGATGGGCCTTATAGAAGGATGTTTCATGTTGAGAAAGTCACAGGAGTGGTTACATGTTCCAGGGTAAGGAAGCCCTATGTGCTGAGGGAAGTTCTAAAATGAGACAGGATAGTTTAGAGGCCCAGAAATCAGGTGTAGGGCTGGGAGGGGAATGAAGGCTAGCTGTACCGTTTCATAAATTGGAGGCTCCAAGAACTCACACATGGAAAAGGGGGCAGGCTTTACAGAAAGATAAGGCTGCAGGAGTAGTTGCATATTTCAGGACAAGGAGGCTCCAGAGGCTGAGAGAAGTTCTAAGATGAGACAGCATGTTATAGAACTCTAGAAGCCCAAAACAGATGCTATCTAGGGTATAGGTGAGTAAGAAGGTCAAACTGGTTGGACTGTATAGTATGTGAAGGAGAATAATGTATGATAAATCTGGTGATAGCTGGAAGCCAAGTTAGCTATGGACCAAGGGACCCTGGTACCACATATAAATTTAAACATCAAAATTTAACTCTAAACCACAAAACTTGCCAAGAAGTTCTGTGAGGATAATTTGTAAAAGGAAAATATTATTTTAGTATTGAAACTGAAATACTGAAAATATTAGTTTTAGTATAGAAATAACCAAAAGTGAAAACAAATTCTTACCTTTAATATTTTTGAATGTGCAACATTCAACACATTTATGACAGCTTTACAATCTGGCCCTTTAATCTGTTCAATAATAAAATCAAATTTAGCAGACATGCGTTTCCAATGTTCCAATTCAGTGAGTGGACCTGAATCATCAGCTTCTTTTCTCATCTGTTCACTCTCAATTAGAACCTACAATCAATAAAATGATATATTTTTAGTGTCTACATGTTTAATTGAGAAATTTACACTATATCACCAAACATTGTTATAGATGCAAAATCTCTACAAAAAAGAAAGAGTACACAAATGTTCCATTTACCATATACTTGACAAACTGATATTCCTAAATCACAGGTCTGACCATGTCACTCCTCAGCTCAAGAAGCTTCACTTAATACCTAACACAGCCTGGATAAAATATAAACTCCTGTTTGACATTTAAAGTCTTCACAAACTGGCTCCAACTTGTATTTCCAGTTGACTTCACATGATGCTCTACCTCATGCACTTTCTACACTATAGCCAGACTTGACCACAAAATATTCTCCCATTCATGACATTCCTTCTCCAGCCTCCGTACTTCTAAACAGGCTGTTCCCCAGGAGTGAAATGCATTCCTGCCTCCACCTCTCAGAATTCCTAGCTCCACTCAAGGTTCAGTTCAAGTGCCACCTCCAATAGAAGGCATTTCCTGATGCCCAAAATAGCATTTTATATTTATTTTACATGTATTTTTCACTGACTTATCAGTGTAGCAATTGCCTCCCCACCCCCCAGTAGAACAGAAATTACTTTTGAGGGTAGAGATTGTTTCACTTCTAGCTCTGTATCCCCAGCACCCAGCCCAATACCTTGCAAGGCAACCAGAAAGTAAACTGAATGATCTAAATGTGAAACTAACTTCATCTTGTAATACTGTTTCTCTGAATCTCATGTTTTTATACCACAAATTAACTAGGTTAGGTGGGAAATGCTTGTGTGTGTGTATCTATACATCTATATCTATGTATATTACATACATATACATACATATATACTATATACATACCTGTGTATACATATATATATACATATGTACATATATGTGTGTGTGTGTGTATGGATGTATATATATCTTTCCAGCCTTATCATTAGGAAACTTATTTTTTAAAAAATGAGACATTACTTTGTCATGACTTGCTCTTAGTGATTCTTCACTAAATTTGTCACTTTTTTTTGCTAAATGAGCATAAACCAACTAATAAGCTATTGAATTTGGTTGCTCACTGACAGTTCAGCTAGTCTGTCATTTCTGGAATCCACCAATATATATGGAGATCCTACTCTAATACTGGTGGTTATAAAGCAGAATGTGACAGTAGGAATATCTATCTTAGACCCTACCCAAGCTATTTCAGGTACTAAATTAGTATGCCAAAAAACTCAGCCTGTTTCACTTATGTAATGGTCTCAAGAGCATAGATGTCAATGAAACTATATCAATATATTGGCTTTAACTGATCTATAATTAGCTTGCTGGTCAAAGAGTAGGCTATATAGTAAATAACATTTACAGAGGTTCTATGGACGGAGGTGTGAAATATTTAAGTTACTGTTCCTGGAAAAAAGCATAGCCTAAGTTGGGGATTTGTTCCAGTTAACTCCTCACACAAATTCCACAGAAGCTATCCATTCCCCCTTCCCCAGGCATTCTCAGGTACAGAGCACAGGAGTCTAATTCCTTACACATCACCATCCCGTGCCCCTATTAGACAAGTCCTCAAGAGCCAGATAGGAATAGACTATACAAATAGTCAATCTGCACTACAGCTACACATAGGTTAATTGCTAATAGAGAACCACAGAATCATAAATAAGAGCTAAAAGAGATCTCAGAGGCCATCTAATCCAACCACGTCATTTTACAAACGAGAAAAACTGAGGCTCAGGAAAGTGATGTGATCTGCCGAAAGTCACATTCACAGTAAATGAATCACATAAGGTCCACTAGAGAATTCCCTTCACATTCAAGAATCATACATTAGCAATCATTCAGGAAAAGTGGTATTTAAAGCTAATGGAAAATATGGTGGTTCAGTCTACCTGTTCAATCTGTTTATACCATAACATGAGCACTTCTTCTAGTTGATGAACCATTTCTGAATTAGCAGCTGCAAGTGACACTTCTTCAAAGGAATGCAATCTGGTTAAGTCAACATTCTCTATCTTCTTTAATTCTACAGTTCCCTCAATACTTACTCTGGCACCTAAAGGCAAACAAACATTGGAAACCATGTAAACTCTCTGAAAGGAATGATAATGCATTCTTCTTTGAAATGCCCCTATGGTGCCTTATACGTTGTAGGCACTCACCAGCAATTTGCTGAATTCAAATTAGTTGAACAATAAATGCCAATACTAAATTTTACAAATATTTGTTTCCCAAGAATGTTAAATATTAAAAGGTAGTCATTCATTTAACAAATAAAATTTAAATCAAATAATAATTACACGTTAGTGATTTGGTAGATGCTTTTTCCTCAAATTTGCTAATACTAAAATTGAACATTTTCAAATGTGTAGTAAAAAAAACTCATTACCAGCAATTACTAGCAAAGGAGAAAATGGTAAATTGCCCCACTTCTAATACAAACCTCTGGAGAAGGGGAAGGGTTTGTAGCAATTGATATCGGATCCTAAATCTGATCACAAGGCTGATCACATTTTTTATAGGACAAAACATTTTTCCTTTAATTCTCTTTTGAATAAAATTCTTAATAGTCATAAGTTCTAACTTTTTTTCAATGAAGACTCCTTTTTAATATATAAAAGATCCCTTTTAGTATGCAAAATGTCAAGCTCTCTCCTTAATAAAACCTGTACTATTAATAAATGTTGATTGAGAAAACAACCTATGAATTCAGTAATTCTTTTAACTAATCTTGTATTTTATTAATTACATCATCTATTTACTTTGAAAAAGAATACCTCATGCAAGCCTTATTTATTCAAGCTATAGAAGGAATGTCTGATTATTTACTGAGTTACTTAATCAGACGACTTTTTACAGTACATTGGGCAGAAAAAAAAATTATGCTCCATATTTATTACAGGTAAAGATACACAATGCTTGGTAAGCATGTGGATTGGAGGATTTCTTGTAATAATTCCCTAATCTCCCAGGGGTCACTAGTCTATAGATTGGAAACCACTGGTCTATAACAAGTACATTTAATAAGTACACTTGACTTTTGTAATCTATTTTATTCCAAACTATAGTTTTATTCTTACCATCTAAAAAAGCAAGGAATCTGTTAATGGTTTCTATGAAGATAATTTTCTCAGATTCTCCTTGTTTAGATGTGTTTAAAGCACCCCAATTACTTGTTGCATGAATAGCTGGTAGAAAAATTTGTGACAGCATATTCTTAATTCCAATTAAGAGTCCTTCAGATGCATCCATAAAGCTAAATAGAGTTTCCTGTAAATGTAGCAGTCAAACATTTATGATAAATTATATTTCACAGAACTAGAGAAAAGTTAAAATCAAACTGATGTTACAATGGTCATAAACAATTTAACTTTCTAAGAAATCGGAATAGTAGCAAAAAGAAATGGCCTTATAAACAACATAACAGATTCTAGCTCAAGCTCGACCACTCACTCTTCTGCTACATCAATGTCAAATTTTTCTCCTGTGTTTCAGTTTACTAATTTACAAATTTCGAATTTTTGTCCACACTACCTTTTTATGTCATAAGGGTAGTAAGAACCAAAAATATGATGATGATGATGACTGATGATGATGATGACTGATGATGATGATGATAAAGTACAAGGAAATCCTTATTTATTTTTATTATATAACTACATATGAGAGGTATATAAGTATGGCTTAGAAGACAGAGGGCTGGCCGAGTCAGAAAGAACCGGATTTCAGTCCTTCTTCTGATACATACTGTGACCAAGGGCATATCATTTAACCCATCAGTGTCCCAAGCAAATCGGCAGAGCTACAAGTTAAAGAAGAGTTGCACCTATGAAAAGAGTCCTCAACTGGAATTAGAAACCTGATAAACTCACAGATCCATTCTCAAATTGGCTTGGGTGACTGTTGCGGAGAGTTGGGGGGGTGGGTAAGAGAACAGCATAAATATGTAATTTCATTGGTCTGGGGAACTCCCAATACAGAAATTTCCTCCCAAAGTTGCCTCAGATACTAAAAGGTTTAATGACTTGCCCAAGGTCAGAAAGCCAATGTGTATTCAAGCTTTTTAATCATACTTTTACTAATACATACACCTCCATCTCATATTTCTTCATTATTTATATTCAGCACATTCTCTTGAATTCTCTAGGCTTCCATAAAGCTACATAAACTCTTTCTCCCCCATTTTTCTGTCTAATGGTATTCCACTGCTAACTTTAATTCAATTAATGTAGATTATCATCACCACCTTCCAATACTAGTTAATAAGCACCTGCCTCTATGTAATATTATGCTAGATACTAACTAACCAGATCAGGCTAAAAATAATGTCACTGCCCTCAAGAAAAGTATTATCTAAGACAAACAATAGTTATCTGAAATATGTGTAAAGGGCCATTAAAAAAAGAGATGATCCATTGATGTCCAGCAAACATCAAATGGAGGTCACAAAAAGTTTAAAAAAAAACTTTACTTTTAAAAAAGGATGAGTTTCACAAATTCTATTTTTAAAACTAAGAGTAGAGAACATTAACACAATTGTATTCGGGAAATAAAACACCTATAGGAAAAAGTCCTGACTGGGAGGTATAGGAGACTATTCCCAGCTCTGCTAATGTGTGAACTTGGGTTGAATTACATAAGCACCAAATTTTCTTCCAGCTCTAAGAGTCTATTTTGATACATCTGAGGTTTATATCTTAGCAAATTTATGCTATCAGATGAAATAGGGAAGTCGGTTCTGATTTTTATTTAATGCTTCCTTCTTATTTGACATTTATTTGACTTATTTGACAGGTCTTTCATGAAATTTTCTCATTTCTTACCTTTCCAAATAATATGTCTGTTTCTACTTTCTCCTCTTACTCCTGAATACAACTATTTCCCCAAGGTTCAGTCTTAGAACTTTGTTCTTCTCTCTCTAAACTGTCTCCCTTAAAGACTTCATCAATGGATAAGCCTTCAACATTTCCTTTATACAGACGATTCCAAGGTCTGCATCTCAAGGCTTTACCTCTCTGGTTACATGACCAAACTCTTGTCCTTTATTTTCAAATAACTACTAGACATTTCCACTCAAATAACACACCTGTCCTCTCACATTCACCAGGTCAAAAGCCAAAAATCAATCTTTCCCTTGAGTCTCCAGTGACTGAAATGTAGATGTCAAACAAAAGTAAACAAACAGTAAGCCAGCAACTTATTTTTGGTTTGGAGGAAGTACTAAGTTCTCAATACTTTACTCCCAAGTCTTTAATTTCACCTTTAAAAAAATACAAGTCTTCTTCCTATTTCCCCAGGATCGGGAGAATTCCAGTGCTATCAGCCCTCTAATGACTCCAACTGAGGAGAAAAGCAACATTGAGGCATGAGTAGCTAGTTGCTGAGTTCAGGAAACAATTTCCTGAAACAAAGATCTATAAGCCCCAAAGTAAACCACTAAAAGTAAAGGAAATCCTAAGCACAAGCATCATCTACCTTTTTTTGTTATTCAATTGTTTCCGTTGTGTCTGACTCTTCACAATCTCATTTTAGGGTTTTCTTGGCAAAGACACTGGAGTGGTTTGCCATTTCCTTCTCCAGCTCATTTTACAGATAAGGAAACTAAGGCAAACAGGATTACCCAGGGTCACACAGGTAATGAGTGTCATAAGGATTTGAAGTCATGAAGAAATGATTCTAAGCCCAGTACTCTATCTACTGCACCACCTAGGACCCTTTTAATTACTTGCAAATCATCTTTTTTCCTTTATATCTCTCCCTCATGATAACAGCCACAATCTTGCTAAAAAATAAAAAGGCTTTTTTTTAAATTTTAAACCTTAAAGAACTACTGAAAGGAGAAATATTAGATCAAATTTCCAATTATTTTTTCAGAGGAGCTCTAAGATTAATAAAGTTTGTTAAGAGGAGAAGTGGATCAATTTTAGAATGAAAACATTGAGAGAGAAGGTGAGAGAAGAAGACTTTATAGAGTAAAAATATTTAAAACCTACAAGGCACTTCCACAACTAGGATCTCACCAATTTGAGTCCTCCCTCCACCAATGCAGATTTCAAAGGGACAAACTAAAAAGGAAATGTGCTTTTGAAAGAGTCTCGGCAGAAAACTTAGAGCTTACCTTAGGGATCATCTAGTCCAACCCCTTCATTTTACAGATGGGGAGCTGAGGAGCACAGAGGTTAAGTGACTTTGGTGAGGGGACTGAGCTACTTAGAGGCAGAGCTGTAAAGCTTACCAGGGGAATACAAAATAAAGTCAAAATGGGACCATGGAAATGTATTTAAATTTTATTTTATAGTTAGAAAATATTTTTTAAAACATACCTCAGATATATTTTTTGCATTTAAAACAATATCATTCCTACATCGAACAAAAAATAAACACAATCCTTTGAGTTTCTCAGGTGCAGAATCTACATATAATCTCATTATTCTGGCTCCTTTTGCAACTCCAGTCAATACTCGACCACATTCTGAAAAAGAAACTCAAGAGCTTTTTAAGTGATCAGATATAAAGCATCTATTTCTTAATTGGAATACTACACAATGGTAAATAAATTAGGGGGATGACCAAACTAATATTGTCTATTCTTCTCTAACTCTAAAGGTTAATTTGGTTCCAATCTGGGAAATATGAGTTCAGACTATACTGGGTCTGGTGGTGTAGAAAGGAAACCTGTTCCAAGTCAAGGATCCTAGGAGGTAAAGCCTGGATAAAAGGCCATTCCTTATAGAGAAGTCTCCTAAGAAGCTGTCTGAGGAATAGAAATTCAGCTGTCAGGCAAGTACTCTCATTCAAAACAAATGTGAATTGAGAATGACATCAGTCTGAGTAGAAGGTATAGTAAATGAAATGTGATTTTAAATATGCTGCTTATATAGTTTGTTAGAAAAGACAATGAAACCTAGAAATGCAAGCAGTGTGCTATCCAAGCAGGATATTAATATTTGCTAGGTGAATTGTGGACATTTGTAAAGATCTTGGAATACTGGGAAAATGGGGGGAAAAAACAGCATGAGGCAGCTCCATAGCAAGAGAAGTGAGTTTAGAGTGAGGCTATAAAAATAAAAAGAGGGCTAGTTTAGAGAAGTCTGTCTTTGGCATATATAGTAGTCTGGGTTTCAAAAAAAAAAAGTTCGTGGAAATCCTGAATAAAGCCTTGGTAAACTACTAAAATTTTTGTCCAAAATATAGTTTATTATCAAAGTTCTTGACATTAAATATTTATGCTTTGTACTCAAAATGACAGATTGTGTATATGCAATATATACTACAGGGGTAACCACGGGGACTAGGGTATCATAGTATTAGTACAGGTAAAAGGTCTTTGAAAAAGAAACCCTGACACAAATGTCCAAGACCAGGACACGTTCCCCCAATAGATAAGCAGTCAGAGAATATGAACAAACAACTCTGAAAAGAATGTCAAACCATTAACAATCACATGAAAGACTGCTCCAAACCAATGACAATAAGAGAATGCTAACAGCTCTGAGGCAGAGCCAAGATAGCAGAGAAAAGGCAGTGACTTGCCTGAGCCATCCCCAAAACCATTCCAAACACATTTAAATAATGCCAGCATAGACCAGGCCCCAGCAAACCAGGAGCAGGACTAGGGAGTGACTGAATCAGCAATGGCAGCAGCTGCTTCTGGAGCTCTCAGTCCACAGACAGTAAGGGGGTTAAACCACTAATCAGAAGATTACCAGGCTCTCTTTGCTAGCACGGGGGGCAGGACTCTGTTGCTTTGCCCATACTCAGATCTGGGTCCCTGGGTGGCAGTCCTGGGGCAAGGAGGAGCACGAGTACACCAGAGCTTGCAGTCCCAGTGAAGGGAGCCTCCTCATAGTTCCACGGCAGAAAAGAGTACTTGTGGTCATTCAGAGACCACAGCATAGGCCAGGAGAGGAGTAAACACCTCTCCTTAGATCATACCGCCTTGGAAGAACTGAAAACCTACAGATCCCTAAAAGTATCTCTGAAAACGGCTGCACAAACCCCCTGAAGCTTGGGACGCTGTGTCCTCCACCCTCGAAGCAGAGTCTCACTTTAACGGAGTTTTTTTTTTTTTTTTTTTTTTTTTTTTTTAGGCATTTGGAGTTAAGTGACTTGCCCAGGGTCACACAGTTAGTAAGTGTCAAATGTTTGGTCTGAGGCCAGATTTGAACTCAGGTCCTCCTGACTTCAGGGCCGGTGCTATATCCACTTCACCACCTAGCTTCCCCTTTAACAGAGTTAAAAGTCAAGAAATAAATTGCAAAAATGAGCAAACAACAGAAAAAAATTCTGACCACAGAAAGTTACTATGGTGACAAGAAAGATCAAAATACACACGCAGAAAAAGATAACAAAGTCAAAGCACCAACATCCAAAACCTCCAAGAAAAACAGGAATTTCTCTCAGGCCGTGGAAGAGCTCAAAAAGGATTTTGAAAATCAAGTAAGAGAGGGAGAAAAGAAATTCGGAAGAGAAATGAAAGTGATATAAGAAAATCATGAAAAAAGATTCACCAGCTTGGTAAAAGAGACACACAAAAAAGTAGTGAAGAAAATAACATCTTCAAAAGCAGAAGAGGCCAAATGGAAAAAGAGGCACAAAAATTCACTGAAGAAAAAACTCCTTAAAAACTAGAATTGCATAAGTGGAAGTCAATGACTTTACGAGAAAGCAAGAAATGGTAAAACAAAATCAAAAGAATGAAAAAATAGAAGACAATATCAAATACTTCATTAGAAAAAAACAACTGACCTGGAAAATAAATCCAGGAAATGCAATTTTAAAATTATTAGACTACCTGAAAGCCATGATCAGAAAAAGAGCCTAGACATCATCTTTCAAGAAATTATCAAGGAAAACTGCCCTGAGGGCATAGTTACAAATTGCTCTAAATAATGGTTGCATCAGTTCACAACTCCACCAACAATGCATTAATGTCTCATTTTTTCCACATCCCTTCCAACATCTGTCATTCTCCTTTTCTGTCCTATTAGCCAATCTTAATGGTGACAAGAAAGATCAAAACACACACACAGAAAAAGATAACAAAGTCAAAGTACCAACATCCAAAACCTCCGAAAAAAATAGGAATTTACCAGAGGGTAAAATAGTCATTTGAAAGAATCCAGCTATCATCTTCTAAAAGAGATCCCAAAATAAAAACTGCCAGAAATACGATAGCCAAACTCATGAGCTCCCAGTGCGTGGAGAGAATGTTGCAAGACACCAGAAAGAAACAATTCAAGTACTGTAGAGCCGCAGTTAGGATAACACAAGATTTAGCAGCTTCTACATTAAAGGACTGGAAGGCTTGGAATATGATATTCCAGGGGGGCAAAAGAGTTAGGATTATAACCAAGAACCCATTCTTGATGAAAAGAACAGAACTGAACAGAAAATTTGACTTTCAAATACAAGACTCTAGAGAAGGATTAAAAAGTAAACAAAAAAGGGAAATCATAAAGGATTTAATAAGCTTTAACTGTTTATATTCCTACATGGGAAGATGTAACTCATAAAAACTTTCTCATTTTTAGGAGTACATGTAGACAGAGGGCACAGATGTGAGTTAAATATGAAGGGATGACATTCAAAAAAAATAAGTTAAGGGGTGAGAAAGAAATGCCCTGGGAGAAAAGTAAAGGGAGGGACAGAATGGGGTAACTTATCTCACATAAAAGAGGTAAAAAAAGCTTTTAAAGTGGAGGAGAAGATGGAGGAGGTGGGAGGAGCAGAGAATGAACTTTACTCTCATCAGAACTGGCTCAAAGAGGGAATAACATATACACTTGATTGGCTATAAAACTCTATCTTAGGGGCAGCTAGGTGGCACAGTGGATAGAGCACTGGCCCTGAAGTCAGGAGGACCTGAGTTCAAATCCAGCCTCAGACCAAACACTTGACACATACTAGCTGTGTGACCTTGGGCAAGTCACTTAACCCCAATTGCCTCACTTTAAAAAAAAAAAACAAAACTCTATCTTACCCTACAGGAAAATAGGAGAGGAAGTGGTTTAAGAAGGGCAGGGTGACTGAAGGGAGGGCAGATTAGGAGAGGTGGCAGTCAGAAGCAAAATACTTCTGAGGAGGAACAAAGTTAAAGAAGAGAGAAAATAGAATAAACAGAAAGGAAGAAGGAAATAGGATGGAGGGAAATACATTTAGTAATCATAACTATGGAAAAAAATTGAAGCAAGTTTCTCTGACAAAGTCCTCATTTCTTAAATATATAGAGAACTAAGTCAAATTTATAAAAATATGAGCCATTTCCCAATTGATAAATGGTCAGTAGATATGAACAGTTTTCAAATGAAGTAATCAAAACTATTTATAGCCATATGAGAAGGTGCTCTAAATCACTATTGACTGGAGGAATGCAAATTGAAACAATTCTGAGGTACTATGTCATACCCATTAAGATCGGCTAATAGGACAGAAAAGGAGAACGACAAATGTTGGAAGGGATGTGGGGAAAATGAGACATTAATGCACTGTTGGTGGAGTTGTGGAGTGATTCAATCATTATTTACAGCAATTTGTAACTATGCCCAAAGGGCTATAAAATCATGTATATCCTTTGACTTTACAATGGCACTACTAGGTCTGTCTCCAAAAAGATATTAAAAAAACAAAAAGGAAAAGGACTTACATGTATGTAAATAGTTATAGCAGCTCTTTTCTTCTGACAGGAAGTTGGAAATTGGGAGGATACCCATCAATTGGGGAATGGCTGAACAAACTGTGCTATGTGATTGTGATGGAATACTATTGTGTTATAAGAAATGATGAGCAGGATGCTCTCAGAAAAACCTAGGGAGACTTACATAAGCTAATGCAAAGTGAAATGTACCGTCTACAAAAGTAATAGCAATATTGTAAAATGATGAGCAGTGAATGACTTAGCTATTCTCAGCAATACAATGATCTAAGACAACTCAGATGGACTTATGATGAAAAATACTATCCATTTCCAGACAAAGAACTGATGGTGTCTGAATAAATATTGAAGAATACTTTTTAAACTTTATTTTTCTTGAGGGTTTTTTTGGTCTATGTTTTCTTTCAAAAACAGGACTAATACAGAAATGTGTTTTGCATGACTACACATGTATAACCTATATCAAATTGCTTGCCTTCTCAACGGAGTGGGGGAGGAAGGTTGAGGAAGGAGAAGGAAGAGAATTTAATTTTTTTAAAAAAGAATGTTAAAAACTGTTTATATAATTGGGGGAAAGAAAATAAAAACAAAAAATCTGTAACAGGTTAAAAAAAAACTCTGAGATTTCACCTCGCACTCAAAAAACTGACAAACAGCTGGGAATAGTTGAAATTAAAGGGGTTGATGAAACACATAAACGATGCTGGTGAAGTCATGAATAGGTTCCATGATCCTGGAAAATCAGTTGGAATTATGTGAAAAATAGTGACTAAAATATCCATGTCCTTTGACATAGAAATCCCATTATTGAGAATATCTCCCTAAATTGGCCAAAGACAGAAAAAGGTTCCTTATAAAACAAAATAGCAGCATTTTTTGTGATTGCAAAGAACTGGAAATAAGGTGCATGTCCACTGATTGGGAAATGGCTAAACCAACCACGGTTGAATGTAATGGAATAATATTGCAACAAATAGAAAAAGAAACAAGAAATGTAACAGATTCTGAGAAACACAGGAAAAGTGAACTGATGTAGAGTCAAATAAACACTTAAAACAATGCAGACAACAATAACAATGTAAATAAAAATAATAATAGAAGTGGAATGTTTACCAGTCTGAGCCCTGAAAATGGGGCAATGCACAGCCATGCACAGCCCTCCTTTAGGTGAATGAACCACATGCAATCATGGACTCGTTGGTTTTGTTTTTTGTTGCTGTTAACAAGGAAAGTTCATTGGTGTGAGGAGGGTGGATGATGTATGCATGATGTAAAAATGAAAGGCATCAATGCAACTTTAAAAAAACAAATATGGTTAAGAAAGGTTCTCCTCTCTTCTTCCACTCTCCTGAGGAATACTTATTAACAATAAAGATTACCAAATGAAATTCCAAAACCAAAGAAAAACATCATTAAGTTCCTCCATCCTTTCCATAGGTTTGTGGCCACCAGCAAGCGCAGGTGATGGGGACAGAATTTTCCCAGTGGCACCTGGACAGCAGCATCAGTGGGTCACTTAGTTTAGATTATAAAACCCTCAAGGAGCTGACACCTACCTAAGACAGGGGGAGGTTGATAGCTTGTATCACAGAGGGAGTAAAGTGAACAGTAGAGTGCTGACAGATATAGATAGGCGTAATTGTGGACAGGCCTGACAACTGATTACTGGTTGGCTATCAGAGTGAAGGAAGGATGTGACCTGTCTTCCCATCCATTGACTGGCTGATCACATAGACCTCGAAGTCTGATTACTGGTCCTGGTTCCCAGGGGACCAGACTCTCACTCTGAAGACTATAGTCAAGGAGGATACATCATAAAGATGAGATTTCAGGTAGGAACTACTCTAAGGGTCAAACTGAGTGAGAGTCAGCATGCCAGGGAGCCCAGAGACACTCCTAGGAGATCAGCCTTAAGACCAGAACCAGCTTTCCTGGAGTTGCTCCTGGAGAAGTAAAAGACTTCTAGGCTTCTACATTGAAACATACTTTTTTTACTTTATTATTCTTTGTTTTTTTTTGGTCTGCATTTTCTTTTGCAACATCACTAATATGGAAATGTTTTGCATGGCTGCATATGTAGAATCTATATTAGATTGCTTGCCTTCTCAAGGAGTGGGGGAAGGGAGAGAATTTGGAACTCAAACTTTTTAAAAACAGATGTTAAAAATTTTTGTTTACATGTAATTTAGAAAAAATGAAATAAATATTATATGTAAAAAAAAGAATCTGGATGCTATAACATTTGGTGTTTATGTGTTTAGTGTTGCTATTTCTTTGTTGTCTATGGTACCTTTTACAAAATGCAGTTTCACTGCTTATCTTTTAATTAGATTTAATTTGCTTTTGTTCTGAGATCATGATTGTTAACCCTGCTTTTTTTTCACTTCAGCTGGAGCATAATAGAGTCTGCTCCAGCCCCTTACTGTTACTCTGTGTATCTCTGTTTCAAGTGTGTTTCTTAGAAAAAATATATTGTCAGATTTTTGTTTTTAATTCATTTTGCTGCCCACTTGCATTTTATGGATGAGTTCATCCCATTCACTGCACTTTAAGATCACAAGCCATTCCCCAACACATAAATGGTCAAAAGATATGGACAGGCAGTTTTCAGATGAAGAAATCAAATCTATATATAAGAACATGAAGAAGGGCTCTAAATCACTTTTGATTAGAGAAATATAAACTAAAACAACTCTGGGATACCACCTCACACCTATTAGATTGGTTAATATGATAAAAAAGGAAAATGATAAATGTTGGAGAGGATGTGGGAAAATTGGGACACTAAAGCATTGC
>NW_020954589.1:16343984-16348798 GCF_900497805.2 Vombatus ursinus | reverse complement strand
GGTGGAGCTGTGAATTGATCCAACCATTCTGGAGAGCAATTTGGAACTATGCCCAAAGGGCAACCAAATTGTACATACCCTTTGATCTGGCAATACCAATACTAGGTCTGTATCTCAAAGAGATACGAAAAAAGGGAAAAGGAGCTATATGTACAAAAATATTTATGGCAGCCTTTTTCGTGGTGGCAAAATATTGGAAAATGAGAGGATACCCATCAATTGGGGAATGGATGAACAAGTTGTGGTATATGAATATAATGGAATACTACTGTGCAAAAAGAAATGATGAATAGGGAGATTTCAGAAAAACCTGTACGAACTGATACAAAGTGAAATAAGCAGAACCAGGAAAACTGCTACCCACATCAAGTTAAATAATTGATGGACTCTAAATATAGATCAAAATATACGTTTTTCATTTATTATATTATTTTTCATGGTTTCTTTTTCCTTTTGATCTGTTTCTTCTTTCACAACTGTGACTAATATGGTAACATGCTTTACATGATAACACATGTATAACCTATATCAAATTGCCTATCATTTTTCGAAGGGGGCAAGGGAGGGAGGGAAGAAGAAAAATTTGGAAATCAAAATCTTGCTAAAATGAATGCTAAATATATTTTAATATCTCTAACTTGTTAATGTAGCTGTTATTTGAACATCATAACAATTATGCAAATAACGGGGATTTAGGAAAGGAATGGGAATATTTTAAATATGTGTCATAGTTACAGCAGACAAAGAAGTTCACCTCATTCAACTGACATCCAGTGTGTCTGCCTTCATAGATGAGCAAACCTCCACATCTGTAGTTTCCACTGAGTGAAAATGAAAATATAGAACTAAAGTATAATTCTATGAATAAATGAATGCATTTTTAAGAAGTATTTATTCCATACTTCCCATGTGGAAAATTTTCATAAAAGACTCTCCTTGGATTTTCTTCCATTTGCTGTCATTCTCCTTCATTCCCTTTTTTCTTATTTTCTCACTTCCATAACATCAAAATTATAATAACAAGTTAAGCCTATGATCCATCCAGTGCAACTCTCTAATGGCATCAAGGCAAGGCTTATGGGAAGATATGGTTATCCTCTATACAATCAATGTCAAAAAGATTAGGATTATTCCCCAAATCCTTCCTCAGTTAATGACCTATTATTGATATCAAAATCCTTCTTGAACCTATTTATGTATTCAGTCAATAAAATAATCATTTAAGTTAAAAAATTAATGCTAAAAATGCATAATAAGTGGGAAAAATAAAATATTATTAAAGAGGAGAAAAAAACTTTAATGTCTTCAAAGGACAGTCAAATTAAAAGAACAAGTTGCTATGGGTGTACTGGTTCTGTTCTGGAGGGGAGTTGAAGAAGTCAGAAAGAAGGAAGGGGAAAAGAAATACACTAATATAGGAAAGAGAAAGGAGATACAACTTGTTATTCCTCAGAAATGGAATGTGTGAGAAGAGTGTAAAAACATGGAAGAAGAGGTGGAGGCAATAGGCAACAGTTGAACATCATTTTTACATGAAATAGACAAAGCAGGGCTGAACACACGTGTACTCACAAAGAGTTTGGTGTAGAAATGCATCACACAACAGAGAAAAGGGAGAGCAAGGAAGGAATGGGTTAAGAAGGGGGATAATATCAGAGAGGGAATAGCTGCAAGCATAACCAACTTCCTGATCCTGAAGGGGGAAGTAAAAGGGAAGAAAGGAAAGGGGGCAAAAGGAAAGTAAGAGGAAATGTGAAAGGAAAAAAAGGAATCTAAGGGGGGGGGGTGCCTTAGATTGATTCCTAAGACAACTGGGGAATGGCTGAACAAGTTGTGCTATGCAAATGTTACAGAATATTATTACATCAAAACAAAGGACAAAAGAGGCTATTTCAGAGTGGGCAACCAGAGTAAAGTGAACAGAACCAGGAGTATAATTTATACAAGATAACATTGTAAATAAAAAAATGAAATAATTAAGAGCTGTGATCAATGCAATGACCAGTTCTCAAGAAACTAAAATAATGTGTCACCCACATTCTGATAGAGAAGTGATGGATACAAGATACCAGAGACAGACATTTTTGGATATGGCTACTATACTCTGATTTGCTTTGCTATGTTTGTTACAAGAATAACAGGGGTTGTTAAAAGGTTTTTTTTTTCTCTTTTTCTCTCAGTTGATGGGTGCTGGGGAGTAGCAACAGGGCTACCAAAAAAAAAAAAGAGCAACTGTGACTTAAAAAAAAATACAGAATAAAACCATAAAGTACAGAAGGAAGCACAGACAGGACAGTTTTGAAAACAACATACAGAACACAGTGAGTATTATACTCACTTTGCCTGGGCCTGACAAGAAAAGAAGCATCTGCCAGGCAAAGAGGGTAACTTACTAGTTCCAGCTTTGCTGAGGCAGTCATTCCATCCACTTCCTCTCAGCACCATCTTCAACCTCCTACACCTTCACCAGTCACATCACCTGAGCCCATCTGCCCATGCTTGTCCTTAACCTCTCCTCCCTGCCTGACACCCTGAGACCAAACTCCTATGGATGATGATAACCCACCTGAACTTATTCCTTAAAAACAAACTCCCACTCTGTCATATACTGCCCATCCCTAGCTACCACTGTTCAAATCCTGTTCTCTATACCCTACTCATTTATTCCCATCGCCCTCAACCCAATCTCTAAAACTTTTCACTTTAAAATTACACTCTTCCCATTGTACCCATAGGTAACAAACTCACTTTCATCTGAAACCTTTTCCTTTCTCACTCTTTCCATCTTCTTGCACTCAGTGACTGCTCCCTCCTGACCTGTACATCATAGTATCCCTGGACACTCTTTTCATTAGCACTGGTTACATTTTCACTCATATTAAAGTTGGAATACTCATCCATTACTGTCACTTCCAGGGTCTTCCTTACCACATTCACTCTTCCTCTTTGAGGTTCACTCATTCTTTATTTACTGCCCAATCAAAATTTGGTAACTGTTGTCTGCTGACCTCCATAACATTCTTCTTCCTTCCTCAATGAGTTCAATGCTTGGCTCAGTCTTCCTCTCTTCTCATACTCCACCTCTCATAGTAAGGGGCTGCCACATAAATATTGATACTCTTTCAAATACCCTAACCTCCCACTTGTTCAACTTACTCATTTCCCATGACCTACTCCTTCATCCTATCCTGACTACATACAGAAATGATCACATCCTTTATCTTTTCATCACCCACAATGTTTCACTTCAATGTTGATAAATTCTGAAATTCCCTTAACTTGACTGCAATCTGCTGTCATTCCAATTCTGTCTTGCAACTCTTAACCCTATTCTTCATCCTCACCATGACCTCAAATTTTCTTTACTCTTCAATTCTTCCCTAGGTCATCAACCTTGTACTACCTATACTCTCTTACTTTCCCCATCGTGACCCCTTGGTGAACCAATGCAACTCTAAAATCTTCTGTCTCCTTATCCTATCACCTATGGTGTTTTGCTAAAGCTGCAGGCTTAGATACCTCCCACCATCTACTGACTTGGCTCTTATTCACATGCTGCTGAAAGACGGAGAAAAATCACCAAACCATGATGATTGATTTCCCTACAAATTTATGTAACATAATTTCATACACAACTATTGGCAAAATGGTGCCCCTTCTTCTTTACCTATAGTCCCCCCACCTCGCCAAAGAAAGGAATGAGACACATTTTATCACCTCTTCTTTAGAATCAAAATTGGTCATTACAATGATATAGCATCAATATTGGTATTATTGAACTGTGCATATCCTTTGTCTTAGCAATACTACTAATAGGTCTGTACCCCAAAGATATCAAAGAAGAATTAAAAAGATCTATATGTATAGTAGCTCTTTTGTCGTGACAAAGAATTAGAAATTGAGGGGATGCCCATCAACTGGAGAATGGCTGAACAAGTTGTGATATATGACTGAGATGCAACACTACCGTGCTATAAGAAATGATGAGATGGGTTAAATAACGGGGCAGAGCCAAGATGGCGGCATGAAAGCAGTGACTTGCTTGAGCTCTCCCCCAAAGCCCTCCAAATACCTATAAAAAAATGGCTCTAAATAAATTTTAGAGCAGCAGAACCTACAAAAAGACAGGGTGAAACAAATTTCCAGCCCAAGACAACCTGGATGCTTGACTGGAAAGGTCTATTGTGCTGGACTGAGAGAGAAGCACAGTTCAGCGTGGGAGCACAGTTCAGCGTGGGCGCACAACCAAAGACCAGGCCTCATCAAACCTGGAGCAGGCCTCAGAGTACTGAATCACAGGCAGCTGTGGCGGTTTCCAGACTTCTCAGCCCAGAAATGTCAAAGACAACTTAGAAGGTCAGTAGGAAAGGTCTGTGACCACGGTGAGAGAGAAGTTCGGTCACAGTGCAGCCCCGGGGTGGTGGCTGCTTCCAGAGCTCTCGGCTCACAGACAGAGGGGGAATCGAGTGGTTGATCAGAGGTGGATTGTAGGGATCTCTTTGCTGGAGCGGTAGCAGGAGTCTCTTGCTTTCCCGTGCATGGACCTAAGTCACAGTTCTGGGTGGCAATCTTGGGGCAAGGAGGAGTGCTGGCATGGTGGAGCTTGTGGTGGTGGTGGAGAAGGAATCCTCCTCACAGTTCCAAGGCAGAAAAGAGTACCAGACCAGGGCACAGGCCAGGAAAGAAGTAAACCCTCACCCTTGATCATACCAAGAAATATCTCTGGAAACAGCTGCACAAAACCCCCAAAGCTTGGGACAGTAGATTCTCCACACCGGAAGCAGAGCCCTACCTTAACAAAGAGTTTAAAACTC
>NW_020954589.1:16342961-16343796 GCF_900497805.2 Vombatus ursinus | reverse complement strand
AGCCTAACCCAAATGGCAAAAGAGGTCCAAAAAGCCAATGAGGAGAAGACTGTCTTAAAAAACAAAATTGGTCAGATGGAAAAGGAAGTCCAAAAGCTCACTGAAGAAAATACTTCCTTAAAAATTAGAATGAAGCAAACAGAAGCTAGTGACTTTATGAGAAATCAAGATATTGTAAAACAAAACCAAAAGAATGAAAAAATAGAAGAAAATGTGAAATATCTCACCAGAAAAACAACTGACCTGGAAAATAGATCCAGGAGAGGTAATTTAAAAATTATTGAACTAGCTGAGAGCCATGATCAAAAAAAGAGCCTACACATCATCTTTCAAGAAATTATCAAGGAAAACTCTCCTGATATTCTAGAATCAGAGGATAAAGAATCTACTGATCACCTCCTGAAAGAGATCTCCAAAGGAAAACTCCTAGGAATATTGTAGCCAAATTCCAGAGTTCCCAGGTCAAGGAGAAAATACTGTAAGCAGCCAGAAAGAAACAATTCAAGTATTGTGGAAAAACAATCAGGATAACACAACATTTAGCAGCTACTACATTAAGGAACTGCAGGGCTTGGAATATAATATTCCAGAGGGCAAAGGAGACAGGAATACAACCAAGAATCACCTACCCAGCAAAACTGAGTATAATCCTTCAGGGGAAAAAATGGACATTCAGTGAAATAGAGGATTTTCAAGCATTCTTGATGAAACAGAAATATTTCTGAATAGAAAATTTGACTTTCAAATACAAGACTCAAGAGAAGCATGAAGAGGTAAACAGGAAAGAGAAATCATAAAGGACTTATTAAAGTTGAAATGTTTACATTTCTACACA
>NW_020954589.1:16334802-16342880 GCF_900497805.2 Vombatus ursinus | reverse complement strand
AGATAATATTTGTAACTCATGAGATCTTTGTCAGTATTAGGGTAGTTGGAGGGGAAAAAATATAGATAGATAGATTGACAGATAAATAGATACAGGGCACAGAGTGAGTTGAAGATGAATGGGTGATATCTAGAGAATAAAATTAAGGGGTGAGAGAGGATTATATTGGGAGAAGGAGAAAGAGAGATAGAACAGAGTAAATTATCTCAAATAAAACAGAGAAGAAGAGGCTTTTACTGGGGAGAGGAAGTGGGGGAAGGTGAGAGAGAATGAGTGAAGCTTATTCTCATTGGATTTGGCTTAAGGAGGGAATACCATACACACTAAATTGGGCATGGAAATCTATCTTGCCCTACAAGAAAACAGGGGGGAAGGGGATAAGAGAGTGGGGGGATAATAAAGGGGATAGTAGATTGGCAGAGAGGGTAATCAGAAGCAAACACTTCTAAGGAGGGACAGGGCCAAAAGAGAGAATAGAATAAAAGGGGGATGTGATAGGATGAAGAGAAATATAGTTAGTTTTCCACAACATGACTACTATGGAAGCATTTTGCCTGACTACACATGTATAACCTGTGTCAAGTTGCTTGCCTTCTCAATGATGGTGGGTAGAGAGGGAAGAAGGGAGAAAATTTGGAACCCAAAGTTTTAAAAACAAATGTTAAAATTCTTTTTACATGCAACTGGGAAATAAGATATACAGGCAATAGTGTATAGAAATCTATCCTGCCCTACAGGAAAACAGAAGAGGAAGGGTATAAGAGAAAGGGTGGGGAAGATAGAAGGGAGGGCAGATTTGGGGAAGGGGTATGCAGAATGCATGTTGTCTTGGAGTGGGGTGGACGAGATCGGGAGAAAATCTGGAACTCAAAATCTTGTGGAAGTGAATGTTGAAAACTAAAAATAAATAAACTAATAAAATTTTTTAAAAAGTTAAATAATGGAGCTGGAGATACCTCTAGTTCTAAGGCATAGCTGACAGCTCCAGTGGCCTGGAGAAGGCATGTTGGTTAAACTTTGCATCTCTCCCCAATGTCTAATACACTATGAGCTGAATGCAGAATGAATGGAATGGAAGGAAGGATAAGAGTATTCATTAAGCATCTGCTGTGAGCTAGGCATTGTGCTAACGGCATTAGCAAATAGATCCTCACCACAATCCTGTGAGGATTTTACATCTCAGGAAACTAGGACAGGCAAGAGTTAAGTGACTTGCCCAGGATCACATACCTAGGTAAGTGAATCAGGTTGGACTTGAATTTGGGTCTTCCAGACTCTAGGCGCAGTGCTCTACTCACTGAGTCACCCAGATGCCTCTATAGGGTAAGGTAGAGATAACAGAGGCTTGTGAATAACGAGTGACAGGGATGAGAACTCTGGGGTGAAAATCAGGAAAGCAGCTGAAGTGGAAGGCCAGGTCAGGAACAGGAGATCAGTGAAAACTGATGGGAGGAGAGCCTTTCTGAGTATTCTAATTCATCTCCAGTTACCTCCTTTGGCTTTCTGCAAGCCCCAGGGACTATTCTCCTGCATCCCTTTCCAATGCCACTAGCCATTGCTTTTCATCAGGTTTCTCTTTTTTCTGTAACTCTCTGGATGAGAACAGAAGTCAGGCAGTGAGTCAATAAAATGAAGTCTCATATCTCCCTTCTACCGTCCCTGTAGGAAGCACAGGGCTTTGGGAGGAGAATTTTAAGGAGAATTTATTGCTAGTATACAAAGAAGAAACAAACAGTAGGTGGGAAAAAAATCACCTTCTTTCCAGTTTTCTTCTCTTAACTTTTTGTTTTAAATCACTTAGATCCCAACATAGGAGAATATAGAGTCACACACTGATGCATAAGGTGGAGCTTCATAGGCAAAGGAATTTGGATGAAAGCTGAACAGAAGTTATCCTGGGGATTTCATTATGGGAAGCCCAGCCAGGGATGATTCAAGCGCAGAAAAACAGAGTAGGTAGCAAGGTGGTAACACTGGATAGAGAACTGGGCCTGGAGTCAGGGGGACCTTAGTTCTGGTCCAACTCAGACAATTTCTGCCTGGGTGACCCTGGGCAAGTCAATTAGCCTGTCAGATTCAGTTTCTTCATCTGTAAAGTTGGGATAATAATAGCACCCATCACTCAGGGTTATTATGAGGATCAAATAAATAAATAAAAAGAAATGAGGAGATGAATGGTTTCAGAAAAACCCAGGAAGACTTATATGAACTGATACAAAATGATGTGAGCAGAACGAGGACATTGTATAGAGTAAGAGCAATCATGATGTTCAACTAAGAAAGACTTAGCTCCTCTGATCAATACAATGACCCAACACAATTCCGAAAGATTCATGACGAAAAATGCTATCCATCTGATGAACTTTGAGTGCAGATTGAAGCATACTTTTCCACTTTTTCTTGCTTTTTTTTTCTTTGCAACATGGCTAATATGGAAAAATGTTTTGCATGACTTCACGTGTATAACTGAAACCATGTTGCTTCTCAATGGGTAGGGGAGAGGCTAGAGGGAAAGAGAATTTGGAACTCAAAATTTTTTAAAATGAATGTTAAAAATAAATTTTTGTTTGGTTTTTTAAAATATTTTTTAAAAAAAGGATTTGTTTTATTTCTAAGAGTTTGGCAGCAAAAGAGAGAAGAAATATTGATGATAGCTTGAGGAGATGGCATGAAAAGTTTTTAAGGATGGGAGAAACCTGGGCATTTTTGTAGACAGTAAGGAATATGTCAATGGATAATAATATAATCACAATATTATAAAGAGAGGGAATGATTATCAGAGCAAGTTCATAGAGTAGATAGGAGGTGAGGGGATCACACAAGTAGAGAAGCTAGTCTTAACAAGGAAAAGGTTTATTTCTTTCTCAAAGGCTGAAACAAAGAAGAACGAAGAATGATGTCAAGAGATTTGAGGAGTAGAACTATGAGTAAGAGAGAATACAAAATAAATGGCTTCTATGTTCTCAGTTACCCTCTTCTGAGAAAGAGCTGGTGGTATATAGTTACTTGAAGGGAGAAGTGAATGTCTAGAAGAACCCTTTGGACAGTGTGACAGGAAGTCCACTAGAAAAGAGTAAAAAGATTTCCATGAAGCAATGAAATCCCAGTTGAGATTAAATAACAAAATTTTTTGGATCTAGTTGGCACAGTTGTGTGACCTCTCTGGCAGTATCTCACAGTATATGAGTAAGAATAGATAAAGTAGAAGGTGGTGGTAAGCTTGGGTTGTGGCTTGGCAAAAGCATAAGGATCAATGGGACAAGGAGTCAAGGGACAAAGTAAAGTTGAAATGCTTATTAATCAGAGGATTAAGATTGCAGAGGGAAGAAAATGAAGGCAAAGAAGGGATAATGGCTTTGGGGAAGCAAAAAGAAGAAAATGACTGGAGGTCATAAAGAGGACAGAAAATAGATTTATGAAGAGGAAGAGTTGGATAGTTGTGGTCACAGAGAAGAATTTCAGAATTTTGAATCATAGAGGTCAAAAAGTTATGAGTGATTATAAGACCAAAGTTGGTTGACTTGAAATGAAAATGAAGAGTTGAAGAGCTGGGAGGAATGATGAACTGAACGGCTAGGGCACATATACATTGAAGTCCTCGAGTACAAGCACACCGAGGTTGAAGCAGAGAAGCCTATGAGCCAATTTTGAACTCCATGAGAAAGAATCACCAGAGGCCAGTAGATAATAGCAACCAAGATCTATACATGGTGATATAGCTAACATTTATATAGCACTTTAAAGTTTGTGAAGCATTTTATATATATTGCTTATGTGAGCCTCATAACAAATTTTAGAGGTAGGTATTATTATTATCCCCATTTTATAGATGAGGAAACTGAAACTTGACAGAGATTGTGATTTGCTTATGGTCACACAGCTACTAAGTGTCAGGACTTGAACTCAAGTCTTAGTCATTCCAAGTCTAGCACTGAATCTAATATGCCACCCAGCTGCCTCAAATAAGTGATGGTGACAGAGGGGAGAAGAGTAAAGAGGATACCTATTCTTCCTCCTGACACAGTGAAGATAAAGTAACATGAAAAAGGGTATACTCAGTATTCAAAAGGATGGCCAGGGATGAAATGTCTTTTGGAGGAAGCCAGCTTTCAGGGTGTTTAAGAAGATGGAAGGAGTGTGAGAATCAGAGGCCTAATACAAAGGAAAGTTCATTCAACAAGAAAATGAGGTTCCATAAAGTTAAGAATAAGATAGAGACTTCAGAAATGTAGAGCTAAAGTAGATGGGGATGAGTGAGTGACGAATGGGCAGCAAAGGAAGAGAGTTTTTGTCTATGCAGCCTGCAATTCAAACCTCAATCTACTTCATTTAGAAAGAGAAGGGAATTTGATAACCATAGGATGGTTGATTTTTTTTCACCTTCTTCAATAAGCAATTGCAGTTCCATCCTCCCCATTTTCCTCTACTTCCTGCTAGGCTGTAATGAAGGATTCTCACAATGTTTACTTCCTTTCTCTCCTGATGGATAAAGATGATCTTCAGTAGAACTGGTCTCAGTGGCAAGAAATCAGCAGTCTTGGGATGCCATAATTACGATGGGTAAAAATGTTAGAAATTTTTCTCATCCTTCCCAGTAAACAATGGTGGTAAAATGATGTGTTTTAATAAGATTTATTTCATATCATTATGCAGTATGCATTATAGAAAAGAGAGGCTATTGGTTTGCACTATTTGCAGACAGATATGACATGATTAATGTCTGAACTAGGATGCAAGCAGTGAGAATGAGCAAAGTATCAACTTACCATTTGGAAGAAAAAGTCCAAAGGATTCAGGGATTGTTTAGAGACTATAGAGACTGAGATGGGTCTTATGATCATGTTCTGATATTAAGGATTGTTGATTATTGTAGGAATCACAAACATAGGAAGGAGAGTTGGAGACTTCAGTTAGAGGTTACAGTCAGAATGGTGATGGGACTGAACATCACAGGAGTTCTATTCTAAAGAATGCTTGGATAATATAATTCTTGGAACAACTACTTCAGTAATACTACAGCACTTTGGCCAAAACCTTTATCCTAATCTCTGTAATTCGATTATTCTCTTCTAAAACCATGAGAGCAATGACTATAATTTTGGGCACTGCTTTCAAGAAAGCAATAATGAAAAAGTACTGAAAATCAATTCTTTTCACTACAATAATACTTTTTTCAAATAAAAGTTTTAGAAAAAATCCTTCAGGAATTTGGCATCTCACTAGAGAAAATTATGATTCTATCTTAGCAATATAGTTTGACTTATTACTTATGTAATAATAATAAACTTTAAAAATATACTTACCTATTCCTGGTGCCTCTCCTTCCTGATATATAAATTTCAACGTTTTACAACCACCTTTCATAAAAAATGTTACAAAAGGTTCCAGCTGTAAAATTGAAGAGCAAATCAGTTATTAAACTAAATTATAAGAAAGAATTAAATTCACAGATTCAACTTAGGCTAACAAACAAAAAGGCATGAATTCTAATTTTAGCTTAAGAGATTTGAAGACTAAATGGAAGCAGTTCCTTGATTTTAGATACATTGCTATTAAATATGTATGTAACTTGTACCAAGCACTTAATCTTTCTCTGTTTCCTCACTGATAACACAGAGATAATTCTCTTACCTCACAGACTCTTCTGGGAACAAATGTAGTGAATAATTTATGTACATGGATCACTTCGAGCCTTGTAGAAGGTAAATGTATGGTATTACTAAGTGACCAACCAGGATTTCATACTGATGAAGTATGACCTCCTGACAGAGAAGGGACAGACGGATTCAGGGTACAAAATGATATATACATTAGGAGATATGGCTAATGTAGGAATTTGTTTTGTTTGGCTACGCATATTTGTTACGACGGTTTTCTTTTTTTCAACAGTACGACATAGAGAAAAGAAGAAAAAATAAATGCTTGTCAACTGAAGAAAACTAAAAGATATTAAGTAAAACCCATTTTGTATTGCTAATGCCGGAGATAACAATTTTCCCTATAAACAACACATACTAATTTTCTTCATGTTTCAAGATACATGATTTAAACCACAGAGGATATGGACCTGTGATTTTTTTGGTATTAGGAGTACCCAGGTGAGAAAATTCCCTCTGCCAATGCAGATCAAGACCTTCCCTGAAACTTAAACTCATTTAAATTTTTTTTATTAATTTATTTTTAATTTTCAACAATCACTTCCATATGCTTTTGAGTTTTAAATTTTTCTTCCCTTCCCTTCCCCCCCCCGAGATGGTGTGCAATCTGATACACATTCCTAGTAAACATTTTTTCACATTAGTCATGTTGTAAAGAAGAATTAGAACCAATAGGAGGAACCACAAGAAAGAGGAAACAAAAAGAAAAAAAAAAGAGCAAAAGAATGCTTTGATCTGCATTCAAACTCCATAGTTCTTTCTCCGAATATGGATAGCATTTTCCATCATGACACTTTTGGAAATGTCTTAGATCCTTGCATTGCTGAGGAAGGCTACGTCTATCAAAGTTAGCAAATGCACAACGTGGCTGTTACAGTGTACAATGTTCTCCTGGTTCTGCTCACTTCACTCAGCATCATGAAACTTACATTCTTAAGAGAGTTGTCTAGGGATTGAAGAGGTTAGGTAACTTGCCAAAGTCAAACTGCCAGTACGGGTCAGAGCTGGGACTTGAATTCAGATCTTCCTGGCTTTGAAGGTAGTTTTCCATCCATTATACTTTCACTTGAACAATAATAAAGTCAGACCCATATTTTAAAAGCCATTCTTAAGGGATTGTTGTACTTAGAGCTGGAAGGGAGCTTAGGAAAATTTTTGTCCCACAACTTTTTTTTTAAACAAATAAAAGGAAAATGAGGTGCAGAGAAATTAAGCCATTTTCCCAAAATCACAAACACTTGGAATTCAAATCCACATTCATCTGTAGTGTCATTTTTCAAAGTCACTTTCACAAAATTATTTATAAGTTAATTGAATAATTTGATAGGCTATATTAAATAGCCATAATAATAATTACTCACCTCAAATTCATGAAATAGGAATTACCCCACATGCCTTTTCCCAAATGCATTAGTTCCAAATATCTCATTCTACCCTATACAGAATGCCTATCTCCATCTACTGACTACTTCAGTTAAGCAACCCAAGTCTAACAAAACCACTTTTCTTTGAAGGTTGGCCCAGCTAACTTTTCATGGCTTGCCCTTCCATCTCTTATGTGGCCCTAACAGACTTCTTCAGAGAAGAGCCATTGCCTCTCAACAAAACTATTCTCACTCATCCCCTGACAAGTTACTAATGCAGTTAATAATTCATAACCTACTGCATGTCACAAACCTCTTTAGTAGTTTGGTGAAGTCAATGCAACTCTTCTCACAATCATGTTTTTAATGTATAAGATAAAATACACAGGACTGCAAAGGAAATAAATTAATATGAAAGCTATCAAAACATTAAAAGTTCAAAGTTCATGAACCTCTAAGTCCCTGTGCTAAAACATTTTCACAACATTATCTCCTGAATCTACATGCCCCCTCCCTTTTTGAAGGCAAGGAAATTCTCAAAACTAAATCAGACTTCTGGTGCCAAGATGACAGAGTAAGGAAGGAACTCCCTGGAGCCCTCCCGAATTCCCCTCAAAATAACTTGAAAACCACCTCAGAACCAATTTACAAGCAGGAGAGCAGCTTAACAGCACAGTAGGAGAGTACCTCATTAGGACAGGAAGGAAGAAGGTCCAAGAGCCACACAGCAAGGGACCCGCAGCAAGGCTCATGACCTTCCCACCCCGTGCAAGCCAGCACCCCTGATGCCAACAAGCAGTCAATGAGGCCCCCATCCTGGCAGATTCACCCCTATCACACGCCACCAGTGATGCCTCACCCCCACTGCTGACCAGTAGGCTGACCGCTGCTGAGACCTCACCTCTGTGATCAGCCAACAAGCAAGATCCTGCCCCCAGGGCCTAGCCAGCAGGGAGCCTTCCCCCTTTCCAGTACAAGCCAGCAGCTGGGCCCTGAGGTGCACACAAGAAGCTTGGGACAGGGAAGGAGCAGAGCCCAACTGTCACATAAAAATACC
>NW_020954589.1:16330729-16334776 GCF_900497805.2 Vombatus ursinus | reverse complement strand
AAAAAAAAAAAAAAAAAAAAAAAAAAAAAAAAAAAAAAAAAAAAAGGAACTGGACTACAAAAAGTTACTATGGTGACAGAGAAGATCAATGCACAAACTTAGAATAGGACAACAGTGTCAAAATGGCTACCTGTGAAGCCTCAAAGAAAAATGTAATTTGGTGTCAGGCACCAAAAGAACTCCTGGAAGAGTTTTAAAAGGATTTTTAAAAAGCAAATTAGAGAAGTAGAAGAAAAATTAGGAAAAGCAATGAGGGTAATGCAGAATCATGGAAAAAGAGTCAACAGCTTGGTAAAAGAAACACCAAAAATGAGGGGGAGGGGAAGATACACAAAAATTCAATGAAGAAAAGAACTCCTTAAAAAACAGAATTGGTCAAATGGAAAAGGAGATACAAAAGCTCACTGAAGAAAATAATTCCTTAAAAATTAGAATTTGGCAAGTGGAAGCTGATGACTTTATGAGACATCAAGAAAGAATAAAACAAACACAAAAGAATAAAAAAAAGATGAAAATGTGAAATTTCTCACTGGAAAAACAACTGATCTGGACAACAGATCTAAGAGAGATAATTTAAGAATTATTGTACTACCTGAAAGCCATGATTAAAAAAAAAAGTCTAGACAACATTTTTCACGACATTACCAAGGAAACTGCCCTGATATCCTAGAATCTGAGGAAAAAAATAGAAATTGAAAGAATCAACTGATCACCAACTGAAAGAGATCCCAAAATGAAAACTTCTAGAAATATTATTTATATATAACATATATAAATCTTTTCCATCTTTTTTCTGCTTACTGTCCTAATTTTTTATCTTGAGTATCCTTGGGATGACTTTTCTTAGTTAAATGTCTTGCCTATCTTTCTTTAAAGGACTTTGCTCTCTACTGCTTCTCTCATATTTATGGGATTTTACTGCTCATAACTGTTCATCAACCTTCTTCATACAATACAACAAATGAGTTCCTATTCTAATTGACATTGCATTTGGTATCCATTTCTATGCATTTGGTAAATAAGTCAGATGTTTGCTGACTAATATATTTTCTAGTCTCCTTGTGGCAAATGACTTACTAAATTTCTGCTTTATGGGCTAAACTTCCATATAAAATTATTATATAATTGATGTGAATGTCATTTCTGTTGTCTACTTCCAATTTTTGAAGGGTCATTACTTGTTTAAATGGTTTAGGATTAATTTGCTTCAACTATATATCATATCTTTTCCTTATGATTCTTTCTTTATGCTCTTGACTAATTCTGATTTTACCTGTAACAAACTGATGTTTTGAATTTGATTCAAGGATAACTTCCACATCAATAACAAATCTTTTCCTGTCTATTAAAATATAATCTTTCATTTTTATGGACATTACTTGATGTTCTCCATATTTAGTTTCTATCAATTCTTTTCTTGAAGAAAGTATTCATGGAGGCAGCTAGGTGGCGCAGTGGATAGAGCACTGGCCCTAAAGTCAGGAGGACCTGAGTTCAAATCCAGCCTCAGATACATAACACTTACTAGCTGTGTGACTCTGGGCAAGTCACTTCACCCCCAATCGCCTCACAAAAAAAAAAAAGGAGAGAGAGAAAGAAAGAATGAAGAAAGTATTCATGATATAAAAGCTGAATGAACAGGCAGGACAGAGAAATTTAAAGTGGCAAATTGATGACTCCCAAACAGTGGAACATATAGATCATGACCATAGATGAAAGTTCTTAACTTTTTTGTGTGTCATGGTCCCCACTGGTAATTTGGTAAAGCCTATGGACAAATTCTCAAAATAATGTCTTTAAATGCATAAAATACATAGCATCACAAAGGAAACAAATCATATTCAAATAATTATCAAAATATTGAAAAAAAAGTTCACAGATCCCAGGTTAAGAATCCCTTGCTCTAGATAATATTAGCTTTGAGTGACAAAACTAAAGTCTACTTCATAAGCCAACCAATTCATATCTGTATTTCAATGTCTGTATTTATGTTTTGGATCATATCCAAATCTGTAAAATAACACATCTTATCATAATAGGATACTATTATATTATAATATATAACATATAAGTTCTTAAATATTTGTCTAATATGGTACATAAGAAAAAAGTGTGGGTCTTTACAATCCTCGGAATTTTGGCAAATTTAGTTCCTTTGTTTTGAAGAAGATCTGTATCTTGTATTGAACATGTATTGAACATGTTTTATTTTGGGTTTTTTGTTTGTTTTTTTATGTACCTGACATAGGTCTTATCAACTGCTTGCTCTTACTTCTGGTGATGAGTCCTGTTCCAGCTCCAGTCACAAATTGGCGATTTAGAATCAGGGTTCAATAAAAATTCTAAGCTCTGGGCTTACTCTGTCTCTACAGCTACTAGAAAAGGTTTCTTCATTGCTGTGGAAGCCTAGAAAACAGCCATAGGGACTTCTTGTAGTCAAGTACTTGTGATCTATTAATGTTCTCAGTTTGTTTACAGTCAGGATCACAATAAAATTAACTATTCCCTAATTCATCTTTGGGCTGTTCATTTTTTCCTTCCAGACTTTTGTATCTGTACTTAATATGGCTAACTTTCTCCCTTCTGAATATAATTTCATTTATTTTTAACCAGTTTTCTAACTTATAAAATAGCTTATGTATTCAATTCTATCCTAACTTAATTTGGGAGTTAACCAAATTTTCCGTTTCCCTGTGTTCACAATAGTGGACCTGACATGAAAAAAAATATTTAGCTATCCTATAATAATCCAAAAATAGGCCTTTTGTGGTCAAGAACACACACCCACTTCAGTCGTCCCAAACCATTTTTTTCTTCAGCATGGCTCTCAGTTTTCCAACTACATATTCACAAATACCACCAAAAAAGAATGAGGGTCACGTAAGAATTTCTTACTTACCGTTACGCTGTCCAAGATCATGTCTTCAATTGCTGTGACGTCCAAACTGAGCTTCTCCGCGAGGACCTCGAATATGTGCTTGTAGGTCGAGTCGATCTTCATCCTTCGGCCTTCCCTCGCGTCCCTGTATCTGGCCTAAAGCGGGAGAAGCAGAGCACAGCCGTCTGTCCGTCCGTCTGGCCTCGGGCCACGTGCAACACATGCAAACCCCCTCCCCTCCCCCTCCCCCCGCCCCCGGCTCGCGGAGGACCTGCTTCTCTTTCAGCGTCTCCTGCAGGGCCTGGATGCCGCTCATGCTCCGAAGGAACTTGGACGCTCTGCGGGACTGCGGAACGACGCCTTCGCCAGCGGACAGAGTTCGGCCGGGGGACCACTTCCGAGGGCGGGCAGTATCGAGGGCGCTGTCCTTGGGATGCAACGCGGGCTTTTCGGTCTCGGGGGCCGCCGGGGCCGCCGCCGGGGCTGCGGGCGCTTCTTCTTGCACGCCTGTCGGAGCCGGACCCTCTCCTTCCCCAGGGCCCGCTTCCCCTTCCCGCTCAGCGGGGGCGCCACCCTCCGGTGGAGGGGCCCCTTCTGGAGGGACAGCGGGAGGCGAGGGAGAGGCGGCGTCTCCCGGAGGGGCGCCCTCATCGGGAGAAGAGGGCGCAGCGCCCTCTTCTGGCGGAGAAGGAGGAGAAGCGGCGCCCTCTTCTGGCGGAGGTTGGTCAGCGCCCTCTTCCGCCGGAGGTTGGTCAGCGCCCTCTTCCGCACTCATGTTTGTTCTTCCTTTTTTTTCCCTAAAGGACACTTTCAGCCTCAAAACCTGCATTTTAAAAAAAGTTAATTAAAAATTTTTTAAAAATTGAGCATGTTTAATAATTTATTTTCCAACTTCACGGGTTGCAAAATTCCCCTGTCTGCCTTCTCTTTCCAGATTACATGAGCAGCCTAGCATCCTGAGAGAATTGCTCAACTGTTAACCAAGATGCTGATGTCATTTAGGCTAAACACTGTCCTTTCTACACAGGTTTAAATCAAGTAAAATATCAGCTATTGAAGAAAACCTAATGTACAATAATACCTGCCTTACTCAAAATCATTTTTAAAAATAGAATAAAATTTAAGAATCTCAAAGCAAAAATAACTGACCTGGAAAACATATTGAGGAG
>NW_020954589.1:16325980-16330686 GCF_900497805.2 Vombatus ursinus | reverse complement strand
AAAGAAAAAAAAAAAAAAAAAAAAAAAAAAGCCTAGATATCCTATTCCAGAAATCTCTAAAGAAAGCTTCCCAGATCTCTTAGAACCAGAAGGCAAAGCAGAAACAGAAAGAATTCACAGGTCACCTCCTGAAAGAAATCCCAAAATGAAAACTTCAAGAAACATCATAGCCAAAATCCAGTTTCCAGGCCAAATAAAAAATACTACAAGCAGCCAGGAAAAAAAAAAAAAAGAATTCAAGTACAAAAGAGCCAAAGTCAGTATCACACATGATTTAGCAGCCACCAGCATAAAGAAGTGGAGAGCTTGGAATTTGATATTCCAGAAGGCAAAGGACACAGGTTTACAACCAAGAATATCCTACCCAGAAAAAAAAAAATTAGTATAACCCTGGAGAAGAGAAAAAAATGGACCTTTAATGATCCTTTAGAGGATCTCCTAGCATTCCATATGAAAAGACCAGGACTGCATTGAAGTTCTGTAGTTCAAACACAAGAGTTAAAAGAAAAATAAAATAAAAAGGTAAACATGAACAATGGTAAGGGACAAAACCAGGATAATGTATCCCCTCTAAACCCTATCATTATCAGGGATCATGGAAGGAGTCTAATTAGAGATAGTTAGATTTGTGCTTTAGGAAGATCAATATGTCAGCTGAGGGGAGAATGGACTCCAGTAGGGAGAGGCAGAGTAGGGAGTTTGGCCCAGTGATCATAGGTAGTCAATGAGCCTGGAGTCCAAAAAGATTTCCAGTCCAGCCTCAGACACTTACTGGCTGTGTGAGCCTAGGCAAGTCACTTAATCTCTCTTTGACTTGGTTTCCTCATCTGTAAAATGGGAATAATAACAGCACCTACCTCCCAGGGTTATTGTGGGATCAAATGAGATAATAATTACAAAGGGCCTAGCACATAGTAAGCGCTATATAAATATTAGTTGTTATTATGATGATTATTCTCCAGGGCACTCCTTTGAGGAAATTTCTCCTATCAGTTTATCATCTCAGATCTGTAAATGCTAAAAATTTTTACAATTTATAATTGTAGAAAATTTTCTACAATATTTCTACAATCTACAATTTCTAATTTCAGAATACTGCCTGTGCCCCTGAAGAGATTATATGATTGGCCCAAGGTCACACAGTCAAAATGAGTCAGGGGCAGGACTTGAACCTGGGTCTTCCTGACTCCATGTGGGTCAAGGGATGCTAAACTATTGGACAACACTCCTCCCCTCTTCAAGGTCCTCTCCAAGTCTTCTCTTCCTCTTCATTCCCCTGCCTCAAACACTTCCTCCTTTCTCCCCTCTCCTTTCATCCCCTCCCTTTCACCTCCACTTCCTTTCTCACATTCAACCCCAACGGGACTATACTGAGAGCATGGGAGGAAGCATGGGAGGGGAGGGGTGGGAGGGATGGGAGGGGTATGGGGTGGAGGGAAGGGGGGAGGGGAGGAAGCAGGGCTATTACCCAGCAGCCTCTGGGGAACTTAGGTCAACAGCGTCACTGAGACTTCTGCTGTGTTGCCTCTTTTCTCTCCCCCGGGGCAGGCTCTACAGCAGACTCGAAGACCACAGCCCTGCTCTCACTAGGGGACAATAATAATGAGGATGGGGCGGGAGAGAGGGCTGTTGACGTTCGAAATTCCACCACAGGCCTCGCGCAACAATCACCCTTCCCCCCACCCCGGCCCCCAACTCCCAACCCTTCTGAGCAGCCCGCAGCAGTTAGGGGCCCTGGACCGCGCATGCGCTGTTTTACGCCACCTCTCCATCCACAGTGTGCTTGCCTCGCCTCACCCGGGTCTTAGGTCTAGGGCAGAAATGTGACTTCCAGGCCAAGTCCAGTTCTCCTCCTTTTACTGATGAGGAAATCGGAGAGGTTGCTTTTATTAACTTTTTAGTTCCTTGGGAACAGAAACCCAGTTCTACCCTGGCACACAGTAACCGTTAAACTGGTGCTTCTTGCCTTGACTTAAATGACGTCCCCAAGGTCACAAGGAGTAGTAGGCAGAGATGGGAGTGGGACCCCAAATCCTCTGACCCCTCAGCCAGTGTGTCCTATGAAGCAAATGACTTTCACAGAATCGAAGGATGAATCTCAGAGTGGCTAGGGACCTCGGAGTCTTTCTAGTCCAATTCTGAACAAGAATCCCTTTTATCACAGTCACAATCCCCCTCTCCTTGAAAATCTCCAAGAAGGAGGTCACTGCTTCCCAGGTCAGTCCAATTCCACTTTAGAACAACTCTGAAATGTTTCCTAGTGCCAAGCCTAAATTTGGCACTTTTGCAACTTTCACCTCCTGTCCCTGATTTTGCCCTGTGAGGCTACCAGAGACAACCAGGCAGAAACAAATTTAATTACTTTTCTAAATCTCGGCTTTGAAATACTTGAAGGTAGCTATCATGACCCCTTGAACTTGAAGACAATTATCTTGTAACCCAAGTTTCCTGTTGGTTGACTGGAGTTACATCATCTGGTGATTTCCTTTTAACTCCCTTATACTCAAAGACTGCTTTAGATAAAACCTAGGTAAAATACATGAGGTGGGGAGAGTTGAGATGTGAAGTAAGAAAAAGTAAGAATTAAGGGCACAAAGCATTTCTTCCTCCACAGCATGTTCCAGTTTTTCAGTGTGCCTCTCCGTTTCTTAACATCGCCAAACACAGTAATTGCATGAACAAACCAAATTACACATATTACATTTTTAGATTCCTAACAAATGGAGGGACTTAATTGTTTAAAATATTTTATGTTTAAATGTTTAATATGATGTTTAATGCATTAAAATATTATTTCATCTTTTTAAAAATTCTCCAAATTTCAGTCTCTTTACCCTAAAAACAAAGCAACAAAACTAATACTTCCCCACTACCACCAATGAGTTGAAAATTTTTTGGAAAGACTACCAACTCTAGAGAAAGAAATGGAATATTGTATCTCTTGAGGATTACTAAAGGAGTAGAGACATAGTTTGGAGATATTGTGTGTTTGGTTCCAGACCATCCCAATAATGTAAATATCTCATGAAACAAATATAAGTTTTTTGTTTCCTACTGCATATAAAAGCTATCTTTTTTACACTATACTGTCATCTATTAAATGCTCAGTAGTATTGTGTCTTAAAAAAAAGACAAAGGATGTACTTTATTTTAAAAGTACTTTATTGCTAAAAAAAATGCTAACCATCGTCTGAGCTTTCAACAAATCATAATCATTCTGCTGGTAGAGTGTCTTGCCTCAATGTTGATGGCTGCTGACTGATCAGGGTGGTGATTGCTGAAGGTTGGGGTGGTTATGGCAATTTCTTAAAATAAGACAACAATGAAGTTTGCCAATTGACTTTTTCTTTCACTTGAACACTTAGAGGCTATTATAGAGTTATTAATTGGCCTAATTTTAATATTGTTATCTCTCAGGAAATAGGGAGGCCTGAGAAAAGGAAGAAAGACAGGGAATGACCAGTTGGTAATGTAGTCAGAACACCTACAACATTTCTCAATTAAGTTCATATGGTCATGGTTTGTGGAGCCCTAAAGCAATTACAATAGTAACATCAAAGCAAACTGATTACAGATCACCATAACAGATATTAATAACAATGAAAAAGTTTGAAATATTACAAGAATTACCAAGTGTGACACAGAGACATAACGTTAGCACATGCTGTTAGAAAAAATGGTGCCAATAGATTAGCTCAACAGACAGTTGCCACAAACTTTCAATTTGTAAAAACTGGTGATATTAGTAAAGTGCAATGAAGCAAAACACAGTAAAACAAAGTATGCCTATATATGAATGGAAAAGAAGAGACTCTCTGGTAAAAGTCTGATTTCCAAGATATATAGGGAATTGATACAAATATATAAGGACAAGAGTCATTCCACAATAAATGGACAAAATATATGAATAGGCATTTCTTAAATGAAGAGATGCAAACTATCAACACCTATATGGAAAAATACTTCTAATCACAAATAATAAGAAACATGCATGTTCAAACTACCCCATGTTTCCATCTTATACCCATCAGATTGGCAAAGATGACAAAAAAAGCAAAATGGCAATTGTTGGAACGGATGTGGGAAAATGGGCTCACTAATACAATTGTTAATGGAGCTGTAAATTGTTCCAACCATTCTGGAAAGCAATTTCTAACTATAGTTTCCAATTTGCTAAATTGTGTATACCCTTTGAACCAGCAATACCACTACTAGGCATATGCCCAAAAGATATCAATGAGAGAGGGAAAGGACCCATATTTGCAAAAATATTTATAGCAACACTTTTTGTTGTAGTAAAGAACTAGAAATAATATGAGTGTTCATCAATTGGGGAATGGCTGAATAAATTATGTAATAGAATATTATTATGCTACAAGAAATAGTGCATGAGATGGATTCAGAAAAACAACCAGGAAAACTTGCTTGAACTGATGTAGAGTAAAGGTAGCAGAACCAGGAGAACTATTTGTACAATTTGTAAAGAAAAACAATTGTGAAAGATTTAAGAACTCTGATTAAAGCCATGAACAATCATAACTCCAGAAGACTTCCTACCTTTTAGCAAAGAGGCAGTAGACTAGAACAGAGGTCAGCAAACTACCAAAGTAAGGCCAAAACCAGCCTGCTCCCTGTTTTTTGTACCACCCG
Source organism: Vombatus ursinus (assembly GCF_900497805.2). Lineage (NCBI taxonomy): Eukaryota > Metazoa > Chordata > Mammalia > Diprotodontia > Vombatidae > Vombatus > Vombatus ursinus. Next base: position 16,326,036 of record NW_020954589.1, on the reverse strand, counting down.
CAACTAAGAATGGTTTTAATATTTTTTAAATAAAGTTTCTAAAGTGTTTTAAAATA
>NW_020954589.1:16314206-16325952 GCF_900497805.2 Vombatus ursinus | reverse complement strand
AAAAAAAAAAAAAAAAAAAAAAAAAAAAAAAAAAAAAAAAAAAAAGACAGCAGGCCAGATTTGAACTTTGAGCTGTAGTTTGCCAACCTGAACTTCCGTTGCTGTTCAGTCTTTTCAGTTATGTCTGACTCTTTGTGACCCCATTTGGGGTTTTCTTGGCAAAGATACTGGAGTGATTTGCCATTTCCTTCACCAACTCATGTTACAGATGAGAAAACTGAGGCAAGCAGGGTTAAGTGACTTGCCCAGGATCACAAAAGTTAGTATCTGTGGTCACATTTGAACTCAGGTCTTCCTGATTCTAGGTTCAGCACACTGTCCACTTTACCACCTACTTGCCCATCAACCTGGACTAGAAAGGCAAAATGTAACATACATTTTCAAGCATAATTAGTGTATGGAATTATTTTCATTGACTATTTGTTACAAGGGGGTACTTTGGTGGAAGAGCTTATGGATAGAGTGGAGAAAATGATAGCAATAGTGGGGAGGAAGAAGTCGAAAAGAACATCAATAAAACAGTTTAAAATATATAGAAGAGAGTAGAAAGAGGTTTAGAAGGTAACACAGACAAGCACGGCAGTATTGACACTACTATGTTAAATTTATAATAGAGATAAAGATTGGACCTGTGATTATATTGGCATTTGGAAGAATCAGGTTAGGAAACTCTACATAACACTGCAGGTCAACATTTTCTCTCCAACTTATAAGTCTGGAGAGTTACATAAGGCACCGAAAAGGAATTCACAGTCAATATGTGTTGGAACTAGGCTTGTGATCAAGTAATCCACACAGTCAAATCAAGATCTTCCAGGCTTTGAGGCCAACTTTAAGATACATACAAGCAACATACATATGTGTATGTATACATATATACACATGTATATATGTATATGTAGAATAAGGGGGTGTGTGTATATGTATATAGAGAAAGTATATATAGAAATGTTAATTTTTTTTTTATATTTGCCAAGGTTACAATTTTAAAATTATTATGTTCTTTAAAGAAGAGGCTGACAATGGGTTTTCTCCTTATCATGGTCCTACCTCATCTGCCCAAGTGACCTCATCCATTTTACTTAGGTGTTACCTAAAATATTCTTTGATTATTGTAGAGTTCAACCAAAAATGAGAAACGGGAAAGCCACTAATTTATTCAGCTCCTTGCATCAAAGACTTAGGCCTGGAAGGGATCAACAGTCTCATTGTTTTGCAGATGAAGAAATTGAGAAGCTAAGAAGCTAAATGAGTTGTTCAAAGTGACATAGGAAGAAAATGGAAGAGATGGAACTTGAACCTTGGTCCTCTAACTCTAGGAAGCCAATAAGAAGGTAGTTTTGTTTTTTTTTTTTTTGCTAAATCCTTACTGCTAACTTGAGGGTAGTATGTGTATAAAACATAAGGCATTGGGTTGCCTGAATGAACTCACCATCATCAATAATGCTACCACTACTCCTGTCCTCCAATGTGGTAGTTTATAATGATGGCCTGATATTTCAGGCAAATTAAACTAACTTTGAAGAATTATTTCATACCTATCAAACTGACAAAAATTACTAAAAGCAACAAAACCAAATTCTGTCAGGGTCATGGAAACAGAAGTACATCCATTTGTTGCTGGATAGAGTTAGAGAAGGTATTTTCTTCAACAAGTACTGCGGGAAAATCTGGGAAACAATTTGGTTTAAAAAATAAATTCTTATGAGCATCTTAATACCTTGTACAACAATAAATTCCAAATGGATGAATGATCTAAATATTTTTAAATCACACCATAAAAAGGAAAGGGAAGAGATAGTTTTAATAGTTCACAATCATGGATAGGGCATGTACGGTAGGCGCCAGAGTGTGAAAACATAGCCTATAACTCCACAGTTAATATAAACTACCTTTAGTATGAACAGCAAAAGAAGCTCTAACTATCCCACGGGAACACTTGACCCTGGGCCATGCCTGGTACTATGACTTCTTTGTTTTGTTTCTGTATAATATCTGACCTGGCCTAAGGTTGGCGTAGAGCTCTATCTCTATCAACCTCTTGAGTCAACTCCCCCAATTAACCAAACAAACCCTAATCTACACATATATAACCGTGCTGGCATGGTCTGCTTCTTTCTTTGGTATCTTAGTACCTCCCTGTTATAGTGGGACTATTTCTTTGGATAGTTTGCATACTTAAAATTGGCATAGTTGGCAGAATACTGAAGAAATGGGCTTGGGGAGAGATGACCCAACCAGGGGTCATCCCAGGGCTGATAACCCATATCCCTAGAGGGAGGGGTGGCCTGCATTCTAGAAGCCTTCCTAACACTTGGAAGACAGGTTTATGTGGGGGAAATCCCTGAGGTGGTCACCTGCATCTCAGGAGCAGGAGACCCCTGGAAGACCACTGTCTTACAGGGGAAGGTTTGGAGGATGGTATAGAAAAAAAGGAAACAGAAAGATTCTCTCTCCTCTCTCTCTCTCTCTGTCTCTCTCTCCCTACCATCTCCCAGGATGTACAGGAGAGAGAAAAAAATATATATACAGTGAAGTGAAGATTATTTGGGATATGATTGGTAAAAGCAAGTAGAAGAAAGTAAGAGAAGTGTCAAATATGTATGAAAGAGACAAGACATGCAGTTTTAAAGGGCTTTAATCAAAGTTCACTGGAGGAATACATACATATACACATATATGTATGTGTACATATACACATATATGTATGTGTACATATACACATATATGTAAGGGGGAGAGAGAGAGAGAAAGGAAAAAAGTTTAAGCAAGTAGGGATGAAAGGAAAATGGGTAGAAAGTTAAGAAGGTTGTAGTCTGTTTGCACTGACAGTGTGAACAGAGGTTTTGAAAGTAAAAGATTTGGAAACTTTGGAAAGGAAAGTTTCACGGACACTAAGAGAGAGGCAAAAATAAGAGACTGACACCATTTTTTTACATCTTTGGCAGTAGGCTGAGAGTAGCTAGCCCTGTAATTTGAAGTTCCAGCAGTAAATGACCTGCATTTGCATGATTATTAAGAGGCAGGTTTAAGGGCAGTGTACATGAAGTTTCAAAGTGGAAAAAAAAAAGGAGGGGAGGCTGTAATCTTACACTTTAGAATAGATCTGGAACTTAGAAACTGCCTGTCTATTATTAACCCTTTTATGGTTCATGAAAAGATAAAAGGTTTGTGTACATCAGGAAACAACCAAGAAGTAATTGAGTTTGTTTGGAACATTAATTGGGGCAGCTAAGTGGCACAATGGATAGAGTGCCAGGCCTGGAGTCAGAAAGACTCATCTTCTTTAGTTCAAATCTCACCTCAGACACTTAATAGCTGTGTGACCCTGAGAAAGTCACTTAACTCTGCCTCATCTGTTTCCTCATCTGTAAAATAAACTGGAAAAGGAAATGGCAAACCACTCTAGTATGTTTGCCAAGAAAAGTGGAGTCACTAAGAATTGGACACAACTGAAATGACTGAATAACAACAATGGAACATTTAATTAGATATTTAGAGAGTCCTACAAACTAAAGTTAAATTCTGATCAATTTAAAAATAGTTTTTACATTGGTATATATCTTGAAATTAGAAATTTTGCTATAAATTATATGAGACTCCCATCCATTTTTATAATAGCTTATGTTCATATGAATTTTAAGAACTGCCTTGCTTCCTCCCTACAAAGAGAGAAGCTTATTTAAGGAAGCAGGAGAAGTGAGCCAGAGCCTTCTTGAGAACTCCCAGATAGATGAGCTGCAATAGCTTGGGGAAAATCCTGCTATATGGGTCCGTTACTGAGGGATGAGACTTAATAAGGACTGGAAAAATTATGGAAAAAGAAAAACATTGGTAATTGATGTATGGAAAAAGGTACAAGAAAAGACCTTGTAAACTCCCCTTATTTAGAAACTTCCCAGGTTTCTTCTTTTTAAAATTTATTTCTTTTTTATTTCATAGTATTTTTTCCAATTATATGTAATGGCAATTTTTAGCATCCATTTTTACAAAATTTTAAGTTCTAAATTTTTCTCCCTCTCCTTCCTGTCTTCCAAAAATGCTAAGGAATTTGATACAGGTTTTATGTGCAGTTATGTAAAACATATTACCATATTAGTCCTGTTTTTGAAAGAAGAAACAGACTAAAAGGGGAAAAAAACACAAAAAAATTGAAGAAAGTGAAAAAAGTATGTTTTGATCTGCATTCAGAGTCCATCAGTTCTTTCTTTGAACGTGGATAGCATTTTCCATCATGAGTCTGTTGTAATTATTTTGTTTCATTGTATTGCTAAGAATAGCTAAGTCATTCACAGTTCTTCATCATACAATATTGCTGTTACTGTGTACAGTGTTGTCCTGGTTCTGTTCATTTCACTTTATATCAGTTCATGTAAGTAATTCCAGGTTTTTCTGAAATCATCCTTCTTGTCATTTCTTAGGCCACAATAATATTCCCATTACATTCATATACCACAGCTTGTTCAGCCATTCCTCAGTTGATGGGCATCCCTGTGATTTCCTGTTCTTAGCCACCACAAAAAGAGCTGCTATAAATATTTTTGTACATGTAGGGCTGTTTTCCATTTTTAATGATCTCTTTAGAATATAGACCTAGTAATGGTCTATAATCGTTAATCTATAATCTTTTGTATTTGTTTTTGTAGGCAATAAGAGTTAAGTGACTTGCCCAAGGTCACGTAGCTAGTAAGTGTCTGAAGTCAGATTTGAACTTAGGTCCTCCTGACTCCAGGGCTGGTTCTCTGTCAATTGTACCACCTAGCTGCTTAATTTCCCCCAATTAAATTGTTTCCCAGCTTTCTGCTTTCCTTTTAATTTTGGTTGCATTTGGTTTTGTTTGTGCAAAACCTTTTAAATTTAGTATCAAAATTATCTACTTTACATTTAGTAATGCTCTCTATCTCTTGTTTTGTCAAAAATCTTCCCTTCTCCATAGATCTGACAAGTAGATTACTCCTTGCTCTTCTAATTTGCTTATGATATCATCACCTTTTATGTCTAAATCATGTACCCATTTTGACCTTATCTTGGTATACTGTGTAAGATGTTGGTCTATATCTAGTTTCTGGCATATTGTTTTCCATTTTTTCCCAGAAGTTTTTGTCAAATAGTGAGTTCTTATCCCAGAGGCTAGGGTCTTCGAGTTTATCAAATACTATGTTACTATGGTCATTTGCTATTATGTACAGCTAGATCACCTTCCTTTTCATTTTTTATTATTTCCCTTGATATTCTTGACCTTTTATAATGTGTCTATTACACAGGATAATTACAAGATATTTCAGCATGTAATGAGAAGTTGATTATAGAGTACAAACAATAAATCCCAGAATTTCAGACTTGGAAGGGCCTTTAGCCACCATGAGGTCCAACTTGAACCTAAAAAAGAACCCTTATACAATATAACCAACAAGCAATCATCTAGCCTTTGCTTGTAGACCTCTAGTGAGGGGAAACTCATTACATCCCAAGGCAACTCCTTCTACTTTTATATGGCTCTAGTTGTTTGGCAGTTTTTCACCTTACATCAAAATTAAATGACCTCTGCCACTTTCACCTATAAATTCTATTTAAAAATATAATTAATTCATTTTTAATTTTCAATATTCACTTCCACAAGCTTTTGAGTTTTAAATTTTCTCCTCCTCCCTCCCCTCTTCCTTTCCCAAGATGAAATGCAATCTGGTATAGGCTCTACATATACATTCCTATTAAACATATTTTCACATTAGTCATGTTGTGAAGAAGAATTATAGTAAATGGGAGGAACCACAAGAAAGAAAAAACAAAACAAAACAAAACGGAAGAAAAAAAAGAGCAAATAGCATGTTTCAATCTGTATTCAGACTCCATAGTCCTTTCTCCAGATGTGGATAGCATTTTACAACATGAGAGTCCTGGTAAATTTCTATTGCTTATTGGAACACCATGAGAGTGATAATAATTGTATCTAGCTCTAAGCTGTGATTAGTGAAACTTGTTATTTGAGGTAAAATCTCTTGAGACTATAATTGATAATGTTTTAAGTTTTGAATTCAGGTATAGCTGTCTGATGGATCATTAAGTCAGTAATCCATCATTTCAAGAGAGATGCTACAACATACTTGTAAGGAGTGTGATCCTAAACTGTGATAGGTGGATGTCTGTATGTGGGGGAAAAAAAATTGAGGGAGTGACTTTGGCATGACTGAAGGTAGAATCCTCTTAACTCGATTTCTTCATTGTGTTACTTTCTTTTGAACAGGAATGTTTCCCACTTGATTAATCCTGAGTCTGGCAATGAGACGGGATTGTTGTTATTGTTCGTCCTTTTGAAGAGGACCAACAACATCACAGAATAATGTCTTGACATGCATGTGAATTGGATTTCAGTGAGGCAGAGCTGCATAAAGTTGTCAGCCTCACTCTCTCTTCCTGAGTCATTGGAGTCCAGTAGCAAGATAAAAGTCAAGACAACTGGTGGTGGTTAAGCATACAGTGGATGACCTTGGTGTCTTCAAAGTCTTACCAGGCTCTAAGTGTGACACAGCCCTTACTTCAGCTGCCTTCCTGGCCATTGGAACAGATTGCTGTCATCCACCCATTCCACTGGAGGAAGTTTTCACATGTTTGAAGTAGACATCCCCCTAACTTACCAATGGATTTGAGGCCTGTCAGTTACCCTCAACCTGGTTGAATTCATCAACTGAGATGGTTTTGCCAGAGTGTGGCCACAGCACATGCTAGAGATTCTTGAAGCCACAGATGACAGTTGGGTGATAACTGGACATCAAAGGTGGATGAGCCCTGAAAAGGGCTCATTCCAGCAAGCCCTCATTCCAGAGATACTAGTCCTCCCTGAATACCAGAATTGTTATTTCATGATTGGTTGTCAACTGTGACTCTTACCTGAAATCAAACAAAGCTAAGGATACTTTATCCTGGTATATGTGAGTTGAATCATTCTGTGCCCTTAGACTTAGGCCTAGAGGACCACTTTTGATGCTGCAATAATCATATTCATGCTTTTTCCTTCTATAACAAATTTCTGTAATCAGGGCAAGTGGTCAATGGAAAACAAGCACATTGCAATTTTGTAAGATATTATTGTTTTCAATCTGAATGTGTAGTCATATCATATCCAAACAACTAAGCAGATTAGTGCTTGGGCTTGTCATCTGCCCACTCATATATAAGAGTAAGTCCATGAGGTATCTCATTCTTTCAGAATTATATGGGAATAATTGGACAAAGATTAAATAAAAAGGCTTGTGAAAGAAAGATATGAATCTGTTCATCTGTGAGGTTAAAGTCAGAAACCTCTTCTGTTTAAATTAAATTTAATTTAATTGCAATTTCATTGCAATCAGTCATCTTAGTGGAGAGTAATGTTTGTGTAATATCTGATCCATTTGAATACAGTTAACAACTGAACATATTTTACCACAGGCAACCCATTTGATATACTGTTCTCTGTACACAATTGGGAATTAATTACTCAGTGTATCCACGCATCCCATCCCAGATCTTTTGTTCCATTTGGAGTAAAGTCTTGTAAGTAAATTCATTTGTGTGACCAGATAAAGGATAAAATACAAAACAGACTTGCCAACGATTATATAAAATTTAAAAGTTCTTGCATAAATAAATTTAGCTAGAATCAGAAGAAAATATAAGGATTAGAAAAAACATTTACATTAAATGACTCTGATTAAAGTTCAATGTCTAAAATAAAAAAGAAATTGACACAAATATACAGATATTGCCAGCACTACCCTATCAAAGATCTTTGTGGGTGGTATTATTGAATACAACATAAGAAGCTACTTTGAACACCATAGAAAAATTGAAGTGATTGAAATCACGACTGACCAATGAAGCGTCAAGAAAAGGGTCTTTACTTTTGTGACTCTTGATGACCGTGACTTTGTGGATAAGATTGTCATTCAAAAACACGACACTGTGAATGGCCACAATTGTGAAATACAAAAAGCCTTGTCTAAGCAAGAAATGGCCAGTGCTTCCTCTAGTCAAAGAGGTCTAAGTGGCTCTGAGCATTTTAGCATTGGCCAGGGAGGTGGCTTTGGTGGAAATGATAACTTTGGCTATGGTAGAAACCTCAATGGTTGTGGTGGTTTTGGTGGCAGTTGGGGTAGTGGAGGATGTTGTGAAAATTCAGATAACTACAATGGATTTGGCAATGATGGAAGCAACTTTGGGCATGGTGGAAGCAATAATGATTTTGGCAATTACAACAAGATTTTCAAACTTTGATTTCAGGAAGGAAAGAAATTTTGGAGGCAGAAGTTCTGGACCTTATGGTGAAAGGCAGTATTTTGCCAAATTATGTAATTAGGGTGGCTATGGTAATTCCATCAGTACCATTAATTATGGCAGTAGCAGAAAATTTTAATTCTTTTTAGGAATAAAATGTAGCAGGAGAGAAGGATCAGAGAAGTAATAATAATAATAATAGTTGCTGTTGTGGCGTTTTCAATTGTGTCCAACTCTCCATGACCCTATTTGGAGTTTTTGTAAAAAGATACTGGAGTGGTTTGCCATTTCCTTCTCCAGCTTATTTTACAGATGAAAAAAACTCAGGCAAACAGGGTGAAGTGACTTGCCCAGGGTCACACAGCTAGTAAGTGTCTGGGGCTGGATTTGAACTCAGGAAGATGAGTCTTCCTGACTCCAGGCCCAGCACTCTGTACACTATGGCGCCACCTAGCTGCTCTAAATAATAATAATAGCTAACATTTTTATAGTACTTGCTAAGTGCCAGGGACTATGCTAAATACTTTATAATTATTATCTCATTTGATCTTCACAACAACCCTGGAAAATGGGTGCTATTACTATCCCCATTTTACAGATGAGGAAACTAAGGCAAACAGAGGCTAAGTAATTTGCCTAGGATCACATAACTAGGGAGTGTCTAAGGTTGGATTTGAACTCAGGTCTTCCTGATGCCAGGCCCAGCCTTCTATCCACTGTGTAATCTAGTGCCAAGAAGTCACAGAGAAGCTATGGGTTACAACAGGTTTGTGAACTCAGCTAAGCACAGGGATGGTAGGGCCTAGCTGCTACAAGACACAGGCTTTAAACAATACTTTCTGTTTATGGACAAAAAAAAAAAAAACCACCAGGATTGTGTTTGTGACTAATTGTATAACGGTATTTTAGTTTCCATTCTGTGGAAAGTATAAAGCATGCAGCACAGGGTTTTAATGTAGTTTTTTTTTCATCCATGCTGTTCATTGCTAAATGTAATAGTTTGATCACGATGCTGAACAAATGCGTCTTTAAAAAAAAAACAACACAGCTTAATTTGTTCAGAGCTGAATCTTTTGGGGGAAATCTCACATCCTTGGAAGAAGCAAATCCCCTGCTCAGAATTGGATACCCCAAAGGAGAGACAGAGGTTACTGTAGTAGCAAAGAATGGCTAGAGGGAGTTATAGGGGGAAGGAGGTCTACAAGGGGAGAGAAGCCTTGGGGGTTACTTAAAAGAAAACTAGACTGGAGTCAAAACGCAAGGATTCCATTCTGAACTGTCACTACCTAGGAAATCTGACTCCAAAGCCAATACTCTATTCACTGAGCAATCCTATCTTCTGGCTACTCAATCTGGACCTGTCATAGCCCAGGACACTGAAAGAACTGTTGGATGCAACTCCTGAACAAGTGAAAGTGGTCTGCAAGCCTGGAAGAGCAGAGGAATTAAGGAGAAAAATGGGAAGTAATGTTGGAGTGTGGGTTGGAGAACAATTGTAGAGGGTCTTAAAAGTCAAGCTGAGTTATTTGTATTTTATACTTTAGGCAATTAGGAGCCACTGAAGGCTTGGGGATGGAGGGGGGGGGAAAGAGAGGATGGCCTAGGTAGACTCGTCCTTTAGGAATATTAACAAAGCTTCCCATCTCAGGAGGCTGGGCTCGTTAGGACTGTGAAAAATAACTAAAAATAAAATTATGGAATAAAAATCTTCCAGGGAAGAGCTACTATCTCTAAGGGAAAAGCATAGTGTCTTTAATGAACACTAATGAGCATGTATTACTGAGGGAGAAACCGTCTAGTAGTGAATTGCCAATCCCTGGCAGTGTTCAAGGGCTGGCTGGTCACTCACCTGTCAGGGATATCAAGACGATTAACAAATGGGAAGTAAGTTTGTCCTACTGAAGAAACACAGTGGTAAAACTCACACCAGCACCTGTTGTTCATTCTTCCATTTCAAAGAGGACCAATGACATCACAGGATGATGTCTTGGCTTGTGCAGGAATTGGATTTAAGTGAGGCAGAGCTGTGCAAAGTCGTCAGCCTCACTCTCTCTTCTGGAGTCATCTTTAGCTATAGGTAAAGTAGGATGAAAAGATCTTAATGGTGCAACCAAAATAACTAGGCCACTAACTTAAGCTATAAATTGCAAAATCGAGATTAATTGCCTATGTGGTAATTTACGAGAACATACTAGAATATTCTAGTAATTTTATAGTTATGAAGCCCTACTACTTAATAATTTATAATTCTTTGGGTCTCTATGATTTGCAACGTCTTTATCTCCTTTTCCTCGAATCTGGGAGGCAATATGTTACTGACTTGTCATGATTTAACACTAAAAATGGAACCATGAATTGTTTTTTATTTGGCACTTTGTTCCCATTTGCAACTTTTAGTGGGATGTGTAGTAGGATATAAAGCAGTGGAATTTGTACAAAGAGGAATAGTCACTTCAAAAGGTACCATTGCAATTACACAAACTTACTCTCCCCAACACATGGGAGGCTTAATCCTCCTACTCCATGCACCACCTCGGTCTATAGGGAGAAGACAAGGATTAGGTCCACAGCTTAGCTCAGTTCCTTTAAAGCACAGTCCCGGGTCCGTGTTCAGACCCTTGGGATTGAGTCCCAGGCACCCTGGTTTCTCAGGGCTTCTATGCTAGCCTGGCTCTCTGCTGTGCCACCCCTGTCTGTGACGCTGGCTCCAGGCTCCAAAGTCACCAAAGCTCAAACACTCCCAGGCTCATTTCTTGGAGCTCAGTGGGCATAGCAGCTAGGAACACAGCGAAAGGATGATGGGAAATCAAACACCTTGAGGCCACTACTTATAAAGATGCAGACATCTAGTCAAGGAAGCTATCCCCACCCCTGTGGTAGGAAACACAAACAACTCCACATTTGGCAAACTAGCCATGCTCAAAAGCCAAGTTACAGAGATAACCACTTAATATTCTCAAGAATCCTCTTGTAAAGGTATTTAAAAAACGAACAAACTCAGACTTCCTCTGTTACCAGAGATTTTGGGAAATTATGATGACTCCATGCCAGTCAAAAATCCTTCTTGCAATTGCTTAAAGTATTAATACATGTGGCTTTAATAAAACTTAACCTAAAACATAACATGGAGAAACCTTTTTTTTTTCTCCTCTTGATCACTACAAGGCTCACTCATTTTATGAGGCCCCTGTCATATGGATGAGAGATAAACTTTTCATCCATATTCCCTTCTCTCTAATCACACAGTCTCCACCCTGGTCCAGGGCCTCATCACCACTACCTTGGACCGTTGCAATACCTAACAATTGATCTCTCCCCAAGTCTAACCCTACTTACTCCACCAAAGGGATTTCCCTAAATCACAAGCCTGATCATGCACCCCCATCCCCTCACACCTCAGTGAACTCCATCATCTCACTATTATCACAAGGACCAAATATAAAACCCTCTGTTTGGTATTTAAAGCTCTTCATTACCTGGTCAGTCCCTACCT
>NW_020954589.1:16304797-16314165 GCF_900497805.2 Vombatus ursinus | reverse complement strand
TTCTAGTGTTCTTATATTTTACTCCTCTTGGGGCACCTGTGGGGGTGTAGTAGATAGAACACCGGCCCTGAAGTCAGTAGGACCTGAGTTCAAATCCAGTCTCAGACACTTGACACTTATTAGCTGTGTGACCCTGAGCAATTAACTTAACCTCATTGCCTAGCCAAAAAATAAAACAACAATAAAAACATTTTACTCCCCTCTACTCACTCTAGTATCCGGTGACACTTACATTCTTACTAATTCTCATGCAAGACCCTCTATAAGCCTTGGTACTGTCTCTGTAACTGGAAGTCTTTGCCATCCTCATCTATGCTCTGGCTTCCTTTCAAGTATTAGCTCAAATATAACCCTCATCAGGAGTCCTTTCCCTACCCCCATGCTGCTAGTGTCTTCCCTTCTCATATAACCTTACATCTGCATTGAATATAAAAGCATCTAGGTAGCACAGTAAATAAAGTGCCGGGCCTGGAGTCAGGAAGACTCAACTTCCAGCTGTGTGACCCTGGGCAAGCCACTTAACCCTGTTTGCCTCAGTTTCCTCATCTGTAAAATGAGCTAGAGAAGGAAATGGCAAACCACTCCAGTATCTCTGCCAAGAAAACCCTAAATGGAGTCATGAAGAGTCAGATATGACTGAGCAACAACTCTCTGTATATATTTTCTATGTACCTAGTTATTTGTATGATGTCTCCCTTGTTAGAATGTGAGATGCTTGAGGGCAGGGACAGTCTTTTTTTGTTTTGTTTTATTTTGGTTTTTTATATCCTTAGCACTCAGCACAGTGCCCGGCTGGCTGACTAACAAACTAAGTGAACACACCTTGTTGAGTTGTAAAGAACTGTCTTCACTGTCTAACCTCTCCAGTTAGACTATTCCTAAAAGCAAATTAAATCAATGCATGCTTGCTGCTTATGTTCTGAAACACAGGCACAATGCTGGTTTCTATGATGGAAATTAGGAATGTAGGTTCCTGTGCTTGCCTTTGATAAGGAACTGACAATCTCAGTGGGCACAAGCTCTTCTTATCTGCCCTAACCAATTTCTTCCTTTGAGTGATGAGTGCTGTCCCCAGAAGGCCCACTCCAGTCTAAGACTCTTCTGTCAAAGCCAGTATCTAACTTTCTCTTCTCACTCTTAGAGAATAGATGGACTCTTTTCTGTTTTTCCTGATTTGCTGTCTGCATCTGACACAGACCTGACAATATATATAGGAGTAAGCTGATCATACAATTCATACCACCTCCTCACATTTAGGCACTCCTGACACGACACACTTCTGAACATCTTGACAAAGAAACACTACCTGCAAATTTAGAGTCAGGTCAGCAGAAATTGAATAGCTACGTGGTACCACAGATAGTGCTGGGCTAGAGTAGAAAAACATCTTCCTGAGTTCAAATCTGGCCTCAGAAACTTAGTAGCTGTGTGACCCTGGGCAAGTCACTTAACCCTGTTTGCCTCAGTTTCTCATCTGTAAAATGAGTTGGAGGAGGAAATGTATCTCCAATATCTCTGCCAAGAAAATTCCAATAGGATCACAAAGAGTCAGATATGACTGAAAAAAACTGAACGGTAACAGCAGAAGTTAATTTCGGGAGAACCCAGAGACAGAAAAAACTAAGCCCCAGGAGAAACTCTATTAAATTTCTCCCTGAACAAAGTTTTTTGGAGGGGTTTGTACTTGGGGACCTAGTTTCAGCTCTGCCAGGAGATTTTTTAAAATATGTCTTTAACTTTTGGCCTAATTAATACCCGCCTTCCCCAACTGTCTTCCCCCACCCCACCTCACTCATGATTTCATAATAGTAAGTATTAGTATTCATAATAGCCTTACAGTAAGGAGAAGAGAGAGGGGGACAAGGTAGGAGAAGGTTCCTGAGTAAAGGGCAGAGGGAAAATGTGGCTGTTAGCTTTAGGTTATTTAGAGTCCAGTTGTTAAAATGGAATTTCTTAACCTGAGAAGGAGGTGACATATAGTCCTTTTCTTTCTGCCACCACTACCACCACCGCTACCACTACCATTACCAATCATTTATTAAACTTCTACTATGTACCGGGCACTGGGCTAAATACTACGGATATAAAGAAAGGCAAAAAAAATTAATAGCTGTCATTTACATAGTGCTTTAAGGTTTATAATGCACTTTACTAATATCTCACTTTATCCTTACAACAATGCTGAGAGGTAGGTGCTATTTTTACAAAAGAGAAAACTAAGGCAATGAGAGGTTATAACTTACCCTAAGTAAGGGTAAGTAAGTTACTTAGGGTCACATGGCTCAATTTGAACTCAGTTCTTCCTAAATCCAGGCCCAGTGCTCTATCCATCATACCACCTAATTGCCTAAAATAGTCTGCAGATTACAAAAACAGTCCCTTCCCTCAAGAAGCTCATAATCTAGTGGGAGTGGGGGTAGAGATGGGGTGGGGAGAAAGTATGTAAACAACCCTGTGCAAACAAGATATATACAGGATAAACTGATAATAATCTCAGAAGAAAATCATTAAAGAAAATTGGGAAAGGCTTAACAAAGAAAGTATAATTTTAGTTGAGATTTGTAGGAAGCCAGGGGGCAGAGATGAGAGGAGAGAGAGAATTCCAGTGATGAAAGACAGCCACTGAAAATGCAGAGAGTTGGGAGATGGAAAATCTTCTGCAAGGGTCACAAGGAGGCCAGAGTTACTGGGTCTTCGAGTATATAGAGGGGGGTAAGACATGAGAAGACTGAAAGATAGTTAGGGGTCAGGCTATGAACATCTTTAAAAGTTAAACAGAGGATTTTTTATTTGACCCTGGAAGGGATAGGGTTAAGCCACTGAAAGTGTCTGGAATTGTGTGACATGATCAGACCTATGCTTTAGGAAGGTCACTTTGATAGCCAAATAGAGAATGGACTAGAACGGGAGGGGTTTGAGCCATAATGGCCACTTGAACAACAGACCTTCTCCAAGTTTTCCCCTAGCCAGCTGTCCACAGAAACATCAGCTGGCACTAAATATGTGAAATTCTTGGGAGACGTGATGACCACAGACTCAGGAGTCTCCTCACTGGGTCCTATAGATAAATAATGAACAGTTATTAGAAGTAGGTAGGTGGTACAATGGATAGAGCACTGGACCTGAGAGTCAAAGACTGCTTCAGACATTTACTAGCTATGTGACCTTGGGCAAGCCAAACAGCTGTCTGCCTCAGTTTCCCCATCTGTACAATGGGGATGATAATAGCACGTACTTCTCAGTATTGTTGTAAGGTCAAAATGAGATATTTGTAAAGTGCTTTGCAAATGTTATAGTGCTCTGTAAATGCTAGCTATTGTTACTAAGCCTTTACTCTGTGCCAGACACTGTGCTAAGCTGTAGAGACACAAATAGTTTCAAAAGGAGGCTCAATCCCCACGCTTGAGGGCCCTGCATTCTAATGGGGGAAGACAACACATAAAGGCAGGGCAAATCACTTACCCTCTCATTGCCTTGTAAAAAGAGGATAATAATGGCACCTACCTCTCAGGGTTACTGTGAGGATAAAGTGAGATAATATATGTAAAGTGCACTACAAACCTTATTGTTGCTGTTTGTCCTTGGTTCTTGAAGAAGACCAGAGAGGCATCAGGCAGGTGATGCCATGACTTGCACATGAATTGGATTTAAGTGACGGAAGGCTGTGCAAAATTGCCGGCTTCACTTTCTCCTCCAGAGCCATCTGGGTTCAGTGGCCAGATAGAGATCAGGATGACTGAAGAGGACCCCCTGCAAACCTTATACAATATGTAAGGAGTATCCCCACAGGGCAGGGCATGGTGGCAAAATCCTTAGAGGCAGAATCAAAGCCAGGAGGGGAATGGTCAGTCTATGCCTACCGCTAAAATGGAGGCCCCCCCAAAAGAACTTATCAATGGGAGAGGGGGGCCAGCATGGCAGGAGGCTATCTCAGATTGAAAAGATTGGCCTAAGTACTAAGGGCAGTTCCAAGTAAGAGGGCAGGTGGGACATGGAGGTAAAGTCCTCAGAATCAGCAGGCCAGATGAGAGGGGGAGTAGGAGAAAGTGTGCCCGCACACTCCACCTCTTAGCCATCTTTGGATCAAGATGCTCCATCTCCCAGTTCGGTGCATTTTCTCTGCTGTCCCCCAGGCCTGGAATTCACTCCCTCCTCACCTCTGCCTCCTGGCTTCCTCAAGACTCAGACTATAGTTCACCTTCTGCAGGAGGCCTTCCCTAGCCTCCCCTGCTCCCAGGGCCTCCTCTTTGAGATTACCTCCCATTTACACTGTCTATAGCTTGTTTGTTCATATTGTTTGCATGTTGTCTCCCCCATTAGAAAGGGAGCTACTTGAGGGCAGGGACTTTGTTTTTGTCTCCCCGATCTTTTTTTTTCCTTTTGTGTTCCCCAGTGATTAGCACAGTGCGTAGCACACAATAGTTGTAATAAATACTTGTTGACTGACCGAGTGCACTTGCTCCCCAACAACACAATGAGGTATTGCATCATAAATATTATTGTCCCCCATTTTACAGGTGGGGAAGCTGAGTTGATGTGATTTGTCCATATTGATTTGCACTCCACATCTTCTGACTTCTGTCTAGTGCTCTTTCCATGTCTTCAAGCTTCTTGGAGAAGATAGTGTCAATCCTTTGCCTTTATCCCCTTTTTCCATTGTTCCCCTCCACTTTGAGCTGGAACCTCTTTATACCTTCTTGGTCCAGCTCCCTCTTTCTCTGGCTGGGGCTCAGATGCTCCAGCCCAGCCATGAAGAAATGGGTACTGTGATTCAGCCCAGCCAACCTGCCCTAGTGGGGATGAATGCCTCTATCCTCAGGATAACCGTTACCTGTACAGAGATTTCTTCTCAATTCCAGCTCAGTAACAAATTGCTCGTGCTAACTTAATTATAATTGATATGGGGATTCACTCTGGGACCAACCTGATCCCAGGAAATGACAGGCTCTCCTCCCCTCCCCTCCCCTCTCTTCCTCTCCCCTCCCCTTCCCTCCCCTCCCCTCTCTTCCTCTCCCCTCCCCTCTCTTCCTCTCCCCTCACTTCCCCCCTCCCCTCTCCTCTCCTCTCCTCACCACAGGTCTCGTTTTTCTAATTCCAAGACTATAATTGAGGGCGATTTCAAAGGGTTTGAAACTTCAGATCTGTGAGACTGGTGGAAATAAGGTTTTCCGGGCACCTGAAAATTTCTGACAAGGCCCATCTAGAGCTCGAAGACAGATCATAGGACTGAAAGCTTCAGAGGAAGCCTTTCCCATCCAAAGGAGGAAGTGAAGAGGTTGAGAAGTTAAGTCATGGGCTCTGAGAGACCCAAGTAACTTACTCAAGGTGTGCTCACCGTAGATTGAGAGCTGGTACAGACCTTGGGGGCCGTCCATTCCAATCCTCTCATTTTAGAGATGAGGAGACTGAGGACCAGAGTGGTGAAGTGCCTTGCTTCGGCAGTAAGTGGCAGAGGTGGAATTCAAATCTTTCCTAAAGCGATGGGAAGATCCCTGGGTTGGGAGCCAGAAGACTTGAGTTCTGATCCCTGCTCTGCTACCCGTTAGAGTGAACCTGTGCAAGGCACTCTGTGTAGGCCTCAGTTTCCTCATCTGTAAAATGAGGGAGGTTTGGATTGTATTATCTATTATCCTATGATGCTCAGGCTCCAAATCCACTGTACCAGGCTGCCTGAGTAATCATAAAAATTCACATTAACCGGTTCTAACAAAAT
Organism: Vombatus ursinus; assembly: GCF_900497805.2. Classification (NCBI taxonomy): domain Eukaryota; kingdom Metazoa; phylum Chordata; class Mammalia; order Diprotodontia; family Vombatidae; genus Vombatus; species Vombatus ursinus. Next base: position 16,308,452 of record NW_020954589.1, on the reverse strand, counting down.
CAAACATATCAATTTAAAATCATTTAAAATAAAAACAGAAAGACAGTGGTTCTAATACTATAAAGATCTGTGATCTATGACCTTGGCCATCAATTTATGCCTGACCTAATACCTGTCAGGTCTGGGATGCACACAGAACCCGGCCTTGGTTGGAAGGCTAGCTCCTGGAGGTTACTTCTGCCAGTGCTGAACTCCCCCACTATAACAAGGAGGAGGTTCCTATACCCTCCTCTTTCTCTCACCTGCCTTCTCTTTCCTCTTCTTTTCTCTACTTCTCCTAGGTCTTCCGTCCATGGCAGGTAGGTAAGCAATAATCAATTATTAAATACTTAATGTGCGCTGAGCACTGTGCTTACTGCGTTACAAATACAAACAATAAGAAAGTTCCTGCCCTCAAGGAGCTGTGGAAGTATCCCTGAGATTAATGTGCCTATTTTCTGTGAGTTTTTTCACCAGGTAGATGAACTGGGCACAGAGTAAGCCTGTTAGGTGAAAGGGGCCAATCAGACACCTGCAGTGAACCAAAATCTTGCTCACTCCCATACACCTTTGCTGGTGTTGACTGGCTGACCTTGCTGAGCTGTGCCCTTCCCCCCACCCCCCAAACTGGCCCAAACTAGCCTTGTGGTCATCTGTTCCTGAAAAATATCCTGCTTCTATGTCTGCCTTTTCCAGGAAAAGACTGGCCATTCTTTTTCCCAACCTGTCAGTGAACCTCCCCTTTGTGGTTTTCGAGCATAAATCTCCCCTGCCTGTCCTGGGCTGCAGGCTCCTTTGTACCTTGTACTGGTGTCTGATTTTCTTCCTAATAAAACTTTTCTGCTTTCAACTCAGCTTGGACTCCTCTGCATTTTGAGGGGTGGGCTTCACCTGATTGACAGAGCTGACATTCTGATAGGGGAAGGCACCACATAAAAGGGAACTGAAAAACAGGGAGAGGGTGGTCCTGTGCCAGTATTTACCGTGTCTTACAATCGATACTAAAGTTCTTCCAGAAGACCTTGAGAGTGTCCTTGTATCTCTTCTTCTGGCCTTGTGCAAGTTCTCCATAAGAATAGTAGCTGGCATTTACATAGTGCTTTAAGATATGCAAAACTCTTTGCCTCTACTAACTCATTTGATCCTCCCAATAACATTGTATGATTACTATTATTATCCCCATTTTACAGGCAAAGAAACTGAAACTGAGATATCATTATGAGATGTTGCCCAAAGTCACATAGTTGTTTCTGAGACAAGATTTGAGCCCTGACTTCAAGTGACTTGTTTTAGCCAATGTACACCAAGGAGTTGCCTTGGGCAGTCCCCATGCACTTGGTACATGTCACTTTGTAACACCACGTATGAAAGCACTTAAAAGGCAGAGATTGTAACATTTCTAGATCAAAACAACGATACAATCATAGATCTGGAGGTGGCCCAGTGTTCTGGGCCTGATATCACCAACACCCGAGTTCAAATCCTGCCTCGGACACTTAAAACTGTGCAACACTGAGCAAGTCACTTAACCTCTGTCTACCCCAGTTTCCTTAACTGTAAAGTGGATATAGAAACAGCACCAACCTCACAGGGTTGTTGTGAGGATCAAATGGAATATTAGTAAAGTGCCTGGCACATAGCAAATGCTCAATAAATGTGTTTCTTTCCTTCCTAATCCAATACTCTCATTTTACAGATGGGAAAAGTGAAGCCAGGAAGTTGGTGATTAGCCTATATCTTTGTCTTCCTCAACACTAACCTTACCTCTTTCTTCAACATGAATTGGATCACCTAAACCCAACTAGACATCTCAGCTTCTCTCTATTCCCAATGGATGACTAATATAATCCATCCCCCATACCTTGTGCCATCCCGGCACACAAGACAATGTCCAGGTCTTACCTTCTGTGTTCTGAAAGGCTTGGCTCTTAACCTTGACATATGGTATTTAATAGTTAGAGCATGAGACTGATCCTGGGTGGGGGCGGCCCTTCAATTCTTCAAACCAAGCAGCTTTTAGACTCATCAGTGGGCTGATCAGCAGTCATCTTTCTCAGACTCTGCACAAAATATCTAGAGAAGCCTCAGAAAGGTCATATCCAGAAATCAGCCTTCACAACTCATGCTGCTCTGCAGACCAGTGACCTTCCAAATAAGCATCAGAGCCTCAGCAGAATGCAATGGCCTTGTCAATGGCCAAGGACTATTGTTTTTTTTTTTTGTTTTGTTTTTTTGTTTGGCTAGGCAATAGGGTTAAGTGACTCGGCCAGGGTCACACAACTAGTAAGTGTTATTTGTCTGAGGTCGGATTTGAACTCAGGTCTTCTTGAATCCAGGGCGGGTGCTCTATCCACTGCGCCACCAAGCTGCCCCTAAGGCCCAGGACTATTCCTGAGGCCCAGGTTCAATACACACATGGCAACCACTGATTCCCATGGAATGTGAGCACTTCGAGGGCAGGGGACTGTTTTTTGTTTTTTTGTCTCCAAGACCCTCACAATACAGGTGTTTAATAAATGCTTGTTGAATTGTGAAATGGAAATGAATCCTCAAATTACCTCTAAGAATGGACTGACAGTTTTCCAAAGAGATCTTTTCCAACTGACCTAATGCTTATCACTCCCACACTTTAGAAATATTGAGGCTTGAGAAAGAGATGTTTTTTTTTTCATCTGTCTAAGACATCCCAAATCTCCACTCCCTTTTTCAGCTTCTAAACCCTCCCTGTTTCTGGATGGCTGGAACAAGTGATGCCTGATTGGGGAGGTCTACAAAAAATGAAGGTTTGGGTGAGAAACAAACACATAGGATCATAGATTTAGAGCAGGAAAATACATTAGGGATGACCAAATCCAATCAATTCATTTTACAGGTGAGGAAACAGAAGCTGACTAACTTAGGTAAATGAGTTACCCTGGGCCCATGATAAGACAGCTAGTAAGTGTCTAAGGCTGGATTTGAACTCAGGTCTTCCTGATTTCAAGTCCAACATTCTGCCCACTTCACATCAGTCTCTAAATGCTCCTATCCTCTGGAGTATTTCTAATTGGCCCCTACACTCCTCCTCTTTCCTTTGTTACTCAGCTAAACCCCACAGCCCTCCTCTCTCTGTCTCTCTGTCTCTCTCTCTGTCTCTGTCTCTCTTTCTGTCTCTCTCTCTGTCTCTCTCTGTCTCTGTCTCTATGTCTCTGTCTCTGTCTCTGTCTCTCTCGTTTACTAGGGTCATAAATACAGTGTACTTTTCCCTCCCTTAAGCCCTTAAAAAGATCTTTCTTATTCCCCCTACTCTTTGTAATCACCTGAAACAAAAACAAAAATCAATTTACAAGCATAAGTACACACACAGACACACACACACACCTCCTCTTCTTCCTTTTCTTTAGTTTCTGTTTGAGGGAAATAAGGGTTCAGATATGTCATCTGAGCAGTATAGGGGAACTCCCCATGTGGAAATTCCCTCTATTACTATGCCTGGACACGTCTTTTGGAGTCTTAGAAAGCTTCCTAGAGGCACTGAGAGGATAAGTGATTTGCCTAGCATCAGGCAGCCAGCATGTGTTAGAGGGGGCAGCCAGGTGGCACAGTGGGTAGAGCATAGGCTCTGGAGTCAGGAGGACCTGAGTTCAAATCCGGTCTCAGACACTTACTAGCTGTGTGACCCTGCACAAGTCACTTT
>NW_020954589.1:16291538-16304761 GCF_900497805.2 Vombatus ursinus | reverse complement strand
TGTTTGCCTCAGTTTCCTCATCTGTAAAGTGAGCTGGAGAATGAAATGGCAAACCACTCCACTATCCAGTATCATCAAGAAAACTCTAAATTGAATCATAAAGAGTCAGACACAACTGGAAAAAGATCCAACAAGTGTGGTAGAGGGAGAAGAGCCTGAATCCAGGATTTCTGGGCTTTAAGGCTGGTCCTCTACCCACTATATCATGCTGCATCTCTCCTTTTCCATTCTCAACACCTCATATTAAAATTTCAAAAGTCCTTCTTAAAGTGTGCTAAAGTATGCATACCATTAAAAAATAAAGTCTACATTAATTCAGATACGATAGGACTGATGAGAGGGAGACACCAGGAAGGGAGCTGCATTTCATTGAATAAGTCTCTTCTGACAGTTTGCAAATGTCACAGGGGGTATTAAGGGGAACCATGACTGATGTGCAGGACTGGGGCACGTCTCTAAGAACTGAGAATGTGCTCTAGCTCCTTCTGCTGGGGAGCCGCCTTGCTACAGGGCATTAAACTAAAGAGTTCTGGTTGGGCCCTGTGTGCACCCTATCCTGCCTCCCCATCCCCTGAACCTGTGCCGAAGAGGATGGGCCACTGAGCAAGAACAGATGTCCACTCAGTAGGCTTACAAGGAGAAATGATTTCTGTGACTGATTTCTTCTTTTCTCTTCTGAGTATGTGGTTTAGGACCCCAAGGGCTATCCCTTAGACTTTCCATGGTGGTGATGGTGGGATTTCTTCTTCTTCTCTTCCCCAATAGCAACATCAATCACCCCCGCATGGCAGCAAGTACACATGCTATAGGAACCCCCAGACTGGATCTCAAGTCTATGGCTGCCTTTCCTACTTTGAATTTCTTTCCCAGAGCACAGGCGACTTAACAGAGATCTTGAGATAGATGTTTCTAGCATTGCTGGCAGCTTCAAGGGTTCAAGAGATCTGGAGTCATTGAGAGGTCTAGGGAATGGCTATCAGAAGGTGCTCTCTTACACTCTGATGCTTTTTGGAGGAGACATCCCCCAAATAGGAGGATGAATTATGTTCTGGCTTGCCAAAAGATAAGAACTTTGTGTGAGTGCTAAGACAGTGCAAAATTCAAGATAAAAATTATATCCCTGTTCATGAATCCCATGAAGTGGTTCAGGGTTTAATGTTGTAAGTATCAATCACCCAGAGGATTATGTTAGGAGTTATGGAGTACTATTCCATGCTTTAAGCACTTAATAATCACTTATGAGGTTGTGTATGTGTGTTTTAAGCATTTCTTTTGTGGCAGAGAAAAATAACTTTTCTATACCTGATCTACTTTGCACATTGAGTAATGCCTTTTGGGGGGAGCCCAGTCATGAGCTAAATCTAAGCTTTGTTTAAGTGATTGCTCCCAGAGATATACTCTGGAAATAGGGGCACAGTGAGCCAGAAGCAAGAAGAAAAAACCCAGTCATTCTCTTTATAGGCCAAGCTCCCCCAGAACTGAAACCAGTTCATGTGATCCAGCTGGGCCCCCTTAGTAGGATAAGGGGTTCTTTTCCCCCTGGCTCCTAGGTCTATTACACAAATAAACATAGTTAAAGACAGGGAAGGATATTTTCTTTGCAGTTGGGCGGGGTCAGTCTGAAGATGCATGGATCACAAAACAACCAATCAATCAATAAGCATTTAGCACTGCATCTCTCAACTCCTAAGCATTTTCTCTGGCTGTGCTCCCCCCAAACCCTCATGCCTGGAATACTCTCCCTCCTCATCTCCACCTCTGAGCTTCCCTTCCTTTCTTCAAGTCTCAGCTAAAATCTTACTTTCTGCAAAATGTCTTTCCCATCCTTCTTTAATCGGAGTGCCCTCCCCCTAACATCCTGTATAGATCTTATCTGTCCATATTTGTTTTCATGTTCTCTGCCCCATTAGGATGTAAACTCCTTAAGAGCAGAGATTATTTATTTTTGGCTTTTCTTCATATCCTCAGCACTTGGCACAGTACCAGTCACAAAAGAGACCCTTAATAAATGCCAGTTGCCTGATACTATATGCCAGAACTGTGCTAAGCACCAGACATCCAAAGAAAAAGCATGAATAGCAGCATAAAGAACCTTCTTGTGTCTGGCCCACTGGTTGGATGAGGCCACTCATAGATAAGTCATATAAACTAGATTGTAAGCTCTTTGAAGGCAGGGAAATTTTTTTCTTTGTATCCCCAGGTAATACCTTATGAGGTAGGGTTGGTTCTGGAATCTTATAGGATAAATCTCTTGGATCTTGGTATATTTAGTCTTTCCTCTCTCTTTAGCCTGGGAGAAGATAGAAGAAATACCTCCTGATTTGGGGAGTGTGGTAGAATTTGGAGAAGCCCTGGAAATTTTGAAATATGGGCAAGGATATCTGAGCTCTAGGGCAGGAGAAGGAGGGAGATGGCTGAGAAGTGTCTGAGAGGAAGCTGCAACAGAAAACCAGGATGATGTTGAGCTTGGGGGCGTATCTCCAGCAGCAGAGAACCAGACCAAGAGGCAAGCCCCAAGCATCGGTGAAGGCTTTCCAGCCATGAAATCCATACAATGAAGCAATCTCTCCTCCTTCCATTTCCTCTGCCTTTCTTCCCATTCTGTTGCTTCAAATGGAACTTCCAACCCAATATTTCTTATTTTCCTTGTTTTCCCATAGCATTTTGTAAGCCAGATTCCTTATATGAGTTGGTTCCCGCTGTCTGTGGGCATGGATGGAGGCTGTATAACATCTTTGGGAAGATTTTATATTTAGAAGTGTGTATAAATTAGAACCCCTCTGCTCTAGTTTGCCAGGGGAAAAGACCACCTGGGGTTGTTTTACAAACCATTTATTTTGTACTAACTTTATAACCTTCAAAACTCCCCAAGAGCAAAGAGAGAGAATTTCAAATGAATCTGGGGCCATCCACTTCACCTGTGATTAAATTCAGTCACTTCCCCCATAACTAAGGGTTTAAACCTAATTTACCATTGTAATCTGGGTGGAGCTTACAGGAACAGTTCACAAGCTCTTGGCTCTGCCCCTTTCTGATGAGGATCCAGTGGGATCTGATGCCACAACCTCTTGAATTATCTTAAGTCTATCTGCCCGAGATTGAGTTCCAACAAACTATTTCCTCTGGCAGCTCTCTACTGATTAGAATCCCTTCCTCAGGAAGCTGCCCTAACAAAATTGCCTCATACTCGGCTGCCCAAAAGCCTGAAAAAAAACAGAGATTAATTAGAAGCAGAGGCTGAGGCTGGTCAGTCCCCTGAGGTTGAGTGTTCTGAGCTGCAGCAGAGGGTCTGCACTGAGTCTAGCATAAATATGGTGAGACCCCTCAGCCACCTCCCAACAGAGGGCCAGCAGGCTGTTTAGGGAGGTGCTGACGGGCAAAAGCTAAACAGATTAAAGCTTTTGTGCACATCAGTATTAAGATCAGCTCCTAAGAGGCTGCTGCACTTTCAACCTGGGCAAGATAGGGAGACCCAATCTTAAAAAAAAAAAAAAAAGGGAAAGATGTTCTCAGACCTTGACTTTAGAGCAACAAACATAGCAACATCAGAAAAACGTTGTCTTCTGTGACGTCGTCCAGTTTAACTGTGAGTGGGAATAAGAGAATTTATTGCTCCTATTATTCCCAGAAATATAATTAGCATTTATAAACTTCTTGAAAGGGTATCCAGGACCAAATATAAAGTCATGTTGTTTAGACTTTGGACCAGATCATTATAGGTATGTGTGTATATGTTACATATATAATATATAAAATATTAATGATACACATACACACATAATGTCAAAGCAAACCAAATAAATCACTCTGTGTTGTGTTTTCTATTACAAACATAGATTAATTTATGAAGTAATTGCTAAGAGAATTATTGACCAGTACTTATTCCTTCTTACCAGTCAAGAATTCCAGTGAACAAGGGAACTTTGAGTGTCTGTATACCTTTCCATAGGGCAGCTAGGTGAAGCAGTGATTAGATCACCAGGCCAGAAGTCAGGAAGACTCATATCCATGAGTTCAAATCTGGCCTCAGACACTTACTATCTATGTGACCCTAGGCAAATCTTTTAACCCTGTTTGCTTCAGATTCCTCATCTGTAGAATAAGCTAGAGAAGGAAATGACAATCCACTCCAGTAGCTTTGCCAAGAAAATTCCAAAAGGAGTCACGAAGAGTTGGACACAAACGAAATAACTGAACAACAACATAGCTTTCCATAGAGTTTCTACACAATTGTAAGAGTTAGAATTCTGAGTCAGAGAGATTAAAACAATTGCAAATTTATTAGAACAGGGGGTTTTAATATTCTGTAATATTCCTAGAATATTTTTGCACATTCTGGTCAATTGATTATAAGCTAATAATCTTGTGATCAATAGCTAGTGACTTAATGACAGAGATATTAATTATAATATTAAGGCCTTTCCATTCTGCTTTACCTGTAAGTTAATAAGTTGCTTAATATTCTTCAATCCATCATTTTGTGCTTCTTTGGCGCAACAAAGAAATCTAAGACCTCAATATACACAAGATTTCTTATCTTGCTCTCCTAAAATTATTTTATTTCAACATAAATACACTATACTTTTTCTCTTTTGTTCTAGGCTGAAACACAAACACAGACATAACACACACACATACACACATACACATATACATGTATGTCTCAGAACATAAGTCAAATAGCATTATACAATTGCTATTGTCATAACAATTTCAGAGAGTAGTCAGTAGTGAGTCCATGAATGATCAAGGGACCACCCCCTCCCCCATGTAAAATCAAAGCAGTTTTAAAAATCTCATTGGTTATCTTCATGGAGCCTTGTCACCTGCTTCCATGCATGCATACACACACACACATATAGCATATGGGTCTTATTTCTTTGATAGCTCTGTTGTTGTTCATTCACGTCTGACTCTTCATAACTCTACGGACCGGACTGTTCATGGGGTTTTCTTGGCAAAAATACTGGAGTGGTTGCCACTTCTTCCTCCAGTGGATAAAAGCAAACAAAGGTTAAGTGACTTGCCCAGGGTCACACAGCTAGTAAGCATCTTCGGTTATATCCGAATTCAGGTCTTCCTGACCCTCCAGGTGTGGGGAACCTGTGACCTTGAGGCCACAGTGGACATCTAGGTCTTCAAGTGTGGCCCTTTGACTGAATCCAAACTTTACAGAACAAATTCTTAAATTCTATCCACTGAGTCATCCAGCTAACTGTATATGGTGGGAACATTATGCTTCCAAACTATCCTCCCTCAGAGATTGATCTTTTTTTCAGGTTTTTCTTTTTTTTAAAGTATTTTTGCCCAATTACTTGTCAAGACAATTTTTAGTATTCATTTTTACAAGATTTTGAGCTCAAAACTTTTCTCCCTCCCTCCTCTTCCCTCTTCCTAAAATGGTAGTCATCTTCCAGATGAATTTTGTTGTGTTTTTTAGCTCTCTCAAATAATTTTAGTAGTTTGATTTGTATATCACTGAATAAGTAAATTAGTTTAGGCACAATTGTCCTTTTTATTGTATTGACTCTGCCTACCCATGAGCAATTGGTATTTTTCTAATTGTTAGATCTGACTTTATTTGTGTGAAAAGTATTTTGTAATTGTGTTCACATAGTTCCTGGGTTTGTTGTGACAAGTAGACTCCTGAGTATTTTATATTATTTACAGTTATTTTAAATGGAATTTCTCTTTCTCTCTCTTGCTTCTGAGCTTTGTTGGTCATATAAAGAAATTGCTGATGATTTATGTGGGTTTATCTTATATCCTACAACTTTGCTAAAGTCATTATTTCAAGTAGTTTTTTAATTGATTCTCTAGGATTCTCTAAGTACATCATCATACCATCTGCAAAGAGTGATAGTTTTGTTTCCTCGTTGCCTATTCTAATTCCTTTGATTCCTATTTCTTCTCTTACTGCTATAGCTAACATTTTTGGTATTATATTGAATAATAGTGGTAATAATGGGCATTCTTGCTTCACCCCTGATCTTACTGGGAAGACTTCTAGCTTATTCCTACTACAGATAATGCTTGTTGATGGCTTCAGATAGATACTTCAGATAGATTTTAAGAAATGCTCCCTTTATTCCTATGCTCTCTAATGTTTTTAATAGGAATGGGTGCTATATTTTGTCAAAAGATTTTTCAGCATCTACTGAGACACTATGATTTCTGTTGGTTGTGCTATTGATATGGTCAATGATGTTGACGCTTTTCCTAATATTGAACCAACCCTGAATTCCTGGTATAAATCCTACCTGGTCATAGTATATAAGCCTTATGATATATTGATGTAATTGCCTTGCTTAGTATTTTGTTCAAATTTTTTGCATTAATAATCATTAAGGAAATTGGTCTATAATTTTCTTTCTCTGTTTTAGCTCTTCCTGGTTTAGATACTGGCACTATATTTGAGTCATAAAAGGAGTTTGGTAGGACTTCTTCTTCACCTATTTTTACAAGTAGTTTATATAATGTTGAAATTAATTGTTCTTTAAATGTTTGGTAGAATTCACTTGTGAACTCATCTGGCCCTGGGGATTTTTTTCTTAGTGAATTCATTAATGTCTTGTTCAATTTCTTTTTCTAAGATGGGGTTATTTGGGCATTCTATTTCCTGATTTGTTAATCTGAGTAATTTATATTTTCATAAATACTCATTAATTTCACTCAGCTTCTCAGATTTATTGGCTTATAATTGGGCAAAATATTTTCTAATGATTGCTTTAATTTCTTCTTCATTGGTGGTGATTTCACCCTTTTCATTTTTGATACTGGATATTTGGTTTTCCTTTTTCTTTTTTTTTAAATCAAATTAACCAACAGCTTGTCTATCTTAATGACTTGTACATAAAACCAGTTCCTAGATTTATTATTAACTCAGTAGTTTTTTTTTCTTTCAATCTTATTAATCTCACCTTTGATTTTCAGCATTTACAGTTTGGTGCTCATTTGAAGCTTTTTAATTTGTTCTTTTTCTAGTTTTTTTAGTAGTATGCCCAATTTATTGATCTGTTATTTTTCTTATTTTGTGGACATAAGACTTTTGAGAAATAAAATTTCCCTTAAGTTCTACTTTAGCTGCATCCCATAAATTTTGTATGTTGTCTCATTGTTGTCATTCTCTTTGATGAAACTATTGTTTCTGTGGTTTGTTCTTTGACCCACTTATTCTTTAAGATTAGATTATTTAGTTTCCAATTAATTTTTAATCTATCTTTCCATTGCTCTTTGTTGAATGTAATTTTTATTGAGTATTGATCTGAAAATAATACATCTAATATTTCTGCCTTTCTACATTTGGTTTTGAGGTTTTTATGCCTTAATGCATGGTCAGTTTTTCTGTAGGTACCATGTGCTGCTGAGAAAAAAAGTATATTCCTTTCTGTTCCCATTCAGTTTTCTCCAAAGGTCTGTCATATCTAACTTTTCTAATATTTTATTTACCTCCTTAGTTTCTTTCTTGTTCATTTTTTTGGTTGGATTTATCAAGTTCTGAGAGGGGACAGTTAAGTCCCCCACTAGTAAAGTTTTGCTGTCTATTTCTTCCTGTAACTTACTTAACTTTTCCTGTAAGAATTTGGATGCTATAGCTCTTGGTGCATATATGTTTGGTATTGCTATTGCTTCATTTTCTATGGTACCTTTTTTTAAGCAAGAGATAGTTTCCTTGTTTCTCTTTTAATTAGATCTATTTTTGCTTTTGCTTTGAAATCAGGATTGCTACCTGTTTTTTTGGTTTGTTTCTTTGTTTTTACTTCAGCTGAAGCAGAATAGATTCTGCTCCAGCCCCTTACCTTTACTCTGTGTGTGTCTCTCTGCTTTAAGTGTGTTTCTTGTAAACAACATATTGTAGGATTCTGGTTTTTGATCTACTTTGCTATCTGCTTACATTTTATGGGAGAGTTCATCCCATTCTCATTCACATTCACAGTTATAATTGCTAAGTATGTATTTCCCTCCTTTATATTCTTCCTCCTGTTTGTCCTCTCTCTTCTTTCACCTTTTCCCTCCTCACCAGTGTTTTGCTTCTGCCTACCTCCTCCCCTGGTCTGCCTTCCCTTCTGTCAGTCCCCCTTCCCATTTATTTAATCTCCTCTCCTCCTACTTCCCTGTCAGGTAAGATAGATTTCTATGTTCAACTGATTTTGTATATTATTCCTTCTTTGAGCCAATACTGATGAGAGTAGGATTCAAGAGATGCCCATCACCCACCCTCCCATCTTGTCCTTTACTGGAATAAGTCTTTCATGCCTCTTCATGTGAAATAATTTATCCCATTCTACCTCTCCTTTCCCTTTGCATGCAGTGTACTCCTCTTTCTCACCCCTTAACTATTTTTATGTCATTCCCTCAAATTCACCTTATACCCATATCCTCTATGTATATTCCTTCTAGTTATACTATTAGTGGTGCAATTTTTAAGAATTATAAGTATCATCTACCCATGTAGGGATGTAAACATACTGAATCCCTTATGTCTTCTTTTCCCCTTTTACCTGTTTGTGCTTCTCTTGGGTCTTGATATTGGAGATCAAATTTTGGTTCAGTTCTGGTCTTCTCCTTATAAAAGCTTGAAATCCTTCTATTTCATTGAATGACTGTTAAGTTTTATGCTTAATTTTGTCAAGTAAGTGATTCTTGGTGATAGTCCTAGTCCCTTTGCCTTCCAGAATATCATGTTCCATGACCTCTGATCCTTTAATGTTGCAACTGCTAAGTCTTGTGTAATTCTGATTGTGGCTTCCTGATATTTGAATCATTTCTTTCTGGCCACTTGCTGTATTTTCATCTTGACCTGATAGTTCTGCAATTTGACTGTAATGTTCCTTGGAGTTTTTATTTTGGTATCACTTACCTGAGGTGATTGCTGGATTCTTTCAATGCCTATTTTGCCCTCTAGTTATCAGAGCAGGACATCAGAGCAGTTTTCCTTGATACTTTCTTGAAAGATGCTGTCCAGGTCCTCTTTTTGATTATGGCTTTCAGGTAGTCCAGTGATTCTGACTTTGTCTCCTCTGGATTTATTTTCCAGGTCAGTTGTTTTTTCCATAAGGTATTTTACATTTTTTACTATTTTTTTCATTCTTTTGAATTTGTTTGATTGATTCTTGATGTATCATAGAGTCATTATCTTCCACCTATCCAATTTTAACTTTTAAGGAGTTGTTTTCCTCACTTAGCTTTTATATTTTATTTTCCATTTGGACAATTGTACTTTTAAGGAGTTGTTTTCTTCACTAGATTTTTATATCCCCTTTTCCATCTGGCCAATTCTACTTTTTAAGCAATTGTTTTCTTTTTGCAAGCTTTTGACTCTTTTTCCATAATTCTCTTGCATCATTCTCATTTCTTTCCCCAATTTTTCTTCTTTCATGATTTTTAAGCTTCTTTTTGAGCTCTTCTATGAGTTCTTTCTGTGCTTGAGACCATTTCCCATTTTTCTTTGAGGTTTTGCTCATAGTTGTTCTGACATTGTTATTCTCTTTCAAGTTTGTGTGTTGATCTTCCCTGTCATCATAGTAACTTTCTATGGTCAGATTATTATTGTTTTTTGGATCAGTTTTTTTTTGTCCTTTTTCCATTCTTTTAGATTTGAGCTCTGCTCCTGGAGTGGAAAGGGCAGTGTACCAGGCTTCTTGTGCCAGGGGCTATAGGCCCTGTGTCTTTGCCTGGTGCTGCATTGATATTGCCTTGAGGCTTGGCTTGGGGGGGGGGACCTCGTGTCTGGTGCCATGCTGAGGGAATGCAGTGGGTGGTGGCTGACACTGCTGGAGACCCTGGGGTCTGGCAGCTTACCTGGTGCTAAATTGATGTCCTACTGGTGATGTCTGGCATATACTGAGACTGGTGGAGTGTTTCTGCATTTCCCAGGGATACTCTGAAATGCTAGGAGATTTGGACACTGGAGGTTGCGTGTTTGCCCAGGGCTACAATGAAGCATGTGGTAGCTCTCGACTGAAGTCTGCCTATTCCCCTGGCTATGCTGAGGCATGTGATGGGGGGGGGGGGACCTAGTGTTGGTGTTTGCTTGCTCCACCACACTGGGGCTTAGGATCTCCTGCTGGTTTGCTGAGGCAGGGCTTGCTGTTGGTTTGCTGGTATGCTTCCTGTCCTGGACTGTGTTCCCCTTTTACCTGAGTGAGACAGACCTTTCCTGCTGATCTTCCAAGTTTCTTGGGCTCAAAGATCATTTCACCCCATCTTTTTGCTGGTTCTGCTGTTCCAGGATTTGTTTAGGGGCTCTATTTTATGATTGTTTGGAGTTGGGAGAGTTATGGCGATTTACTGCTTACTCTGCCATCTTGGCTCCCTGAAGTCCAGGGTTCACTTTTGAATGAGTCCTGAAGGGAGTTGAGAAAAGTGTCTCAAAGTAGGAGTTAAATACCCAGAATAGCACAGTCTTGACCAGTGTGAAGGTAGCTACAAGTAGGCATGATTACCACAAATATCAGCCACCTTGATAAGGTTGCAAAAAGCACAATTCAAATACAAGCAATCCTTAAATGATTTTTGGAGGAGGCAGCAGATGGTCTCAGGAACTAAAATGTTATTTGAAGCCTAAGAGGATCTTTGCCCAAACTGTATCCTCAAAAGACCTTGCTGATAACAGGAATGTAAAATAGTTGTAGAAAATTAGGGTAGATGGGCTCAGATTCTTGAGATGTGGCCCGTTTGCATTAGCAATACAAATGCTTAGATTCCTTAAGAGTCTGGCCAATGTGGTGGATGTTCTAATAAACCTTGCCTTTGGCTGAAAAAAAAAGAAAATTAGGATAGATATGCCTTCCTTTCCTTTGATCATATCCTGTGCTGGTTCCTCTGCAAACTGTTAATTATTTTAACTGATACACTTTGTGTGGAAATACAAAAACCTTTGTGTAAAACTTACTCTTGGATAGAATTCTAAATTTCAATCTCCCATTCTCTCTTTTGTTTTCACTGTAAAATGTCTTGCTCCTAAGCAAAATTCTCTGTTATTTGTTTATTTCCTTGAGCAAGCAAAATTCTCTGTGTTATTTGAATTATTTCCTTAGCAATCTTTAAGAGTCAGAGTGACATTAGTCACTACTAAGAAAGAGTTAAAATATGAGTGATGTTGCCAAACTGTGAAATGGTTATAGGGCATAATTACAATGACATTGGCCTACTAGACCAACATTCAGGCCATACACAAAAGCCTCAATGGTCTGTTCAGACAAGAGGAATCTTGGTGACATTTTTACTTGATGGATGTAGATAATACCAGTTAATACAGTTTTTATCTTTTCATTCAAAAGTATTTAAAATTCAATTAATGTCTTTGGTCAGTGTCAAATTTCTGTAAGTGGAAGAAGGGTTGTAAATCTAAAAGTGCCCAAGGTATTAGTGGGATAGCATCTCCCAACTTATCAGGAACATAAGAATACATTCAGCATGTAGAAACATTTAAATCTTTAGCAAGCTGACATCATAGCTAGCAGAAGGCATTCTTGTTGTCACTTACAAGATATGATAATCTTATCCACAACGTTGTTACTTTTATTCTGATAATTCATATTAGTATCTGATTGCATTGGGTAGTACAGCATAATCGAGACCAATCTACCAAGGAATAGGCAAAAAGATAACCAGCCATGTATGTTTTGGAATCAGGGATTAGGTAGAGAATTTATCCTTTGTCTGGAGGTCATGGCAGCAGTGCTCCAGCAAGTCCTCTTCATTGTTAGGCTGTTGGCTGCACCACTGCTAGCTGAGCAGGAGGTTTCTGCTAAAACAGGTGGTAGTTGTCCAAAGTTCTGTAGAACAGAAGTCTTGCAATGCATGGTTTCATTCCAAGTTGGGAGACAAACTTGGTGTAGGGCCCTCCAGTAAAGTCACAGGGAGAATTTCCATTGGTGGGCCTTCCCCCGGACCCATTCACCAAGCTGGCTATAGTGGCAGGAGGGGCTCCTTGTCTCTGGGTAAGACAGCTTGCACCTATGTGTGAGAATCTTTTATACTTTCAATTAATGCCTACAACAGTTCAAAACAATATCCTCAACCAAAAATACAGATATTGTAAGCTAGAAAATCAGGTGGATACAGAGGTGACATAGGAAGTCACATGGATCTGCCCATCAATATTTCACATGGGGATTAAGTCCAATCTTTTTGTTGGTAGTAGAGCTAATTCAAGCATCTGGCTAATGAAGTTTATTTTCAGAACAAATCTTAGCTATTTCATTCTTTTTTTCTTTTTTTGGCTAGGCAATGGGGTTAAGTGACTTGCCCAGGGTCACACAGCTAGTGAGTGTTATGTGTCTGAAGCTAGATTTGAAGTCAGGTCCTCCTGACTCCCGGGCTGGTGCTCTATCCACTGTGCCACCTAGCTGCCCCTAGCTATTTTTATTCTTAAGAATTCCATTTTGCTCATTCTATTGTCCCCACAAATTCAAAGTTGCATAGACAATGAAAATGTTAGATCTGAAAAGACTTGCATATTTCCTTTATATTCTTTCCAGTAAAATAGGTGCTTGTCACAATTTTTACAAATTAATATTTTCCCTCTCTTTTTCTGTGAACTTTGTCTTCAATTATTTTAACTTAATCTGTTGCTATTGTTAGTTGTTCAGTCATATAAGACTCTTTGTGACCCTATAGATGACCCTATGGACTATAGCATGCCAAGTTATCCTCCATTATCTCTCAAAGTCTCTCCAAGTTTATGCTCATTGCTTCCATGACACTATCTCTCCATCTCATCCTCTGCCATCCTTTTGTGTTCAATCTTTCCCAGAATCAGAGTGTTTTCCAATGAGTCCTATCTTCTCATCATGTGGCCAAAGTATTTAAGCTTAAACTTCAGTATTTGACTTTCCAGGGAATAGTCTGAATTAAATTCTTTAAGTATTGACTGATTTGATCTTGCTGTCCAAGGAACTCTCAAATCTTCCCTGGCATCACAATTCTAAAGCATTGATTCTGCAGCACTGAGCTTTCCTTATAGTCTAACTCTCACAGCCATACATTACTATGAGAAAAACCATAGCTTTGACCGAACAGACCTTTGTCAGCAAGGTGATGTCTCTGCTTTTTATTTAATATGCTGTCCAGATTTGCCACATTTTCGTTTCAAGGAGCAAATGTCTTTTAATTTCATGGCTTCATGAAATGAAATTTCATTTCATGCAGTTGCTGTCTGTAATGATATTTGAGCCCAAGAATATGAAATTTGACACTGCTTCCATTTCTTCTCCTCT
>NW_020954589.1:16283614-16291507 GCF_900497805.2 Vombatus ursinus | reverse complement strand
CTATTTGCCAGGGAATGATGAGACCATTGCCAATATCTTAGTTTTTTTTTTTTTTTTTTTTATGTTAAGCTTCAAGCCAGCTTTTACACTCTCTTGCCCTCATCAAGAGGCTTCTTAATTCTTCTTCACTCTGTGCCATCAGAGTGGTATCGTCTGCGTATCTGAGATAGTGATATTTAATTCCAACAATCTTAATTACGGCTTCTGATTCATTCAGCTTGGCATTTCATGTGTTGTGCTCTACTTATTAATTAAATAAATAAGGTGACAACGTACAGCTGTGTTGTATTCCTTTTCCAATCTTAAACGAATCAATTGTTTCATGTTAGGTTCTGACTGCTGCTTGTTGGCCCACATACAGGTTCCTCAGGAGACAAATAAGATGATCTGGTACGCCCATCTCTTTGAGGACTTGCCACATTTTGTCGTGATCCACACAGTCAAAGGCTTTAGAGTAGTCAGTGAAGCAGAAATAGAAGGTTTTTTTCCTGGAAATTCCTTGCTTTCTCCATAATCCAGCAAATGTTAGCAATCTGGTCTTTAGTTCCTCTGCCTCTTTGAAAAGTAGCCTGCTCTTCTGGTAGTCCTCAGTTCACATATTACTGAAGTCTAGTGTGCAGAATCTTAAGCATAACCTTGCTGGTGTGTGAAATGAGTGCAATTGTTCAATAGTCTGAACATTCTTTGGCATTGCCTTTCTTTAGGATTAGGATGTAAACTGATCTTTTGCAGTCTAGGGTCCATAATTGAGGTTTCCAAACCTGCTGGCAAATTGAACACAGCACTTCAATAGTACCCTCTTTCAGCTCAACTGCTTTAAGGTAAATCTATTCCCACTGGCTCTCTTCCCCTCACTCATAAACCCTTCCCCCATTCCCACGTTACCCTTTTTTCTAGTTTTAGAGTTTTACCTATTAGTTCCTTTTTCTTTCTTTTATCTAGTTAACTATTTCTTTCCTTCACTGTGCCCCAAGTTAGAAGTCATCAAGTCAACCCACCTTCCTCTCTTCCTTTTCAATTTGTTTTGTTAGTTAAAATTTTTTATTTTCCACATCTTTTTCTAAAAAAAATTCCTTCCTTTTATTTTTTCTCTCCTATTTCTATTATAAACTTTTCTTCTTTGATTCATGAACATTATATTTATTTAGACCTCCTTTAGTCTCTGTATTCTTCATGGAATTAAAAGCTGGTAAGGTACCCTCTTCTAAACAATGACTATGTTATTGCCTTGTTGATCTTACCCTTGACCCCAACTTTTTGTTGTTGTTGTTGTGCCTTAATCTTAGAATACCAGTTCCTTGACTGAACCAATTGCAGCATATAAATGTAATGGAATACTATTGTGTATATAAGAAATGATGAGTAGGCAGATTTCAGAAAAATCTAGAAAGACATATATGAACTGAGTGAAGTGAGCAGAACCAGGAGAACATTGTAAACAGTAATAGCAACATTGTGCAATGACCAACTATAATAGACTTAGCTCTTTTCAGCAATGCAATGATCCAAGACAATTCCAAAAGACACATGATAGAAACTGCTATCCATATCCAGAGAAAGAACTGTGGAGTCTAAATGCAGATCAAAACATATTCTTTTCACTTTTTTGGTGGTTTGACCCTTTTGTCCTATTTCTTCCTTTACAACATGGCTAATGTAGAAATACATTTCATATGACTGCACATGTATAACCTATATCAGATTGCTTGCTGTCTTGGGGATATGGGAGAGGGAGGGAGGGAGAAAAATTTGGAACTCAAAACCTTGTAAAAAATGAATGTTGAAAACTATCTTTACATGTAATTAAAAAAAATACTATTAAGGGACTTTCCCAGGTTCATTCAGCTGCCAGTATATGTAAGAGGAAGGACTTGAAATAAAGCCTTCTGAGCTCCCAGGCTAGATTAGTAGCTACTACCCAACCTGCCTCTCCCCAGTAACACCAAGAACAACATTTCAGTATTTGAATAAAATCAGGCTGAATATTTAAAAGGATCTCCACTGCGGGAGATGGTGGAGATGGGGGCAAGCTGTTTCTTTCACCTTAGCAGGCTTCTTAATATTACATTCATGAGAAATAGGCCAGCTTAAGCAATAGTACTAGACTATAGAAGAAATTTAAGCAACTAGTGCCTTCTGTTTGTCATCCCCACCTCCACCTCCTAATTGGCTTTTGCTTACCTGGGCTATTTCATGATGTACATGCTCTAAGGGGATGTTGGGACAAAGGGGTTCTGGACTTAATACAAGGCCTTGGAGACCTCCGAAGAAGGTTGGCCTAAGCATAGGGATTACTAAAGATTTGGCACACAGAAAATTTAGGAAATAAGTATTTAAAGGAAATTTATTCTACGTCTATATTCACAGTACCCTGGGTTTAGGAATACATAGTGGGAAAAAAAAACTTAGGGTATTTCCTGTAATAGAAGATTTTACTGTAAAAGGGAAGAAAAGGACATTGTTTTAACAACATTAAATTGTTTCATCAGATCTGGTTCTAAAGGTTACAGACAGACATTTCGCGAGTATGCTGGAACAACGTTTTCTCAGTTCTCTTTGATCTTGACCAGACCTGCACAACTTGGCAGTAGGTAGAAGCCAAAATTAAAATAGGCTAAACTTCTTCAGGCCCCAGATAGGTCAGACTAGAGACAAACTGATGATGGTTGGTTGCCATGAGTCATGTGACAAACAGGAGAGTACTAGTGGCAACCCTACATTTTTTGTGGGCAGTCTGAGATCCTTCGATGGACTGCAAGTGGCTCACTAGCCGTTTGTTGTGCAGCCCTGTCCTTGACTAAAGAGAAGAGAATTTTCTCAAAAGTCAGTTTGTTTATTTAAACTTCTCATTCATTATCCTAGGAGTGGACCGGTGGTCTGGCAGGTGGGAGACTTTCTCGTTCAAAAGGGACAGGCAGAGCAGTAGGGGAGATCTGTTCACTGACTTTACAAGACCAACTTTCTAACTTTTTCTAGCAATTTAATTCCAGCTGTTCAAAATCTTGGATATGTCATTCAGTACTTGAGATGGGACCTGTTAGCAATTTTCCCTTACGTGATAAGTTAACGTAAGCACCTTTTTATCCAGGTTTAAAGTGAGAACAAAGACAATGAATCAAATTTATAGACCCGAAAGATTTCACCTCATTTAGGTTTTAATGCCTACAATTAAATTGAGAGGTAGTTATCCATTAAGTCAACATTTGTACTAGGAATTAGGATTGACTTTCATTTTTAGTGTAATGCATGACAATCATTAAAAATATTCATCTTTTGTTTCCATTAAGATCAAAATCCTTCAAAATATTTTTCATTATTTTCCTAAGCTATCAGCTCACACATCTTATTCATATAGTTGTGTTATATCTTTCCTTTGCATGCCTCATATCAAATATTGATGTTGCAAATAAATAATCACAAAATAAGACTGTAAATAAGGAACAAGATTTATAATAATGCACATTTTAGATCATGATACTGTTTGGTGCAGTAGATAGAGCACTGGGCCTGAAGTTAGATGAAGGAAATAGCAAACCACTTCAGTATCTTTGCCAAGAAAACTCCAAATGGGGGCATGAAGAGTCAGACATGACTGAACAGCAACAATTTTCTGGAAGAGTATATGTTTAGGTGTAGCAACGAGCCAGTGCAGTGGATGGAGCACCAGGCCTGGAGTCAGGGTGCCATCTTCCTGAGTTCAAATCTGTCTTCAGAAACTTACTAGCTGTGTGACCCTGGGCAATTCACTTAACTCTGTTTGCCTCAGTTTCTGCAGCTATAAAATCAGCTGAAGAAGGAAATGGCAAATGACTCCAGTATCTTTGCCAAGAAAACGCCAAATGGACTCATGAAGAGTTGGACAGGACTGAAATGACTGAAACAACAAATGTCTAGTTACAGGCACAGGACCTTGATGGACAGGTTTAGAGACTTTCCAGGTCTTTGCTGTTCATTTACAATATTGTTTAATCCAGAAAAGAAAATATTTTAAACCAGAGGTTCCTAAATTTATTTGGCCTACTGCCCCCTTTTCAAAAACAAATTATTCAGGGGCAGCTAGGTGGCGCAGTGCATAGAGCACTGGCCCTGGATTCAGGAGGACCTGAGTTTAAATCCAGCCTCAGACACATAACACTTACTAGCTGTGTGACCTTGGGCAAGTCACTTAACCCCATTGCCTAGCCAAAAACCCCCCCCCCCAAAAAAAACCCACAAATTATTCAGTGCCAGCCCTGGAAATTTACTTTCTTTAACGGTTTTTTTTTAATTGGTGTCATTTCAAAAAATATATAATTTTTAATATGATGAATCTTAAATTTAATAATGTATTATAAATTTGTGGGGGTTTTTCCTGCATTGAAATTTTGATAGTGCAATATTGTATCATGCAACCATATAATATTGTATTGTAAACAAGTCATTACACGCACATATTTCTGATGATGCATGCTGGACTTCCCGACAATGCACAACACGCTCTCCTGCCGACACTTGCTTGTCAGCAGACTTGACCACTGATTGGTTATAACTTGCATTTTGTGTGTTTATTTTAAAATAATATAATCACTATGATTTTAACTGTTACAGAATAGACTTTTTTCAAAATTTTCTTCTCTTCTTTCCTTATGCTTCCACCACCCCTTTATTTTTATTCAATGCTCCCCCAATTGCACTTAAGGCTACTGCCGCCCCCCCACGTTGTTCCAGTGCCCCCCAAGAGGCAGAATCACCCACTTTGGGAACCTATGTATAAAACAAAGCAGTATTCTCCAACCTGAAGTCTACACAGTTTCGTTTGGCTTATATGAAGTTACCACATTATGAAAAGGAATGGTCCTGACAGATTGACTGAATCTCAACCCTTAGTCATCAAGGAAGGGAGAAGTGAAGTTGGGAAGCAAAAGGTAAAGGTGGAGGCAGCATTTTGATTGGTGTTGAAGTCATTGCATTCCTGGCCAAGTCTCCCCTGCTCCACACTTCCCAGGTAAGACTAAGAGACAGAAGACCAGAGGGAGATCCTACCAAGGGACTTAGAGCCCTGATGCAGCCACAAGTCAGTCTGGTTGGGACCATAAAATACTTCAACATTAAGGGAAACTTTAATGGGAAATAAATGCCGAGAAACCCTGATGATTATACCAGTTTCAACCAAAAACTTTCATTCTTAGTTATCACAGATGGGGGTGGCCAACTCATGTAGACCAGATATTAAGTATTTACTATGTGTCTGGAACTGTGACAAGCACTAAGCCTACAAATACAATAAAACAAGTTGGTTCCTATTCTCCAGGAGCTTATGTTTTAATGAGAAATGAAAAAACATAAAAGGAATTGGAAAGCATGGGTGCTACCCATGTGAAAGCCAAGGCAGCTAGGGCTTGGGAGTAGCACAGAGAGCATATTGAGTTGAGCGTGAGGTCAACAGCATGGCTGGGACTCTTCAAGAAATGGGGATCCCAGATAGGGATTTCCCAATCAATGAGTAATCCTCCAGGCTGAGTCTGAGGTGAAATACCGGTACAATTCAATGTGATGTCCCCACTCCAACACTTCTTTCCCAGCTGGCCTCTTCTCTGACATTCATTCTTAAAGGCTTACTGATTCTTCTACTGTTTTGTATTCCAGAGTTTAACCAGTCTTAGACAGTGATTCCATTTGTATAAATGTCCCACTTACCCTTACGCAAATATGACTTTTGTTCTCTATAACCTTTCCTTCAAACTTTGAGAAACCTCCTATTTCTGCAGGACCACTTTCCTTCAGCTATATACTTCCTCTTTCTTTTTAACACTAATTCTTTCACTTTGGAAGAATGATTACACCATCATGGTTCTTTCACTATTTTTTTTATTTGTTTGTTTAGTATTTTATTTTTCCCCAAGTACATGTAAAAATGATTTTTAACATTCATTTTAAAAATTTTAAGTTTCAAATTCTCTCTCTTTCTCCTTCTTCACCCCCCTCATTGAGAAAGCAAGTAATTGGATATAGGTTATACATGTATAGTCATGCAAAACATATTTCTTTATTGGTCATGTTGTAAAAGGAAACACAGATCAAACAAACAAACAACCTCAAGAAAAATAAAAAAAGTAAAAAAAGTATGCTCCAATCTATATTCACACACCATCAGTTCTTTTTCTGGGGATGGATAACATTTTTCATCATAAATCTTTCCAAGTTGTCTTGGATCATTATATTGCTGAGAATAGGTAAGTTATTCACAGCTGATCATCACTTTACATCAAGTCATGAAAGTCTTTCCAGGTTTTTCTGAGAGCATCCTGCTCATCATCTCTTATAACACAATAATATTCTATCAAAATCACATAACACAATTTGTTCAGCCACTCCCCAAATGATGGCATCCCCTCAATTTCCAGTTCTTTGACACCAGAAAAGAGCTACTATAAATATTTTTGTACACATGGGTCCTTTTCCTTTTTGTTTTAAATCTCTTTTTGTATACAGACCTAGTAGTGGTATTGATAGGTCAAAGGGTATATGCATGGTTTTATAGCCCTTTGGGCATAGTTCCAAATTGCTCTAAAAATGGTTGAATCAGTTCACAACTCCACCAACAGTTCATCAATGTCTCATTTTTTCCACATCTCTGCCAACATTTGCCATTTTCCTTTTCTGTTCTATCAGACAATCTAATAGGTATGAGGTAGTACCTCAGAATTATTTTAATTTGCATTTCTCCAATGAATAGTGATTTAGAGCATTTTTTTTCATATGGCTATAAATAGCTTTGATTATTTCATCTGAAAACTTCATATCTCAGTTGAGGAATGACTCCTGTTCAATCCCCCCCCCACCTCCTCCATCTTCCTCTCCACTGTAAAAGCTTTTTTCTTGATTCTTTTATATGAGATAATTTATCCCATTCTACCCCCTCCCTTTCCCTTTCTCCTGGTGCATTCCTCTTTCTCATCCCTTCATTTTATTTCTTTAGATATCATCTCTTCATATTCAATTCACACCTGTGCCCTGTGTCTATATGTACTCCTAACTACCCTAATAATGAGAAAGTTTTTTATGAGTTACAAGCATCATCTTCCTGTGTAGGAATGTAAACAGTTTAACTTTAATAAGTCCTTTATGATCTCCTTTTCCTGTTTACCTTTTATGCTTTTCTTGAGTCTTGTATTTGAAAGTCAAATTTTCTGTTCAGCTCTGGTCTTTTCATCAAGAATGCTTAAAAGTCCTCTTTCATTGAATGTTCATTTTTTCCCCTGAAGAATTATACTCAGTTTTACTGGATAGGTGATTCTTAGCTCCTTCGACCTCCAGAATATCAGATTTCAAGCCCTCCAATCCTTTGATACAGAAGCTGCTAAATCTTGTGTTACCCTGACTGTGGCTCCATGTGGCTTTGTTTCTTTCTGGCTGCTTGCAATATTATCTCTGTGACCTGGGAGCTCTGGAATTTGGTCATAATATTCCTAGGAGTTTTCCTTTGGGGATCTCTTTTAGGAGGTGATCAGTAGATTCTTTCAATTTCTATTTTACCCTCTGGTTCTAGAATATCAGAGCAGTTTTTCTCAATAATTTTTTGAAAGATGATGACTAGGCTCTTTTTTTGATCATGGCTTTCAAGTAGTCCAATAATTTTAAAATTATATTTCTTGGATCTATTTTCCAGG
Organism: Vombatus ursinus; assembly: GCF_900497805.2. Classification (NCBI taxonomy): domain Eukaryota; kingdom Metazoa; phylum Chordata; class Mammalia; order Diprotodontia; family Vombatidae; genus Vombatus; species Vombatus ursinus. Next base: position 16,283,858 of record NW_020954589.1, on the reverse strand, counting down.
TCAGTTGTTTATTCAGTAAAATATTTAACATTGTCTTTTATTTTTTCATTCTCTTGGTTTTCTTTTATTGTTTCTTGATTTCTCATAAAGTCATTGTTTTCCATTTGTTCAATTCTAATTTTTAAGGAGTTTTTTTTCTTCAGTGAATTTTTGTGCCTCTTTTTCCATTTAGCCAACTTCACTTTTCAAGGCATTCTTCTCCTCACTGGCTTTTTGTACCTGTTTCACTATATGGCTTATTCTG
>NW_020954589.1:16283370-16283437 GCF_900497805.2 Vombatus ursinus | reverse complement strand
AAAAAATAGCAATTCAACTTCCACAGTTCTTTCTTTGGATGTGGATAGCATTTTCCATCACCAGGCT
>NW_020954589.1:16282782-16283201 GCF_900497805.2 Vombatus ursinus | reverse complement strand
ATGGGCATCTTCTCAATTTCCAATTCTTTGCCACCACAAAAAGAACTGCTATGAATATTTTCATACATGTGAGTCCTTTTCCCATTTGCATGATCTCTTTGGGATATAGCCCTAGAAGTGGTATTGCTGGGTCAAAGGGCATTCACATTTTTATAGCCTTTTGGATATAGTTCCAAATTGCTCTCCAAAATGGTTGGATCATTTCACAACTCCACCAACAATGCATTAGTGTTCCAATTTTCCCACATCTTCTCCAACATTTATCATTTTCCTGTTTTGTCATGTTGGCCAATCTGATAAGTGTGATGTGGTACCTCAGAGTTGTTTTGATTTGCATTTCTAAATCAATAGTGATTTCGAGAATTTTTTCATATGACTATATATGGCTTTAATTTCTTCATCTGAGAACTGCCTGTTCA
>NW_020954589.1:16282588-16282772 GCF_900497805.2 Vombatus ursinus | reverse complement strand
TTTGTCTGAGATCAGGAATGCTACCCCTGCTTTTTTTACTTCAGCTGAAGCATAATATATTCCTCTCTAGCCTTTTACCTTTACCCTGTATGTGTCACTCTTTTTCAAATGTGTTTCCTGTAAACAATATATTGTATGATTATGGTTTTTAATCCATTCTGCTATCCGCTTTCGTTTTGTGGGG
>NW_020954589.1:16281420-16282532 GCF_900497805.2 Vombatus ursinus | reverse complement strand
AGTTCATCCCATTCACATTCATAGTTATGATTACTATCTGTGTCTTTTTCTCCATCCTTTCTCCCCCCTGTTTATGCTTTTCTTTCTCTTTTCTCCTTTCCCCCCCACTAGTGTTTTGCTTTTGATCAATGCCTCCTTCAGTCCCTCCTCCCTTCTATTATCCCTTTCCCTTTTCATCCCCTTTACCCTTACTGCTTCTTCCCTCCCTTCTATCCCCTCTCCCTTTTCTTTCCCCTTTTCCTTCCTACTGCCTATAGGGCAAGTTAGATTTCTATACCTAATGGATTATGTTATTCCCTTCTTGAGCCAAATCTGATAAGAGTAAGGTTCAAACAATACTCATCCCCCTCCCTTCTTTCCCTCTGTTGTAATAGGTTTTTGTGTCTTTTCCTTTAATGTAATTTACCCTTGTCTGCCTCCCCCTTTCTCAGTACATTTTCTTAGATAAGACTAATTCACTTACTTGGATCCATTTAACCCACTTGATTAGATTTTATCATTACATCAAAGTCAACTTATATCCACCCCCTTTATGTACACTCCTTTAACACAGTGTAATAACAATACAGTTCTCAAGAGTTGCAAGTGTCATCTTCCCTTGTAGGGATGTAAAGAGTTTGCCCTTATTAACAACATATTATATCTTTCTGTCCCATTTACCTTTTTATATCTCCCTTGAGTCTTGTACTTGAAGATCAAATTTTCTGTTGAGTTCTGTTCTTTTTATCAGGAAGGTTTGGAAGTCCCTTATTTTGTTGAATATCCATCTCCTCCCCTGAAAGATCATGCTCATTTTCGCTGAGTAGTTTATCCTTGGTTGTAATCCAAGCTCCTTTGCCTTATAGAATATCATGTTCCATGCCCTATGGTCTTTTAATGTAGAAGCTGCAAGGTCCTATGTAATCCTGACTGTGGTTCCATGATATTTAAATTGTTTCTTTTTGGCTGCTTGTAGTATTTTCTTTTTGACCTGGGAATTTTGGAATTTGGCTACTATATTCCTTGGAGTTTCCAATTTGGGATCTCTTTCAGGAGGTGATCAGTGGATTCTTTCTATGGCTATTTTACCTTCTGGTTCTAGGATCTCAAGGCAGTTTTCCTTTATGATTTCC
>NW_020954589.1:16271035-16281185 GCF_900497805.2 Vombatus ursinus | reverse complement strand
TTCTTCAGTGTACTTTTTTCCAGTTGGCCAATTGTATTTTTTAAGGACTCTTCTACCTCTCCTATTTGACTTTTCAAATCCTTCTTGAGCTCTTCTAAGAAGGGTTTTTGGGCTTCAGACCAGTTCATATTCCCTTTTGAGGTTGCAGATGTGAGTTTGTTGACAATGTTGTCCTCTTCAGAATTTCTCCCTTGATCTTCACTCTTCTCGTAATATGAATCTATGGTACGTTTCTTTTAACTCATGGTGTTTCTTTATTCCTTGACCTTTAAAGAGATCGAGTTCTCCTGCTGGGGAGCAGAGGGCACTGACCCAAGCTTCTTGTGTTGGAAACCTAGGTCTTGGTCACTGGCTTTGTGTGCTGGGGCCTCCGATGTGGGCGATTGGAGGCTGTAGGGTTCTGGCAGTTTACCTGGTGTTGGGCTGGAATCAGCAAGGCTGGAACTTTTGGGCAACTCTGGGTTGCCTGCTTTTCCTTTCCTTTAGTTTTCTTCAGCTCCTTTCAGATGGATGTTGCAGGATGTTTTTCTGCCTGGGGCTCCTTGAAGTGCTGTTCCCCTTATTTTTGCTGAGGCACTGGGAGACCCATTTGCTGTAGAGTGCCGAGGCACCTGGTGGTTTTCTGAGCTGGTTTCCACCAGTTTCCCCACCCTCACTAAGTCACTCAGAGATCCTGGTATTGGTGTTTGCCTGTTCCACCACCTGGGTTTCAGGATCTCCTCCTGGTGTGCTAAAGTGGGGCTTTCTGCTAGCTGGCTGGGTCACTTCCCGTTCCTATTGTTCCCCTTCCCCCAGGGCAAGAGGGGCCCTTCCTGTTAATCCCTCAAGCTACCTGGGCTACTGCACTGCTGTTCTCTGTCTTTCTTCTGGTTCAGCTGTTCCAGGGTTTTTCCTGGGGCAATATTTTCTGGGCTTTCAGAGGTTCATACGGGAGGGTGAGAGCACTACCTTTTTACTCTGCTATTTTGTCTCCCAGAAGCAGAGCCCTTACTTGATTTTTCAAAGCCCTTTTTGAGCTCTTCCATGGCCTGAGACCAATTAATATTTTTCTTAGAGGCTTTGGATTTTGGGGCTTTGACTTTGTTCTCTTCTTTTGAGTGTGTATTTTGATATTCCTTATCACCATAGCAACTTTCTGTGGTCAGAATTTTTTTTCTGTTGTTTGCTCACTTTCCCAGCCTATTTCTTGACTTTTCATTCTTTTTTAAAGTGGGGCTGTGCTTCCAAGATGGAGGGTACACTGTCCCAAGCTTCAAGGGTTTTGTGCAGCTGTTTTCAGAGATACTTCTATGGACCTGTAAGTTTTCAGTTCTTCCAAAGTGGTATAATCTAAGGAGAGGTGTTTACTACTCTCCCAGCCCATGCTCTGGTCTGTGAGTGACCAGAAGCACTCCTTTCTACCCTGGAACTGTGATGAGAGTCCCTGCTCCACTGTGGCTGCGAGTTCTATGCAGTAATGCCTGTCCTAGCTCTGGGACTGCTATCTAGGACTGCAACCCAGATCTGAGTATGGGCAAAACAACAGAGTCCTGCCCCCAGTGCCAGCAAAGTGATCCCTGTCATCTCCTTCTGAGCAATTGTTTGATGCCCTTACTGTCTGTGGGATGAGAGCTCTGGAAGCCCCACTGCTACTGCTGATTCAGTGGTTCCCAAGGCCTGCTCCTGATTTGCTGAGGCCTGGTCTGCACTGGCACAGCCTGCGTTGGACTGTGCTCCACTCTCACCCAGGTGTGACAGATCTCTCCTCCCAACCTTCTAAATTGTCTTTGGATGGAAAACTATTTCACCCTGTCCTTTTGAGAGTTCTGCCACTTCAGGAATTGTTTTATGGAATTCCTTAAAGGTGTTTGGAGGGGTTTTGGAGAGAGCTCAGGCAAGTCATTGCTTTTTCTCAGCCCTCTTGGCTCTGTCCCCTACTTCATCATATTTCACAATTAATCCCACCCCCTCTGTAAAACTGATCTCTATGATCACTATACTTGTCTCTAATTTAAAATGAATGGAATCTCTATAAATGACTTTAGGAACAGTGAACCATATATCACTTGATGTATACATTTTTCTAAAGTGGCCGTTCTCTGGGAGCCATCTTCTCAAAATGTATCTCCTGATGAGATTAATTATTTATATCCATAGCCATTTCATAAATGTACCTCCATTTACCCATACACAAACAGCTGGCGAATGGTCTACATTTGTATTTTTTTTACACTATCTAGGTGGACAATTATTTCAAAATGCTTATGAATACATTTTGTTTTATGAAAATAAGCACTTCCCAAGAGCTCTCAAACCAGAACCTACCAAGTACATTCTTAGAAATAATTCAGAACAAAACCACCTGTTAGAGTCATTACAACTGATAGCCATCATTGTTTCTTTCTACTTTTGTAACTGAAGATTGCTAACAGAAAGAACATGGCTTTTAATTTGAACAATTTAGTATCAATGTTGCCTTTTGTATTTGAGTTGAATTTTGTTTACTTTTGTGTTGTTTTCATTTGAGCTATTGTATATTTTCTGCATATTGTTCTTTCAACTCTGCATTTCTATATTTTCCATCAATTTCCAGGTATATTAGAATTCTTCATATTCAGTCTTTCGATGCTATAATAATATTCCACTGCATTCACATTCCTTAATTTGTTCAGATATTCCCCAATCATTAGTCACAGATTTTACTTCAATTGTTTAGTATTATGAATAATATTGCTATGAATATTTTTGTATCTTCCTGCAATTAACTTCTTTGGGACATAAAACTAGTAATAGGATCACTTGATCATAAGATATTAACAATGAAATAACTTGATTTCTTCTAAAAATTGTTTTCTCTAATAGTTGTAAACCAATTCACAGTTTTTCTATCATTCAATGAGAGCCCCTATCTTCTCACAGTCCCTACAACACTCAATATTTCCACGTTTTACCATCTTGCTAGCATCTTTTTAATTTTCACTTTTCTGAGAATTGGTGATTTTCAAGAACTATTCAGATAGTTTTTAAGAGTTTGCATTACTTCTTTGGAAAGCTCTGGGTTGATATCTGTGGACTGCTTCTCCACTGCACAATTTCTCCTATTTTAGATTTGGGATGGTAAGGCTTTACTCGAGATGTCTAAGACAAAGATTTTCTGGACAAGAACTTCTATGGAAAATGAAAGACAGTTTTGTCAGAAAATCAATCAATAGCCATTTATTAAGCACCAACTATGTGTCTGGTATTTTCACTAGGTGCTTAGAAAGAAAAAAAATGAAACTGTTCCTGCCCTCATTTTAATGGGGAGATACATACATATCCATGTGCAAAGGTATATAAAAGACATACTCTAATACAAGATAAATTCTAGGGGGAGAAGCTAGAGGGATCAAGGAAGGTCACATGTGGAAGGTGAAGTTCGATTTGAGTTTCATTTAATTAATCAATAAACATTTATTAAGCACCTACTATGTGCCATACATTGTGCAAAGTGCTAGAAATACAAAGAAGGATAAAAAACAGTCCCTGCCCTCAAGGAGCTCACAACCTAGTGGGGAAGACAACATGGAAACAAGCTATAGACAGAATAAATTGGAAATAATCCATTGAAGGAAGATACTACCATTAAGGGGGATCAGGGAAGGCTTCTTGTAGAAGGAGGGTTTTAACTGGGACTTAAAGGAAGCCAGAAAGCAGAGATAAAGGCAGGAGAGCATTACAGGCATGGGAGCCAGCTAGAGAAAATGCCCAGATTTGGAAGAAAGAAGGCTGGTGCCACTGGAGGAAAGAGTAGGGAGAGGGTATAAAGAATAAGAAGACTGAAAAGTGTGTGTGAGGTGGAGAACAGGTTACAAAGGGCTTTAAAAAGCAGAGGATTATATATTATATCCTAGGGTCAATAGGGAGTCACTGGAGTTTATTGGGGGGGGTGGTGATATAGCCATACCTACACTTTAGGTAGATTGCTTGGTCAGCTGATTGGAAGATGGACTGGAGTAGGGAGATAATTTGTGGCATTCAGCAGGCTATTAAAATAGTCCAGGTGTGAGGTGATGAGGGTCTACACCAGAGTGGTTGTAGTAAAAGAAGGAAACACATTCTAGGCTTGGGAGGTAGGGTCTGCAAAGGTATGAAGATGACAGATGGTAAGTGAAGAAAAGTCAGAGGTCTGGTTTGGCTGGATTGTAGAGCCTATGATGGGAAATAATGTATAATGAGGTTGATAAGGTAGTTTAGGACCTGATCATGAAAGCCTTGAAATGTCAGAGGAATTTATATTTGATTTCAAGGGAAATAAGGAGCCACTGGAGTTTATTGAGTAGGGGACAGACCCTTATTTTACAAAGTATGATCAGACCTTCACTTTAGAAAGCATGATTAGACCTCCAATTATATGTAGGATAAATTGGAGGAGAGACTTGAGGCAAGGAGATCAATTAGGAGGTTACTACAATGATGATAATAATAATAATAATAATAATAACAATGATGATGATGATGATGATGATGATAATGATGGTAGAGTCATCTAGGTGAGGCAGTGAATAGAGAATTTGACCTGGAAGTCAGGAAAGGTGAAGTTCAAACCTTAGACACTAGCTTTGTGACCCTGGGCATATCACTAAATCTATTTGCCTCAGTTTCTTCATCTGTAAAATGGGAAAAATAATAGCACCTACTTCATCACAGGGTTGTTGTGAGGATCAAATGAAGAAATACTTGCAAAGCATTTGGCAGAGTGCCTAACCCATAGAAAGTACTTAATAAATGCTTTTTCCCCTTCTGCCTCCTCCTCTTCCCAGTAATACTGGTAATAGTTTATAAGGCCTGACAAGGATGGTCTTTGTGTGAGTAGACATAGAAAGGCAGATGAGAGGGATAGTGTGGTAGCTAATTTGGCAGCTAAATATGTGAGGTGAGTGAGGATGAGAAGCTGAAGATGACACCAATGCTATGAATCTGATTGACTAGAAGTATGGTGATGCCCTCAACAGAAAAAGGGCAATTTGGAAAAAGAATGGGTTTGGGTATAAAGATAACAAGTTCTATTTTAGATATGTAAATATTATTTTGTTTTTGTTTTTGACTACATCTAGCCCAGGCTGGAAGTGCAGAGGCCTCTCACAAGACCTATTTCAACAATAATTGGTACAGAAGCTTTAATCTGCTCCATTTTTCCAGCCTGGGCTGCCTTGTTCCCCCTTAGGCAGCCTGCTGATCTTCCGCTCCTGTGGGCTCACTACATTTGTGCCTGACTTAGTTTGGACAGCTAATCAGCTTTAGCCCTACTGCAGCTCAGAACTGCAAATGATCCACCAGTCTCAGGCTTCCCCAATAGCAGGGATTACAAGCATGCACAATCACATCTAATGGATGTATTAATTCAAAAATTTCCAATAGTAGCTGGTTATAAGTGACTAGAGCTTAGGTGAGAGACCAAAATTAGATATAAAAATCTGGGAATTATCTGCCTGAATGTTAATCTGAATTACCTGAGAGACAATAATTAAGCTCATGGAAGCTGGTAAGTTTACTAAGTAAGAGAGTGAGGTGGGGTGGCAGGAACCTCAGACTTAGCCCCCCTGGTAAAGAAGAGAGGGTCGCTCAATATTGTCCCTCTGATTTCAATACCTAAAGGAAAAGTAATTGGAGACTCAGCCCTCAGACAAAGAACAGGGCTTTAGTATGGTCTCATTGATCCCAATCCTGGGAGAGGGAGGATTTGAGACTCTGGCAAAAAAGAAGGGGGTTCAGAATGTTCCAATCCAATTGTAACTTATAGTCTTAGAGATTTGCCTTAAGCAATTAAGTGACTTGTCTAGAGACACACCACCAGTACGTGCCAAAGGTGGGACTTAAACCCTGATTATCCTTACTTGGAGTCCAGTTCACTGTCTTCTACACTAATCTGGAATCTTACCCATATTAATAAATGACCTAAATATAAAGTCACATCACCCCCTCAAAAAAATTACAGGAAAATAATAACAAAATATTTCACAATTGCAGATAATGCAAAGATGCAAACAGACCAAAAGAATGGAAATTTATAAAAGACAAAATAGACAATTTTATCTCATAAATTAAATAACTTTGTAGAAACAAAATCAATGTATTTAGAATTAGAAGAAAAGATTCAGATTGAGGAAACTTGTTGTAGGTGCTTTACACATACTTTTGGGCAAGATGGGGGTAAAACTACTGGAAACTTCATGAAGAGGAGGAGAAGGTAGCGACCCTACTGTATTCTAGGAACGGTTTCACCACAGATGAAATGGGAAGAATGATGAATGTGTCTTCAGTTCTGGGCTCATGTTGGGCCTATGAAGGGTCTGGGTCTCTTGTTAAGGTAGTATATGACATCTAGTTGAATTTTTAAAGCCCCTAGTACCTAATAGGATAGGAACCTATGAAAGAAATAGCATGACAGCTCTGAACCCTTAATGTGGGTAAGCTATTTGATGTTAGACTAGATGCTCCCTGTACTGGGACTCTGGATCTGGCTCCTCAGTGAGGGACCAATGGCTTGTGGGTCCCAGATATTGCAATATGTATTTCCTGTCTTTTAGCATGAGGCAAACAGCATAGCTGACTCATGGTAATGGAGAAAAGAATGGTGGGTAGCTAGGTGGCTCAGTGGATAGATTCAGGAGGACCTGAGTTCAAATCCAGCCTCAGACCAAACACTTGACACTTACTAGCTGTGTGACCTTGGGCAAGTCAATTAACCCCAACTGCTAAAAAAAAAAAAAAAAAGAATGGGTGTGGTGTCTCATTATTTCAAGTGATTATTTTCAACATTATTTTCAAAAAGCACACACCTAGGATTTTGTGCTACCCATTAGCCAGTGCATTTTTCTGGTAAGAAATAACAAAATACTATTGATATTTCCTTAATTCTCCATAATTCTGCAGATTTAAAGCCTCCTTTGTTCCTCTGTTCTTCACCTCAAAAACCCTCAATATCATCCCCCCAGTATCTCCTTCTTTATTCTTGTCTGATGAAGAGATTGATCTTTTCCTTTCCAAAGCATCTACTTGTGACCTTGATCTTGTGCTGTCCTGCAGTCTCTGGGAGTTTGCTCCATCAATTAACCTCAGCTCTATGTTATCTTTAATCTTCCCTTGTCTTCTGGATCCTCCTCTGCTACCTATACTAAATATGTCCAAGTCATCCTTAAAAAAACAAAAGCAAAACAAACATGAAACTTTCCCTTGACCCTGCCAATCCCTCAAGCTTTCATGCTATACCTCTCTTCCCTATCACAGTAAAGTTCCTAGAAAGAGCCATTCATGCTCACATTTCAATCTCTTTCAATATAGTTCCTAACCCCACTAGTCAACCACTACTGTTGTCCTTAAAGTTAGCAAGATCCTTTAACTGCTGAATCTGGCAGGCCTATCTCAGTTCTCCTCTTTCTTGACTTCTCTGCAGCTTTTGACCCTTTTCAACACCTCTTCCTCTTAGAATCTCTCTCTTCCTTCAGTATTCATGACATTAATGTCTCTTTGTACTCATTCCACCTGACTACTCCTTAGGATGTGACATCATCCATGTCACAATGCCTAATCATAGGTAGTATGTCCTAAACTATCTTTTCATCACATCCTATGCTCTCTCTTTATCATCTCATCAGCTCCCATGGGTTTAATTACCATCTTTAGGCAGGCAATTTGCTCCAGTCCCAGATCACCAATTGTCTGCTGGATATCTCCACCTGGATGTCCCATAGCCAAACTCAAGATGTTCAGAACAGAATTCATTATCTTTCTCCCTATACTTGTTTCTCCTCCAAACTTTCTTAGTTCTATTGACTACCATCATCTTTCCAGTCATCCTCAACCCTTCACTCTCCTTCATCTCACAAAGCCAATTAGTTGCCAAGCTTTCTCAATTCTAATTCAATAAAAGTTCCTACATTTGTTCCCTCCTCTCCATGTTCATGGCCTTGACCTTAATACAAGTCCTTATATCTCTCGCTTGAACTAGTGCAATCATTTCCTAATTGATTTCCTTATTTTCCAGTCTCTTCTCTCTTCAATCTATCTTCCACATAGCTGCCAAAATAATCATCCTGCAGCATGGATCCAACCATGTCACTCCCCTGTTTATGAATCTTTCATTGAGGTACTCAAACCCCATCCACTTGCCTAGTATAAAGAGAGATTCCCTGAAACGCTGTCCTTCACTTTACCCAGATCACACCAACTGACATTTTCAAGAGTGACTAATCACCCAAATCTTCCAGAAAATCTTGCCCTCTTCTCTACCTCCTCTATTCCTTTGGTGGGTAAACTTGGCAGCTCAATACATTTGTTTTCCCTTTTGCTCATACAGCCCTCCAACTTCCCCACTGAGCTATATACTTACATATGTATTGGTCTGATGCCTCTCTCACTGGAACAAGTCCAAAGACCCTGGCTAAAGTGGTCTCCTTGCCATTCCCTAAATGAATATTTCATCTAATGGAAATTGTACCTCATACCTCTGTAAAGGCTGACTACTACTTATGCCTCCCTCCTAACCTTCACCTTTTAGAATCTTAGCTTCCCTCGAGAATTAAGCATCTCTTTCTGTGGAAAATCTTTTCTGATCCCCTTAGTTTTTTGGGGGGGCGGGGTGAGGCAATTGAGGTTAAGTGACTTGTTATGTGTCTGAGGCAGGATTTGAACTCAGGTCCTTCTGGCTCCAGGGTGACTGCTCTATCCTCTGCACCACCTAACTGCCCCCCCCATTTAGTTTTAATGCTGATTTTCTCTTCAAATTTTCATGGACTTACTTATCCATATAGAAAGTAAACCCCTTGTGATCTGGGCTGCTTTTCTTTTTCTAATTGTCCCCACCAGAACCTAGCAAAATAACATGTACATGGTAGGCATTTAATAAATGTTTTTTTTAATTGAATTGATTTGAAAAACCACAAACATTATTTCATTAATAAAAATTCATTTTAATGTATAACTTAACTTTAACAAAGTATATGAAGGACCTGTATTTTTGTCAGCATAGGGAACTCCATCCACAAAAGTAACTCACAACCATTGAATTGCCTGACATATACAAAGATTGTGGGACTTGCTCAGGGTCACACAACCAGTAAGTGTCAGATCAGAGCTTTGAACATTAGTCTGCCTGATTATAGACCTAGAACTCTATATATCATACTTCACTGCTTCTTAATTTTAATCAACTAATTTTTAAAACATCTACATACTTATTTTCCAATTTAGTTTTCTTCTGTGCATCTTGGTGGGAGTAGTGATGCCATTTTCAGCATTCATTTTTATTATTATTTCATAGAGGCATGACCAATGTATATATTATCATTTTATATTTCTTTTTTCTCTCTGCATCATTTCATCTAAATCTTTCCATATTTCTTTGTATTGTTAGCATTTGTCATTCTTATGGCTCATTAAGATTCTATTATGTTGTTACATATACATTTTTTTCAGTTATTTCCTAGTCATTGGACATCTGGACTGTTTCTAGTTTTTCTTATTACAAGGAAAGCCTCTGTGAATGCTTTTGTACAAACCAATTTTGTTTTCCTTTTTTTAATAACACCCTTTGTGTTGTATTGCTTCTTTGCTATTTCACAAATTCTCATTATATTAAAATAACGAGTGAAATCTATGTTTTTGTCTCCAAATGTTTCTTATATTTAAATAACTAGTTTTACCAAGTTGTGATAAATATATCATTTGTTAACCATGAATAATACATGTTTTAAAACAAATAATAGCTTGTTTAAAGTTCACCCTTTTAAATATGCTTCATTTTTAAAATTTTGATTCATCTCAATGTTTGGTTTCTATAACGGTTAACATTTATAATTTTTTTAAAGATAATTCAAAAGAATTGACAGGACTTCATTACTTCACAAGTACAGGATGGGGGGAGGCATGACCACACAGTAGTTCATATGAATTTGGGAGTTCTTATGAGGATTTGGGATTTTTACAAGCATTTGAGAGTTTTTACAAGGATTTTCAGGTTTTATAAGATCAAACAATTAGACAAATTGGATTTGGCAGCCAAAATAAATTAATACTTTCCTAGACTGCTTTAAGAGAGGAATGTAGGGGGCAGCTAGGTCAGGAGGACCTGAGCTCAGATCTGGCTTCAGACACTTGACACTTACTAGCTGTGTAACCTTGGGCAAGTCAC
>NW_020954589.1:16262177-16271020 GCF_900497805.2 Vombatus ursinus | reverse complement strand
GAGAGAGAGAGAGAGAGAGAGAGAGAGAGAGAGAGAGAGAGCATGTAAGAGATATGTGAGCAGTGGCGTGGTGGTAAATGTTTAACAACTGGCTCTCTGAGGGAAAAAAAATATGCAGAATACACTTTTAAGTTTACTTTTCATTATTAACATTTTCTTCATCGCTCTCTTAAGTCTAGACAATCTACAAAACCAGAAATCAATCCCTGATTTGTAGCATTTGCTGATTTCTGAGGTGTAAATGCTCACACTGAAAATTTTTTTTTTGCAAGGCAATTGGGGGTAAGTGACTTGCCCAGGGTCACACAGCTGGTAAGTGTCAAGTGTTTGGTCTGAGGCTGGATTTGAACTCAGGTCCTCCTGACTCCAGGGCCAGTACTCTACCCACTGCGTGCTCACACTGAAAATTTAACATTTGGGGTTCAAGCTGGTTCCAGCATACCTCCGGATGGGAGTTGTACCATATTCTTCCCTGGCTAGTCTACAGACTGTTCAATGTTTTTAAGTTCTAAGTGTTGTATCTTAGGAAGGACATTGACACAATGGAGTTTTTCACAGAAGGGACAATCTTCTAGTTAAAGAAATAGGATTATTGACCTGGAGAACCGCCCCCACATTAGAGGGACATAATGCAATGACTGATCATCTCAACCCACGAATTCTTTATACTATATATAAATTTAAACTATAGGTAGTTACTTTTTCCATAAGGAGACTGATTCTTGGTTCTTTCTGAACTTCAACCCTTGCTTACACGTACTTTATTGAAACGACTCAGGGAGTGGACAAGAAACAGGGAAAAGGATCTAGATTATGCCTATTTGTGATCCCGTGTGTGGGCCCAGAGCAAACAAAACCAGGTCCCGAAAAGGAATAAAACAACCTTAATGATATTCCTATATATACTATACTAGTTCATGCTAATACTTTGTTGGGCTTATTCAAGCTCAGGCAGTGAATGAGTCCCTACATTCCTAATAATTATGTCTTCGATTGACTTAAGGCAATCTAATTTATCATAATTGAGAAAACAGAAAATATGAGTGTTAGCTTTTAAAACAAAAATCTACATAGATTACGACTGATTCACAGCCAGGTTAGGCCCCCGGACTGTTTAGCACGCACTCCACCGTGTGGGGCAGGGTCATGTGACAAGGATGACAGTTGGAATTAGAATCAGTCAGGGAGAACTCATTCCTGGGGACTGTGTGAGGTTCAGTCAGAGAGGGCACGTCGTGCCTAACTGGTATCAGTGGGGCCTTTAAACTGTGGTAAATAATTGGGCTGGTATGAATAATCAAACAAAAACCAGTGGGGAAATATAGCTAAAGACTTGGTGGGGAACAACGTGTCTGAATGAGCAGGGCTGGATCTAGAGAAGGATGTAAGTCCTGTCAGAAAACTAAGGCCAAACAGATAGACAGAGGAAATTAATAAATGATTCAATAGCTATATATGTTCCCATTCGTTATAGTTCTGCTCTAAATGGGAAGTCCCATGGATTCAACAAAGTAATTTAATTTTGTTTGTAAACCATCAATTTTTCTTTTGGTTATAAATTAGGAGTCTGAATCAGGATTTGTCGTGTTTCAGAATTCAGTCTGTTGATCCCTGAAGTGTGCTAGACTATTAAGCTCACACTCTTGTGTGACTGATAGCATCTCATCCCTGATGACAGCAAGATTAGGCATGAAGTGCAAATTCTAGCTAGGATCATAAGATTATAAGTTTAGAGCTGGAAAGGGCCTTTAAGGTCATCTACTCCAACCTCCTCATTTTATAGATGGAGAAACTGACGCCTAGATGAGTGACGTGACTTGCTTAAGAGGACACAGGTAGGAAATGACAGAGGTGGGTCCTCTTTACTCAAAATCCAGTATTCTAGACACCAAAACCTCACTTGGTTTTAATTATAAATCTGTCACACACACACACACACACAAAATCTAAACCTTCAGAGTTAAGGAGAATCTCGAAATCCTGAGAACTGGAGAGACTTCAGAATTTATCTAGTCCAATCAGTTCCCGAATGGGAATTCCCTCATGTCCTGATAACCGAACTTCAATGCTAAGCTATGAATTCTGCTGTGATATTCAGTTAACCAACTCCATGTAACACTGTAAGACAAGAAAGTTAGATTTGGTTTGGGGACCTGGCCCTTTGAATGATACGGACTGTTGAGTCTGAGCTCCATTATGTAAAGGGTGTATGACAGAGTTTGTGGAAAGAATGACAGTTGGAGTTTGAATCTGACGGGCACAGCCCATCATCCGTTGAGGATGGGACCAGTTATGGTCTGAGAGGACACATTCTGATTAGAGATTGGGACATGGCAATTTTTTTGCTTATATGTGAATATAAACAAGGAGCTTATCTTTCTTTTGTGAATCTGAAGCAGTCTGAGTTGGGATTGTGATATCTCAGTATTCTATTCCTGAATTTGCTAGACCATAAGACAAACTACTTTTTAGTAATTAGTACCCTCTTGTCCTTGATGGTAGAAATATGGAGAAGGAGGTACAACTTCTAGCCAAGATGATAAAGTCTAATCTAGCTTTTCCTTCATATTTCTCAAAACCAAACTAAAAGAACAGGGTTATGTCCTATGCAGCCAAGCCCCGGAAAAGAGTAAAACCAAGGGTGAAAATTTCAATTCAATTTGCCAAGTATTTACCTCTGACCTATTAGAAACTTGGCATTATATCCCCACCAAACCACATTCTGTAGGCATCCATTTTAGCTCATGGCTTTTTTTGGTGAAGGCCTGCTTTTGAGGTGGCTTCAATCACTTGTGGAAAGTTGTGTTTTTAAAAAAATTCCTTCTGCATTGAATTTTATTTAAGCTGCACAGGTTGGCCAGTGAATGAATTCCTACTTCTGTCCCTATTTCAAGAGGGAAATTCTTCTCATGAGATTGATTTCTTATGTTAAGGTAACTGAATACCTTTCCAGGGTAGACCTTAAGCATAGGAATGGATTGGTACTTAAAGAACCCCTGCACTGCAGAGAATTTCAGTCACACAAGAGTTAAGATTTGAAGGTCTCAGAGCAGATTTTCCCCAAATTCTCAAGTCTGCACTGAGTTTGATGTCCTACTCTTTAGCTTCAGAATGATGCCCTTTTAATAGGCAATGTAGCTGTTTGGCTGTCATTAATGAATGGCTTTATAACATATTACCATATATCATTAACATATTGGGCTGGACCTGTGATTATTTCATGAGGACAGAGAACTCTCTAGTGAAGGAATCCCTTCCATATTGCAGATCTGCACCTACTTGGCATATTATATAGTCTTAGAGCATCACTTGGGGCACTGAGAAGTTATGACTCACCATCACACAACCAGTATGTGTCAGAGACAGGATTTGAACTTATTTCTTCCTTACTCTGAGGCCAGTCCAATCTCTCTCCACTATACCATGCTTACTCTCAGCATTGGCATTAGGGAGAATTAGGCTCTCAGACCCTATTCAAAGTAACAGCTTAGTTGGAGGTGTGGGTGAGGGGATAGATAGATTTTCCTTTCTGCATATGTGACCAAAACCCTCAAATACCTGGTTATTGTATACAAAAGATGACTTCATAAATAAAATGATAAAACCTTATTGACTGAAAAAGAGGGCTGAACAACCAGAAGAATATTTCATGTTTATGGCTAGAAAGAAAGAACAGACAAAAATATCAATATTCTTCAAATTAGTTTAGTAATTTAGTGCATTATCAATTAAAATTTCAATGGATTACTTCATGGAAATACATAAAATGACAGTAAATTTCTATGGGAAAACTATGAAGGGATAAATTGCAGGGGGGCAGGGCTTGAATATGTCACAACAGAAAAGGGAAATGTCCTACTAGATATAAATCATATTCAAATAAATTTAAAATATACGTAAAACATATTTCAGTCCTGCATTGCTAACTGATTGTTGGACATCTCCACATCAGCATCTCAAATTCAACATATTCAAAATAGAACTTATCTCCTTCCCCCCAATGTAAATTCAAAAACTCTATTTTCTGTAGAAGGCACTACTATCTTCATAGTCACCTACCTCAGATGGGTAACAAGTTATCTTTGACTCTGCTCTCCCCACATCCCTCATCACTTATCTATTGCAGAGATGAGTTTAACCTCCATCATGTGTCATGAATCTGTCCCTATCTCTCCATTCACATAGTCATCAACATAATCCTGTCTTCTCCTCACACTTGGACTAGTTTAATTATCTACTAATCTGTCTTTCTACTTCTGCTTTTTTTCTTTCTCCAATTCATTCTTCATACAGTTGCCAAAACAATCTTAAAAGACATAGATCTGATCATGGTATTCCTCTACTCAAAACCCTTCAGTGGCTCTCTATTGCCACTAGAAAAAAAACCTCAGTCCGATATTTAAGGTCCTCTAGACTTCAGCTTGCCTCTCCAGCAGGTTTAGTAGCTTTATCTCCCTAAAGAGCATTGTTTTTCTCTGTTCATTCAGATGAGACTATCTCTAAAGCACAAATATTTTTTTTTTTGCCTCAGTGAGGTTATCCTCTCAGATACTAAGTGAATCCTTATCTGAAAATTGGAAAAGACTCACAGCAGAGGGGTTGAGAATCCCAATGTATGGCATGTGGCCATATCTTTCTTTGGCTTTCTTAGATATCAAAGAGCAATTTTGTTCTCCTTGTAGCTGAAATCAATCATAAGCCTTTCTCTCCCAAGGGGCTGACCATGATTAACAGTTATAATAGCTAAAGATAGATAAAGATACCCTCATAGGATAAGTCTGAGATCACCATCATTGGCAGCATGCAAAATCATCATTGCCATCTTGTACAAGAAACTTTAGTTGAGTACTTTCTGTACATAGGGGCACCATATCCAATGCAACCTTGTTGAGGAGGCAGGACATGCATGTAAAAATAATTTAACAGTACTGGGAAGGAAGACATGAGTGCAAGGAAGTACTGACCTCAAGGGCCAGGGAAGTCTGAGAAGACTTCAGGGAAAAAGTGAGACTTGAGCTGGGTTTCAAAGGAAGGGTAGGACTGAGAGAAGTAATAAGTGAGGTCGAGGGACATTGCAGTTATGGGGAATGGTGGGACCCCTAAAGTGGACTCAGAAATATGTATGTTCTGTTCCCACAATGATGATTTATCTGATTTAACTTGAACAAAGAATGGGTACAGTTATGAACTTTGTGCAGTTATGAACCTTGCCTTTCATAAGATGCTTTCTCAACTCTCAACTCTTTACTAGATACCTTTGCACTGCTGTGTTTTTTTCCTTCTGTCCCAAGGAGTTATTTGCTATTGAAGAAATGCCAGGTTCCCCATAAGGTGGGCACTATAATGAGTAGCATGGGCAATTATCTATAGGATATTATTTCATGGGTGATGGAAAGGCACTCTCCACTCTTCCCAATATTTCACTGTATGTTCTGGGAATTTCTTCAACAGGATTCAGTTTTTCCCTTTCCCCTTGATGCCCTTCCCAATCCCCACCCCCCTTAATGTGAAAGAAGGCTTAAAGTAGAAATAGCTCTGGGGAATTAATATACCCTGCTATCAAATCATTTACTCAAAAAGCAGGTTTTGATAGAGGAATTTGGGAGGGAATATGATGGGGAAAGGGATCTCTCACAATCAGGTCCTAATGTAAAGAAACAAGTCACACAGAGAATCCCTGTGGTAATCTCTGTCCTGGGAGGCTGACTTCTACAACTCCATTGCCTATGATTCCAGACTTCTAGTCTCATAGCGTGGCCTAGCCGTGAAGCTCCCCGCTGAGGGGCCCATACTCACCTATTTGGAAGGGGTGGCCGCAGTCACCTCCTCTGCAAATAGACAATATCTCTATCCCAGGAACTTTGAGACAATAAATGAACACAAAGGAATGGACATCTGCAAAGGCCAGTAGATTCCAGCACCTGCTAGAAAACTCAAGGCAAGGCTTACCCGTCATAAGCGGGCCTCAGTCAGATCCTGCTACCAGCTGAAAGTGTTTCAATTCATTTCAGCAAAACTTAGCTTTTTGCTTGTTCAGCTCCGGCTCTGTGGGTCACTGGGACTGTACCTTATTGCTCCTGGTGAGGGAACACTATGAAGGAACTTAAAGATAATAGCTAAGAAATGGATTAAGAGTAATAAAATGTTTCTATTTTTAACCTAGATTTAACTGGAGGCAGGTGGATGCTTTATGGGGCTACTCAAAAAAATATATATTTTCTGGAGGAAATTGTTCCTTAAGTAGAAGGATTGGGCCTGGCCTTTAAGTGTTCCAAATATGGTTGACAATACTGGGAAACAGGACTGATTCTTGGCTTCCCAAATTTCTCTGGACCAACTGTCTCTGGAAATATTAGTCTCCCTTATATGATCACGCTGTAGTCCGCAATCTCCTTGCCAATCCTAAAAATCCCACAGAAGAGTCTGTTCTTTCGTATATACACTCTCCTAAGAAATGATTATATCAGTCCAGCCATGGACTCAACACTATCATAAGATCTAATCTGTAGTCAATATGAGCCTACGTAGTAGTCTATAGAGGATTTTTTTGGAGACTTAAGGCAGACCCCACCTCTCCTATCCTTCTTTCTATTCTTTTCCTCTTCCTTTCTTTCTTTCAAAGGCAGGAAGAAGCCTCCATTTCCTTATTCAAATGCCATATTATACAGGAAATTGAGGGCAATTTCACCGTACTCCAGGAGGCAGGCACATTCTGTTCTGAGGGACTAGGCGTATTACAATGTTTGAAGTATTTGCATATCCCTACTATGTGTGTGTGTGATTATAATACCTTGACTTCACATATCTCAGAGAAAAGACCTCGAGGGCCTTTCAAAATCTGGGAAAATATGTTCTAGTGTGGGTGGTAGTAAGCCTGCTTCATTATCCAATACCCCTAGAGTGATTTCTCTCAGGTCAAAAGGACCTCTTGTGTTTCACACATAATGGGAAGGTAGATAGAGATGTAAAGCAAAAGGGCATACTTTACCCACCACTCACAATCCTCTGGAGTACTCTTTTTCAGCTGTCCTCCAAATTTTCAAATCTTGAAATAGTTTCCTTCTCCTGTGCCTTTTATTCTCCTTATCATCTCTTCATCTCTCCTCCCTCCTCTCTTTTTTAAGTAAAGTCTTCTTCCTCAGTTTAGTTACTATAAACTAAGACCAAAATCATAGATGTCCTTCCTGAGAGTTTTGCAGATCCTGGCTCTTTTCTCCCTTAAATTCTGCCACTTAATTTCTGTAACTTGGATGCAGGGAGACCGATTTATTGGAGGAGGGGGACTTGGTATGCTGATACTACTGGGCATCCCAAAGTGTTACTGTGGGTTTTGCCCTTATTATTTCTCTTCTGAGAAAAGTGGATCTCCTTCCTGTGACTTTAGCCCTTGGAGCAGTATTTTCCTCTTGGAACAATAGCAGTATTCTCTTATCTCATAGTGAGATTTATTACAAACCCCATTAGCTCACATTTAATAAATATGTGGCACTTGGCAGTTGAACAAAGCTCTGCTCACAGCAATGCTGCTAGTTTAGTTCAAGTATAATCCCCATGAGGAAGCAGTAATGAGGAGAGGAAGCCCAGAGGGGTGAAGTTATTTTAAGCTCATGGGAATGTGGATAGAAAGTCACTGAGCTGGAACTTGAATCCAAGTCTTTTAATTCAGCACACAGTTCTCTTTCTATCAAACCAAGCTGCCCTTGCCTTTTTCTTGAAAAATAATAACATGCACTCATATAGCGTGTTAAGGTTTACAAAGCACACTAGGATGAAGGGCCTCAAGTTCATACCAAAGAAGAAATATTTAAAGGAAATGAAGATATTTGTTCTGGAGAAGAGCAGAATTGAGTTGAGGGTTGGGAAGGAGGGCATAATAGCTGTCTTGAAGTATTTGAAGGACCATGGAAGAGGGATTAGTCTTGCTCTGTCTGGCCCCAGAACCAGACCTAAGAACAATGGGCAGAAGTGAGGAGGAGACAAATTCAGGCTTGATGTAAGGAAAACATTCCTAGTTATTCAGGCCATCCAAAGATAGAATGGGCTGCCGCATTGAGGATGGCATCTCTCTCACCTGAGGTCTTTGAGCAAAAACAGATGATCACTTGTAGAGTGACGGAGTGAAAGGATTCTTGTTCAGGTAGGGGTTAACTTTTTATTCCACTGAGGTCCCTTCTGTCATTGACAATGAATGATCCTGTGATTCCTGGAGGATTTTTGGAGTGGTCAATACCTAAGGTAAAATTGGAAAATGAGGACATCAGCCAGCTAATCCATGTAAATAACTGAATTTCCTCAAGTGTAGAGAGTTCAGTAATATCAGTCCAAATTCCTAGTTGGGTTTTTTAAGGCCTAGGATAAGTGATAGAGGAATTGCAGAGGTAATCTAGATATCATTTTCCACTGTGGAACATAGCATGGCTCCCATACTATTTCTCCCATATTCTTGTCTCAGTTCAGGATGCAAAACGGGGCTGCACAAATAATCACTCATTGACTTTGTGAAGGACATTCCCAGGTTGTCATGGAAAAGAATATAGGTAACCAGACCAGGGGAGTGCTAGAAAATGACATTGGTCCTTTGCCTGAGGAAAGGCAAACCCAGACAAAAGAGCAAAGATGTGACCTACTCACCACATCAGCTGGGAGATTTCAAACCTGGAAGACAGTGTTTTTGCTGGTAATTTGAGGGAATTTCAGTGTGAGAAATTGTCCAGTGCTGGAAGTTTAGGCAGTAGCTGGTAGCCTGACCACTCATCAAAGATGCTATTAAAGGAATTCAGGAATTTGGAGAGATATTGGCCTGGAATCTTTCTGCCTTTAAAATTCTGTCATTTTCTGAATTG
>NW_020954589.1:16259878-16262078 GCF_900497805.2 Vombatus ursinus | reverse complement strand
AAAAGGAAGGAAGGAAGGAAGGAAGGAAGGAAGGAAGGAAGAGAAAGAAAATAACACACCCCATCAAATAATGACACATTGGGTTTAATGTCTGACTTCACATAGATTTCATTTTGGTAAGCTCTGTGGAAGATAAAGAGGGGATGAACACTTCCCCTCATGTGAAAGAACTTACACTCCCAATGAGAAGATGTCCTCTTCACTCTCACTAACTGGGTTCCTTCCAAGAGCAAAGAAAACTGTTCTGTGAAGTCCCCCTGTAGACCTGGAGTGTCCTTATCAAAGCTGGGATATTGGCAGATCATTATACTCACGAGGACAGATGAACCCATTGATGATGTCACCCCTGATGATTTTTCCCATTCTAGGCTCTCCTCTCTGCTTTTATGCCTTAGAGAACAAAGACAACCCCATTTTCTTCTTAGGAGGATGAATTTTTAGCTTTGGGACAGGAGACTTGCTGGCAAGTAGTATGAGGTATCTGTTCTATTGGAAGCCGGAGCCTTCCTTGGAATGTCCCCAGGATCCCAGGAATACAGCAAAGCCTTTGAAGGATTGTGTTCAGAAACAACTTAAAGAGGGCACCTGTGGCCTCGAATTCCTCCTATCTCCTCTAAGCATCCTTCTGACCTGATGATGCGCATAGGTCTCACGGCAGATTATGACCCAAACTAATGATTAGGCTCACACTCCCCTGGAGCCAGCTTCCCAACCCCAGAGAATACCAGGCTTCCCTGTTCTTCCCTTGTGTAATTACTAAGACTCTTTTTGTTTGCTCCTTCAGTCTCTACTTTCTTTTTCCATCGTGGTGGGTGGTGGTGGATCTCCTTCCTCTGGTACTAAAAATGCCTCCTGAAACTTGCAGAAACATCACAGTTACAGTCCTTCAATTTCACACACTCCCTGTCCCTAAATAACTCAAACCCCTATGGAAACCTGGACTTCATCACCAAGTTGGTATCCCTTGATACCAAGGGATCAGACCTTCCAGTGAGTTCTTGCAGACTGTCCTATGAGAATCTGAACTGGCTTGGTGCTGCCTGGCTTCTGATTTCTATACCCATCCAAAGGGCACAGTACTCAGATGCCCAGAAGGGTATTGTCATATGCTCACTTCTCACTCTTCTCTGGACACAGGTAACCTCTAGACCTCAATATGTATTAGGGATTCCAAAAGAGAACAATAAACAAAAAATGAGGAACAGCTTATACATACAAGGGACAGATTCTTCAGAAGCACTCAAATGATCATCTATAGGACCCAGAAAGTTCTCAAGGAGTTTCACCTCCAGGAAAAGTCATGCCCAATGCAGACCTATTACTTAAGCAGATTCCTGTGCAAAGTGGATAGTACCCTATTCTCCCAAGTTCTGTTAAAACTGGCCCCAATTCCCCATCACTTCAGTGAAATCGTCCTTTATTGCTTGTTCCAGGTTCCACTCAGCTCAGAGTCTCATAGAATTTTAGACTGAGAATCGGTAGGAACCTTACAGGTCACCTAGTCTAATCCCTTCACTTTCCAGATGAGGAAATTGAGACCCAATGAGGCTATCTAACCACCTGAGGTTGCAAACTAGTGAGTAGCAGAGGCAAGATTTGAACCCAGATCTTCTGACTCCAAAATCTAGTCCTTACACCACACAGCTTCCCATTGATCACTGACAGCAAACATGGGGTCTGCTGGTGCTGGGCCACAATGAAAGAGTAAAATGTAAGAGGAGAGAACTACTTGACTATCCAAGCCAGAGTTGGTCATCAGGCTTTACGATGATTAGATGCTGGTGATGTGGCCATGGTTTCTAGACAGCAGGCCTGAATTGTTGGTTCCCAAGCTTTCTCCCAGACAATCATCCATAGAAATAGCAGCTCACTTTAGTTGCATGAAATTTAGTTAGGTCACTGATGGCTAATCATTTCAAGAGTCCTCTCATTGGTGTTGGGAAGCCCCAAACGAGAAATTGTGTTCTCTCCCCATTCTGATGACAAAGATTTGGGTAAAGAAACGCCTCATAACCAAGACCCTCATCATCGTTACATTTCAGGAGAACTTGGTCACATCTTCTCCACTCTGGTGAGGATGTAGACCTAGCAAACATCCCCAAAATGACTTTTTTGCTCTAGAATTGCTTTTTGTCCTTTCCTCGCCACTCCCCACCTTCCCATCCTTACTTCTCCTCTGCTTCTCTCCGGTACTCTCTTG
>NW_020954589.1:16238940-16259859 GCF_900497805.2 Vombatus ursinus | reverse complement strand
AAAAAAAAAAAAAAAAAAAAAAAAAAAAAAAAAAAAAAAAAAAAACAAACCAAAAAACTATTCCTCAGTCTTTCACAAACATTTGATTTTCTATAAATATATTTTTGTGGACAAAACAACTTTGGACTATGACCCCTTTGTAAAGGATGGACTTTCAAAAAGGTAAGGCAGATTAGCATGGTCATAAGAGTAGTGGCCTGAGACCTGAGTTCTAATTCTGTCTTTGATAGATCTGTGACTGGCAATCATTTAGTACACCTTCCTGAGCCTCTCTTCCTCACCTATTAATTTAATTTAGGGGCTTTTTAAGGTTAGGAACTTGAGAATTTCTAAAAACAAAATGCTGCATCACTTGGACTGACCTGCATATACACCTTCCTCACTCCCCAGCATCACAACAGAAACCCCAGACCTACATAAATAAGACCCACTCAGAGACAGTTGACTCCTAACTCATGCTGACTACAAAACAGTGTATTCACTTTCTATGACACTTTGGGTGAATTATGGTTGCATCTCCAGCATTGGCTCATAAAATTAACCTTTTACCTTCTGTTGAGATCATCTTAAACTATGATTAGCAGTGTTGTACATGGGGCAAGACCACAAAACATGCCCAGGACAAGCAGCATGGGACAAACCTGCAAATTAACTTAAGATATGTTTTGGAATGGGTTGGGGAGACTCTGGGTCACAAGGATCCATGTGGGGAGTGATCCTGGGAAATTTCCCCATAAAGGAGAGACAGAGGTCATGGGACAAAATCTCCCTGTGGTTAGAGATCCTGAGACACTGAAAGTCCACTGAGTTGATGTGGGCTGGTGGAAGGAGGACAAGACCAGGCCAGAAGCAGATTCACTTAGGATACAGACACCAGGGGTAAGGAGAGAGGAAGTGTAACTTTCTGTTTTAAGTAATTACGCTTGCTAATTAGGTAGTAAGCTCAGTTGTTCCTATGCTGCTGTAGTCCAAATGTTCTCTAAATTCCCATGCCCTAGGCAAAAGGTTGGACTGCCACACCCTAGTTACAGCTCTGGAGATCAGAACCAAGTTTGGAAGTGTGTAGGAAATTCTGATGCTACTAGTGCATTCACCATTTTCTCCTGGAAAGATTGCTCTTCTCATCATTCTGGTCTGTAGGGGTTTTCACCTTTTTTGAGAGACAGCAACAGATGCTATGGATGGAGGATTTTAGGTCATAGCAGTACTGATGTGTTAGGGGGTGCATCCAAAGTTGGTAAAGTGAGTCCAATGGACAGGTTCTGGTGCTGTGATGGGCAAGCCACAGTCCCGAAAAGTGAAGTATGACAGCTTACTTGTTAACTTTTTTGACTACAAAATCCCATACGGTAACTCCAAATATGTTGACCCTTCTGGGTTTTGCAAACAATTCAGCTCTCTCTTTGATGAGGATCAGCCTCCTGGCCTTGACTCTGGACTAGGGCACAGGTTCATCTTCCTGGTGTAGGCTCTCACTTTCTTTGCTTTGACCTCAATTTTGCTGGCCATTTCTTCCTTCTTGTATCTATTTGGTAAAACATGTGGCAGCTGAAGTCCTCTTTGCCCTTCTATCATTCTGTCCCCAGAGGGCTTCCAGAGTGGGGAATTTGCCACAGAAGGTGAAGCAGGAGTGGTCATTGTCTATAGCGACCATCCAACGGGGGGGATCTCTCCTCTTAGTGTCACTTTAGGGTGCTGGTGTTTCCTCTTCTTTACTTTCCTCTCTGTATTCTTTCAGGGTAGTCTCTGAGTCAGTCTGTAGGCTCACCGCAGATACACTTTGGGAAGGAGAATCTAGTGTCCTCCCCTCACCTGCCTTCCCTTCATACATCCAAGGCAACTTCTGGACTCATCCCAAACCAGCCTCAGCACCTGCCTTCAGGAGGTGCTCCAGCTTCATTGATTTTTTTTTCCGCTGGCAGATACTGAGGAGACACAGGAGTAGGAAGAAGAAGAGAAGGAGAAGGAGAAGAAGAATGAATCTAAAGATGGAGAGAAGGCCTTACTTAGTTATTCATTCACAAATTCTGAGAAATCAAATGAACAAGCTCTTAGCTTCACTCTTTCCAGTAGACAACACCCTTTCTTGGTCAACCACCTCTTGCTTTTAGACATCAGAAGTTCTTGGTGAGAAGGGCTGCCTCACATTCTCCTTCCCTTCTCAGCCCAGGTTTCCATTTGGGGAGGTTGTCTTCAAAGGAAACTCCCCAGTTCACACCACTGTCTCCTCCATAGCAAAACCACTCAAGCCTGTTATGTAATATTTCTTTGGTCTCTGTGACTGAAACTTGAACCTGGAGCTCCAGGGTGCACTCTATGTTACCCCTTCCCATCCCCAACAACTTTCCTCTAGCCTCCCAAGGTCCTTGTCTACTTTCCACCCCCAGAGTGGTCCCTGAGCCTTTGCATCCTAATCAAGTCTAGATCTCTCCTGGGAACTGGACTGTAAACGTGATCTCATCCATAGTTCCCACAAACACAGTTGCTCAAATCAGAGATAAGGTTTGGTTTGTCACAGTCCCCTGTCAACAAAATAAGAGAGAAATCATTTCTCTGGCACAGGCCAGAGAACTGTACAATTTTGCTAGGACTCAGTTTCCTCAAGGAAATTGGAGCTAGACTACTTTTCTAGTTCTACTCATCATTCTTCTACTGGTTGCAGCCTATGGAAAGTCAAGAAAAATGGAAAAAGAGGTGGATACCTATAGCCCCAGCTCTGTTAATGTTACATATGCAGTCCCCCTACATTTAAATATAAACACAAAGAGGGCAGGCAGGGATTGGAACATCTGTAGATTTTCTGCCATAATGGGTGACCTGAATGATGCCCTCAGCAAGCATATAGCCATCAGCAACTTTTTTCAACACTCATCAGAGCTGTCCTTGTTACACCTCCCCACAAATCCCTTTAGGGTCTTCCTCTCCCTCCCCCCCTCGCATCTTCCTGGGCATGATTAGGCCAGGTCAGCTCCTCTCCTTCCCCAGAGAAAATACCCAACTCTCACCTTCCATGGCTTAGGAGGCTTGGCTGATGGTTTCTATATCTGGCAGTGCCTCCTTTTCATGTCTCTGCTTCATAGGGAGGGGCTGAGGTTAGTCCAAGGAGAGGGGAAGTCTTTCAGAATCCCAAGCCCTCTTGTCTCCATATCCTTCATGTTCCTTAGGTAGTTGATAGATGATACTCCTACTCCAACTGTACTACATCTAAGTGTCCAGACAACTTTGCAAAAGGGTAGGATTCAGGAAGCAGCTCATGGCTCACTCTGGCGAGCTTGGAGTGACCCCAGTGACCATCAATCTCTGTAGAATGCTATTACCTTTTCAGTAACGTTGGACAAGCCTGCACCCTCCAATTTAGAATTGACATGACAATTACTGAACTCTTTCATTCCGTCAATCAATCAAATGATGATTTCCCAAAAGGCAATTGTCTGAATATTTTAATGTTCTGGGGACCCCAAGGCAATGTTGGAGCAGTCTAAATGTCACGTCTCACACAACGCAAATGTCCCACCTCTCTTTCCAGCCATGCACGTCTTTGTGGATAGCCTTCAAACTGCTTATTACATTCAGTTCATCCTCAATAACACACAGCAGGCTACCTATAGCCCTTGCCCACCACCATGTATCTTTCTCTTGTCCTTTGGGGTACCTATAGTTTTGATTCTTCCCCAATCATAGTATCCCTTAATTTAGTGTGATAGAGAATCACCGGAAAAAATGTGATTTTAAAGTTGATTTTGAGCAACAGCAAGCAGTTGCAGATCAGTTGAAATGACTGAGCCACTTCTCAAATGGGATCCAGTCTAATCTGCTCCTGTCTTGGCCATTATGGAGCTAAATCACCTCATTGGCAAGCTAGTCTGGAGGAGGCCAGTTGTTTCTGGGAGTCTAAGGTGTCCTACACAATGTACTTCTCCTACCCATCGATGACTAGTGGTAGTGGGCAGAGTTGAAAGGTCCAATTGGGTGAAAGGTGAGCTTGTCCTGAAATTGACACTTGGGAGCCTGTCTCAACTCAACCCTCAGGGGTAGGTGTGGCACTTACACAGAGGACAGACGATAAGACCCATGGAGGGACATCCTGAATATTGTTCCAGTTGGGGCAGAACAGCTGTGAAGTTTGTGGTTTATAGAAGGCATGTTTTTGTTATTGCTATATTTAATATCCAAAACACTGGTTTTGTCACAGCAATCCACCCACAGATTCCAATAACTAGAAATGACCTTTTGAAGCCATTGAGAAACAAAGCACAGTGGATCTTGGATCTAACATTTACTAAGAGGACAGATGGTCTGAAGATGCCCCAGATTCTTAGGATTAATATGGATGACAAGAATGCATCATGGCCCCTTTAGATGGTGCCCTCACAGCTCAAGTATGGCTTCAACTTTAAGGAGATATCCATTTTAGATGATCTAGGGAAGTGTTCTTGCCTACTCTGGTCATGTTAAGAAAGAAGTATCTAAAGGGCCAGGGCCTGAGGAAAAACAGTGTGGGCTTAAAAGATGGCTCCCATGGCAAAGGCAGATGCATCAATCTCCATAATGAATTGTGTCAGTAAGTCTGTACGTATCAGGATAAGGACTGGTATGAACTAGGTCTACAGATCATAGATGCAACCTCATTTTAGGTGCTTCAGCAGATCACAGAAGCACAATCATCAAGGGAAATGAATACAGAAATGGTTTTAGTACACTGTGAAGCTGAGGAACAATTTCCATGGAAGCCTTTGGTCCCTGTACCCAGTTGTAATATGGCCCCCACATAAATTTTTGGTATGCCCCAAGAACTTTATCTCCTCCTTCACAAACTGGCATTTCTCCAATTTGCTTAATAGCAGATGCTGGCAAAGGTTTTGGAGTCCGAGATTAGCTCAGACTAATTCAGTGTGGTGCAAAGGATCCTGGGAATAGCTCACCAAAATAAACCACTATTCTCCTAACTAACAGGTCTTGAATCACCACATTTCTGAACCTTTGAAAAATGATGGGGGTATTGCTCCATTTGAATGGTGTGACCCACTATTCATGTATGTCAGACTGGAATGCCATCTGTCCTGTAATGTCTTTTCTTATCTGTACCAGTTTATATGCCCCTAGAAGTTCAATGTGGTGACTGTCATAGCCCTTGCCAACTGGTCCATTAGATTGTGCTCAAAGGCTAAGGGGATACTGGTTCTGTGTAATGGACTTTGGGGCTCTATAGTCATGGCAAAGCCTCAGCTCCCCTCTCCTCTTTTTAACAATGTGGAGACTCCAGCTGGGAGTTAAAGGTCTAGATTAACAGTTACCTCAGAGCCACTGTCTCTAGCTTGACAAAGGATGTGATGCCACTGGTCAAAATCAGGGTATCTTAGGACCAGACTCTCAGCTCAGATATCACTTTTGCATAATGTTCACTTTTCTGATCCTTCCTCAACTTGTTAGTGTCTCTCCTCCCCTCCCAAAAAAATTACACTGTATTAATTTTGTGTGCATTTGATTTGTATGTGCTATATAAAAGTACATATACATATATGTATGTATACACACACACACACACACACACACACACACACTGTACATAAGAGAATTTGAACTCGCTGAGAGCATGGATTCTTTTTGTCTTTGTATACCCAGTGCTTAGTACAGTACTTGACACATGGTAGTGACTTAAAAAGTGCTGATTGATTGATTGATTGATTGACCAAGTTGGCAATCAAAATAAAAAGCCTTCATGAGGTCACAAAATCTAACTGGACAGTACAAAACATATCTTGATCCTCCTTGTATTAGGGAGGGGACTCTGGGGCTGGATGCAGCTGAAAAATATGGCTGAAGGTGGCTTGCACCTGAGCAGAAGAATACGTCCAGTACTCTAGGGTCAGCCTTTTCTGAATCACATACAAAGTTGGGCAGACAATCAGTGTCCAGAACTTTCATGGTGACTAAGGGGACAGATGGTCTGAAGGTGGCCCAGATTCATGTGATCAGAATGGAAAATAAGAAGGCCTCACTGCCCCTTCAGGTGGCGCCCTCACAGCTCAAGTGTGCTTTCAACTTCAAGGTGATACCCATTTTAGATGATCCAGGGAAATGTTTTCCTCAGCATTGGTTAACGTGAGGGGGAAGTATCATGAGGACCTAGGTCACATTTAGGTTTATCCAATTTGTATCAAGTGTCTGCTCTTTGGGCTTATTGGCATGGATGACAAAGAGGTGCCCATTCATTAGTTTGACTAGCACTAGGGTGACATGAAATCATCAGAAAACACTGTCTCTGAACCAGCTCCGAGGCAATTAAAGTTTTGAATCCATCATTAGTGGGACCTGCAGTGTCTGTGACTTTACAATGTATTATCTAAGTTAGAAAGAGATGGAGGCTGCTTGACATGGAGACAATGTCAATTTAGGGCTGGATAATGAGTCTCCTTATCCATGATTCTACGAGGGTGGCACCCTGACTGGGTGGGGATCTATGACTGAGAGTCAATTTGTGCACAGGGCACTCAACCCACAGAGAAGCACACAGAGCTAAGCCCTATTGCTAGGCCAAGAGAGCACTGGAGGGTCTGCTCCGAGGCTGAACTGGAACTACAGATGGACTTTACATGCATGAATTGCCAAATAACTTCGACAGGTCAGCAGCCATGGCCACCAAACTTTATTCATACAAAATGGGAAAAAGTCCTGTAAGAATATATCCACCAAGCTCTAAGCACTCCACCTGGGCCAAGGGTAAAACATTATACACAGGCAAGCATGTTCTACCTGTGTTCATATCTCTATAGGGAGCCACTCCATAGCCTTGAGACTAGGTCTCAGTGAAACAGGAAATTCAGAGAAGAGGCAGAGTTTTGTCAGTAAGGTAGAAACTCAGAGCTGATTCTGATTGGGTAAATCCATACCAACCACATCCCCTAGACTAATGCATCAGTGTTGTTACTCTGAGAGAAAAGTGAGCTGGGGAGCAAAAGGACTTACACAATGGGTTTAGCATTCTGCTCCCCACACACAACCCTGCACCTCCACACTGGTGGGTGAGATTGATTCAGAACTGGATCCAGCCTGCTGAACAAGATCAGGTTAGGAGCAAGCACGGTCACCCAGTGGTTAAATGTGTAACAAAGAATATGCCCAGATGGGAGGAAGTGTAGTTCTGGCTTGTGGAAAGGGTGACGGGGATGGTTGAGAGATGCATGCCCAGCAGCTGGAGAGTTCTTGGGCAATGGCTGAGGACGAGGTGCAGAATCTGAGGCCTTTGGGCCTAGGGGGCAGGATGTGAATCCAGTCAGAAGCCGCGGGAAGGAGGACCAGGGAGAGTGGGACAGAAGCCCCAGGGAACTGAGGACAGGGACTCTGCCCTCCCCTGAAAGATGAGCAGAGGTCAGAGCAAGGAGAGAGTGACCTCTGGGCCCCTCCCCTCAACCCCGTTCCCTGGCATCACTGATGTTCCAGGATGGAGCTGCGGCCTTCAAGCAGGAGGAGTGAAGACACCTGGACCGAGTGCAGAAGAGGCTGCACTGGGAGGTGATGCTGGAGAATCATTGGCCCCTGGTCTTCCTCAGGCTTCCAGCTTCCAAGTCAGAGCTGATCTCCCAGCCAGAGTGTGGGGAAGGCCGGCAGAGGCTGTTGGAGGAAGGGTCAAGAAGCCTCTGTGCTGGTGATTTAAAATATACACAGAGGTCCTCTGTTCTTAAAACAAACCGAAAACCCCCCAAAAACCTTCCTTCCCAATCATTCCTTGAATTTGAAAGATGAGGCCTTTCTTCAGTTTATAATCCCTTCGATTATACAATGTCCCCCTTTTCAGGGGCCTCCCTCCCCCATCTACTGATGTCTCCTGTGCTCCCTCAAGCTTGTTTAGTCCAAAACAGTAGTCCAAAAACTACGAAGATAATTCTAAAGGCATTTCAGCAGAAAAATCATCCCAGGAAAGACTCTCAAGAGATAATTCCAAGGACTTTAAATTTGGAGAAGTGGGTAATTATGACCAGAGGTTTAACAGGCATCAGGGCAACCAGAAGAGAGACTTAAGGCAAGGAAAGAAAATTTCTAATAAGAGACCATGACTGTATATTTAGGAAAACCTCTGTCAAAGATCAGTCCTTGAAATACAAAGGAATGTACCTTCAGAAAAAGTCTAGCTTTAAATTGTCTTCAGACCTGAATAGTTGTAAAGGAATCTCCTCAGGAAGGAAACCTCGTATAATTAATGCTTGAACAAGCAAGCAAGGCCTTCAGTTACCATTCAGACCTTATTCAATATCACAGAGTAACCACTAGAGAAATTTGATGCATTTGATTAATTTGGCAAAACCTTCCAGCAAAGGTGACACCTCAACTCAACATCACGGAATTTGACCTGAAGATAAACCATATATACCTACAAAATGTGGGAAAACCTTCAGTCAGATTCCCTAACTTATGCTACATCAAAGAATTCATACTAGAGAGAAGCCCTATAAATGAAATGTATGTGAAAAAGTCTTTTGCCAAAGAGGACATCTCAGTCAGCACCAGAGAATTCATACTGAAGAGAAGCCCTATAAATGTAACATATGTGAAAAAGCATTCACTCAGAGTAGATATCTTACTGAACATCAAAAAAATTCATAATGGTGAGAAATCCTACAAAATATAGTGAATGTGGAGAAATCTTTAGCAATATGTCATCCCTTATTCTACATCACAGATTTCATACTGGAGGGAAACCATATAACTGTTATGAATGTGGGAAAGGCTTCACCAATAGCTCAGTCCTTATTGTACACCAGAGAATTCACACTGGACCCAAACCCTATGTTATGATTGCAGGAAGGCCTTCCTTCAGTACATAGGGCTTGTGGTATATCAGAGAACTCATACTGGAGAGAAAACTTATAAATGTAACATATTTTTAAAAGCCTTCATTCAAAGGGGATACCTTACTCAACATCTGAAAATTCATAATGGAGAGAAGCCTTATGAATGTAATGAGTGTGGAAAAGCTTTCACCCAGAGAAGACACCTTACTGAACACTGGAGACCCCACAGTGGGAAGAAACCATATACATGTAGTGAATGTGGTAAAACTTTTAGCAATCACTCACATCTCACTCTCCCATCACAGAATTCATGCTAGAGAGAAGCCCTATAAATGTGGTGAAAGTGGAAAAGCTTTCAGTCAAAGGGGTCACCTCACTGAACACCAAAGAATTCACACTGGGGAGAAGCCTTACAAATATAATAAATGTAGTAAAGGCTTCAGCAGCCATTCACTGCTTACACTACATCATAGAATTCACGCTACAGAAAAATCTTGTAAATGTCATGAACATAAAAAAGCCATCTCCCATGCTGTGGCCCTTCCTCAGTGTCAGAGAATTAAAGCTGAGGGGAAACGTCATAAATGTACTGAATGTAGCAAAGTCTTCCAAAGCAGCTCTTCCCTCGCTCTTCATCAGAGGATTCATAGTGGAAAAAAAAAACCTATTAATGTAGTGAATATGTGAATTTAGCCAGAGAATATACCTTACTAAACACCAGGCTTCATAAATGGGATGAAAACTTATAAATTTAATGCATGTGGTGAGAGTAGTACTCAGTGGGCATGTCTTATTCAACATCAGACAATTCATTCTAGAGAGGCACCTTCCACGTCTCATGATTATTCAGAAGCCTTCAGTAATAACTCACGTCATATTCTACATCCCAAAAGTCGTAGTAGAAAGAAATCCTATTAATGTGATGAATGCGAGAAGTCTTTCAACAGTCGTGCAAGCCTTATTGTATATCTGAGAATTCATACAGGAAAGAAACCCTATAAATGTAACACATGTGAAAAACATTCAGCCAGAAAGGACATCTTACTGAATATCAAAAAATTCATAATGGAGAGAAACTGTATAAATGTAGTGAACATGGAAAAGCCTTCAGCTGGAGAATGTTCCTTACTCAGCATGAGAGAATTCACACTGGAGTTAAACCTTATAAATATAACAAAAGCGGTAAGACCTTCAACCAGTCTTCAGCCTTATACAACATTAAATAATTCATTCTAGAGAGAAACTTTATAAATGTAGTGAATGTGGAAAAGCCTTTAGTAATAGCTCATCACTTAACCTACATCAATAAATACATGTGGGAGAGAAACCCAAAAATGTAACAACTGTGGAAAAATTTTCAGTGATCAGTCTTCTCTAATCTACATGAGAGAACTAACACTGAAGAGAAACCCTATATATGTAATGAATGTGGAAAAACCTTTAGTAAACAGGGAGGTCTTGCTCAGCATCAAAAAACTCATAATGGAGAGAAACCATATAAGTGTAATGAATGTGGGAAAGCTTTCATTTATAGCATGCAATACATTAGACACATGAGAACTCATACTGGGGAGAAGCCCTGTAAATGTAGTGAATGTTCCAAAGCTTTCAGTGAAAGCTCATCGTTTATTGTACATCAGAAAATTCATTCTGGAGAAAAGCCATATAGATGTAATAGAAGTGGGAAAGTCTTCAGTGTGCAGGGAAGCCTTACAAGTCATCAGAGAATTCCATCAGAGAATTCTTTCCATACTGGAGAGAAACCTTGTAACTACAGTGAATATGGGAAAACTTTCAGCTCCAGCTCATCTCTTGCAAGACATAAAAGAATTCATACTGGGGAGAAGCCCCATAGATATCTGGAATGTGGAAAAGCCTTCACTCACAGGTTGTGCTTTACTGTATAACTGAATTCACACCAGATAGAAGTCCTGCAAATGTCGTGTGTGGAAAGGCTTTCAATGAGGGAAGAGGGCTTCAACATCAGAGAATTCATACTGAAAAGAAACTCTAGAAGTTCAGTGCTTATGAAACAACCTTCCCTTAATGGGAAAACTATTTAGCATCAGAAAATTAATTCTTAACAGAAATATTTTAAATAAGATGCATGTGGAAAGGCCTTGTGGACTAGTCCAGGCATCAGAGACTTATAAAAGAGATAAGCTCTTAGTATTAATGCCAGGAAGCTTAAGACTTGTTAACTTATGTATCGAGAATAATGACAATTAGTTTTTT
The DNA here is from genome assembly GCF_900497805.2 of Vombatus ursinus. Taxonomy (NCBI): domain Eukaryota; kingdom Metazoa; phylum Chordata; class Mammalia; order Diprotodontia; family Vombatidae; genus Vombatus; species Vombatus ursinus. The sequence goes on along the minus strand of NW_020954589.1, from coordinate 16,248,835 downwards.
ATTTGGGAGTTGAGAGGAAAAAAAGATATTTCCAAACATTGGCCTCTTCTCTACAACAAACCTATAGAAGTCCAAGTGAGAAGTTCACAGGTATGAGACCTAGCAGCTCTTAGACTCTGAGCTTTCTAGGATAGAAAAAAGAATCTGTTCCTTAAAACATTTAGCAAGGCAACAGAAAAAAAATTGAAAGATGCCAACAACCAGAATTTCCACTGAGATATTTATAAGCAGCTCTATTGTGAGTACCCCTTTACATGGTTTTTTATTGATGTGCATCTGACAGTTCTCAATGGCCCATCCTCATGAGACCTGATTGATAGCTTGTTCACTGGGGTCTAAAAGAAGATTGGGGGGGAGTGTATGTGAATATGGATCTTATTATTTGGGGGAACATAGAGGGAGGATGGTAGGAAGTTGTTCCAGAAACAAAGTGGGTCCCGCAAAGGGTCCCTCAAAGGGTCAGTGGTGTTTGTCCACCTCTTCATGGAAATGTGGATCTGGCAGTTATTTAACAGTAACTGTGGAGAGGAAACCAATGAGGTATAAACAGTCATTCAGGGTTCCTGGGGCACTCTCCGTCCCAGAGACGTTGGTGTCCTTGTGCATAGCTCTCCATAGAATTCTTCCCTGCTCTGGGCTTTCAAATTACATCTTGATCCCTCCATCCCATTTCTTCACTGCATCTTAGAATGCATTGGCACAGTTAATTTGCACTCCTAATTAGTGTAACTATGAAACTGAGACACCCCTCATACCTCTCCAGGCAGTGTGAGTCAATTGGGCTGAAGGAATCTGAAATTGGTGATGTCTTGAGTTCCATCTCAGATTTCCATCTTTCAGGGGAGCTCTTTTGAGTTAAAGGTCCTTACTTCAAATCACAGTACCATCTATACAGAAAGGCAGCCTGAAGATCGAACAGCAGTGGAGAAGGGTAGTGAACTTTCCTAAGGGCCCATCAGGGACACTGCCTGAGACAGCTGTAAAAAGGAGAGTTGTTAGGGGTGTGGCAGAAACAAGATTGATCAAAGGGCAGATTGGGAGCATGGGGAACTTTATGGAGAAGCCAAACTGGAAGAGAGGGTCAAATATTCTTTCCAGCTCCCACAGTGGAAGAGAGGAGTTGACCACTGCTCCACAGTTCCATCTTTGCTAGAGTTTCTGGCTCAGGCTGCTTGATTTCACAGGTGTAACGTCTCTCTGGTCCTGGCTGAAGCACCTTTGTGTGACAAGGACAGGACCAGTAGCTGATACCTGTCCTCTGGAAGTTTCTCAAACTTTGGAGCTATGAGCACCCACTAACACACCAGAGAATGTTTAATGGAGGAGAGCACCTCAGGGAAGGTCATTTTTCCAAGGTGAGGTTTTTTTCCGAGAGTAGGCATTTGGAGGAGGGCCAGAGTAATTGGACAGCCAGATAGCAGGAATGCCTACTGACTGTCGGCCTCTAGGGAATTCAGAGACAGTGCGATATCTGAATCGAAGGGTGGTGAGAGTAACTCCTGTATGTCTGACTTAAATTGGTTTTATGAATGTCTTTTCTTTTCCCACTTCAGTCATTTCCAAACTCCATTTGAGCCCTTCTTGTAACAAAGAAAAACATGAGACCAATGATAGCTCAAACAGTATTTTTACATATTTATACACATACATGTATATGTGTGTATATTGTGTGTGTATTTATATATACAAATAGTATATACAGAGACATTCCTTGCCTGCAGGTCCTTGCCTTTCTACTGAAAGGGGAGAGGTTGGTTGTGATTTTTCAGAGTTCACTTTTCTTTTAGGGTTTTAAAAAAATTTTACATTACTATTGTCACCACATGTTTTATTCTCCTCATTCTGCTTCCTTTACCCTTAGTCCATTCATAGAAGTTATTTATGTTTTTCTGCATTCCATGTATTTTTGGTTTCTTAGGTCTCTGTGCTATTGCTTTGCATTCATATGCCACAGTGTGTTTAGCTCTTCCCCAATCAAGTACTCTTTTGTTTTAATCTTTTTGCTACTATAAAAAGTGCTGCTATGCATATTTTGGTATCTATGGGGCCTTCTGCCTTGCACCTCTTTGGGGCCCATGCCCAGCATTGGGATTGCTGGATCAAAAGATGTGAACCATTTAGAGACTCTTGGACAGTTCAAATCTACTTCTAGAAAACTGGACCAATTCACATCACCAGCAATGTCTGAGTGTGCATGTGACTGGCTTCCAATTCCTTTTTTCAGACCCTGGCACATGCCTAATTCTGAATAGAATACAAACTGGCATTCACAACTCAGCGAAGAAAATACCGTAGATGTTATCTCCATTTTACAGGTGAGGAAATGGGCTCCTTCAGAGAGGTGGAGGCATCCATTCAGGTTACACAGCTAATACGGGCCAGAGGCAGGGTCAGAATTAGTCCTGGGTCTCGTGCTGCTAACCTGCCTCTGGGTGGCCCAGATGTGACTGCATGCATGGAGGAAGTCATACACTGACCACCTGGCTGGTAGTTTTGCAGTGGGTCCCAGATGCCTGGTTCTCACCTATCTTGTGCAGCTCTGAAGTATGCTTCAGGGCAGCTAGTGGTGCGATGGGTAGAGTGCTGGACCTGGAGTCAGGAAGACCTGAATTTAAATGTAGCCTCAAACACTTATGAGATATGTGACCTTGAGCAAGTCACTTAGCATGTTTGCTCAACTATAAAATAGAGATAATAACAGCACCTTCCTCCCGGGGTTGCGGTGAGAATCCGATGAGGTAATATTTGTAAAGTGCTTGGCACAGCATGCTAACATGCCTGGCACATAGCAGCTGTTGTAGAGATATTTAATCCTTTCCCTTCTCCCTTGCCTTCCGATGGGGAGAGCACATGAAGGTGGATACCTGGAGATCCTTTGTACTGGACTCATGGAAACATCAGTATTCGACGCTAGCCCGTTGGCCTGCAGAGAAGAGGAAGGACAATGGCAAAGAATCATATAAAGAACCACAGAGGCCATCTGGTCCAATCCCGTCCCTATGCAGACAAGGAGACTTAAGGCTGGAGGTTAAATACCCCATGCAAGGTCACACATTAAACAGCAGAGTGTCTGATGCCAAACCTAGCCTTCTTTCCAAAATACCCATCTGAATACCATATGAGAAGCAGGCAAAGTAACTGAAGGGACTCAGAAACTGTCTCCTAAAATGTGGTAGAACAGCTCAGGCAGCTCCCATTGACAAAAGGAATGGACTCATCTGTACCTTCTTACAGTAGTGAAAAAAGGAGAATTTTGCCTTCTCACAGATCCACACAGAAAGGACCTGTTCCCACTACATAAAACACAGCTGGGTGTTACCTGTCATTGAACTGCCCTAGTCATACTCCTTCCCTGGCATCCAAGTAGAGGTGTTAGCATGCTGCCTTGGTTGCACTTTTCCCTTGTTGCCCCCACCCCTGGACATCTCAAAATCTCCATTGTGAGAGTTAAAATGTACTGTAATAAACCGCCTGTTGCATTAAAAAAAAAAGGAAAGGAAAGGGTGGCAATACTTAAGATGGTAGAAGAGTACATGTGATCCAAAGGTGAAGCCCATAACAAGAGTGACTAGGCGCTGCCACGTGTGAGAATATAGAAGAAAAAGAATCAGACCAATACATACCAATCAAAATACAAAGCCAAGGAATTTCTGCTACATCTTCAGTAGTCAAAATGGCCAAGGAGTGACCATTTAATCCAAAATTTCATTTTTCAAAAGATTAGGGGTTTTTTAAATTATTTCAGGAGCCTCCTAGCCCTACTCCCAGCTGGTGCTTATGTCCATTGTGGATTCATGTGTTCTCTGCCTTTTCTTGACTCAGTCATCCTCTGTCAAATCAAAAGGCGATGAAAGTGAAAGAGAAAAAAATTAAAAGAAATACAGAAAATTATGGACATATCTAAATGAAAAAAATTGAAGTTAGCAATGTAAACATATTGACTGCAACCATATTTTTAAGGGCTATAGTAGAAAATTATAGACAGATGGATTCACTGTTTTGATTTTATTATAATTTTATATTAGTTATTTTAAATTAAAATATAACTTGAATTTTGAGATTTGGAGATTACCCCCCCACCCTGAAAAATTCCATTTCAGTCATTTATTAACATTTTTTAAAAAACAAACCTGGGTCTCCTTATATCACCAAGGCTGAAAGTGCAATGGCTACTCATGGACCCAGTCCCACTGAGAGACACTGACTTGGGCCAGTTCAACCCTCCTTAGGCAAGCTCATCTCCCTGCTTCTTATCCCTGCCCCTGAAGAAGGGTTCACCATGCTGATGCCAGGCTTAGTGCAGACACCCATCTACAGTTTAGCCCTTTACAGCTTGCAACTCCTGAGCTCAGGAGATCTACTAATCTCAGCCTCCTTGAGATTACAAGCTTGCACCACCATATTTTTTTTTATAGTTTATTCATATTTTAAGTTGGCAGTAAGCACCTTGACTAAATAATGTTGAACAAATTTTTTTTTGTCTTTTCCCAGTCTGGGGAAATTGACAGCTTGTTGAAACAGATCAGGTTGGTAATACAGTATGGGTAGGCAGAATGTAGTACCTTTTCATCTCTATCCATTCCTATAATTTGGTTTTAACCTTTTTCTGTGGTCTGCTTGCACATAAATGATTGTTCTGAAGAAAACTCACATGCCACTAGCCAGTTTTCTAATTAAGTGAAGTCAATTTCATGGGGGGGGGGTGTTAATGAGGCTTTTTGTATCAAATACCTTCCAATTTCTTCTTTAAGAAATTCTTCATGATGTCCCAGCAGGATACTTCTGTGTACCAGTCCACAAGCCTCTGACCACTTTCATTTCTTGATTATCAACTGTTTTTTTCCTAAATATTTGTCATCATACTCTTTTGTGACCAACATCACTTTGGAGTTATGTTTCATTTGTAGTAAGGTCATCAAAAGAGTTATGGCTCAGTTCCATAATAATATCAATTCATTGGTCATTGAAAAGAGATCTCATGTTAAAAGTACCAAGAGTTATATTCTTGTCTGAGGACAGACTAGACTGTCTTAAGAATTGTGCAAGCCTTAGCATTTTCTACCCCCTTTTCTACCACACTGCCTGACAGCACCACTCTGAAAGCCCTGGGGCCAAAGAGGGATGAGGAAGAGGATTCAGAAGGAGTCATCCCACAAGACTAGGGCCCTTCTATTTTTTTTTTCTGGCATCCATCTCACCTTGCTAGATTTGTATTTTTAAAAAATAATTTAATAAATAATATTGGACATCAATATAATCAAACTGACTTGGCAAATACTTTTCCTTCAATAACTCAATAAAAAGTTTTAATTTTAGTCACTCCATCAGTCTCAGTTGCTTTTCTCCTTATATGATTGCAATTACTATGTATTTTGTTCTTTTCTTGCTCTACATTATTTCATAGAGGACTTTCCTCTCTCCAACAGCATCTTCCTGTATCCTGATATCTCCCACAGTTCTAGTGGCTAGGGAGAACACTTCAATACCTTCCCAATATCTTTCATACTTCTCAGTGGTGTAGCTGGGTGGGGCTACCTAAATTACCTGGGGTTGCCTCTTACTCATGTCCTCCTACAGTATTAATTCACAATAAGAAGAGCTATAGTTACTTACTCTGTCAATAAGACTTATTGTGCTTAATGGAGCAGCAATGAGTCAGAGAAGGAAGCCACTGAGAAATTCTCCAAGCTACCTTTGAGATTTTCCTGTTCTATGGGTGTTGTTGACACCAAGGTTATAGGAATATCTCATACAAAATTAAAAAAAGATTAGACTCTATTCTCACGATATCAGACCCCTGAGCTTCCTTAGTCTAGTGACTCGACTTCTCTCTTAGATCCCTGATGAACTTTTCTGTAGTTTCTAGAAGCCAGGATGGAAGTGGAAGAAAGTGGGATAGTTTTGGCAACTAGAGGTAAAGGGGAAAGGTAAGTTTAAAAAAAAACACCTTAGAAATTGAAGACTATGTTGGATAGGTATTAAACTTGGGGTGAGCTCTAGTTCTTATCTTGATATGTGTAACCCAGCTGTCCAAAGCATTTTCTTTTTCCAGACTCCAAGACAAAGAATCAGAGAGGCTCAAGTAAACTGTGAAATGTGTTCAGTACACAATTCTCAGAGTGCTTGGATTTCTGTTTTTCTTGCTCTTGGAGAGGCTTCTGATCAGAGTTTTTATGGGTTTAGGTAAGAATGAAAAGCCTGAGAATTCTGAAAACAAGACATCAACCAGGACTCTGGGGCTCCAAAGAGTCTCCTTTCAGTGTTCAACATGGCTAACAATGACTCAAAGAAACAATGGGAAGATGTCAGTTTATTCTTTCTTTATATAGACTCCAGTCCCCATCCCCCACCCAATTCCTTATTTCCATCCCCCTCACTCTTCATGCTCCAAAGTCCCAACCAAATGCTAGTCATTCCACTGGGCCCTCTGAAATGCCTATTCCATAGGCAACAAACTTACCTTCATCTAAATACTTTTCTCTCCCACTCTTTCCATCTTCTGGAAATCACTGACGCCAGGTCTGATGACAATTCCCCCGGCCACCCTTTCCAGTACTGGCTGCACTATCCACTCACTCCTCCCAAGGTGGGGTAGTTGGAATAATCCTTGATGCTCATTGCCACCTCCAGGTCTCCCCCTAACTCCACACTCAGTAACCTCTTCTCCTTTGAGGTCCATACAATCCACATCTTCCACTCAATCAAAATCCTGGCAACTGCTGTCTACAGACCTCCAAAATACTTCAAGCTCTGTATCTGATTCATAACCTTCTTCTCTTCCCCAGTTCCCATCCTCAAACTAGGAAACTCCAACATACATATTGATACTCCCTAACAGTTCCATTTGTCAGCCTACTCCCTTCTCATGACCTACTCCTCCACCACACCTCAGCCACACACAAAGATGATCATACCCTTGATCTTACTATCATACACAAATATACTACCTCCATGTTAAAGAACTCTGAAATTCAATCTATTGGCCTTCCAACTCTACCTCTGCCTTCCTATTCCAAATTCTATTCTTTGTCTACACCTTGACCTTCATTCCCTTGATCCCTCAGTTCTCTCTCAGCCCATCCCCTTGCACTAGCCATTCTCTCTTCTTTTCTTCTTCTTCTTGGCTGCCTAATGAACTAGTTCAATTCTACACTATATTCTTCTCTCTCAGCCCTGGCCTTCTTATCATATCTATAATTGTGCCCTGCCAAGTCTTAGTCATTAATCAATCCTACCATCTGCTGTTATTGCCCCTACTTATGTGTTGTTGAATCAAAGTGGAGAAAATCATGCAACTGTTTTGACCAGGTCCACTACAAATTTATGTAATGCAAGCTCAACTGGGCCCTCACTGCTGGTAGGCAACCCTTCTTGCCTCTTTTTTTTCTTTTAGTTAGGCAATCAAGGTTAAGTGATTTGCCTATGGTCACACAGCTAGTAAGTGTCAAGTATCTGAGGCCACATTTGAATTCAGGTCCTCCTGACTCCAATGCCAGAGCTCTATCTACTGTGCCACCTAGCTGCCCCTCCTTCTCACCTCCTTTATCAATTCACTATCCCACATTATCCCAAACTTCCAAACCTTTCATCCCTCTTCAAACCTCCTATGGCTCCCCCTCTCCCCTCCCTTTCAGCTGAGAACTTTTTCTCATATTTTATGGCAAAAAATTGAGTTTGCTTGCCCTGAGCTCCCTTTTCTCCCCTCTTTCTTATTTCATATCACTCAGAAACCTTCTGTCATTATCCCTTTCTTTAACCTTGTCTCAAATGAAGAAGTGGCCCTAACCTGTGATGAAAAATGTTATCTACCTCCAGAGAAAGACCTGATGGAATTTGAATACAGATCAAAGCACACTGGGTTTTTTTTAACCTTATTTTTTGTCCATATTTTCTTTCACAACATGACTAATATGGAAATATGCTTTGCATGACTATACATGTATAACCTATATCAAATTGCTTGCCTTCTCAATGGCGGGGGGAAGAGGATGGAAGAGAATTTGGAACTCAAAATTCTAAAAAACAAAGTTTTAAAATTGTGTTTACATGTAATTAGAAAAAAAATTAAATATTAAAACTTTAAAAAAAGAAATGACCCTACTCTGTGCCAAAGCAAACCCCTCTCCCTGCACTAGCAATTCCAATCTTCCTTCTTCCTCTCCCTCTGTCATCCCCGTTCTTACTAATCTTCAATCTCCCGATCTACTGGCTTCTTCCCGATTGTCTACAAACAAGCCCATGTCTCCCCATCCTCAAACAAATCTTCATTAGATCCTTTCATCCCCAAGATTATCTTTATCTCTTCTGCCTTTTATGGCTAAGCTCCTTGAGAAGGCCATCTACAATAGGTGCCTTCATTTCTTCTCTTCTCACTCTCTTAATCCCCTTCAATCTGGCTTCCAAACTCATCAATTACACCAAAATTGTCAGTGATCTCCTAATTGCCATATCCAATGGCCTTTTCTCAATCTTCATCCTTTGTGACCACTCTGAAGCATTTGACACTGTTGACAACCCTCTTCTTCTTGATTCTATCTTCTTTAGGTTTTAGGGACAACACCATCTCCTCCTACCTGACTACTCCTCAGTCTCCTTTGCTGGACCCTCATCTAAATCATACTCACCAAACATGCATATCCCACAGGACTCTGTTTTGAGTCCTCTTCTGTTTTTCCTCTAAACTACTCCACTTACTGATTCGACCATTATGTAAAGCAATTTGGAACTATGCCCAAATATTTATAGCAGCTCTTTTCTAGTGGTATTTGTGGTATATGATTGTGATGGAATACTCTTGTGATATAAGAAATGATGCCCTCAGAAAAACCTGGATAGAGTTGCATGAACTGATGCAAAGTGAAATGAGTGAAATGAGAACATTGTACACAAAAACAGCAAAATTGTAAGATGATTAATCAACTGTGAATGATTTAGCTATTCTCAGCAATACAATGATCCAAGACAACTTGGAAGGACTTATGATGCAAAATGTTATCCATCCCCAGAGAAAAAACTGATGGAGTCTGAATACAGATTGAAGCACATTTTTTTTAATTTTTAATTTTTATTTTTCTTGGGTTCTTATTTTGGTTTAGGTTTATTTTTTACAACATGATTAATATGGAAATATGTTTTGCATGACTACACATGTATAACCAAAATCAAATTGCTTACCTTCTCAGTGAGGTGAATGGGGAGGGAGAGAATTTGGAACCCAATTTTAAAAACGAATGTTGAAAATTGTTTTCACGTGTAATTGGAGAAAAAATCAAATATTAAATAAATAAAAAATAAACTACTTCACTTGATGATCTTGTCAGCTTCCATGGACTTAGTTATCATCTCTCAAACTTAGCCAGCCCTAAGCTTTCTATTGATCTCCAGTCTTATGTCTCCAACTGCTTCTTAGACATCTCAAACTGGATTCTAGAAAACACATTAAACTCAACATGTCCAAAACTGAACTTCTTTTCCCACTAAGCACCACCATCAGCCACCCAGGCTCACAACCTAGGTGTTATCAACTCCTCAATATCTCTTACATTCTATATCTAATCTGTTGCCAAGGCCTATTGATATCACTTTTTCAGTATATCTAGAATACACCCCCTTCTGTCCTCTGATGCTGCTACGACCCTGGGGCAGGTCCTCGTTACCTACACTTGGACTATTGAAATACTGTGCTAGTTGATCTGCCTGACACTGCTATTCTCCACTACTAGTCCATGCTCCATTCAGCCAACAAAGAGATTTTCCTAAAGCAAAGATCTCACCATGTCACCACCTCTCCCTGCCCCACCAAATTCAATAAACTCCACTGGTTCCCTATCATCTCCAGGATCAAATATAAAATCCTCTCTTTGGCTTTGAAATCCTTTATAGTCTAGTCTGTCTG
>NW_020954589.1:16231319-16238915 GCF_900497805.2 Vombatus ursinus | reverse complement strand
CACACACACACACACACACACACACACACACACACACACACACACACTTTCTCTCCCCCAACTCTGGACATTTTCCATGTCTGCTGTGCTCTGACTCCTTTTCTCTATCTCCTCACTTCCTTCAAGTCTCAATTAAGACCCCACCTTCTACAGGAAGCCTTTCCCAGCTCTGCTTAATTCTACTGCCTTCCCTCTGTTAATTATTTCCTATTTATTTTGTATATAGCTTATTTGTACATATTTGCTTATCTCTATTAGACTGTGAGTTCCTCCAGGTAAGGACTGTCTTTTGCCTTTCTTTGTATCCCCAGAGTTCAGCACAGTGCTTGGCACATAGTAAATGCTTAATAAATGCTTATTGACTGACTAGACATGCAAAAGAGCAGAAAGAAGATCCAGAAGTTTCTACCAACTTTGTAATTTCCTAAGAAGCTCTAAGACTATTGAAAAAGGCTAAACCCAACAGACATAAAATGGTAAAGGCCAGTAAAGTACAATATGATATAAAATAAACCAGTAAAAAGCTGGATACTTTCTCCTTCAATCATTTTAGCCAATCCGATAGATGTAAAATGATATGGCAAAGTTGTTTTAATTTGCATTTCTCTAATCAATAATGATTTGAAGCATTTTTTCTCACGACTACAGTTTTGATTTCTTTATCGAAAAACTGCCTGTTCATATCCTTTGACCATTTATCAATTGGTGAATGACTCGTAGTCTTATAGATTTTACAAAGTTCTTTATATATTTGAGATATGAGACCTTTAACTGAGAAATTGTCTATAAAATTCCCCATTTTCTGCTTTCTTTCTGGTCTTGTCTACTTTTGTTTTATTTATATAAATCTTTTTAATTTATTGTGATCAAAATAATCCATTTTACACCTCACTCTGCCCTCTATATCTTGTTTATTCATAAATTGTCCACCTATCCATAAGTCTGATAAGTAACATGTTCCATGTTCTTCAGATTTTCTTGTAATATCACTATATCTAGGCCATGTATCCATTTTGATCTTATCTTGGTAAGTGTTGTAAGATATTGTCTGCCATACTGCTTTTCAGTTTTCCCAAAAATTTTTTACCAAATAATGAATTCTTATCCCCAAAACTTAAGTCTTCACACTTGTCAAATACAAGGTTACTATATTTATTTGCTCCTGTAAACTTTATGTCTACTCTGTTCCATTGATTTACCTTTCTATTTCTTAGCCAGTACCAGATAGCTTTTCTAATTACTGCCTTATAATATAGTTTAAGATCCAATACTGATAAGCCTCCTTCCTTTACATTTTTTTTCATTAGTTCCTTGATATTCTTGACTTTTTGTTCTTCCAAATGATTTTTGTATATTTTTTTTAATTCACTAATATAATTTTTGGTAATTTAAATTCGGGTGGCGTTGGCTATCAGAGTGGCTAAAATGATCAGAGGAGAAAGTGACAAATGTTGGAAGGAATGTGGAAAAATCGGGATACCAATTCACTGTTAGTGGAACTATTAACTGATCCAACCATTCTAGAGAGTCATCTATATAATTATGCCCAAAGAGTAGTTCAACTGCCTATACCCTTTGACTCAGTAATACCCTTACTAGGTCTATTTCCAAAGATGATTAGGAAAAAAGGAAAAGAACCTATACGTTATAAAGTACTTATAGCAATTCTCTGTGGTGGCAAAGAACTGGAAATTGGGGAAATGCACGTCAATTACAGAATGGCTGAACAAGTTGTTGTATATGATTGTGATGGAATACTATTGTGCTATAAGAAATGATGAGCTTGTTGATTTTAGAAAAATATGGAAAGACTTTCATGAAATAATTAAGAGTGAAATGAGCAGAACCAAGAGAACATTATATACAGTAATAGCAATATTGTTTTAAAAACAACTTTGAAAGACTATCATTTTTACTATTATAAATATTAATAGTATTAATATAATATAAATACAAATATAATATATAAATATCTACTATATATTATAAATATAAATTCTATATAAATTGTTATATATAATATAGTAAATTGATAATTGATATATATTTGATATTCTTGACTTTTTGTTCTTTCAAATGATTTTTATATTTTTATATTAACACTAATATTATTAATATAAATATAAAATTAACTGCAAAGGACCTATGAAGGAAGATGCTATCTATCTGGATATAGAGAAAGAACTGATAAATGTATGGAATTTTATATACACATATATATTTGTGTCTAATGGTTGTCATCACTAGGATGTGGGTGAAGGTGGGAAGAAAAAAAGGAAAAAAAGAAATTTACTTGATAACTTTATTATATATTTAAAAAGAATGGCAAGTTGTACATAACAGTTCGAAGTTTCATTTGCAATCATCTTTTTTTATTCTACTATGTTATGGAAATGCTTGTTTTATTTCATAAATTAAAACTAAAATAAATAAAATTTTATTAAAAAAAAGTTGAATAAAGTGGAGCCCTCGTGTCTCTAAGTGGCCACTGTCTGGCTTCTTCCTACTTTGGGGGGAATTCTGTTCCATGATCAAGTCAACAAACCTATAATCAATTTGGAGCATGAACCCATGGATAACACCTGTTTGATTTCCTGAGATAACAAATATTTAATGGTGGGTTGATCAAGAGAGTCACTGCTGAATTTGATGAGTTTCCCCTCAATCAACTTAGATTGCAGGTCCTTTGTGAGAAGGGGGCATGTCTAAGACCCTTTCTGAGATGTCCCTTTCTGAGAGGACACAGCAAACTTCTGATTGGTCACCAATGAATAGGGCTGCTGCCTGAAAACCAGTTGACTAAAGCTCAGGACTATGGACATTTATTGAGAGGGATGTCTACAAGATCAGGAAAAAAAAAAAAAAACCCAGCTCACCCTATAGGAGCATTCCTTGTCAAAGCCTTTGTCTTCTTTGAACTTCTATACCAGAGTATAACAAAAGATAAAGGTCAGGGAATCATCAGAATGAGTAGGGATTCTCTTGATTAACCCCCTTACCACCACCACCATTACATACTAAAATGTATTTTTGATCTCATCAATTTGGATGTTCCCTCCATTGAAAGTATTGCAATTTATCCCCAGTTTAGGGCTTATTCTGGCATGAGAGAAGGATCAACAATTACAGCTTTCACTTACAGTGACTGCATCCTTTATTGATTGCAGATCCAAAGGAAAGTTGGAAGAGAAGTCTGAGAGAAAGCAGATGTAGTGAGCAGAGGACTTATCCATCAGAGGCACAGATGAGGCAGAGGGAAGGGGAGAATTTTCTGGAAGACTTGGCTAGTAGCTCCCCAAAGAGTCATCAAGCTTACTGAGGAGAAGTGCCCTGAAGCGTTCCAGGAGACCTCCATTTGTATTAGTCAAGTGAGTGGGGTCCACAGACCTGGATGAAGATCCATGGAAGGAACTAAGCCCATGAATTTTTTTTACTCACGTTTTTTGCTTGGTTACTTCTAAGAGATGGAGGGCACCCAGGGTGAGAAGATAGACTAACAGGGGGGAGTGCTGGGACCACCTTCTAGGAGTTTCTTCTATCTTTGTTTTAAGGCACAACCAACCATTCCATGCCTGCTCCTCCTATAGAACTTCTCCATATCCTCCCATAAATTTGCCACAGTGGAGGCAGAGGGAGGGAAGGGAATGATCCAATTTTATTTACACACACACACACACACACACACACACACACACACACACACGCAATCCAATTATACCAAATGGCTTGTATGACTTCTCTGAGTAACCTACTTCTTAAAATCTTAATATCTCTGAAGAGAGAAGATGAGAGTGAGCTATGTTCTTGTGTTCTGGAGTGGAGTGAAGGTAGGTCCTACGATATTTGGTGTTGATAGGGTGAATCTAAGGAGAAACACATCCCTACCCAAGAGCTCAGTCTCTGTTTTCCAGTGTGTTTTGCTTGCAATAAAATCGGGCTAGCAACCAGAAGAAGGTAGATGGTAAAAATTTACCTTCAGCATTAATTGAAAGTTGCTTGTCTTTTTATTCTTGATCTTTTTTTTTCCCTTTCTATACTTTCATTTATATTCTATCCCTAGAAATACAGCAGACACCCAGTAATATTCTGGATGTACTAATTGTAGTGCTTCTTCATTTGAACCTCATTTGTGAGGTTTAAATGAGATGACTAAAGTTCTTTATAAACCTTAGAGTGTTACATGAATGTCATATATTATAATTCATTATAATTTATTGATCTTCACAAAGCATGATCTTGAATACTTCCACCATTCTGCTCACCCTTTTCTGGTTGCTCATCAGCTAGCTCCCAGAACCAAGTGTAATATTCCAGGTGTGCTCTGACCAGAGCAGAGTACAGAGGGACCCTCCCCTTCCAGTTGCTGGACATCATACTTCTAAATGTGGGTTAAGATTACATTAGCTTTTTTAGTTGCCATACCACACTGTTGACTCATAGTGAGTATATGGTGCACTCCACCTTGAAGAGTTATAAATGTGAACTACTTTCTAAGACCTAGCACACCTCCAAAAACCAAAAAATGAAGATAAAATTTGAGCAAGGTATTTTTGAGCATAGTGTTCAGTGGCTTCAGGATATCGAGTGCAGTCTGATTAAGGATGGGTCCCCTGAAGTGCAACTCTCTCAGTTTGTCTTTCAGATTGAACTATACCTGGGTACTTAAGTGCTCTTGTTGGAGCTTTAAAGAAAGAGGAGATGTGAGAAGATAGAGAAGCAAGACCTTGGTGATGAGGTATGGCTGTGTAGCTAAGTGACTCATGAGTTATGAACTCAGAGAAGCCATTTGTGACCCAACCTTTGCCACTAAGTAGTTTTCTCTTTTTGTTTTTTATTTTTTATTCATTTTGAACTTAAATACAAACACAAAAAAAAATTTCCATGTATGCAACAAAACACAAAAAGAAGATTCAATATGAAACCATGGATCTTCATTTCATGCTGTGCTTTTTTTGGAAAACTATGTAATAAATACTACACATCATTTTTAAAGCTACCCTGTTTTTCTGTGCTTCCTTCTGAGTTTTATTTTGTTCTCAACTGTACACTTATTTTCTCACTCTCTCCCCACCTCACACTAGAGAAGGCTGTCATTACACACAGATACACATATATATATATGTAAAACCATATTATGCATACTTCCATTTATCAGTTCTTTCTCTGGAGAGGGATAGCATCTTCCTTCATAGTTGATCTGTAGTTGATTAAATAACTTACTCATTCACAGTTGTTCTTCAAACAATATTGCTGTTATTACATACAATATTCTCTTGGTTCTGCTTATTTCACTTTTAATTATTTCATGCAAGTCTTTCTGTGTTTTTTCTAAAATCAATGAGCTCATCATTTCTTATAGCACAATGGTATTCCATCACAATCATCTACCACAATTTGTTCAGCCATTCCCCAATTGATGGGCATCTCCTCAATTTCTAGTTTTTTGCCATCACAAAGAGAGCTGCTAGAAATATTTTAGGATGTACAAGTTATTTTCCTTTCTCCCTGATCATCTTGGTAAACAGATCTAATAGTGATATTTCTGAGTCAAAGGGTATAACTCCTTGGGTATAATTCCAGATAGTTCTCCAAAATGGTTGGATCAGTTCACAGTTCTACCAACAATGTATTGGTGTCCCAATTTTTCCACATCCCCTCCAACATTTGCCATTTTCCCTTTCTATCATTTTAGCCAATGTGATAGTTGTAAGATGATATCTCAAAGTTGTTTTGATTTGCATTTCTCCATTCAATAATGATTTAGAGCATTTTTTCATATGCCTATATATATAGTTTGATTTCTTCATTGAAAAACTGCCTGTTTGTAATCTTTGACCATTTATCAATTAGGAAATGATTCATATTCTTACAAATTTGACAAAATTCTCTATATATTGAGATATGAGACCTTTATCTGAGAAATGGTCTATAGAAAATCCCCCCAGTTTTCTGCTTTCCTTCTAATCTTGGCTTCATTCATTTTATTTACACAAAACCTTTTTTAATTTTTAATTTAATGTAATCAAAATTGTCCATTTTATACCTCAAAAATTCTGTCTATCTCTTGTTTATTCATAAATTCTTCTCTCATCCATTAGTCTGTTAGGGAATATGCTCCATGTTCTTCTAGTTTTCTTATGATATCTCCCTTCATATCTAGATCATGTATCCATTTTGATCTTATCTTGATAAATAGTGTAAGATATTGGTCTATGCCCAATTTCTGCCAGGCACTTTCCCTCTTTGGAATTCAGTTTCTTGAACTGTGAAAAGGGGTCTGCTAAATTCCAATCTGGGGTCCTTGCTAGGATGAATAAATGAACTAACCTTACATTGTTCAATTGGTCAAAATCTTTTTGGACTTCTACTGTATCACCTCAAATTTCAATCATGGTGTTGGGCACACAGAAGGAGCTCCATAAACACTAACTGACTGATTGATGCCCTTAGTGGAACCAAGTCCTAAGGACTCAAGAAAAAGAATACAGGATGCTAAGCTAAGTAAGAGCTGAAGAACAACACTGGTCTCATCCTGAAAGAGTAACTGAGACAACAGAGTAGGGAGAAGACCCACTATCTGGGAAATTTGTAACCATAAGGCAATTGAATTAAATTTAAATCAACTCAAACATTTATTAAGAACTATGGCAGAAGCAGTGTACTTAGTAGAAAGTCTACTAGGTTTGGAATCAGAAAGTCTAGATCTACATCTCCACTCTAACACTGCCATTTAACCTCTATGTGCCTTAGGACCTGTCCACTGAAGTCTTGGACAGCTGTGACCCAGAGCCTCACTCCTCTCTGATCAACCTGTTCTCTTGGTTATGGACCATCTGCCCTGCCATTGCTTCCCAAAGTCCTGGGGGGCCTTTTTATATGCCATGTACTAATCATTAACATGAGCCCTTTACTATTAGCTCTCCTTCCAATTACAATGTGAGCTCTTTGATAACTGCTTTGATTTTCCATTTTTATCTCCAGCACATCACACAATGCTTGGCACATAGTACATACTTAACAAATGCTATCCCATTTTGTTTCCTTAAGTCTGCATTGATAGAGGGAATTCCCACCTCAGAAAGTATCCACCCAAGGGTAGCTAGGTGGCAGTGGATAGAGCTCCAGCCCTGGAGTCAGAAGGACCTGAGTTATGGGACCTGGATCCTTAAAGGGAAAGACTATGTCTCTGGAAGAGATCCAGTCCCTGAATTTTCCCACTTCCAGTACCTAAAGCTGCTTCCTTCAATCTGTATGGAGCAGAATTTTCAAAGGGGAGAAGTAGGAAATAATTATGACTGGAAATGAAAGAGTCAAAGCCAAAAATCCTTTCCATATACAAAATATCAAGATTCAGTCTTTACACTAATATGGACCTTGGGTTCCCCAACCAATTTGTCTGGATAAAATAGCAAAGTCCCTTCTAAAACCCCAAGAGAGAGGCCATCTCCAGTCATCCTGATCTATATCTTGCCACTGTACCCAGATGGCTCTGGAGGAGAAAGTGAGGCTGGTGACCCTCCCTCACTTAAATACAATTCACTCCCAGGTCATGTGTGAGAGACTGTCTGATGTTGGCTACTGCCAGGTGGGTGTTGT
>NW_020954589.1:16231085-16231155 GCF_900497805.2 Vombatus ursinus | reverse complement strand
AGCACTGACCCCAGACGCCTCCTCCCGGTATCTGGGCCTGACGTCCTAGGTCACGTACTCTTTGTCTATT
>NW_020954589.1:16228250-16230875 GCF_900497805.2 Vombatus ursinus | reverse complement strand
CCGAAGACTGGTAAGTAAGTATGACTCTGGCAGCCTGCTCCTTATAGGAGGAGAGTGTAAGGCGCGTCCGGCACAAGGTCGGAACGGCCAGTACAGTCATGGCATCATCTTCTGGATGTCATGGTCCTCTTTGAGAAAGAGGGACAAACAACAACAACCATCCCCAGGGAAGGGGAGTGCACTAAAGGTCTAAGGACTTGGGAGTTGGGGGGAAGGGAGAAGGAGATATAGGGTCCCTGTGGGTCATAAAGTGGGCAGCACATCAGGAAGGAGCCCCCTCTCTGGTCAGAGTTAAAACACTCTCAACTTGGAAATATATTAGGGAGACATAAACACAGTTACCCTCCATCCAGTGGAACTGCTGGGGACCCTGTTAAGTGGTATCATATATTTTTCTGGATACTGGAACAATTTCTTGTGATATAGTCTGATCACCAAAGAAGACCGAGTGATATGAAGAGAAATGGAAATAAAGTACATCTTATCCTGCTGTTTGTGAACTACTATTCATAAAAAACCAAAGTATTAATGACAGATATTAAACATACATTCCCAATAACTACAGAAAATCCTTTTAGTTTTTGGTTCTATATTAAATATTCCAAAAGAAAGTTTGGCATATAGGACTGAGGAAACCCTCTGATCATAAGTCTCCATCATTTTAAAAGGCTTCTCTTGTTGGGATGAAGGAGACAGCATGGACCAAGAAGTAAATAACACAGATTTCACTGAGCCCTGATGAATTACTATTGTCTAGCATCACTTATACTTCATGCTTTGGGCCTGTGAATCCTGAAATCAAAAGACGACACATGAAGGCTAGCATCACTGTTCTAAAGAGTTCCCAATCTCATCAATTTCACTAACAGACTTCTTTCTATGAATGAGAAGCACTGTCCCTGAAAAGTCACACTCCAGGTGAAGAGTTCCTCCCACTAAAGCCAGTATCCTGACCTTTCCTCACACTTAGGGGATACTCCACCCTTTTCCCCCTCCCCTAGGCTCACTGTGAACTAGCCTATCCATTCTAGGTGCTTCTCTTTCCTGATGATGATAATTAATGTTATTTTAACGGGGTATCTAATTTTTAGCTTGGGCACAAAATGGTTTTTGGCAGTGATGTTAAAGCATCAATCCTGATGGAATCCAAAGTGTCATTTAGCAGTCCCAAAGAGCCCAGGAAGGTAGCAAAGCCACGGAAGAGTTTTTTGGCCAGACCAGATTCAGAGGAAAAAGTTTTATCACTTCCAAGATACCTGGAGATACAGATGGTCCTACATCATTTAAGCGTTTTTTTTTTTCTGTCCTGGTGGAGCCCTATACATAGACTCTGGCCGGATTTCAAACTAATATATTGATGATCTTGGGGCCCCATCATTCTAGTATCAGATTCCAAATGCGAGAGTTCACAAGGCTCCCACCTATGTCTTCACACTGGATGACAACTAGCATCTCTTGGCCATTTCTCATATCTCTGATTTCCCTTTCCATAGTGTTGTGAGAAATTAATTCTTTCTCTCATATTTAATAACTAATTATTGAATCAGGACCAAATTTTTCCCCTTTTCTACTTCCTCATCTAGAAACCAACCAGTGTGAAATCTCTCAGAGATTTACCCAGGACAAGATCTAATCAGACAGTAAAAAAAATTCTGATTTTAGGCTAATGGGTGCATTTCTGCTCATCATGTTTGCTCAGACACATCTGGGAAAATGTGGATCCTCTTTTTCATTAGACAGGTGAGATGGAAATTGATGTCTCTTTGACCAAGATTTGGGTGACACAGGTCATGTACCCCAAGACACTCATTTTAATATAGCCCACACCTCCCATTGTGTTAACCAATTGGAGTTGATTACCATCCCTCAGGAAGACCTACTCTTTAAAGGGAATATAAACTGTGACCCCACCACCATTTGGGGTTCTTGTTCTAAGAAAGACTGACAAATGACAATCCTTTTATTAATAATATGCAGGTCTTATTAATAAAATGATTAAATTATCTGAAACTAGCCTTCAAACCTTTTTAATCATCACAATGATAATGTCAGATTTCCTTATATGGAGCTAGAAAGGATTTCAGAAACCATTTAGCTCATCCCCTCATTTTTTTTCACTTAATAGTATTTTATTTTTTCCAATTACATGTAAAGGTAGTTTTCAACATTTGCTTTTATAAGATTTTGAGTTCCAATTTTTTTCTCCCTCCCCTCCCCTCTCCCCAAGACAACAAGAAATATGATATACGCTATACATGTACAATCATATTAAACACATTTCTACATTAATCATGTTGTGAAAGAAGAACCAGAACAAAAAGGAAAAACTATGAGAAACAAAAAAAAAAAAGAAAAGAAAGAGAGCAAATAATATGCTTTGATTTGCATTCAAACTCCAAAGTTCTTTCTCTGGATGTGGATAGCATTTTCCATCATGAGTCTTTGGGATTGTGTTAAATCATTGCATTGCTGAGAAGAGCTAAGTCTATCAAAGTTGGTCATCGCACAATGTTACTGTTACTGTGTACAATGTTCTCCTGGTTCTGCTCACTTCACTCAGCATCAGTTCACATAAACTTGTCAGGTTTTTCTGAAATCTGCCTGCTCACCAGTTCTTATAGCACA
>NW_020954589.1:16187436-16228176 GCF_900497805.2 Vombatus ursinus | reverse complement strand
ATAGAATTCCATTACATTCATGTACCACAACTTGTTCAGCCATTCTCCAATTGATGGGCATTCCCTCAATTTCCAATTCTTATCCACCACAAAAAAAGCTGCTATAAATATTTTTGTACGTGTAGGTCCTTTTCCATTTTTTATGATCTCTTTGGGATATAGACCTAGTAGTGGTATTGCTGGATCAAAGGGTATGCCCAGTTTTATAGCCCTTTGGGCATAGTTCCAAATTGATCCCCAGAATTCAATCCCCTCATTTTATAGTTAAGGAACTGAGGAGTTACTGAAGGTCACACAGGTATTAAGTTGCAGAGCCAGGCTTCAAATCCAGATGCTTTAACACCAAACCCAGGCCTTTTTCTACTGTACTATGCTGCCTGCTTAGAGCTGATGATAATTACTGGGACCTGGGGGAACTATAGATCATGATCCCTACAACTCATGTAGTGTGGTCATCTGTGGCATCCTTGAGCTTCCTCACAATTAGGGCCAGATGTTGAGACATCAGGTCACATGGGGAATCCCTAGAGCCTGCCCTATGATAATCAAAACTTGTCTAGTGTTGCCTGATCTTTGATCTCTATACCTACTGAGTCAGCAGTTAAGACACCCCAGCTGGCTACCATGGCTTCACTTCTTGGGGAGGGGCGGGAAGAGACAGCCGCACTGCTCTCCTCTCTGCAAAGAGCTGACCTCTGGTCGTCACCAGAGATCAATAAAGAAAGGAATTCATTTTTAAAAGAAGGTAATGTTGCTACTGTCAAGTTACTGGATCTATAGGCACATTCACATGTTTTCTTCCCAGAACTAGAAAATCTATGATGAGTTCTCCTCTCAAGGAGACATTGGGCCCAAGTCAAATCTGTTACTTAAGCAGAATTTGATACAAGAAAGAGATTTTTCTCCTCCCACCTCCAACCCCACCTTCTTCTAAAATAGTCATCAATTCTCCTTTCTCTTTGGGGAACTCTGTCTCTCTTATCTGTTCTGGGTTCAACTCATCTCTTGTTCTTCATAGGAAACATAACTGAATTTCCTAGGGATATGATGAAAGAATAATGTGAAATAAGAAAATGCTTCCATGTCTAATACAGACCCAGCAACAAGATCAGACTTCCTCCTTACATTTATATATCTATTAATAATAGATTCTATTGCTCTTTTTTGTTTTTACATAGTAGCTATTTCCTGTGAAAAAAGAAATTCAGAGCTTCCCCCAACCCCCTTCTTATAAGCCCTAACTTTAAGTTCAGTTTTTCTTCAACAAGATATTACTGGTAATAAGATTGCATTGACTCTCCTTATCCTGGTAAGCCCTGACCCAAGCTCACAAGCAATTTAATCTAAGGTGGGGAAGCCCATTGGGTTCTACTCAAGATTGTGTAGAAGTAGATTCTTCTATCTAGATAGTCCAAAGTTGGGAGTGGTCTGTTATGGTTGAGAGTGGTCTGGTATAGAAATATTTTCTCTGTCCTGGGGTGAGTGATGATAGAGTGACATGAGCTCCTGTTGAAAGGGTACATAAACTGTGCAGCCTAACCCCAAAATGAGCCCAGTTCTAAATTGCACCTCCCATGCATGCAAGCCACCCACTTTGAGAGAAACAAAATAATAGATAAACCTAATCTCATTTGTCTTTCTTACACCAAACTCTGTGTAAGGTTGACATTCCAGATATACTTATCAACCTTCCTAATGAGTTCCCTCTTCTAACAAAAACAGTTAAGCAAAACTAATCAATATGCTATTTCTGACAGTAGATAAAGTATTTTGTGCCTGTATCATCACCTCGGTCTGAAAGGGGAGGGAGATGTTTCTTCATCTTCTCTTTGGGGCCAAGATCAGTCATTACAATTACTCTGAGTCTAGCTTCATGTTGGCATTTTTTTTTAATTTAAGTCATTGCCACCAACTCTATTGCTCTCTTGGTTCTCTTCTTAGTTCACTCTGCATTAGTTTAGACAAACTTTCTCATATTTCTTGCTGTGCAATATTCCAATATAAGCACAGATCACAATTTATTCATTCCTGAATCAATGAACATCATTTTTGTTTCCATTTTTTTTACCGCTACAAAATGTGCTATTGATATTTTGACCAATTAAAAGGGCCCCTTTTTATTCATTTAGCCAGGAGTGGGATCTCTTGATTTAAAAGGTATAAACAGTTTTGTGACTTTTCTTGTATGATTCTACGTTCTTTTCCAAAACTGTTAAACCAATTCATAGCTCCACCAGTAGTATATTTGTATGCCTGTCTTATACAGATCTGCCAACATCAATGGCCATCTCTGACCATCTTTGCCAGTTTGCTAGGTATTAGGTGAAACATCAGAGTCAATTTACATTTCTTTTGTTATTAGTGTTTTATAGAAATCCTTCATATGGTTGTCAGTAATTTTTTAATTCTTCTTTTGCAAACTGTTGCTTTACATTGTTTACTCATGCATTCATTTAACCAATGCTTTAATATTTGATATTTAACGAATATGCCAGGCACTATACTAAATTCTGAGGATACCAGGAAAAAGATAAAATAGTTTCTGTCCTGAGAGAGCTTATATTGACTACTTATCCTTAGGGGAATGCCTCTTGGTTATCCATATTTCCCTACATGACTTGGACCCGTCTTCCATTTAGACATGACTGACATGGTTTATACATCATCATCATCTTCATCATCAATCACAATGACAATTATAATAATAATAATAATAATGACAATGGCTAACATTTATATAGTGCTTACTTACCAGGCACTGAGTCCCACAGCTATAGGAATTAGATATTATTATCACCCGTATTTTTGAAGATGAGGAAACTTATTCAAACAGAGGTTAAATGATTTACCCAAGGTCACACAGCTAGAAAGGGTCTGAGGCTGAATTTGAACCCAGGTCGTTCTGACTCCAGCACTCTATCTATTGTACCACCTAGAGTTCTCAAACTTCAGCTGTCCACAATTGAACGTCAGTCTGTACTAAATGTATGGAATTCTGAAGCTCAGTGATAATCACACATTTAGGAATCAAACTTTCCTAGAGATCACATGGGAGAAAATGTCCCCACGTCTTCTACTCTAGTAAATGCAACAATAATTTACATTCATATAATGATTTAAGATTTAAAAATTTTTCTCTGCATACCAGTACCGCAAGGCACATGCTGCAAATATTATTATTCCTATTTTATAGATGATGAAACTACACCTAAGAGATTGTGACTTTAATTGTCATAGTTGAGCATTCTTTCTACTACCCTATGCCTGGTAGTATGTCCAGAGGTAGATGACTGTCAGTCTACCACTAGGTCTTAAAGGGGTATCATCACAGAATAATTAGATGAGCCAATCAATGTTAAAAGCGAAAAGTTATTTTATTCAGTTATGTTTAAGCGAAGGCCCAAAAGGAAAGAATGTGTGGCTTAATTGGAGACATGCAAGGGAGTAGGAGACAGGGACAAGAGAAGGGTACTATTGAAGCCAAATGAGCCCCTTATTCTAAGGTCCAAATTAACGCACATAAAGATGGAATGGGAAGAGGGTAGGGAAGGTGTAAAACCAGGGATGTCATTAGGTAGCATCAGGCATGATGGTCTTTATGTCATGGCAGATAAAGGAAGTCCACAGTGGCTTAGGACTTAATGGACTCATGCTTCAAGGCTAATGTTGGATCACCTTTGGCATGATAGACAATTTCAGAATCAGAGGGTGCAAATATTTACAGAGAGAGCAGGGACTAATTGGTTTCTCATAACCCTGAACACATAAGCAGGGAGTTGTCAATCAGCTAGGAAAACATTTCTAACCTTCTATGTTCCAAGTATAAAAGTTTCTAGATTGTGTGGAAAGGGAGGAATGTGGCTTAGGGCAGGGAGGTATGGGTATCCAGATAAAGAGCTAAAGGTCCAGATAAAGGACAAAAGGAAGGAGATACCAGGAAGAAGGAGGGGAAATGACAAAAAATAGATAGTCTGTTGGAAAGAGAAAGACTAGGCCAAAAACACAAAAGTTTTTTCAGTACTGCAATAGTGGCAGATAAAAACAGAAATACGTGATTTGTCAACAGAAAAAAATGTAAACGTAAATGTAAATTGTAATAAAATATATAAATGGCTTGATGTTTATGTTCCTTTATTAGTATTTTTTTATCTTTTGTGGTTTTTTTTCCCCATTTTTTTTGCTTTTTTTTAGTCATCTTACTTCTGTTATTATAATTTTATATAACTGTACTCAGTGTGTATATTATTGTCCTGCTATTTTTTCCCTTGATAGCATTTCATTTGTCTTTCCATATTTCTTTGTTTTCTTCATATTTGCCCATTTTCTTGGTTCATTAAGATTCTATTATGTTAAGGGCAGTTAGGTGGCATAATAGATAGAGCACTAGTCCTAGAGTCAAGAGGACCTGAGTTCAAATTTGACCTCAGACACTTATTACTAGCTATGTGACTTTGGTCAAGTCACTTAACCCTAATTGCCTAAAATAAAAGAAGATTCTTTTATGTTGCTGTGCCGTAATTTATTCAATCATAAAACAGCTGGACTGGTTCCAGTTTTTCCAACTACAAATAAAGCCACTATGAACATTTTTGTGCAGATCTATTTTGTTTCCCTTTTAAATAACATTACTTGGCCATTGTTTTCACAGTGATATCAGGAGGTGAAAAGGAATGGTGAGTTTCGTATTTTTGCTATTTTTGCATTCCAAAAGAAATGCATGAATTCACAGTTGCACCAATAGTGAAATGATGTGGCTGTTTCTCCCCAGTTTCTCCAACATTAACACTCACAACATTTAATTACATTTTCTCATTCAATGAGCACGGTGGGCCAGCTTGGAGTTGCCTGCAGGAATATGTTCCCATATCTCATTTCAAAGATGAGGAGACGGGTAGCACAGTAGATAGAGCACCGACGCTGTTCTCAGAAGGACCTGAGTTCAAATCCAGCTTCAGACACATAACACTTACTAGCTCTGTGACCCTAGACAAGTCACTTAA
The DNA here is from genome assembly GCF_900497805.2 of Vombatus ursinus. Lineage (NCBI taxonomy): Eukaryota > Metazoa > Chordata > Mammalia > Diprotodontia > Vombatidae > Vombatus > Vombatus ursinus. The sequence goes on along the minus strand of NW_020954589.1, from coordinate 16,223,176 downwards.
CCCCATTGCCTAACCACAAACAAAAAATAAAATAAAATAAATATAAGGAAAGATGAGGCCCAGAGGAGGTTATGTGATACTCAACACAATACAAGTAGTAAGTGGGCAAAGATGAGATTACTAGCAATGTGTGTTTCTTCTTTCTAGAGCTTTATCCATTGTGAATGATGCTTAGAAATCTGTATCAATTCCTCAGATAATAAATGCCAGATTTTTTATTAGGTACATTTACCATAAAAATTATATGTCTCAGTTGTCCTGAAGCTACAATCTTTTTGTTGCCAGTAAGCAAACAGCAACTGAAACCCAGGGCTTATGGCAGAATTCCTTGTACCATACACCAAACATCCTAAGGCATTTTGCACTGAGACAAGCATCCTTTTCCAAAAGGAGACAAAGTTTTATCCCTTTTTGCCCCTAAGCTCTTACTTAGATGTGCTTTCCTGAAGCAATTTGCAGAGAGAAAAGAGACAAAGAAAGATATTAGCCACCCTATGTGAGCCCAAAGCAAATGTAACCAGTTCCCAAGAAGACATGAAGACAACCAAATTATATTCCTGGTATTAACATAATTAAGGTTTAATCATCTTAATACCACCTTAAGCTGTCTAGGCCTTGCCCTATGCAAGCTCAGCAATTGAGTCCTTACATTTCCATCATTTGCCACTGACTTGTGAAACAGGCTGGTCATACTACCAATATGAAATAAAAATAAATGTGGTTTCTCTTGTTTTCTCTTTAATGGTCCACTGAGGCAGCTACTCTATCTTTCAAGAAGGTAAGGGTCAGTTTAAGGACCAGGTCCTTTAGTGTCCAGGCTGGGCTCCATTGTGTAGAGGTAAGGCCATATGACAGGGCCTGTGATAAGAATGACAGTTGGAGTTAGAATCTGGCAGACAGAACCCATCCCCAGAGATGGGTCCAGTTTTAGTCAGAGAGGACACACTCTCCCTTTAAGTGGGCTATGTGAATAACAAACCAAACACCCATAGTGAGACACTGCTGGGTACATGGTAGAGAATATGTCTGGCCAAACTGAGCTGAATCCAAAGAAAGCTGCAAGTCTTGTTGAAGTCAGGGCCGAAGATATCTACTAAGAAAATGAATATATGATTTAATAGTTACTTTTCCCATTAGCTGAAGCTCTGCTCTGGATAGTAATTCTTATGTATTTGCCACAATAGTTTAATTTTGTTTGTAAATCAGTAGTTTTTCCTTCGGCAATAAATGAGAAGGAGTCTGAGTCAGGATTTGTGATACCTCAAGTGATGTTTGATCCATCCATCACCTAGGTTGGCAGGCCTCAGGCTTAGACTCTTGAGTATTTCCATCCTTGCTAGCAGCAATCTGAGGGCCAAGATATAACTCCTATCTGCAATGGTGACAGCCTAACTCAGCTTTAAACTCAAGGCCCTAAAAAATCCAGAAACAAACATAACCTCAGAGTTGGAGGGGTTATCAGAAACCTTCTAGTCCAAACTGTACCTGAACAGGAATCTCTTCATATCCTTATGGCCAAACTCAAATGTTAAGTTGTGAAATCTGCTGCTTTGGCATCATTCAGTCAATTACCCACATGTAACACTGGAGGGGCTTAAGGTTAAGATTAGGATTTGTTTTGAAGACCTAGTCCTTTGAAGGACGTGGACTGTCAGCCTGGCCGTCCATTGTGTGAAAGCCAAGGGCGTGAGATAGGGTCTGTGGGGGAAAAAAAATGACAGTTGGAGTTAGAATCTGGTGGTTAAAGCCCATCTCCTAGAGTTGGGAACAGTTTCAGTCCTGACTAACTATAAGGAACGGCAATAATTTTGTTTACATGTGTCTATAAACAAAGAGTTTATAAATTGGGAATCTGAATCAGAATTTGTACATCCTATACATCCCTTTGGGGTTGCCAGATTGTGAGGTCTAAGGTCTAGAATAATTTCCTTCCTGATGGCGACAATCTAAGCAAAGAAGAATAGCTCCTAACTGCAATGTTCAAGCTTAACCAGGGGATTCAAAAACCACCAATTAGATAGTTCCTAACTAGTCCCTGAACAGGAATCTTTTTGTTTACTCCTGTTTAAAACATAAAAAATAAAACAAAATACCTGGCCACCAATCTACCAGGGCACATAGAAGGAAAATCACAAAATGCTATTGACAGAAATGAAATTTTCCTAAAGAAATACAGCAATATTTCATGTTTATTCAAACCATGTGGCAGAGTGGTCAGGAAGACTAGAAGTTTGAATCCTACCTCTGACACTTACTGGTCATGTGATCATGGACAGATCTGAGCACCTCTTTCCTTATCTGTAAAATGGCATTCATAATACCTGTAGTACCTACCTCCCCAGGTTGTTTTTAGGCTTAAATGAAATAATGTATGGAAAGTGTTTTGAAATATTAAAGCACTATAGAAATGTCAGTTGTTGTTGTGTTTATGACTAGGAAGGAAGAATAGAGAAAAATGTCGATACTACCCATTGAAGATTATTGATTTAATATAGAATGCCAGTTAAAATCTCAATGGGTTGCTTTATAGAACTGGCTATCATGATATTCAAATGCATATAGGGAAATAACCCTGAAGGGATACATTGAAACAAAGGCAGAAGAAAAAGGAATTGCCTTGCCAGATTAATAACATATTTAAGAATATTTAAAACATATTTTAGTCCCTCATCACTATATCCTTTCTGGGCATCACTTGGAAGTCTCATGAGCTTCTCAAATTCAGCATGTTCAAAGCAAAACTGGTTATATTTCTTCTTAAGTCCAATTAAGTGCCCCGAATTCTCCTGTTTTAGTAGAAGGCACAACCCAGTTTCGTAAAGTCATCTCTGACTCTGCCTTCTCTCTCACTCCTAATTTTCAATCAGTTACCCAGTATTATTGAAGATTCTGCCTCCAGAATATCTCTTGCCTCTGTCTCCTTTGCCCCTCTCACCCAAGTTTGGGTTGTTACCATGCTGAATCTCACTAATTATCTATGCATTTGTATTGCTGCCTCCAGTTTCTCCTACTCTTCCAGGACACAGGCCTGACCAGCTTTTCTCTAAAGCCTTCAGTGGCTCCTTATTATCCTAGACTCCTAACTCTGGAAATTTAAAGCTCCCCCCAGTATAACTCTGACCTTATTTCATATCATACCCTTTCACACATTCTATGTTCCAGACAAAACGGACCAGTAATTGATTCCCAAATTTGACAAACCATCTTTCAACCAATGTGTGTTTGCATTGGCCAACCCCATGAAGGGAATGTACTGATATCTTTCAAGTTCCTTGGAACTGCATGCCCAGGAAATCTTCCCTGATCCCACCACCACCCAATCAGTCAATGACTTCCCCTCTCAAATCACCTTCTATTTACTCGACTACATACATGTTTTATCCCTTACCCCCCAGGAGAGTATAAACTCTATGAGGGTAGGCGTTGTCTCATTATTGTCTTTGTTTCTCCCCAGAGCACACTGTGTTCAGCAGGGAATATGTATTATTGCTGTAATGCATAATATTCAATTCAACAAACATTTATTAGTTGCCTACTACATGCAATAGTCAGAGTTAAAAAGAAAAATTAAAAATTCGATGAAAATAAAGAATTTTATCCCTGAAATAGAAGGGAGGATAAATTCTTTTCTATCAAAGAGAGAAAAAAATTGAGAACAAGATGGATAGATTTGATTGTTATGAAAATTAAAAGTCTAAATAAATTACATAATCAAGAGCAAAACATAATAAATGACTGAGGCTGGGATGTCTAAGTGATTATAATAAAGATTAAAGTCAGGGAATTCAGAATTTATAGGGAATGGATACAAATCTACAAAGGTCAAACTCTGTCTTCATTGGCATGTAAGTAGACAACTCACAGAAGAGGAATCACAACCTGTAATTGGACATAATGAGCAAATATCCATTGTCTCTAATAATCAGATTGTATATTAAACAACAATGAGGAATCTCCTCATATCTAGCAAATTAGCAAAAATGTGATAATGTTGACTGGGATATGGGAAAACAGGTATGCTTTAGAATTGCTTAAATGGTGGTAGTGAAAAATGGCGGTAGTGAAAAATGGTAGTCTTTTTGAAGAACAATCTAACACTTACATAACACAAGGAATAAAACTGATTGTACTCTTTGATTCTGTCATTGGAAATATATCCCAGGAAATCAAGAAGAATTACAGAATGCTTCTGTAAGGAAAAAGAAAAACTTGTGTGTCTGTATTACTTGTAATAAAAACTGGAATCAACACAAAAGTCCAAAGGATAGGAGATGGTTAATAGAACAGTGCAGTGTAGGCATGAAGACCATTGAACTTGGTGTCAGGACTGAACTGGGTTGTAAATCTGCCTCTAATGGTTACTAATTTTTTGACCACAAAAAAGTCATTTACCTTCTCTGACCTTTGTTTTCCTCATAGTTAACATCTACCTCATACAGTTACTAAGTATATGAAGTGCTCTGAAAACCTTAAAACGTTCTGCAAATGTCAACTATGTCAATATGATGGAACACCATAACACCAATAAGATGATGAACAATATGAAGAATGCAAAAAAAAAGAAAGAAAAAGAAAAGATGTGAAAAATAACATAAAGTAAATGAAAAGTTGAAACAAAATAATACTGACTACACCTATAATTTTAGTACATATATTCTCTTACCCACGTTTTTAAAAATAAGGGGAAAAATATAATTTATTTCCCCAATTGAAATGAGAAAAGGGAGGGAATGGAGCGAATACCCCAAGACTAGCTACGTCATGGTTATTGTATGTTTAGGTATATTTTTCATTGGTTTGGAAGCAGTAGTCAATGGGTTTTGTATTTTGTTAGTCAAGTTGACAATACATTCAAAAGTTTTTCTTCCCAAAGCTCCCTGCTTTCTGTACTTAGTCAGAGGAAACTTTCTGTGAGGTGAATATGCACTTTTTTTCAGAGGGTTTAAGGTAACAGGTCCCAAGGGAATCACTTATTTGAAACTTGGAGAGGCCATTTCAAATCTTCAATAATACAGCTACACATGCCTTTTATTTGTCTATGTATCAGAAAAGGTTCTGCTGTTCTTGCTAGCAGAACTGATAGTTCCCTTTCTTTACCAAAGACCCAAACCCCATGAACAAATGTACAGATGCTACAAGTATAAATAAATAAACCCTCAGTGATTTTAAATCACTGTGAGATCCTCTTTACCTACCCCATTATCCCCAACACTAGCCATACCAATCATTAAATATGTATTGAGTGTTTATAGAGCACTAAGCTTTGCTGCTAATACTGGAGCTATAGAGAACCATAAACCTGCATCTTATGTAAACTCAAGAAGTTTACAACCTCATGGGGGATGTAGGCTTTTGGTCCCCAACTTCTGTACCTACAGTGTGGGATAGCATGCCAGTGGGATATACCCCTGGGCTCCCTTTGGAGGGGGAAAGCCACCCTTTCTTCCTCTGGACGTCAGAATTCTTAGGGGGATGGATAGCACAAAAGGACAGACATCTCAGCAGGCCAGAAACAAATTCTCCAGAAAACCTCAGGCACAAGTCATACCTGGGCTTCAATCAGAACCTCCTAGTGAAAGGGAAAAACAAACCTCAAGAAACTATGTTCTCTCTACTTCTGCTACCACATTAGCTGAAACTGCCCCAAACTTACTTTTATTTCACTGAAGCTAGGCTTTCCTCTCCTTTCTTTTGAGTTCATCTCAAGTCTATTTATCACTGGGACCATACCTTGGAGCATTTCAAAACACATTTAACCATTTTTTGAAGGGCACCTCAGAGAATAGCTATTTCATGGGAAAATTACTGAGTTTTCTTAAGCCAAAGGGTAAGCCCTACACTTTGAACATTCCTGATGCATTTGACAATTCTGAGGAACAAGTCTAAACTATGACCTTCCCAAATATTCCCCAACCAATTGTCCCAAGACATATTAGTTTTCTCTCAACAAGTGTATTTTAAGAGGCCTGTAGTAATCACACATTCAAGAGTCTCCTCAGTGGTCAGAGAAATTCCATAGGGGATCCTATGCCTATATATATACTCTCCTGGGAATAGTTAGGACAAGTTTGCTCCCAATTCCACATCCTCATCAGATCAAGGACTTCCCCAATCTAAAGTCAACACAGGCCTCAGTAACAGTCCAAAGGGAGTTTTTTCTACACACTTAAGGTGGGCCCTCCTCTTCTTTGCTTTTCTGCTTTGCTCTTCCCTGCCCTTCTCTTCAGATCAAACCTTCTGTTTGGTGGAAAACACAAGATGAACGAATAAGTGAATTCCACTCAAACAAACACTTTTGAAGTACCTAATACATGAAAGGCACTGTACTCAGACATTGGACTGTTGGTAAGAGCACTGGATTTGGAATCAGAGGATGTGGGTTTAAAGTCTGAGTCTATAACTTAAAACTTGTGAGATCCTGAGCAGGCCACTTACTTCTCTGGCCTTCACTTTCTTTATTTGTAAGGTAATAGAATTAAACCAAATGATCTCTAGGGTCCCTTCCAACTTTAAATCCTATGAATACATTATGCTGGGGTAAGACTTGAAGTATAACCCCTTCATAAATGAGGGAATTACAAAAGAGTCAAAGACTGTGATATAGAGGGGAGAGAACTGTGCCAGAATGAGACTCGGACTTGCCTTTAACTAGCTGCATAACATTATCTGTATAATGAGGGAATTGGACTAAGTGAACTCAGAGGGCCTTCTGAGTTTTAATAATGTATGAATTTTTAACTTCGATAGGAAGAAGCTACAGATTTCATTTTCTCTGGAAATGACCTTGGCACAGAACTAGGTTGTCTATATCTCTTCTATTGCCAAGTACATTGATTTAAAGCACTGGGATTCTCAATTCTGACCCCATTGGCAGGATTCTGCCATCACTTCAATTTGGTCTAACACAGGCCAAAGGGAATAGTGGGCACAGTTCCCTCCAGTAGAACTGCCCTGCTACTTGTGGATTTACTCTTCCATCTTTTTCAGAAATGATGGACCAACTTCCATTCTTTTCCCTCTTCATCCTCCCCACCACATCCACCACCTCCCACATGAGTAGAGGGTCATTTTTAAAATATTTATTTATGACTGTTAGAAAAGAAAGTATATCTTATTATTGCATTTGTTATCATTTACATTCCTTAGCCAATTACCACATTTGGTCATTAGACAGAGGAAAGATGATACTACCTATGAAATGTGGTTTACATTTCTAAATATCTGTAAACTATACATATGCCCAGGAGACAATTTATAGAACTTAGAAAGTTCTTTTGGAATTAAATATCACATAAGTCTAGTTTGGTCCTGACCTGGACAGATATCAGTCCACCATCCTCAGCAACAGGATTCTGGACTGAGGGTCCTGAGCTGATGTGAGATTGCTCATTGCTGTGAGAGGCACACTGATCTCAATTCTGTAGGAAGTTCCTTGGTAGGGTTCAGTGAAGGTTCAAATGCTTTTGAGGTGGTAGAGATGGTATCAGAGATTCTTCCCCCAAAAACATAGCAGAACCTGAAAAGATGAGGAAGTCCTGTATACAACATCTACTGTGCTTGACTCCACGAGGGGCTGAGACCTCTTCTTTCCTCCTTGACTCTGTCCAGTATTTCTCTCTATCTCATCTTGGGACTGATTTACAGAGCCCCAAACTAGTACAGAAATGGGGAGGAGGTAGTCTGTCTCTAGCTCTGTTCAGGTCGCAGTGGCCTCCACTGTCCTCTGAATAAGAACTGGATGAGGAGCAGGTGTCTTGTCTTAATCCTAATCCTATGATGAATAGTATTTAAATAGATATTAAATACAATTGATATTGAGATTCAGGATGGGATTATCCTAAAGGAAGCATCAGGTAATATAGGAAAGTGAACTGAATTTGGAGTCACAGGTATCAGATTAGGCCACTCACTGCCTTTGCACCTTGGCCAAATCACTTATTTTCCCCAAGCATTGGTTCCCTTAAATGTAAACTGAGGAGAGTGGACAAAATGACCTTCGAGATCCCTTTTACTGCAAAATCTCTGCTCCCATGCTAATTCTGTAATGGCTTATTCTCTCTCCTCTCCTCCCTCCTCATGCCTCTTTTGTATTATTTAGTCATAGGACTCTTCTTTATTTTAGCCTTTGTAAACAAAGACCAATACCACATATGTCCTTCCTACTGGTTCCTCTTCTCTCCATCATTCTTTTTCTCACAGTGCAAGAGCCTCTATTTCCTAATTTAGGTGCTGTCAAAGTACAGAACTTTGGGGGTGATTTCAGCAACTTCATCAAATGTATGAATTCTCTTCTGTAGGACTGGATCTGATTAAGATACTTTCAAATGCCTATTATTACCTACATTATATCACTCTGACCTCACATAATTTAGAGAGATGAACTTTAGGATCTTCCAAAACCTGGGAGAATGGATTTCAATATTGGTAGTTTTAATCAGCCATCACTATCCAACAGATAATTAAGATAATCTGCCACACCCAAAATTTGTCCCATGTGAAGATGTCCCCCTAGCTGGTAAATTGCTATTAATGCCAAGTAGATAGGGAAATAAACAAAGAGCCCTTATCCCTAGTTTAATCAAGGTCTCTGGGGTATCCCCTTTTCAAATTCCCCAAACATTTCAAATCTTTAAATACTTTCCTATCTGTAGGTGTACTTTTATTCTCCTGTCTCCCTTGCCCTCTCCTCTCCTCTGATCTTGTCTTTTCTTTTTTCCTCTTCCTCTTTTCAAGAGGCATTATAGACATGTCCCTCAATTCATTCACTATGAACAAATTGGCAATGTCTGTATCCATAAGACTAGTTTCTGAGAATCCTAACCCCTCTCTCGTCTGTAGCCTGTCATTTCTCATTATCTTTAGTTTGGGTGTAAAGAAAGTTTGCGGTGCTTTTTAGCTTGGGTGAGCAGAGATGCCAGTCTCTTAAGGGAGGAGGCAAGGATGAAAAAGGGATAAGGTCAGAGAGTGAGGGGGTGGAATGGGGAATGTTGTTGGTCATATCCTGGAAATGCCTTAATAGCATCGTGCCCAATGTGTGGTGCTTCTGAGAGCAGCAGAACTCCTTTATGAGACTCAGAGTCCACCCCTTTGAGCCGTATCAGTCTTCTTTCTCTCATCTCTTATGGAGCTTTATCCATTAATCCCATTAACTCACACTTGTTTCTATGGTCCTTGATAGTTTAACGAAGGGATCTTCTCCCACAGACCTGTGAGTATAATCCTACATAAGCACATGGAGGGAAAGGGCCAGGCTGAGGTTCAGAACTGTCTTCAGACTCAGCAGCCATCCAGTAACTCTCTCAGCTAAAACAAACTTGCCCCTGCCCCTCTTACAAAATAATAATTCACATTTCCATGTTACTTTAAGATTTACAAAGCCCTTTCCTCACATCAATCCCATAAGGCAGGTGGTACAAGTATTATTATTTTTAAAATGTCTTATTAAAACCAGAACATTTAACATTAATGCAAATAACTAAATGTTCTTAGCAACTATTTACACTTAAAATATTGATAACCCTATTTTACACCATGAGAAAATTGAGGTTGAGTGCAATGATTTTGCCCATGATCACCTATCCAGTAGATACAGGAAGTGAGATTCAAACCCAGGCTTGACTTTGGTCCTGATTCCCCATGTAATGCTCCCACCACACCTGCTAACCTGGAAAGAGGCCTCCCAGGCAGTGCCTCCATGCTGTCACTTCCATTAGACTGTGAGCTCCTTGAGAGCAGGGACTGTCTTTTGCCTTTTTCTGTATCTCCAGTGCTTAGCACAGTGCCTGGCACACAGTAGGCACTTAAGAAATGCTAGTTGACTTGAAGTGTAAAGAAAAGAACTTCCCTAATGATTAGAGTTATCCTCGAATGGAACGTGAACTCTTTGGAGATCATGGCTTCCCCATCACTGGAAATCCTCAAGTGGAGTCGTCCGGATGTCCACTTTTCAGGGATGTTGTTGAAGGCAAAGACAACTAACATATCTGTCAGGAAAAAAAATTAATTTTCAAATGAATCCTATAGATAAAAGGTTCTATCTTAGGAGGAGGGAGAGATTACTATAGGCCAAGGTGACTGGGGCAGGGGCGGAGGAGGCAGGGAGGGAAGGGAGGAGGGAAGGTTTGAGCTACCAGATATAAGTAACTATGTCTTGACACCTCCTAAAAAAAACTTCAGCAAAAATATTTTAAATGGAATCATTAAGATTTTTGAACTGAATGAGTTTGTTTAAAAGATGGATCAGTTTTTTATTTCTTTTGAATGGTGAAGGAGACAGGGAGGGTAGGCATTCTTGCAAGGATTCGCCATACCAGGGAGGAAGGAAAGCTTAAATAGTCTTCAGGTAACAATACTCCAGACCAATTTGGCTGGAGTAGAACATTCATGAGGAGGAGCAGTAGGAGAGGAGGAGAGGAAAGATGGGATACGAGGCAGATGTTAGAGGACATTAAGCCTCTAAGGAATTAGGACGTTTTTCTGTCAATGATAAGGAGCCATTGTACCAGGGAAGTGCCAAGCTTACATGTTCTTTAGGAATAGTGGATACTGCTGTCTCTCTTCTCCTTTCTTCCTAATTACCATAATATTCTTTGCTTTGTCCAACCCCCAATATTAGTTCAGATCTTCAACTAGCAATTCCAGCACCTGGAACAAATATCCCAACACAAACCCTGAAGTAAACAGCACTAAAAATGCCCTCATATCAAAATTTAAAGACAAATGCAATTGGGAGTGATGAGGAAAAAATTGGGGATTATTCAGACTTTGATATACAAGGCCCCATTGAGGAGAAACCCTGGGACCAGATATGCTCTGAAGTCTTTTCCAGCTGTAAATAACCCCATGACATTGCCTCCATGGCCACTGCTAGGGAGGCCACTTCAGGGAAGGGAGGAACTCACCTCACACGCGGACACCTTAGGAAGAAAGTTTGTACCATCCAGTAGCTTCCCATTTTAATTAATTATTCTCCCTGACTTGGTGCTAAGTTCAGTTGTTCCTACCTGTTGGAATGTAAATGCTGCCATTGCATTCTAAATTTTGACCCCCTGAGGTAAAAATCCAATCATCTCATCCTAGGTTTTTTAGTCTTTCCTATTTGCTCAAATAATTCCAAGATACCCAGTGTCATCAGGCCAGATATTCCCTCCAATGATACAAAACCCATCCATTATACAACTTATTAGACAGACTTTAAGAATTGTTGTGGAGGCATATTCCATTACTCTGTTGCCAGCTTGATAATGAATCTCTCTGAATTTACCTAGACTGGTCCTTGGATGACAGACATACCATCTGTCACTGGGTTCATCCTCCTGCTGATATGAATGAGGAAAATGAATTGTTGCCTGTGATATGTTACATTTCAGAGTCATAGTTCATTATTGTACACAATCACCTGAGGAACTCAGTTCTTCTAAGAATGACCTAGGAGATAGGTCACACTGAATGGACATGATGCCCTATCTAACCTGTCTGAATAACTGTAGACAAATCCTATCCACCTGAGACTCATTTTGCCAAGATTCACCAGAGCTTGAGGGCCTGGCCAGTCTCATGTGGAGAGCACACCCGCTCAACTCAGATTTCTATGGCCAGCTATCCGTGGCTGACTAGAAGGGCTGACATGTCTATCAGCCATAGCTAGGACTGTCGCGGCCTCACCTAATGCCTCTCTGAGCTGAACTGATCTCTTCCTATTGGTGATGCCAAATCAATGGGAGGGAAGATCTATGTGACATTTCCAAAAGTGTGCACTATTTTGTGAGTTTGCCCATGGAAAAGATGTTTCTATAGCAAACACAAATCACATGGGATCACATGATGTTTGGAGGATTCCTACATGCAAAGATGGCTTGGAAAAATGTCATTATGCCATAAAACTATTTTATATAGTCATATGTTTTATAAAATCTGCTTTGGATTTCAGGTTTAATTTTAATTTTTCTCTGGGTCCATTAGGTTTATTGAGTCATTGATAGAATTCTAAATATGCCCATATACAAACGGGGTATGATGTACCTCTAGTTAGAATGGTAGATATTTCACTCAGGGGAAACTTTTTTGGTGAAGTCATTAGAAGGTAAAGAAATGATCAATAGCATATTTGCTGGATAGCTTGGACATTTCACCAAAAGAGAACGGGGTCAGAGATGTTGCAAGGAAGAAAGACCGAGGGAAAGAGCATTGGACAGTCAGGAGGCCTGATTTCTAGGCTTAGCTCTGCCACTAACTATTGTGATGCTACCTTAGTCAATCTACCTCACCTTTCATGGCCCCTGTTTCCTTTTCTGAAAAAGAGAGCGCCAAACTAGATGTTGTCTGAGGTCCCTTAACCTTCTGTAGATAGAATAACTATAGTGCTTTCACTTCTACAAAGCAATAACATCTATTATCTCATTTGTGCCTCACAACAACCTAGTGAGGTTGGTAGTGTAGGTATTATTTTCCCATTTTACAGATGAGGAAACTGAGGCTCAGAGAAGTTAAGTGACTTGCTCATAATAGAGCTCATAAGTGCAGAGGTGGAATTTAAATTCCATTTTTCTGTTCTCCAGAATCCACTACACCATGCTGCCTCTCCTACTTCTCATTGCCACTTCACTCTACCAAAATAAAAGGGAAAATCAGACATTGAGCAGCCCTTGAAAGTTGGAATCAGTCAATGCACTTATCCTATGTCTTTCAATTCTGGAAGGTGCTATAAGACTTCTAGTGTATCTGTCTCCCACAGTTCCTAGTATGGTGCAAGACCACTAAAGGAGGTGCACAAATACCCACTGATTGACTGGTCAGATTTGTAAAGGGCTTCCCAAGCTTCCATGAAAAGAACACAGGGAGTCAAACCAGGGGAGAGCTGGGAAATGTCAGTCCTTTGTCTGAAAGAGTAACCTAGACAATAGAGTAAGGATGACCCACCCACCTCACTGGTCGGCAGATTTCAAACCCAGAGGGCAGTGTCTTCTTGGTGGATGACTTCTAAAAAGTTCCAGTGGGAGGAGCTGTCCAGCCATGGAGGCAGCTCCTTCACTGAATGATGAACTCCAAGCAAACCCTGGGAGTGTTCAGAGACATTGCTTATCAGAGATGTTATTAAGGGGATTCAGGAACCGAGAGGGATATTGTCCTAGATGACCTGTAAAATCCTTCTGCCTTTAAGATTCTATCATTTTCTGAGTAGGGAATGTGAAGGAAGATATATAAAAAGAAACATAAAAGTAATGACAAACTGTATTTTGTAATATCACATAGATTGCACTGTTAGGCTCTGTGGGAGTTCAACAAGAGGTAGGACACTATCCTCTCATGAAGGAAGTTGCAGTCCCATGGAGTCCCATCTCTCCTCACCATCACTAACAGATTTTTTTTCATGAGTGAGAAGTCTCCAAAAGACCCCTGTATTCTGTCTGTTGTTGTTGTCCTTTATGTGTTGGGGTCATAAGGAGTCAGAGGGATCCTTTTTCCTATTGAGAACTAAGATGAGAACATCATTCTGAGGGGGAAGGAATCGCATTTTTACCTTTAGGATAGAATAGCTGTTGTTGTATGATATAATCCATCCATCCATCCTTCTGGAAGCCAGAGCTTTCTTTTAGTTGTCCCAAAGAACTCAGAAACCCAGCAAAGGCGTGAGAAGTGTGTCCAGAGAAGCCTTAGAGAAAAGAAGAAAAGTCTCCCCAGGGTATCTGTGACCTGACATTCTTACTCTCTCATCTAAACATCCTTTTGTCCTGATGATGTTCATGGGCTCTGGTTAGATCACAACTTACCTGAGTGATGCTCTTGGTTCCCCACCCACCTGGTGCTGGAGAGCACCAGGCTCCCCTGTCCTTCCCTTGGACATTCTTGGGATCCTCAATATATTCAGTGGGTCTTGGTTTTCTCCTTTGGTGTGGTGTTGGATTTCCTTCTGATGATAATCAGCTGACAATAATCACCAGGACTTGGAGAGAATGACACAGGAACACCCCTCCAGAACTTCACACTCAATAGCTCTAAGTGATTTGGTCCCTTGTGGGAACCTGGGCTTCCCCACAATGACTGACCAATGTCAAGAGATCAAGTCACACCAGGGATCCCAAAAATCTGTCCTGCAGGAATCTGACCTATCCTATTACTGGCCTTTGATTTTTATACCCACCGATGGAACACAGACCTTAGACACCCAGCTGGAGACCTTTTGCTTCCCCTTCCAAACAAGACTAAGACCTGGAAGGGACCTTAGAGATCATCTAGTCCAATCCCATCATTTTGCAGATGAGGAAACTGCAGCAAAGAGGGGCTCACCCAGCCTGATGTTAGCCAGAGAGGGAGTAATGGGGCCAAGATTTGTACCCCAATCTTATGGTTCCCAATCCACTGCTCCTTTCACCACACCACCCTTGGGGTGGAACGAAGGTGGAGGAAAGCTATACTCTCTCATTTCCTCCTCTGGACACAGGGGACTTCTAGACCTCAGTTTCTGTTAGGCATCCATAGATAAAAGAGTGAACAAAATGAGAAGACTTAACTCTATGGTCAACTCAGAAATTCTTAAGAAATGCCCAAGCAGGTTCCTTCAGGAAGTAGGAAACTCATGGCAGGTTTCACCCTGAGAAAAGGAAACATCAAGGCCAAGGCAAATATGTTACTTAAGTGCTCTCCTAGTCAAGAAGGAAAAGGCCTTATTCTCCCCTCTACTAGAAAACTGGCTAAACTCTCCTTTGTTTCAGAAAAATTCTCTCATTTATTGCCAATTTTGGATTTAGTCCTTCTGCACTGGTCACTGGCAACAAAGCTGGGCTCTCCTAGTATGGAGGCACAATGAAAAAATAAAATGAATGATTGTAAAATTGTTTCTGTCCCAATCCTCATTTAGCCCCAAAGGGTCTATTGTGGCCGAGCCCCTATCTTTTAGAGGCTCTGGACATGACTGTCATTTCTGAATAACAGGCTACTTGCTCCCAAGATTTGTCTCAATATGCAGAAACAGGAGCCTGCACTAGGATTGTGCTAGTGTTAGAGTGTTAGAGGCCAGTAATGACCATGCATTCAGGAGTCCTCTTACTGGTCATGGGAATCCCATAGGGTGAACTCTTCCCACCACCAAGCTCCCACTAAACTAATACTGATAAAGGTTTAGGAGAAGTACTGTATCATACCTGAGATCTTTATCACGATATTCCAGGAGCACTTAATCATTCCCCGTACACCAAACCCACAATTTGGAGTGGAGACAGACCAAGGAAGGTGTCCCCAAGGTGACTTTTGGTCTAGACTTACCAATTCTTCAGGAATGTCCTTCCTTTTCCTCCTCCCCAACCCCAAAACATTATTTCTCCTTTGCTTCTCTCCAGTATTCTCTACCCATCAGATCAGTGCTTCTGCACTGAACAAACTTCCACTTATTTATTAGTGAACACTTGCTTTTCTATGAATAGATCTGGCTGGAGTAACACTTTTATCTTCATGAGTGGAGGGCCCAATGCATGGGTGAGACTCCATATTGCTATAAAAAAATAGCAAGATGGCAGCCTAGAGACCTCACTTCTAGTCTTGTATCTCTGAGCTCACCTTTGGGTATGTTACTTGACTCTTCTGGGCCTCCATTTCTCATCTGTTCAATTTTTGTGGTTATTTAAAACTAACTTAATAATAAGTGATTCTTTACAAGCAAAATTTAAAAATGTTTCATCATTTGGGACAGACCTGCATGTGCTACCCATAGCCATAGTAGAGGTCCCAGGCCTACCTAAATCCTAGGTACTGAATGAGAGATGGGGCTGAATCCTAACCCACACATATTAGGCCACATTGAGTAGACAGAGGCCCCTATGAAACCTAGCATTTGGTGGCATCTCCAGTGGAGGTTTGTGCTACTTACTGCGTGGTTCCTGCCAAGATAACAGTAATGATAATAGCTCATAAACAGAGTGTTTTTACAGATCAGAAGCAAGCGTGGACGTATGGGCAACATGCCCTGATATTACTAACTACTCACTGATCCTGCTCCTCTCTTCTCTTGTCTGTTGGTCTTCTCCTGGGCTTATTGCTCTTCTCAAGGTTCTGGGCAGTAAGGCATTTGATAGTCCAATGAGAGCAGCAGATACTACGGATGGAGAATTCAGGGTCTTAGTGATATTGATATGTCACAGAGCTCTATGCATGTACATTAAACTGAGGAGGTCAGACTGGGGATGATGCTGAAATGGACAAATCAGTCTCCTAAAGTGTGTCCACTCCAGCTCACTTCTTACTCTTTTGGCTTTGAAGAACCGTGAGGAACTTCCTGCAAGTGGACATCCCTGGAATGGGCATCACTTCAGCTCAGCCTGTCGACCTTGACTCTGATCTTTCTGATGCACCTGACAAAGACTCTCACATCCTTCATTTTGACACCAATTTTGCCGGGTATTTCTTCTTCCTTGCAGTTGTTAACCTAAAAAAGTTTTTTTTTTCTGAAGTCCTGTGACCTTATGCCTGCATACCCCTTCAAGCCTTCCAGGGGAGGGAATATTCCACAATAGGCAAAGCAGTGGTCATTCAGTCAGGGGTCGTAGGTTGGTCTCATCTCAGTTTCACTTTAGGGTCCTGGTGTTTCCCCTTCTTCACTTTCTTCCCTGTGTTCTTTCAAGGTGATCTCTGAGATCAGTCTGTAGATTCACAGCCAGTACATTTTGGGGGAGAAGAATCTAGCGTTGTCCCCTCACTCACCTCCACTTCATCCATCCAAGGCCACTTCTGGACTGAATGAGAAAGCCTCGTTTAGCTCCTCACTCACAGATCCTGAGAAATGAAGTGAATGAGCTCTCAGCTTCATCCTTTCTAACAGAAAACACCCTTCCTCGGTCGACCACCTCCTGTCTTCAGGTGTCAGAGGTTTTTGGTGAAAAGGACAAACTTCACACTCTCCTTCTACTTTCAGCCCAGGTTTCTGTTTGGGGAGTTTGTCTTCACACAAGAAAGCTCCTCAGGCTAGACAACTCCACCCACTGCCCCATCTCCCCCATATAAGAAAATAAGTAATATTTTCTTTGCTTGCACCTACAGCTCCAGGGTCCACTTCATTTTGTTCCTTTTCCTCAGTTCCAACAACATCCCTCCAGCCTTCCAAGTTCCTTTTTTTACTTTCCACTCAGTGATCACTGAGTCCTTGCATCCTGATTAAACCTGGATAGCTGATGGAGACTCAACCTCATCTCACCCAAAGACCCCAAACAAATAGTTACTCAGGTATGAGAAACCTAGAGGAAAAACTAGAAAAAAATGGACAACTTAAATAACTTTAAAGAATTAAATAATGATAAAACACTTACATCCTGAAAGGAAGAGAACAGACTATTGCCCCTTCGGAAGCCCACTATTTCTAAGGGTCAATAAGGGAACAAAGAAAGACAAACTTAATGGCTATATTTGTGTTCTTTTTTAAAGAAAGAGAAAAGGAAAGGAAACCTTAGAGATGGAAAGGGAGGGACTTTTTCATGATTGGAACACCACAAGAAAAGATTATAGAAGCAAATATGAAGTTGGAGATATGGGGGCAGGAGGAGTAGGGTTCTCATGAAACTCACTTTATCAAAGCCAAGACGGGGAAATTTAAGGTGGTAGTGGTTAAGGGTGTACAGTATAGAAATATAATGACACAAAAAGGGAACTTGTCTGGGACAGTGAAAAGAAGTAAGGGGGTTTAAGAGAGAGATCATAATTAATAACCACATGTAAAACAAACTTCAGCTACCATGGATTGATTGAGTTACAGAGACAGAGACAAACATATACACAAAGGCAGTGTCAGAAATATACTACATAACTGATGCTGATTTCATTCCCTCCTCCATCTTTATTTTTCTTTTTAAAGAGGCAGTGGGGATGAAGAGGAAAATAGAAGCAAGGAGAAGAAACATTTTGCTAGGATATAATGGAAGAAAAACAAATTTAACCATGATAACCATAGATGGGATGAACATGCCTATAAAACAGGACATCAATGGCAGGAAACAGAAATTAAATACCTCAAATGGGCTATTGACAATAAATACACTCAAAATATCAGTAATCAATATTCAAAATCAGTTATGATAAAGAATTGGAGCAGAAACTGCTAAACCTAAAAAAAAAAAGAAAAGAAAAGAAAAAGAAAAAGCTAAGGTGGCAATCATGAACTCAGACCAAGTGATGGTTCAGGTCTACCTGGTAAGGAAAACTACCTTAATTTTAAGGGCATCATAGATACTGAAACAATATCTAGTGTTAAATGTTAATGTGCCAAATGGCATAGAATCTAAGTACCTGAAGGAAACCTTCCTTGAACTAAAGGAGAACTAGATGAAAAAAAAATCCAATAGTTGTTGGGGAATTCAACTTTCCCTTTTTAGACATAGACAAATCTTAACAGAAAGAGACACGTGAAAGAGGTTAAGGATCTGGATGAAATATTATTTTAAAAATTAATCAAGTACCTTTGACAGTTGTTGCATGGAATTCATAATGACTTTACATACACTGCAGCTTTGTGAGACACATTTGTAAAAATCAATTATGTGCTTGAGCATACAGGACTCACATGCAGAAAGGCAAAAAGATTAAATACATACCTTATATATCACAACTGTAAAAATTGTCGTAAGAGAAATTTAAAGATAAAAATCAACAAATGGAGACTAAGTAAAGCAATCCTAAAGAACAAGTGAGTGGGAAAAAAAACCTTTATTATGTGCTTACTGTTTGCAAAGAATTTTGCTAAGCACTGGGAACAAAAATAGAAAGCCATACAGTCTCTAAATGTGCTTTCAATATAATAGAGGGAGATAACATACCTAAGAGATTTTAATTGCAAGTCACATGAAAAACTTCAGTGGTTTTTATGATTCAGAGGCAAAGCAGATCATAGTGTATATTTTTAGTGTTGTTTCCATTGAACCATATCCATTTCTGATATTGAGCCATCTGGGGTCGTTTAAAGAATAAATGAATCAAAGACCAAGAAAATATCAGTTGAGGAAACATGGCAAAGCTTATGGGATGTAAGCAGCATAGTCCTTGAGGGAAATTGTCTGTCTTCAAATATTTGCATCTACAAAAGAAGAAAAAAAGAGAGATGAATGAATTGATCATATAACTTAAAAAGCAACAAATTAATAACCCCAAATAAACACAAAAGTAGAAATTTGGACAATCAAAGAAGAGGTAAAATGGAAAACAAACTTCCCTCAAAAAACTTGATGAGATAATCAATTTAATTCAATAACCTTTTATTAAGTGCCTGTTATGTGCTAGGTGCTGAGGAATACAAATGCAAAAAGTAGTTCCTGACCTGAAAGAGCTTAAATTATGTGAGATAAAATCAGAGGTGAAGATAAGTAAGAACAAAATATATACAAAGTAAGTGCAGAGCGATTTTTTTGAAGGTGAGAGCATTAGCACCCCAGAGGCCTCATGTAGAGGGTGGCATTTAATTTGAGCCTCGAAGAGAAACTACAGATTCCAAGAAATGTAGAAGAGAAAGAAAGGCATTCTAGGCATGGAGAATAAATAGTCCATGCTACTAAAACAGGTTATTCTTGTTTGTTTGTTTTTTAAGGAGAAGAAGTACCAAAACCAATTAAATCATTTGATAATTTGAAGAATAGAGGACAGTCAAATTAAAAAGGCCAAAAATTAAAAGGGGAATTCACAACAAATGAGGAAGACATAAAGCAAAATTATCAGAAACTATGATGCCAAAAAAGAAAGAAAAGTTAAATGGATGAATGGATGAATTACAAAAAGATCAAAGTTCAGAGAAACAGAACAAGAAACAGTCAAAACAACCTAATCTTTGAAGGAGAAATTGAAAAATCCATAAATGATCTCCTAAAGAAAAAAAAAATACATGAATCTATGTGGTCTTACAAGTGAATTCTAACAAATATTTGATGAACAATTAGATTACATATTATATAAAATGTGTGCAAAAATAACTTCTTACCAAACACGATGAGACAAATATGGTCCTGGGCCCCAAAGGAGGAAGAAATAAAGCATGTAAGAAAATCTATAGACCAGAGGAAAGAGGAAAAGAAATTCCATTCAAAATAGCCACAAAATATTGAAAGTATCTAGATGATTAGCTATTAAAATACAAAGAATTTACATGAATCCAACTACATGAATCCATAAAGAGAAGATAAATAATTGAAAAGATAATTTGTTGTTCATAGCTGTGTTGTACTAATATAATAAAAATGATGCTACTGATTAATAAACAGATTTATCCCCATCCCAATTAAATTTCCAAGAAATTGCTTTATAAAACTAAGATAAATAACAACAAAAGTAATTTGGAGAACAAAAGGTCAATAATCTCGAAGGAAGTTGTAGAAAAAAGTAGGAATTAAGGGGACCTCACAAAATCTTTATATTTTAAAGCAGTAATCATTAAAACTGTTTTATGTTGGTTAAAAAATAAGAGAATCTGAATAAACAAGAAACAAAAGCAATCATATGTAGTAATCTGGTGTTTAATAAACCCAGAAACATAAAGTACTAGAGTAAGAATTCCTTCTTTAAATAAGAATTGCTGGGGAAATAGAAAAAGCAGTTTTACAAAAATCAGCTTTCCATCAACATATTAATACCACAGTAAGCTCTAAGTTATTATATGACCTAAATAAAAAAGTCATATCTAAAAAATTAGACACCAGGAAGATGTATTCTTCACTTCTATGGTAATGGAGAAAGAATTCTCATACATGTGAAAATGTACCAGCATTTTTTGCAGTAACAAAAAAATCAGAGAGAAAGTAGGTACGCAATGGGAAATGACCAAAAAAATGTTGATTTATGAATGCCATGGAATATTATTACAGCACAAGAAATGAATATAGAGAATTTGGAGTAATTTGGGGACACTTCTTTGAACTAATGCAGAGTGATGTAAGCAGAATGAGGAGAACTGATACCTTTCATCACGATGGTATAAAAGAAAACAATGCTTGGCACATAGTGGGAGCTTAATAATTTCTTGTCAATTGACTGAAAAATGACACCGAAAGCTATCAGAATACTGACTAATACGGTGACCAATTCTGATTCCAGATAGAGGAGAATTACCTTCCTCAAAGATAGTGGACTTGGTAAAGATTAGAATGAGGCTTTTATTGTCAGACATGCCAATGTGATGGTTTGTTTTGTTGAACTATGTTTCCTTATTGTAAGGGAGGTTCTTCAGGGCAGAGGGGAGGAAGAAAATCACTGAGAACCAGTAACAATATATTTTAAAGTACAGACAAAATATTTGTTTTAAAACGAGAGGCAATTAGACCCATAGGTTCCTTACTGTTAACCAGAACCATTCAACACTAATTCCATCAACATTTAAATCACTGTCTTTGGGAGCAGTTTTCAAATGGTTTTCTATCAAATCACTTTTCACTATTTGGAGTTATATTTTGTAGCTAAGACATTCTGGCAGACCCACTGAGTTTTCCTCGAAAAACCAGTCATTCCACAGAGGCCTGTATATGAGGCAATAAAAAAGTAATGCCAGTAAAGTGATCTTAAGCAATAAGAGAGACAGCAGGAGCAGTGATTATCTTGCCGTTAGCCTCTGGGCCCTGTACCCCAAGTTAGTCTAAAGTGACAGCCTTTCTGTGTCTGCAATGACAGTTTGTCCTCTGGCAAGTTTGATTGTCTCAGGTCTCCTGGCCTGGAAATATACCAACCCTTCTTCCCTTTTTCCCCTCTAGCTTACCAAGTGAAAGGATGAGTTTAAAAAAAGAAAAAAGTATCTAAGAGGGAACAGATAAAATCATTTACAGAGCTAAGATGGACTCATTATAACACATGGAAATAATTGCAGTGTAATAGAAAGAGCGTAATGAATCTGGCATCAGACGACTGGGTTTCAATCCTGGCCCTGCCACTTACCAGTTTGTGACCTTGGGCAATAAATTTTGCACCCTTGTAAGCCCAAGCTTCATTATTTGTAAAGCAGGGATTATAATACCTACATTACTTACCTCGTGAGATGGTTATGAGTATCAAATGAATGGATAGGTGTAAAGTGCTTTATTAACCATATGTGCTATATTTTTTTAATGGAAGAACAAATGGGATCTCTACAAACTAAGAAAATGGAACTTAGGATGAAAAGAGATAACTTTAGTCATTGCTCAACATCTCTTTTGCGATGTGGAAATTTCTTAGTGTGTGCAGGTATGTTTTTAATTCTGAGTTCACAAATTCAAATATAATTTATCACCTACAAGTGATATATGAGTTTTGATTTATATTATGTAACATGGGGTAGTAATAAAGTGTGGTTTGGTTAGAAGGAGCAGGTAGATGGTAGGGATGGAGTGGTGATAAATCACTAGTTGACTCATTCTGCCATGTTGTATAAAGTGCCTGCTTGCATGCTGCACAGGAAGACAGGCTAAGACAAATTTGCACATATTTCATCTTGCAGCAAAACAATCAGTATATTTCAAAAACTTGTATCCATTGCATACCAGGCAACATTTGGTAAAGATCACTATTGTTTCTGATCCTGTTTACTTAAGTGTTTTTTTTTTTTTACCTTGTAGTGCATTACTGATGTTTGCAGTATATGCTTTTCTTATTTGTTGTTTTTTCCAGTCATGACCAACTCTTCCTGACCCCATGTGGGGTTTTCTTGGCAGAGATAACTGGAGTGCTTTAATTTATGCTTTACACATAGGGGTGCATTAAAGCAAACTTGAACTAGTTCTCAAGGGTCAATTGTTAAATTTTCAGTGTGAGCCTTTACACTTTGGAAATTTGTAAACACTACAAATCAGAGCTTGATTTATTATTTTATTAATTATCTAGACTTTACAAAGTGATGAAGAAAATGTTAATACACTTTAAAAAATATGTTGTACATCTTTTTTTTGCAATCTTGTTAAGCATTTGCTAATTACTTATATTCTAAGCATGCCTCAAAAGTCATTTCTTTGAATAGTTTTTGCTAATTTGTAATGAGTATATGCATCTAGGCATAGGCTGTTACGTAATAGAGTAACTAGAAAGCTGATCCTGGAGTCAAGAAGACTTGAGTTCAAATCTAACCTTGGATACTTACTAGCAATGTGACCTTGAGCAAGGGGCAATCTCTGTTTGTCTCAGTTTCCTCAACTGTGAAATGAGAATGATAATAGTTTCTACCTCACAGGGTTGTTGTGATAATAATTAAATGGGATTTTTGTAAAGCACTTATCACAGTGCCTGGCACATAGCAGGTGCTATATAAATGCTAGCAATATTATCATTATTATTATTATCTAACTTCTAAATCTCAGAAACTAGATTTCGCTCCTCTAATTAAGAAAGCACATAAATTCTATCTTGGTTATAAAATGGGTGATCAATATAAGATTTGGTCCCTTCCTTTGTATTCCCTTGTAACTGACTTAATACATTGATCTCATCACATAATATTGACAGTTCTTTGATAAAATAGATCGGTTTTATCTGCATTAAAGATCTGTTTCAGCAAGTTCAGACCTTCATCTATTATTTCTTGCAGGAATTGGGAATTTCTTCGCTACTTCACTATCTGCACTAATAGTCTCTCTGGACACTTGCACATTATGGAATCTTGTGAAAACTAACCACTACCTGCTGTAAATACCTGTGTTACTTCAGAGTACTTTACCTTTAAATCTTCAAAGAGGCTTTGAACCTTAGCTTGAATTGTCATCAAGCTTAAAGGAATATTCTTCTGAGTCTGGTCTTCTATCCACCTAGTTAATAGTTTCTACATCTCTAGAATAGCACCTATCCTTTGTTTTGACAGATAAGTCAACTTCCCACAAGCACTATCTTTTGTGTGCTCCCATATCTGGGCAGCCTCCTTCATTGTGGTGTTTCACAGTCAACATGCAAGACTAAGTTCACATGCTACTGATGGCAATTTTGAGATGGATGCTCTTGAGGGGGAAAGTGAACCATCTCATAAGCATAAACCAGTAGACTTGGAAATGAAAATGAAAATAATTAGAAAATATGAAGGAAGACAAAAATTGCCATCAGTAGCACGTGACCTTACCAAAGAACACTATCTTGAATCTGTATATTGATAGATGAAAAAATTATGTGAGGGCATCAAGCTTTGAAAAATAGAATTACTCTTCTGCTCAGAGGGAATGCATCTGGGACTTGCAAATTAAAACCTGCTCTTGTGCACCACTCAGAAAATTCCAGAGCATAAAAAGGAATCAGTAAGATAACACTACTTTATTTCACTCACCTTAAGGCATGGATAGCCATTACCACCTTTGAACAATGGATTATGCACTGCTTCATTAAGTTTTGTAATGATAAGATTTTCAAGATTCTACTTATTTTGGATAATTCCCCAAATCACCCTCCCCATTTTGATGAAATGCAAAAATGTTCTACCTTTTCCCTAATACTACCACATTACTACAATCTGTGGATGAGGAAATGATTGTGAATTTCAAGGCTTATTATTTCCACACCACATTTGTCTGGGCAGTTGCAGCTTTTGATGTATATATAAGGACTTGACATTGAGAGATTTATGGAAGCCCTATAATATTTACCATGTAATCCAGAATATTGCTAAGGCATGGGAAGATGTAACAGAAACGTGTAAAAAGAGAGATTGGAAAAAAGTGTGCCTGCAGTTCATTCCCAATGGATTTGACAAAAATGAAACATTTGAAGAAGTAACAAGATTGTAAAATAAGTATAAGAATTCAAGCTAGGCTATCTATAGTCATATGATAAAATGCTCTAAATCACTACTGAAGAGAGAAATGCACATTAAAACAGCTCTGAGATAACACCTCACACCTATCAGATTGGCTAACACGGCAGAAAGGGAAAATGATAAATGTTGGAGAAGATGTGGGAAAATTGGGACACTAAAGCATTGTTGGTGGAGTTGTGAGGTGATTCAACCATTCTTGAGAGCAATTTGTGACTATGCCCAAAGGAGTATAAAATTGCATGTTATCCTTTGATCTAGCAGTACTACTACTAGGTCTGTATCCCAAAGAGATCATTTAAAAAGGGAAAAAGGCCTACATGTACAAAAATATTTATAGCAGCTCTTTTTGTGATGGCAAAGAATTAAAAATTGAGGAGATGCCCATCAACTGGGGAATGGCTAAATAAATTGTGGTATGTGAATGTAATGGTATACTATTCTACTATAAGAAATGATGAGCAGGATGATTTCAGAAAAACCTGGAGAGACTTAGATGAAGTGATGCTGAGTGAAGTGAGCAGAACCAGGAGAACATTGTACACAGTAACAGCAGTATTGTACAATGATCATTCTCAGTAATACAATGAGCCAAGAGAATTTCAAAAGATTCATGACGGAAAATGCTATCCACATTGAAAGAAAGAACTACAGAGTCTGAATGCAGATCAAAGAATACTATTTTCACTTTTTTGTTTGTTTGTTTTGTGGCTTTCCCCTTTTGTTCTAAGTCTTCTTTCATAACATGATTAATGTGGAAATATGTTTAAACTATATCAGATTGCCTGCCATCTTGGGAAGCAGGGTGGAAGGGAGATAGAAAAAATTTGAAACTGAAAATCTTATTTAAAAAATGAATGTTGAAAACTATCTTTACATGTAACTGAGAATAAAATACTACTTGCAAAAACAAAAACAAAAGATTTTGAGCTAGAAGTGAACGAGAGTGATTTGGAGGAGTTGATTGAGTCTAATGGAAAAAGGACTATTGAATGAGGATCTAATAGAGCTTATAGCTGCAAAAATTACAGATTAAGAAAGGGAGGCTTTGAACCTGAGGTCAAACCAAAAAGGTTCACAATGAAACAGTTGGCAGAAACCTTTTATCATTTGAATGAATTTCTTGTATTGAAAAGATGGATCCAAATACTTCAAGATTTTTTTAAAGTTTGAAGACTAGTTGAGGGTAATATTGCTTGCTATTGTCAGACATAGGGGGAAAAAAAGAGAGACGGTGTCCAAATATCACTTGATAGCTTCATAAAAATAGTTACATGGGGCAGCTAGGTGGCACAGTGGATAGAGCTCTGGCCTTGGAGTCAGGAGTTCAAATCCAGACTCAGACACTTGACACTTACTAGCTGTGTGATCTTGGGCAAGTCATTTAACCCTGATTGCTTCACCAAAAAGCAAAAAATAAAAATAAAAAAGTTGCACAGCCAGTGATAAAGGCTAGGTGTAGTGGGCAGGGAAGGAACAACATACTGCACAACATACTTTGCTATATAGTACTGGGCATACTTTATCATTAACTTTACCTTTCATTTCATAATTCTGTTTATTATGGTACAGTATTTAATATGTCTGCATTAAAATGCATTTTACAACTTGCATAAAAGTGTTTTCTGTGTGCCTTTGTTATACAGGCTAACCAAAGTGAGTGTTAAGTGAAAACTCTTTGAATTTGGAGAGAACAGAAGTACCATTTAGCAAATGGGTATTTTTGTTTGACAGATATATTAGGAATTTACCTCCAAGTTTAAGCATACTTTACACTTTTGAAATCTACCATCAGCTGTAAGACCTACTTTAAATAGTAAAGAACTTCCTATAACAAACCCTAAGAAACTAAAAATTTGGATGAAGAAGATGAACATGAAGATTCAGGTTATATGAATGAGGCTCAACATAACAAAGAGTTGACGATCTTCCTCTTTTAAAGCAACTTTATACCCTTATATAGGTCATCTTTTAATAACTCAAGCATTAATTCATGATGACTGTATGTGATCTTAATTTAGCCAAAAATCAAGTTAAAATTTTACCTTCCTAAAGCTAAAAAAAGAATTCATAGGTGATAGTACCAGCATATACTCAAAACACATTCCTAATTCCTAGCTCCCGTCAACCAATGTTTATACTAACTATAATATAGCATGGTAGAGTGGGACAAGCACTGACTATGGAACCAAAGGACTAGAGTTCAAATCCTCACTCTGCTTTACTATCTCACACTCTTCCATACTCACACTACTTTAGTCACCTGAAGCAAGTCACTTTCTTCTATGGGCCTCAGTTTTCTCATTCATAAAATGAGGGCCAACGGGGCAGACTAGTTGGTTTCTGAGGTCCTTTATACCTCTAAACCTATGATCCTATGAGTGATGAACAGCTGAATGAAGCTGAAGTAACTACATAGAAATCATATTTTAAAATTACCCTACAATTTTTGGAAAACTACAAGGCAAGAAATTACCAAGAAATTGTCCATGATCCTCTCAAGTCTTATAAAAACATGGACATAGGATGCAACATGTAGCTCAAAAAACACCTCTTGGATTCACATTTGAATAATGAACATAAGAAATCTCAACAATGAAAAAAAGCAATATCAAGAAAAACGGAGTCACAAGTACTACCTGACAAGGACATTCCATGGGAAAAATCCAGTAAGAAACCAATGGCTACATCTTAAGAAAGTTAAATGATTAAAATGTGTTAGGTAGAAAATAATTTTAACATAAAACTATGATTCCAATGATATGGTGAGTGATTTACAAAAACTGAACCAAATTTGAAACATGTATACAAAAAACCCTAGAGGTCTCACCTATTTTATTCATAGGGGGTATAGAGTGTTCAGAGAAGACTAGTACCTCTGGTGTGAGGGCTGCTGAACCCTTTTCAGGGCTGTTTTCCACCTTTGGTGATTCATCTGACTTTTACCTGTGGATCTAAGAAGCATTTTCATCAGCCAGGTATACTCTGGTAAACCATTTCAGCAGACAGGCTAAACCAGATTGAGGTTAACCAAGGGGTCTCAAACCCTTTGGTAAGTTTGGAGGGGTATCTACCCCAAGAATGTGAAGACTTCCTCCAGGGGAATGAGAGGATAAGAACAATTTGTTCCCATGGCCATGAAGGTGACTGAAGAAGTCACTGCCAAGTTAGACATCAAAGATGCCAAAATCAACCACTGCATCCTGAGCCATCACCAGTTGTCTTGAATTTTGTCTTGCCACTGGAGTGATGACTCTGGAAGAGAGAGTGAAACCAATGACTTTGCACAACTTTGCCTCTCTTAAATCCAATTTATGTGCAAGTCAAAAGACATCACCTTTAACATTTTGCCATTTTATACCTACCTCATTATCCTATGGCAACATCCAAGTGATGAAGCAGCAGGCACAGATACAATGGAAGCTATAGTCACAACCCTGCACACAGGCAGCCATCTTCTCACTGAACTGAAGCACCAGTGGGATTTGGCATCCCCTTCAGTGTCTGAGTACTTTTTTTTCTTTTTAAGGGAGGCAATCGGGGTTAAGTGACTTGCCCAAAGTCACACAGCTATAGTTTGTGTCAAGTGTTTGGTCTGAGGCCGGATTTGAACTCAGGTCCTCCTGACTTCAGGGCCGGTGCTCTTTCCACTGCGCCACCTAGCTGCCCCCAAAAAAACCTATAAGTTCTTTTTTTTTTAATATGAGGCAATTGGGGTTAAGTGACTTGCCCAAAGTCACACAGCTAGTAGTGAGTGCTATGTGTCTGAGGCCGGATTTGAACTCAGGTCCTCCTGACTGCAGGGCTAGCACTCTAGCCACTGTGCCACCTAGCTGTCCCCTGAGTAGTCTTTTTTAAGGACCACAATGCTCACCTTCTGGCATGAGGAAGAGGCTAGAAAAGGTACCCTAAAAACTGTCTGCTTCACCCAACCCTGGCCTGCTTGCCATGGTTGGTGGGAATCCCACCCTGCAGTCAAAACACAAAAAAAAGTACACAAAATTTTCAAAGATGATTCTATTCACCATCTGTATATGGAATGTGCATGCATTTATGGACAACACGAAATCCAGTAGACCTGAAAGATGAAGAGCTCGCATTGCAAGAGAACTCAGCAGGTATCACATCCAAATAGCAACCCTGAATGAAACGAGGCTTGCAAAGGAAGGCCAGCTTACTGAAGTCAGAGCTGGACACATGTTTTTTCTAGAGTGGTCACTGGGATGAGGAGCACCATGGAGCTGGTGTGAGTTTCACAATAAAATCTAATCTAGTCAACAAGCTAGGATGCCTCCCAAAAGAAGTGAACAACAGGCTCATGACAATGTGATTGCCACTTGCAGGAAAGTGTCATGCCTCCATCATCAATGTGTATGCCTCCACCATAACAAACCCTGATGAGATCAAAGAAAAGTTTTATGAAGACCTGGAGACCCTCATCATCAATGTGCTGAAAGAGAACAAGCTTATAATTTTGCGTGACTTTAACACTATGGTAGGCATAGACTATCAGAGATGGCAAGGAGTCCTTGGGAGAAATGGGGTCGGAAACAGCAATAGCAGTGGTCACTTACTACCGAAGACTTGTGCATCTCATGACCTCCTCATCATTAATGTTTTCTATTTACCTAAATGCAATAAATTTGTGGATGTACCTTCACAGAAAACATTGATATTTTAATAGACTATGTCATTGTGAGGAGAAGAGACAGACAAGATGTAAGAGTGATGAAGATGATGTGTGGCACAGAGTGCTGGATTGATCATAGACTCATCCTCTCCAAGTTAAATGCTTGCATTAAACTAAAGCAGTGACCCTAAGATACTACGAGAAGACTTAATGTCAACATATTAGAGCACTTCTCTAAGCATGATCAGCTCATTGCTAGCTTGGAGGGAAGACTGGGCCAAAATATATTTGGCAACAGTGGATCAGAAAAGGGGGAAGCTTTCATAGATTTGGCGTACAGCATTGCATTTACTCATCTGGGCCAGAACACTCTCAAACATCAAGACTGGTTTGATGAAAATGATGGAGAAATTCAGAAGTTGCTAACTGAAAAATGAGAACTTCATAGGGTTTACTAGCAAGATAGTTCATCCAAATCAAAGAAGGCAGCATTTAACTCCATCTAAAGCAAAATACAAGTAAAACTTAGAGAGAAGCAGGATTCTTGGCTCAGTAAGAAGGCAGATGAAATTCAGTTTTATGCTGATCCGAAGTGCTTTTATAATGCCCTAAAGTCTATTTGTAGGTCAAAGATCTATGGTGCATCTCAACTACTTAGTGCTGATGGAGACATATTGATTAGTGATAAGGATATGATCCTGAAGAGATGGGCTGAACACTTCCATAATGTTCTCAACAGACCATCATCAATCAATGCTGAAGCTTTTGACTGTATACCTTAGGTTGAAGTCAGTCCCTCTCTGGCTGAACTGAAGAAGAAGTTTTTAATGCCATTGGACTCCTCTCATGTGGCAAAATACCTGGTGCTGATTCTATTCCAGCTGAGATTTACAAGGCAGAAGGTCCACTGTTCATACAAACACTGACTGAAATTTTCTGGGTTATATGGCAAGAGGAGGTTATCCCCAGGAGTCCAAGGATACTTCCGCTGTCCATCTCTATAAAGGAAAGGGAAATGGGTTGTCTTGTGACAATCACAGGGAAATTTCTCTTAGTCATTGTGGGCAAGATTCTTGCCCTCCTTAGTAGGCTGATCCATCACCTGGAAGATGGTCATATACCCAAGAGCCAATGGGTCTTCATAAAGGGCCAAGGAATAGTTGATAGAATGTTTGCTGCTTGACTTACTGTTTGCCAGGAAAAATGCCAAGAACAAAACAGAGGTCTATATATGAAGGCCCAATAGTGTTATCACTGATTTAAAGGATATATATAATTTAATAACTTTTCCAGTATAGTTCCAAATTGTTTTCCAGAATGTTTGGACCAAATCACAGTTTCACCCACAGAAGAAAAGATTTCCTGGGTAGCATGACATTTGAATTCAAATTTCTAGTCAGATAAGGGTGATTTCTTGGGTAACACCAACCTCTGCAGTTGCATTACATCTAACTGCATATCCAAAATTTTAGAGATCTGGCCTTCTGTTGAAAAAGAGTGATCTCCTGAGCAATATATGCCCCTTGAAAAGAAGAGATCATGTGACTCCTGATACTCATCGGAGGATCAGCAAGGGACTAGAGTCACAATGCAGAAAGATAGCAAGTGATCTGGATCTTATCCTCTGATGTTAGTGTGAGCTTTTAGGATGGTACGATTTTGATAGAAGAGGGTCTAACTGTATAGCAGACCTAATGCTTCCTTCTAGGGAAAGTCCAAGACCTCAGGGTAGTGCAGTAAAGCTGAATGACTGTATGGGTCTCTGTGGGGTCAAAATAGGACGCACCAGAATATTGGAATGTCATCATCTTTGTCAGCAACCTCAACCTGTTTTACTCTTTCAAAGAAAACCACTGTGTACTTCTATCAGTCTGTGAGGGGCTGTATGCATCACCATAAAAACAGTGGTACTCATTGGAATGTATGTGGGCTTAACCCACTGGCAGCCCCAAATGTGTTTTTCTTCCAAGAAGAATCCAAGTCATAGGATGGTGCTGAATCTGAAGGACTTTAGGCCTCTGGTAAAAAGTTGGACTGTCCAAAGGGAGAGGAGGACTATATTGATTATTTATGGACTTTTCAGAGTCCTTTATGTGTTGTCTATATTAATTTAATAGCACCAATAAGTCCTTTACAGTTTTTGTATTTCTGTGGGATAGAATAAAGGCTGTCCTGTACCCAGTGAATGCACTGCTACCTTGAGAGTTTATGTAGACTCTTGGGAGCCTTTTAAGTCACACCTGTAAGGAACTAGGCCCCAGCTATATTTAGTGATTTTCTCAGCAAATTCTGAATGAGGACACTAGTAGCTAAAGATTTGTAGGTCAGCCCCCCAAATTGAAATTCATCCTCCAGGAGGCACTGAGGGGCATTCTCATACTTCAAAGGAAGATACAAAGTCCCATAAAAAAAGTTCATTACCCTATAAGCTCATTAAGCTAGTCAAAGAATTCCCTTGACTAGATTTAGAGTTGTAAAGGACCTCTGAGGTCATCACTGACAGTCGCTTCATTTTACAGATGATGAAATTATAATCCAGATGGTTTAAATAAGTGACTTATCCAGGGTAACTAATAAGTATATGAGAAAGAATTCAAACCCAGGTCTTCCTGAAGTCCAATGTTCAAACCACTATACCATCCTGCCTGTCTCTATAGAGTTGTCTTTAAATATCTGACATGGTGTGATACGGAAGAGGGGCTTGCACTTTGAAGACAGAAGCCCACTTGCATAGATGGATTATTACACAGATACAGCTTTGGGAGAATTTGAACAACAAGCCTTACAACCCAAGAATACAAGGCTGGCAAAAACAACAACAGGCTATTAGATAATTTACAAAAAAACAAAACAAAACAAAACCTTATTACAATAAGATGTCTATATCCTATTTTAATAAGGCATTTCTTCTACTTAAAAACATCTCATGCAAAGAGCGTACCAGAACTCGTTTACAGAATAACTTTTGGGGGAGAGGATTCCTTTAACCAACTTAGGTAGTTTCTGGAAAAAAACAAGCTCAGGCACACAGCTGAGGAGGCAAGAGCTGCTTGGAGACCTGTTTCATCAACTACTCACTCTCGCTCCAGTATCTTCAGGGGACATTTCGTAGAAGAAACGGAGCTTCTCGGAGAACTGTTTGAGCAACAACTCAAGGCAGTTTTCCTTGCCATCTTTCTGGATCAGAAATTTCATCTCCAACTCACCCCCATTTTTCCACAAGGATTTGTTCTTTTGTTCTCCAGTGGTATCGATGTCTGAGTGAGGGATTGTTCTCCACTGGTTTATGAAGACATAAGAATGACTTTGTTACATGTGTTCTCCTGTCGTATCTTGTCAGTGTGGCTCAATAAGATGTTTTATTTCTATTTCTATTTGACTGGCTGGTGAGTAGAGTTTGCACAAGATAAGCATTCAAGCCAAGAATACATTTTCATTTTAAACATTTAACCTGAGTTTAGCATAGATGGGAACTCTCATTACACAATGAGAAGTCAAAATAATTTTATGCCAATTTCCTCACCCTGTGTGTGCTTTATCCAACCCATGTTCTACTTTCCCAACCCTTTTTTTCACCTTCCACCCTGCTCTCTCAAAGGATGATTTCTCTCACCCATTTCCTGTTTCTAACAGATTCTGTTTTTATCAGTGTTATGATATGGAAGATGTGGGGGCATGCTGACTCTCCCTGGTTTAGGAATCTCTGACCTATTTGCAAACCCAAAACCCAATGTTCCTTCCTCTGGCCCCCAAAGCTAGATTTTAGCTAGAGAGGTTTTTCTAGCCCCAAGCCTCAAGATTAAGGCACAGAATAGCATATGGGAATACCTTCCCCCAAATATTTAATGACTTCCCACACATTACTTTTCAACTATTACTGAGGGAAAAATAGAAGATACCCACTGGCCTGGGTCCCCTTAGATGAGAAGTCTAGTGACCTTGGGATAATTAGAAAAAGTTATATTGTTAACAACATTAGAATATAAGATAGAAATTTTGCTTTCCTTAACCCCTTGAGAAATAAAAAGAAAAATATCAAATTGATTTGGGAAAATTCCATACATCCCATATCTAGAACAGAAAGAGATCATTGTAAATGTTTTAAGTGGCAAAAAAGTGTTAATATATTAAACACTTGCTCCTTCTAGAATCTTCTATTTTTACTTTATGAAAACTTCTATTTGTCCATCCACAAAAGCCCTGCACTGATGAATCATCACAGCATGGAAGCGATCCCATGTATTCAAAGACTATACCAGTAGAATACCAGCTCTAACAGGGAGAGGTTTTGGAATGACATTCCACCCTAGTGAAGGCTCATGGGGGTCCAAAAGATACTTGAGGGGCCATATCATCAACAGCCTTCATGAAGCTTTTGTCCTGCTTTTTGCAAAACTACAGAAAACCAGAGCAACACGTTAGTTAATCAAATAGTAAGGGGGTACAATGTATAGTCTATCCACCAGTCCACTAAGTGTTGCTCTATTCTAGCTACTACTAGCCATGGGAGGAGAAAGAGGTCAAAGAAAGGTCTCTCTAACACTCAAGCAAGAGATCTCTTCCTGGAATTCTGGGATCCAAGATGGCAGAGTAAGCAGTTAATCATTGTAACTCTCCCATATTCACCTCCATACTACCATAAAATAGTACCTCAAAACAAATCCTCAAACAGCAGAACCAGCAAAAAGGTGAGGTGAAACAATCTTTTAGCCCAAGAAATTTGGAAGATCAGCAAGAAAAATCTGTCTCAGGTAAAAGGGTAGCACATTCCAGGACAGGAAGCATCCCAGCAAGCCAGGAATAAACCCCACCTCAGCAAACTAGTGAGAGATCCTGAGCCCCAGTGTGGTGGAGCAGAGAAAACGCCAACACCAGGACCCTCCACATGCCTCAGCATAGCCAGAGGAACAGGTGGACTCCAGTTCTGAGAGCCACCACATGCTTTAGTGTAGCCCTGGGCAAACAGGCAACCTCCAGTAGCCAGACGTCCATGTGCTTCAGTGTAGCCCCAGTGAAACATAGAAACACCCTGCTGATTTCAGCACATGCCAGACACCACAACTAGGACCCTGGCTCAGCACCTGGTAAGCTGCCAGACCCCTATGGCCTCCAACAGCACTAGCCACCCCCCATCCTACCCCCTCAGTGCAGCACTAGACATGAGGGTCCCCCTTGGGCCATGGGGCAACATCAATGTA
This sequence comes from Vombatus ursinus, assembly GCF_900497805.2. Classification (NCBI taxonomy): domain Eukaryota; kingdom Metazoa; phylum Chordata; class Mammalia; order Diprotodontia; family Vombatidae; genus Vombatus; species Vombatus ursinus. Next base: position 16,188,636 of record NW_020954589.1, on the reverse strand, counting down.
GCACCAGGTAAACACACAGGGCTTGCAGCCCCTGGCACAACAAGCCTGAAACAGTTCCCCTTTCACTCCAGGAATAGACCTCAAATCTAAAAGAGGAAAAAAGGAAAAAAAGATGAGCAAAGAGCAACAAAAAATTAATAATAATCTGACCACAGAAAGTTTTTATGGTGACAGTGAAGCTCAAGATAAAAACTCAGAAGAGGACAACAATGTCAAAACAAATATGAGTAAAACCTCAAAGAAAAATGGGGACTGGTCTCAAGTCCAGAAAGAACTCATGGAAGAGCTCAAAAAGGAGCTTAAAAATCATATAAGAGAGGTAGAAGAAAAATTGGGAAAAGAAATGAGAGTGATGCAAGAAAATTATGAAAAAAGAGTCAACAGTTTGGAAAAAGAAAACAATTGTTTAAAAAGTAGAATTGGTCAAATGAAAAAAGTAAATACAAAAATCCACTGAAGAAAACAACTCCTTAAAAAGTACAATTGGGATAGTGGTTGGGGCAGAGCCAAGATGGCAGAGTAAAAGCAGTGACTTGCTTGAGCTCTCCCCAAAACCCCTCCAAATACCTTTAAAAAATGGCTCTAAACAAATTCTAAAGCAGCAGAACCCACAAAAAGACAAGAGTGAAATAAATTTCCAGCCCAAGACAACCTGGATGGTTGATCAAAAAGGTATATAGCACCGGGCTAGGAGAGGAATGCAGTTGGGCGCGGGCGCACAGGCCACAGCAAACCTGGAGCAGGCCTCAGAGGACTGAATCGCAGGCAGCTGTGGCAGTTTCCAGACTTCTCAACCCATGAACACCAAAGACAACTTAGAAGGTCAGCGGGAAAAGTCTGTTTCTGCAGCAGTGAGAGAGAAGTACCGTGGGGTTCCAGCCCCAGTCCCCAAACTCGGCCCGGGGTGGCGGCTGCCTCCTGAGCTTTTGGCCCACAGACCAAGGGGAAATCGAGTGGCTGATCAGAGGGGGATTGCAGGGATCCCTCTGCTGGTACAGGATTCTTTTGCTTTGCCTGTGGTTAGATCTGGGTCAGAGTTCTCAGTGGTGGTTCTGGGGCGAGGAGGAGCGCTGGCATGATGGAGCTTGTAGTGGCTATGGAGAGAAAATCCTCCTCACAGTTCCAAGACAGAAGAGAGTGCTTGTGGTCACTCATAGACCAGAGCACAGGACAGGAAAGGAGTAAACACCTCACCTTTGT
>NW_020954589.1:16187166-16187300 GCF_900497805.2 Vombatus ursinus | reverse complement strand
TCTTACTTTGGTGACAAAGATCAAAACACACAACCAGAAGAAGACAATGAAGCCAAAGCTCCTGTATCCAAAACCTCCAAGAAAAATATGAATTGATCCCAGGCCATGGAAGAACTCAAAAAGGATTTTGAGAA
>NW_020954589.1:16187077-16187156 GCF_900497805.2 Vombatus ursinus | reverse complement strand
GGATGAAGGGAAATATACTTAGTTTTTCACAACATGACCACTATGAAAGTGTTTTGCATGATTACACATCTATAACCTA
>NW_020954589.1:16148373-16186940 GCF_900497805.2 Vombatus ursinus | reverse complement strand
GGGAGAAAATTTGTAACCCAAAGTTTTAAAAACACATGTTAAAAATTTAAATAATTTTAAAAAGTACAATTGGGCAAATGGAAAAGGGAGTACAAAAGCTAACTGAGGAAAACAACTCCTTAAAAGTTAGAATTGGCCAAGTGGAAGTTAATGACTCTATGAGATGTCAAGAATCAAACACAGGGGCAGCTAGGTGGTGCAAAGCTCTGGCCTTGGAGTGAGGAGGACCTAAATCCAAATTTGGTCTCAGACACTTCACACTTATTAGCTGTGTGATTCTCAGCAAATCACTTAACCCCAATTGCCTCATCAAAAAGAAAAAAAAATCAATCAAACAAATTCAAAAGAAAGAAAAACTAGAAGAAAAGATAAAATACCTCATTGAAAATCAACTGACCTGGAAAATAGATCCAGGGAGAGACAATGTCAAAATCATTGGACTCTCTGAAAGCCATAATCAAAAGAAGGACCTGGATAGCATCTTTCAAGAAATTATCAAGGAAAATTGCCCTGAAAAAAGAAAAAAAGAAAAACAAAATTGCCCTGATATCCTGGAGACAGATGGCAAAATAGGCATTGAAAGAGTCCACCAATACTTACTAGCTGTGTGATTCTGGGCAAGTCACTTACCCCCAACTGCCTCACCAAAAAAAAAAAACCCACCAATCACCTCAGGAAAGAGATCCCAAAACAAAAACTCCAAGGAACATTACAGCCAAATTTCAGAATTATCAGGTCAAAGAAAGCATACTGCAAGCAACCAGAAAGAAATGATCTAAATATCAGGGAACCACAATCAGGATTACACAGGAGTTAACAGCTACAACATAAAAAGACTGAAGGTCATGGAACATGATGTTCAAGAAGGCAAAGGAGCTAAGACCATAACCAAGAATCACTTACCTGGTGAGATTAAACATAATGCTTCAAGGGAAAAAATAATCATTCAATGAAATAGAAGAATTTCAAGTTTTCATAAGGAGAAGACCAGAAATGAACAAAAAGTTTGATCTTCATATCAAGACTGAAGAGAAGTCTGAAAAGGTAAAAAGGGATTCAGTGGAGCTGAACTGTTTACATCCCTACATGGGAAGATGATACTTGTAATTCTCAAAAATTGTACCACTAATAGGGCAGCTAGAAGGAATTGTCAAGATATTTGGAGACATCCTGTTTCGCAGAGCTAAGGCACAAACAGCATGCCATGCCCTAAGCTTGTCATAATAACAATCCGTTGTGCTCTGGATGATTGCACCTTCTGGCAAAGTGTATTGCTTTGACCCAAACCAGGTATTCATTAAGGGATTTGTTATTTTCATATTAATCAATGACTGTTTAGATTTGTTAGAGCTCCCCCTATTTCCCAGGGGCCTGAGAGCCAGAAGCAGGTGATGTGCTGCTACAGCCTAAAGTCTTCCATTAAATCTCCTGACATGCTCCAATACCCTGTTTCTTGCTACTGCCAAGTGAACTGAACCAGGTACTGCACTCCTGTTCCCACCACATTTACTCTGGTTCTGTACTCCACTGAACAATCACAAGGCTCAACTAACCTTATGCAACTTAGAGACTGTTCCTATGGGACCCAAGAATGCCTGTATTTTCCCAAGAAATGCCAAACATGGGAACTGCTACTCAAGACCAAAAAATGATTGTGTTGTGGTCTAGCCCCATGGTAGTTTTCAAGTATATACACCCTACCTTTGCCCTAGCAAGTTAAGTCCTCTGACTTAGGGGTGGCTTCACTTGCAAACATTTTCCTCACTCTGAAATTAATTAAACCACTACTTGATTCCTGACACACTTGCCTCTGGCCTCCTTTGTCGGCTCTAGCCATTCACAGGTTAGAGGCCAAGGTAGAAGGTGAATTTGAGCGAATTACATTAAAAAAATAATTAAAGGATGAAAAAGAGGAGTATTCTGGGTGAAGAAGAAAGGGAGAGGTAGAATGGGATAAATTACTTCACATGAAAAGGAACCAAAAAACCTACTATAGTGGAGGGAAAGATGGGAGGATGGATGATGGGCATCACATGAACATCATTCTCTTCAGTATTGACTCAAAGAGGAAATAATATACACAATCAGTTGAATGTGGAAGTCTATCTCACCCCATATATAAAGTAGGAGAGGAGGAGATTAAATAAAGAGTATGGGAGGGGAACTGACAGAAGGGAGGGCAGATTTCAGCAGGTCGTAGACAGAAGCAAAGCACTGGTGAGGAGGGAAAGGGTGAAAGGAGAGAGAGGACAAACAGAAGGAAAAATAGGATGGAGGGAAATACACAGTAATCATAACTGTGAATGTGAATGAGATGAACTCTCCCATAATACAGAGGTGGATAGCAGAGTGAATAAAAACCAGAATTCTATAATATGTTGTTTAAAAGAAACATACTTGAAGCAGAGTAAAGGTAAAAGGCTGGAGCAAAATCTATTATGCTTCAGCAAAAGTAAAAAAAAAAAAAAAAAAGCATGGGTAGCAATCCTGATTTCAGACAAAATAAAAACAAAAACGATCTAATTAAAAGAGATTAGGAAGGAAATCACATCTTGCTAAAAAGGTACCATAGACAATGAAGAAATATCAATACTAAACATATATGCACCAAGTTGAATAGCATCCAAATTCTTAAAGCAGAAATTAAGTGAGTTATAGATTCTAAATGCAGATCAAAGCACACTTTTTTCCATTTCATTCTTTTTCATGGGTTTTTTCTCTTTTGATCTGTTTCTTTCATACTGTGATTAATATGGAAATATGTTTTATATGATAGCCCGTGTATAACCTATATCAAATTGCCTAACATTTTAGGAAGAGGAGAGGGAAGAGAGGGAGGAAGAAAAGTTTGAAATTCAAAATCTTGTAAAAATGAATGCTAAAAATTGTCTTGACATGTAATTGGGAAAAATACTATTGAAAATAAATTTAAAAATAAAATTTAAAAGAGGTATCTCTTCCTCTATCATGCTGGGTTGGTTTATTTGCCCTCACTAGCCAGATGCAAAATTCAATAAAGAGGAAAAGAAAATAGAATATCACTCTGATACACTAAGATTAAGAATATTTTAATAAGTTCATTCCCATTCCATGTCTGAGAAATTTCCTTCAGTCTGACCAACTCATGATATTTGTGTTTACACTAGTAATCCTCATTGTTACCATATGGCGTATTAAAGCACAGTAAATTAAATTGCTAAGCAACTGTCAAGTACTTCTCCCTCAGAGTATTTTGACCAGTTATCCCCACCTTCCTTAGCCTCTAGATCATAAGAAAGAGAAAGGGAAGGAATTGTATTTTTGAGACCCAATGGGTTAAACGGCAAATTACAAAGAAAGAAAGGATTGGATTCCTAGTCTGATCACACCAGTAGCTGAGGTTTCACAGTAGCTGTCAGTCCAGTCCTGTTCCATCTCTCCCCATGCTCACTGTTCCATCTGGTCAAAACCGCACCTTGACCTTGTCTGCTTCCCAGGGTCTCCACCCATGCCACTATAGCCCTCCAAGGTATGCCCCAGATCTGTCTTCATTGCTCCGAGCTCAGGCTGCAGCGCCAGCAACAACAAGCATCTGGTAGTGGTTATTTCTCCTCCTGAAAGTTTTCCGTCTCTACTTTTCTGTTACCAGCTATATGGGCAAGAATGAATAGACAATCAGAAGTCTTGCTCAAGGTCCAAGGAAGGGAAATTAAGGAGTCATATGCTCTATGCAGATGTATTCAACTTTCTCCATTCTTAGCTATCTCACAAATAACTTTCTTGTTTCTATACTTCCAGAGGTCCATAGTCCTGCCCTGATACATGAGACAGAGAACTTGTGGAAGAATTTATTATGGAAATGCAGGATGAACAAAGGATGTCTTTTGGTTTCAGGTATGTAGTGATCTCTGCCTAAACCAAGCCAATAGACCTTCCTAGTCCTAGTACTTGATATAACATCTGAGTATTGAACCATTGAGAAACAACTGCTGGGCAAGATCCATTTGTGCCTATATAACCAATCAATCAATCCACAAGCATTTATTAAGCACCTAGTTTATTCAAGGCATTGTATTAAATGATAAAGATACAAAAAATTTTGAAATGAAACATTACCTGCAAAAAAAACTATTTCATATAAAAAATATTGCTCCAGGCTGGGACAGTGAAGCCTCTAAATCAAACTTATGAGGCTCTAGGGAGCTCACCATTCTCTGCCATCCTGCTCCATAATGATTTTATCAGGACCTCCTCTGCTATTAGAGGTGTAAACCCCATCCCACCCCCATTACCTATTTTCTATCATTTTAATAAAGTTCTTTTTGCTACCATGTTATGGTTCTTATATCTTGGCACACTCTACAAACTTAGACTCTCTGTGATCAAGAAACACTTAGTGTCAGGAACAGGATTATGGAAACTCCCAAATGAAGGATATGCCATGGTTTGGAGGAAAAAGAAGGGAGAAAGTTAGAGGGGGAGTTATATTTTACAATGGCCAGATATATGAGCACATCCTACTTGAGAAAGCAAAATTAGTTGAGTCTGCTTCCTGGTCGCAACTAGAAAGAGTCACTCCACAGATGAGAGACAAAGTAATGTAGAAGTTGGGATTGGAAGACATAGGTATGAAAGAACAGGAAGTAGCTGGAGATTGGAGATGGATCCCACTTACTGCACTGCACTACTTGAATGTTTGATTGTAGAGAATAAGCATTGGAAGCTTCAAAAAAGAATTGATGAGGCTCTATCAGCAGTTAATGAATAGAGAAGCAGCAACAAGTGTCACTCTAAGAGCCAAGCTTGGCAGGGTTGGAAGTGGAGAGAGGGAAAGAAACCGCATAACAATGACAGGTTCATAGAGGGAAAAATTCCTAGTCCCTTTGAAAGACAACTTAACCCTTCTCGCAGCAGAAATAGCTCAAACAGCATCATCATCCCAGAAAGCTAAGTTTTCAAAGTTTGCTCACTCTTGTATCCATCCTTTATTGCATAAAAAGAGCCCAATGCTCTTTAAAAATGTTCTTTCTTCTTTATCTGAGTCTCTTCGCACATGAAAGGATCTAGACTTGATCATGAAGGAATAAATAGCTCTTATTTCATGTAGAATCATTTTGAGAAAAAGGAATTGTTTTCAGCAAGGACATTTCTCTGAATTTATCTGATTGGATAATTTGGGCAGAACTTATTCTTCCTCTCCTTGGTTCTGACCAAGCAAAAAAGTGATGAAAAAAAGAGGAAGTATGGCTCTCAAATTCCTAAGATTTGTCACACTGGAAACTCAAAAAGGACTAAACTCATGATTCAAATCAAGAATGATCTTTCTGAATGTGGATTTCCTAATTGTGGTAAGAGTACTATTCAACATTTTTATATTCTGAATTTCTTAATGGAATTTCTTAAGAGACATGCCCTTGGGGATTGCTAAAGTACATCCAGATTTCATGGAATATGTGTACACACTCACTGAGACTAACAAGCACCCTCTCTTTTTCTCCCTTTATGCCCCTTTTCCCTTCCTGCTCTTTCTCCCTTATTTTTCTCCTTCATGAATATCTACATGACAGAGATGGAATTTGTGTGGCACCAGGACCCTTAAAACCTATGCTATCTTTACCTAAGTTCTAAGTAGTAGAATTGGCATCTTTATTGGATCCTCCTCCTCCATAAGCCAAGCCCCACAAATAGAAAAATCTCCAAGAAAAACTGTTAGGGTGTGATTTATGATCAGGAACTTTGCATGTAAGCCCAGGGCATCCTTTTGATTATGTAATCCCCACTCACCTAACCCCAGACAACTAGCAGCAATTTGTGAAGTCTTTTAGTTATTTTTATGTTTATTCTCACAGATACTGTAATTCTAACCCAATGTAACAAGAATTAACTTGGTTGTGATAAAAGCACATAAGATCTTTAGAAATCTGAGTGTCTATAAGAGAAAGAAAGACTTCGCAGACTTTTAGCCTTGGATAAAATAATACAACCTTAGCAACTTTTTAATTTGTCTGCAAAAATGTTTATGAAACATTTTCTGTGAAGAAAGAAAAAAATAACTTTCAGCTACCTTTAAATTGAGAGAAGAAAAGAAAATATGAGCTTCTGTAGGAATATGTGTAGAGCAAGAAAACTTTTTAAGAATGTTTAACCTGAAAAATATAGATCATAGAAATTTGACTTTTGGATTTTAAAGTTTCAAATTAATGTGGTGCATATGAAAGGCTAAGTGAATTTTGTAAATATCTATATTATAATATGAGCTACATGAATAATTTCCCATCATGAAAAAATACCTAAGTATACCCTATACATACTCATAGGTTTCCTATCTCCCTCTGACAAATGGGAGGATGATAATTAAATAGCTAGTTATTAACAGATGATTTAATCCTAATTTCATTTAATAGCTTTCTAAAAAATAATGAGTAAACAGTCCCCTCCCCTTGGAATACCTTAACAAGTGCAAAAAAAAAACACATAGAGCATGGCTTGAAAAAAAATGTAACCTTTAAGGACCATGAATATTTAGTATACAATTAAATTGTGAGAAAGTTGCTTATAGTGTATATAAATGATGCATTTGGAGGAGGCAGAGCCAAGATGACACAATAAAGGCAGGGACCTGCCTGAACTCTCCGCCAAACCCTTCCAAATACCTTTAAATGATTCTTAACCAATTCTATAGCAGCAGAACCCACAAAAAGATGGAGTGAAATGATTTTCCAACTTAAGGCAACTTAGGAGGTTGGCAGGAAAGGTCTATTGCACCAGGGTTAGAGAGGAGGACAGGCTGCACCAGCACAGACTGCGCTCCAGCAACCCAAGAGCAGGCTTCAGGGTGACTGAATCAGTGGCAACAGGGGCAGTTTCCAGACTTCTCAGTCCACAGATAGTAAGGGGATCAGACAACAGGTCAGAAGGAGATTTACAGGAGTCCCTTTGCTGGTACAGGGGCAGGACTCTGTTGCATTATCTATACTTAGATCTGGGTCACAGTCTTGGATCTTAGTCCCAGTGTGAGAAGGAACACTAGCACAGCAGAGCTTGTAGCCTGCAGGGGAGCAGGTCTCTGGTCACATTTCCAGGGTTGAAAAGAGTACTTATGGTCACTCACAAACCAGTTCACAGTACAGGAGAGTAGTAAACACACATCTCCCTAGATCATACCATCTTGGAAGAACTGAAAACTTACAGATCCCCAGAGCTACCTCTGAAAACAGCTGCACAAAAAACCTGGAGCTTGGAACAGTGCCTTATTCTTACTCTACTTACTCCGGAAGTAGAGACCCCACTTTAGCATAGAGTTAAAAGTCAAGAAATCAGCTAGAAAATGAGCAAACAACAGAAAAAAAAAATTCTGACCATAGAAAATTACTATGGTGACAAAGAAGATCAAAACACACACTCAGAAGAAAACAACGAAGCCAAAATTCCTACATCCAAAGCCTCAAAGGAAAGTGTGAATTGGTCTCAGACCATGGGAAAGCTCAAAAAGGATTTTAAAATCAAGTAAGAGAGGTAAAGGAAAAATTGGGAAGAGAAATGATAGTGATGAAAGAAAATCATGAAAAAAAGAGTCAACAGCTTGGTAAAGAAGTAAAAACAAATGGTAAAAGAGGCACAAAAATCCAATGAAGAGAAGAATACCTTGAAAAGTGGAATTGGCCAAATGGAAAAAAGATATACAAAAATTCCCTGAAGAGAAGAACTCCTTAAAAAGTAGAATTGGCCAAATGGAAAAGGAGGTACAAAAGCTCACTGAAAAAAATAATTCCTTAAAAATTAGAATTGAGCAAATGGAAGCTAGTGACTTCGTGAGACATCTAGAAATAATCAAACAAAATCAAAAGAATAAAAAATAGAAGAAAATGTGAAATATCTCACTGGAAAAAACAATTGACCTGGAAAATAGATCCAGGAGAGATAATTTAAGAGTTATTGTACTACCTGAAAGTCATAATCAAAAAAAGAAATTTTTCTTTTCAGGAAATTATCAAGAAAAAACTACTTGATATTCTAGAACCAGAGGGTAAAATAGAAATTGAAAGAATCTACCAATCACCACCTAAAAGAGATCCTATAATGAAAACTCCCAGGAATATTATAGTCAAATTCCAGGGCTCCCAGATCTAGGAGAAAATACTGCAAGCAGCCAAATGGAAATTGTGGAGCCACAGCCAAGATAACACAACATTTAGCAACTTCTACATTAAAGGATTGGAGGGCTTGGAATACGATATTCTGGAGAGCAAAAGAGCTAGGATTACAACCAAGAATCACCTATCCAGCAAAACTGAATACCAACCTTCAGGGGGAAATGGGCATTCAATGAAATAGAAAACTTTTAAGTATTTCTGATGAAAAGCCAAGAGCTGAAATGAAAACTTGGTTTTCAATTACAAGATGCAAAGAAGCATAAAAGGGTAAGTAGAAAGAGAAATCATAAGGGATATGACAATGTTAAATTGTTTATATTCTTACATGGGAAAATGATATTTATAACTAACTCTTAAAACTTTCTCATTATTAGTGCAGTTAGAATGAGTATACAAAGGGCAGCTAGGTGGTGCAATGGATACAGCACCGGCCCTGAAGTCAGGAGGACCTGAGTTCAAATCTGGCCTTGGACCAAATAATTAACACTTACTAGTTGTGTGACCCTGGGCAAATCACTTAATCCCAATTGTGTAAAAAAAAAAAAAAGAAAAAAAAAGTATACATAGACAGAAAGCAGAGGTATAAGTTGAATGTGATGGTATGATTATCTAAAAAAATAAAGTTAAGGGATAAGAAAGAAGAATCCACTTGGAGAAAAGGAAATGGAGAGGTAGAATAGTATAAATTATCTGACATAAGAGAGGTCTGAGATTTTACAGTGGAGGGGAAAATGAGGAATGCAGGCAGTGGAACACATGAACCTTATTCTCATCAGAATTGGCTCCAAGAGGGAATAATTGGGTATGGAAATCTATCTTACCATACAGGAAAGTAGGAAGGGGTTGGCTGATAGAGGGGAAGGCAGTTTGGGGGGTGGTAAAAGTCAGGAGCAAAACACTTTTGAGAATGGACAGGGTAAAAGGAGAGAGAGAGATAAATGGAAAAAAACAGGATGGAGGGAAATACATAGTTGGTAAACATTGCTGTGAAAAAAATTTTACAATGAGTTTCTCTGATAAAGGACTTCATTTCTCAAACATACAGAAAACTGAGTCAAATTTATAGAAATAAGAACCATTCCTCAGTTGATAAATGGTCAAAATTATCTTAAATATTCAAAGCCATACAAATTCAACTTCTGAAAGATTACTTTATGAGACTAGCTATGTCTCTGGATCATGGATAAGTGGGCAGTGACATCCCCTATTCACCTTCCCTCATACTAAGCTCATCCTACCACCCCATCACACAGCCATCTCTTTCTGAACCTCAACATTAGAGTAACAAAGCAGCTGTCTCACTGGGGGTGCTGACAAATTGCTTTTATACCAAGTTTTTGTAACCTTAGTGCCAGCCCAGAGTGAGGACCAGAAAAAACTAATAATGAGAGATTGGGCAGTTCAAGTAATCTACCTCTTATTTCTCACAAATCTTGATGGGAAGGGGGCAGCAAGGCAATGACTTAACAACCCTAACCACTTTCTTGTCTCCTTATACATCCTTCCACCGGAGTCTACACAATGACCAGGGAAATTTTTTTAGGAGTTTCTCAGGCTGGGCCATTAGCAAAGAATCTGATCTCAGGCACTCAAGCCTCTCTGTTTCTCAGTCAGAGCTTCTGGGTTGAAGGAGGCTGGCATATTGAAGAAGAGTATAATTTTTCACTTACTGGCTCAAAGGTGACTGACACATTTCTCTTCTCTCAATCTCACTAGATCTCCCTAAATGGCTAGGACAAGAGGTAGCAGAATTTTTTTTCTTTTTTGGGGGGGTGGGAAGACTTGGGGGAGCAGTCCATAACAGTGATTTCATCCCTGTGGAGAAACTCTGAGTGTGGAAATTCTTTCCATGGATCTTAGCAACTTGTCTGCAATGTATACCCTCAAAAAGTTGCCGGGGGTGAGGCAGGGGCGGTGAAAGGGAACTAAGAGGTTCAGTGACTTGTCCAGGGTCACACAAAGAATATGATTCAGAGGCCCTTCCTAATTCCAATGCTAGCTGTCTCTCAGAAGTTGGAAGGATAAATAAAACACATTTATGTGATATTTACTGCAAGGCATAAAATGAGTGGGGAGCACATCTCTCTGCATCGGTGACTTTCAGGTGTGTTTTGAGTCTGAAATCTCACTTTTTTAGGCTTCTTACCTGTGTGATCTTGGGTGAATTACTTAACTTCTTTTGACCTCAGTTTCCTCATCTATAATGTGAGGGAATAGAATGAGGTGGTATCTGAGGTCTCTTCCAGCTCTAAATCTCCGATCTCTGATCTCTATGAAATCTTATATAAAACTTGGTAATCTTGTGAATCCATCAACTAACAGTGACTAACGGTGTGTGAGGTCAAACCATACCTAGGTTGATGTGTTTACTTCTCATAATCTAACCTTTCTTTGTAGTTAGGCCCCCCCAAAATCATATTATTTAGAAGTTATTTGGCCTAAATGCAGCTATGATCTGGGACTGATGAGAATTGGGTCCATGGGACAGGCCCCTTGGGGAAATCATCCTTCCATTGGTGATGAATATGAGGGTTCTGCTGTTGCTATGTTTGTGTTTAATGTGGGGCTGCCATGTCACTGATGAGGTCATATCATTCTGTAGGCTCCTGGTGCTCATTAGGATCCTAACAGGTCCACAGAGTGAAGTGAGCTCTGAGGGTTGCTATCTGGATCCATATTTCTCTGGAAGGTTTGAGTGGCTTCAGTTGAAATAGGATCATTTCTTGTTGGCTACCTAAGGGACTGAGTCAAGGGGACCTGGGAACTTGTGGGACATTCTTTCCCAGGATTACCTTTGGTCCCTTGCTATGAAGCGTCAGAGTGAGGAGGAGCTGCCAGATCTTGAGGCTAATAGCCAAACCTCACAGAAGTCAGAAGGTAAGAGCTGGGAATTTTTTCCAAGGGAAAGAAGGATGGATTAGGAGGAAAGATGGGCAGAGTTAGTCCTTCCCTAGGTAAGTGGGGAGAAATCAAAACATTGTGAAGTTTGAGGAGACTGATGATGAGTTAGAGGAGGAGGCACTTCCGGTGAGTGCTAACAAAGGTAAATGTTGGGTGGTTCTTCCTGATGGATTTATTCAATGAGAGCATCAAATTTGGCAAACACCAAAAGGATTAACAAATACCCTGATTCCTGACATCTAAGGGCTTATGTTCAACAGGAAGAAATAACCAAATTTATAGGAGTTTAATATAAACAGGGATAGTGCTTTGTGTATTTGCCTTTTTCCCCTACTCCTTTTTCCCCTACTCCTTTTTCCCGTTAGATGCTAGGACCAACAGGAGAATTAAAGTTCAGGTAGTCCAGACCCCATTTTACAGATGAGGAAATACAATGGTTTTGAACAGAGGAGTGTGTGCAGGAAAGTGATTCTCTCTCTGATTCTGTTGATGGACCATGACAACTCCTAGCTGCTGAGCAACTTTTTGTCTAAGGATAGCAGGTGAGATCAGGTATTCCAGTTACCAACAGGGATCTGGCAGCACTCACAGGAGTGATCCAGGCTGGATCAGGATCAATAATACCCATGGGAGAGGAAAGTCAACAAGGAGCTTGCCAAGCTGGGAGGAAGTGATGCACCAGATCCCAAAGTCCACAGGAAGTGACTATTCAATATCACCAGTAGGTGTAAGGAATTGGCCCCATCTTTCATGATTTGGGATCTATGGAGACTTGGGGCTTCTGTCTTGACCACAGGGCATGCAGGTCAATCCAAGTGATGAAGCTTTTTTTTAAAATTTGCTGCTTAAAAATAGTTTGTGTTTAAATTTAAAACAGTTCCCAAACCAAAGAAATATATGAGGAACAGGTGTAATAATTTACCCAAGATTGCTTAGCTAACAGAGACAGGACTAGACCTCATGTCTCCTGACTCCTGTCTCCACTGCTCACACTAAGATCCTCACTCATTTGGGAGTCCCTCCCTTCTCTGGAGTTTGTCTTCTAGATTTATTTATTGATAGGAAGCCAAATGTTCAAGAATGAATGTGTGACAATTGCTTTTCAACACAAGAGATTGGATTCAGGTAGACCAGCCACTACTATATGGTAGGCACTGAGAATATAAATACAAGAGATTTTCCCTATCTTCCAAAGGTTTATATAAAAATTGGGCTATTTCATGGACTCAGAGAATGTCCAGTTCTACTCACGGAATTTCTGGTCACACTGCGGAACACCTCCCAGTAATAGTCCCCAGTGGATCCCGTGTCAGAGCTCTCTACTCAGTACTATGGCTACTAAGACCGGCTTTGAACTTACTGAAGCAGAAATGCTGCCCTCAAAAAAAATAAAAAAGGAAATAAAAAAAGAAATGCTGCCCTCATGTATGCTCTTCCGTTGCTAGGTAGGCTCCGTGGGAAGAGCACCAGGCCTGGAGCCAACAAGACCTGAGCTCAAATCCAGCCACAGACACTTACCAGCTTTGGGACCCTGACTGGGCAAGTCACTTAATCTCCGACTGCCTTAGTTTATTCAACTATAAAATGGGGATAATAAGACCTGCCTTCACTCCCACCCCAAACTCTGAGGTTGTTGTGAGAATCAAATTAGATGATATTTGTAAAGTGCCTAGCACAGTGCCTGGTACATAGTAGGCACTTAATAAATGTTTGTTCACTTCCCCTCCCCCTTTCTGGTGGATTAGTCACAGCTGGGGTTACCCCTTAGTCATGCTAATGGCTGATAAATCTGAGAATTTTTGGAAAAGAATTCAGCTAGCCTAAGCCATTTCTCTAATGATGCCCCTGTGTGTGCTATTTGGTTAAAATTTGTCATAGAGGTGGGGGATCATGGATATGAAATATCACATATGCTGCCAGATACAATTGATATTTTCTGAACAGCTTTCTCCTTTTAATATCTTTGTTATGAGGGATATAGTCAGTAGTGCACATGATGTAAAAACAAAAGGCCTCAATAATAAAACCATTTTTAAAAGGTAGGAGAGAGGGAACTGAGGGTCTAGTATGACAGCCAGCATCCCCTACCCTTGAGAACCAATCTACTGGATCATTTGAGGGCTGGGAGTGGGGAATGGGGAGGCCAGTCCAGTCTATCATTTCTCTGAGAAATTCCAATAGGAAAGATGATGACATAACAGAACCCTAACCACTCTTCTACATACCTATACCCACTTCTGTCTGAGTCTGCACCACAACCAGGGAAAATTTTTATAAGAGTTCCTAAGACTGTGCCCCAGATTTGTTGATATTAGCAAAGAATCTGATCTCAGACATCCTAGTCTCCCTTCTCAGCCAGAACCTTTCCTGCTAGATTGAAGGAGGTAGGTGGGGACAGAATGGAGCAGACCCCAGAACTCCAAGGGGATTCTCTAGGCCCTGGGACCAAAGAAAGCCCCACTTAGCAGGCTCAGGTAAGGGAGCCGTGAACAAGACAGAACCATGTATAGGGGAGCTTTCCGGGCCCTTCGGAGACAAACTTCCAAAATAGGAATCTGAACTAAGGATCTAACTAAGGATGTCTATGGCTTTTTTCACCAAAAATTCCTGACCCTTTGAGGAAGGAAGTGATTGACCTTGGAAGGGTGAGGTCTGCCAATAAGAGTGAAGCTGAGAGCTCTTCATTTCATTTCTCAGGAGCTGTGAAAGCAGAAGATCTGGTCCAGCCTGGGCCCAGTGGGGAAGACAAGGCTGAGAGGCAAGACGAAAGAGAAGCTTCTCCATC
Organism: Vombatus ursinus; assembly: GCF_900497805.2. NCBI lineage: Eukaryota > Metazoa > Chordata > Mammalia > Diprotodontia > Vombatidae > Vombatus > Vombatus ursinus. The sequence goes on along the minus strand of NW_020954589.1, from coordinate 16,173,122 downwards.
ACTTTATTCACCACTTTCCTCTTCCTCTTCTTCTTCTTACCATTCCTGTGTCTCCTCCTTCTCTGGCAATGAAGAAGATCCAGTCAGTTTCAGCTGCTTCCATGTAAACATGATCACAGCTGAGAACATTGCATGGGAGCCTGATGCCAAATTGGAACCAATTCCAAAGAGGTCTAGGAGGTACAGCATGGAGGCATGGGAGGGGACTATACTAGATTCTTCTCCCCAGAACGTATCTCCCTTGGGCCAATTCATTGGCAAAGAGGCCACTCCGGAAGGAAACAGCAAAGAAATAGAAGAGGAAAAAGCAGGAACCTCAAGGGACACTGAAAAAAGACCAGAACCCCAGGCTCCTGACTGGACCAGTCCTTCAGAAGGTGCCTACTGCTGCCTGAACTGCTTCAGGATTTTCTCCCCCCGTGGAGCTCTGGAAGCACATAGATATCACGAGGTCAGAGAGGGTTTCAGCTGCAGTATTTTTCATCACCCAGTACCAAAGAGGAGAATGACGCTGCAGAATGGAGGTTGGAGTGAAGATTTCAGGAGACTGTACCAGGAAGTTCAACCAGGGCATCAGGGAGACCAGGGTCAAAACTATACTGTGCATCATAAAGGAGAAGAATGTGCTGAAGACCCATTCCTGCAGAGTCAGTACACGGAAGTCTCCCCTGTGGTCCTTCCAAGTAAAATAAATAAATGAGGGAGTTTGGGTGGCCCGTTTTGTCCATTAGAGCACCCTACTCAATCCAAGCACTTCAATTTAAAATCCCTGCTAAGAACTAGATGACAAAGGAACACCACCATGACTCAAAATCCTTCATCTCTAACATCTGTTGCTCTCACCCAAGAGGTGAAAAGCCCTATAGACCAGAACAAGACAGAGAGCAATTAAGTGGAAGAGAAGACTAGAAGGTAAAGGAGAGAGGACTCCAGTAGCATGAAGAGAATCTCCTGACCCCCTTCACTCCCACACTTTCACATGAGAGAAGTGATTATTTTTCTATTATATTAATAACCAATTATTATTTCTTCATTCAGGAATCAGCCCCTGTAGGTCAGTCAGTCAGTCTCCGAAGGACATTGCTGATTGATGAGATTGCCCAAATCCCCCAGGTACATGCTCTGAGATGTGGGACCCCACCCAACTAGAAGACCTTACAAACAGAATTTAATCTAGATAAAGTCATGCCCTTAGTAAGTAAGCCCAAGTCATTATACATCTCCAGTAGAGTCTAAGGGAGCCCAGCTTATGAAGAAAAAATCAACCAGAGTAGTCTGGGTAGAGGTGGGTTCCCCTGTCCAGATTGCTGGAGGCAGCTGAGTCTCATGATCAAGTCTCATTCCCAGCAGGAGGAGCTGAAGACTTCTAGCCCACCACTTTATTAATGTGTCCACTCTCTCATTAATTGTTGGCTAATCAGGGTTGATTCTCACCTGTCAGGGGCACCTCGATTGCCAAAGGTATTTAAGCATTCAGGGATCACCATGGTTTTGTCTTTGGTTACTGAGACCACTGGCCATCAATTTATTATCACCTAGCCTAATTAATAAATTGATTATTAATTACCCAGAAACTCTGTCTCTCAGGCTTTTCATTTGTCTCACACACAAGTGGCTCTAACTTCTACAGAACCACAGGACCATTGAATCATAGATTTAGAACTGAAAAGTACATTAGAGGTCATCAGGTACAACCCTCTCATTTTATAGATGTGGTGTCAGAGGCAATGCTGATCTTCTGATTCCAAAGGCTTTACCATGCTGGTGAAACCACAACCCAAGGAACCACAGCAAGTGAGCCTAAGTTAGGAGTCAGTGCCATCCTTCATGACTCTGGGTTGATGGAGACATGAAGCTTCTGTCTTGACCACAGGTAGAGCATACAGGTCAGTCCAAGCGATTCTTAAAATTTGCTGTTTAAAAATGATTTATGTTAGGGGCAGCTAGGTGGCACAGTGGATAGAACATCGACCCTGGAGTCAGGAGAACCTGAGTTCAAATCCGGTCTCAGACATATAACAGTTACTGGCTGTGTGACTCTGGACAAGTCACTTAACCCCTATTGCCTCACAAAAAAAAAAAAGATGTGAAAATTGCTTTTCAACACAGAGATTGGGCAGAGTAAGAACAACCTCAGAGGGAAAACCAAAGAAATGAGCAGATGACAGGAGAGTGTTGCCACTTATTCCTGAAAAACCAGTAAGCTTAGAACCAAGAGTCAGCATGGGAATGTTTCTTAGACAGGCAACTACTCCAGAGTGGGACAGGTCTGGCCATGTCTTCCTAGAACTGAGGAATGAACTGGATGTGACAGTTTTTCTCTCATACCTTTACCAGCATATTGTGGAAGTTTATCATCAGCTTCCCTCCTGGGATTTCTCTGACCTGTAAGGGTGTGGTCATTGATGCCTCTAAAATTTCACACATCTCGTACAAACTATTGTTTCCATCAGAAAAACCACAAGGTGAAAGCTTGGGAAACCACAGTCATTCAAGCCTCTTGTTTTCTAATGAATCATGTTCATGTTCATGTCTAATGAACCATCTAGCGGGGAGCACCTGGACTCTTATGAGTTGGAACACCAATAGGTTTCTATTTATTTTACAATTTGCTCTTTCATTGCGTCGAAACACTCAGAGAGCCTCGCTGTGCTGGTAGTGACCTGCAGGGATGAACAGTCTAAAAAGTCAGGGATTCCCAGAAGCAAAGGGAAGTTTGGGCCAATTTTAGCAGATGGGGGCGGGGGAGAACAGAAACCTTTCCTCCCATAGCAAGCCCCTGAAATCTGCCTTGAGCTTAATGTTTCCTAGAGGGCGAAACCTGTTCGTTTCTAGCTTCTGAAAGAAGGGGGAAGAGGGAAGGGAACAAGTAGGTACTGATCCTCTACTATAAGCCATTCACTGCGCTAAATGCTTTACAAAGATAATCTCATTTGATTAGATACTCACAACAATCTAGTCAAGTAGGTGCTATTATGATCTCCATTTTATAGTTGAGGAAATTGAAGCAGATAGGTCGTTTGACCTATGACATGGGTCCCCTGTTTCCCATTTCAGTGCCACACCCATTTGGAAATCCCTCCCTTACAAAGTTCTTGTATTCCAAAAACGTTAGTTGTTCCAGCCTGCTTTATTCATAAGAAATTGTGAGATAATGAATTTACCCTGTATGTACTTCATGTTTTCATGCTATTCCCATTGTAATGTGAGCTCCTTGAGGGAAGGGACTGCCCTTTGCCTTTCTTTGGATCCCCTAGGGCTTAGCACAATGCCTGGCACAATAGTAGGCACTCAATAGATGCTTACTAATTGACTGAATGGTTTAGTGAACTACACAATTTCTTTTTAATACAGAAAGCCCAGATCTGACTGTAAATGTCAGAAAGAAGCTCAGAAGGAAAGCAGAGAAGAGATAGGTCTCCTCCACACACCCCATCCCACCTGCCACCCACCCCCCAATTTCTGAAGAGCCTATTAAGTCTACCTAGTAAATTGTTTGAGGCTGACACCTAAAGTTGTATCCCCTCTAAGTAAGGGCATGCCTAACAGATGAGAGAGAGCATTTAGTGTGAGGCAGTCCCACCCCTGTCCCAAAAGTTAGTGAATGAACTGATGATTGACAGTTTCCACAGGCAGAATGGAATTAGTAGAAAGAGCAGTGGACGGGAAGCGTAAGAACTTTCTTCAAATCTTGACCATGACACTAGCTCAGTGGACTGCGTAAATCAAAAGGGAAAATACTTGTCCGAGTATCTCATGGTACAATTGAGAGAATTATAATTTATAAATTATATAATATAATATAATTTATAAATATAATGCATTTCAGCAAACCATATTTATAAAAATATTATAATTTATAAATTATAGTTTATAAATCTGAAAGCACTCACTCTATAAAGGTTAGTTCTTGTTATTATAAAGAGAGGCAAGTGTGACATAGCAGATAGAGATCAGGCCTTGGAGTCAGGAAGGCCTGCCACTGATACATTGGCAGTGAGACAGGCCATAAGTAAGTTACTTAACTTCTCAGTAAATTACAGAAGTTGCAGATCTATATGACTAGGAGGAGTTTCCTCCCCAGGAATTCCTTATACAAATGAAATCACAAATCTAGTCCAAAAACATGTTATTTTTACTAGAGTGGTGTTTGAGGGCACAGTTCCCCTAAGACAGGGATTCTTGAGTCAGGGACCCTGTTGCCAGTCTGGGGAAGCCTATGGACTCTTCAAATCAAGTTAAATCAGCAGGTATTTGTTATGTCTTACTATGGTCCAGGCATCGTGCTAAATGCTAAATATTATGTCAGACTGATGTTTTTAAATGAAGGATACAGTACAAAGGATTACAAAGGAAGCCAATTGTATTGAAATATGGTTATTAAAAAATATTAAAAGTTTTAAGTTCACAGACCCCCCCACCCCCAAAATCTATCCACGGATCCCTTGGGTTAAGAACTCCTGCCCAATGACAAGTGAAGAGACTCCTGAGTTTGTGTTCATCATTGCTTTCTAGAGTTACACATACTTAGTGCAAGCTGGTTTCTGTGGACAGTTGAGCTAGGAGAAGCTTGGGAATTGATGACTCAGGCCTTTTTTTCCAGAAGAGTCAGCTTTGTTGGGAGTATCTGATAGGGGGTCTGGCCACTTACACACCCTTGGACTTAAGTCTGTGTTGCACGTGGAAACATTCTCTCATTCTTATATTCTGGTTGTTGTTTTTTTTTTCATTGTATTCCAGAACAAGAAAATCCGGCTGTGTTCCCAGTGACTGGTAGAGATGAGCTCAACCGAGAACAGGCCAAAAATCAAGGATTCCCCTGACAAAAAGAGTTTGGGCTAGTTTTAGCAGAAATGGGAAGAACAAGGTCATGTCTTCCTTACATAAAAGACTGCTTAAGTAACAGCTTTGACTTGGACCTCACCTTTCTTTGAGAGTGAAATTTGTCATGAGCTTCCTAGTTCCTGGAGGAAACCATTTGAGGGTTTGAACCTGGATTATCCTCTTTTTGTTAATTCCTCTTTACAAATCCTTAAAAGAAGTTGTGGTAAAAAAGATATAGAGGACACCTGTGTCCAAAAGAAAAAGGAAAAGGAAAGAAGACAGTGTGTTGTTTTCTTTGGAGTGGTAAACACATGTTATCCAACTGGAGACCAGACTGCAGTACTGCATTGGTGGATAGAGATGTCACATATCCCCAGAACCAGGACAGATTAGAGTCTTATAGAATCTGCTGTAAGAAAGGCAGATCTAAGATGGTGGTAAAAAGGCAGGGACTCATCTGACCTCTTCCCTAAACCCCTCCAAATACTTTTAAATAATGCCTCAAAACAAACTCTAGAGTGGCAGAACCCACAAAAGGATGGAGTGAAAGAATTTTCCAACCCAAGACAACTTAGAAGGTCAGCAGGAAAGATCTGTTGCACCAGGTTGAGAATGGAGTACAATCCAATGCAGGTTGTACCCCAGCAAACCAGCAGTAGGCCTTGGGTGTGTGTGTATGTGACTGACTCAATGCCAACAGTGGTGGTTCTAGGACCTATCAGCACACAGATATATCCAGTCAGACAACTGGTCAGAAGGAGATTACAGTAGTCCCTTTTCTAGCACCAGGGGCAAGATTCTGTTGCATTGCCCATACTTGTATCTGGGTCACAGTGCTAGGTCTCAGTCCCAGGGACTCTATCTCTCTTACTTAATTTTAAAAATCTTTTGTGAGTTTTTCCATGTCCTGGAGCCAATTCATATTTTTCCATGATGCTTTGGATATAGGAGTTTTGACTTTGTTGTCTTCTTCTGAGTTTGTATTTTGATCTTCCCTGTCACCGTACTAATTTCCTATAGTCAGGATCCTTTTCTGCTGTTTACTCATTTTCCATCCTATTTCTTGACTTTTAACTCTATGTTAAAGTGGAGCACTGCTTCCAGAGTAGAGGGGTACTGTTCCAAACTTCAAGTTTTTTGTGCAGCTGTTTTCAGAAGTAATTCTGGGGACCTGTAAGTTTTCAGTCTTCCAAGGTGGTATAATCTAGTGAGAGGTGTATTTACTACTCTCTCATTCTGTGAGGGACCACAAGCACACTCTTCCACCCTGGACCTTTAACTAGGTCCCAGTTCCTCTGCAGCAGCAAACTCTGGTGTGCTAGTCCCCCTCTTCTCCCTGGGACTGAGACCCAGGACTGTGACCTGGATCTAAGTATGGGCAATGCAACAGTCCTGCCCCTGGTGCCAGCAAAGGAACCCTTGTAATCTCCTTCTGACTAGATGTCTGACCCCCTATTATCTGTGTGCTGAGAGGTCCAGGAACCACCACTGCTGCCACTTATTCAGTCACACTCACAAATCCCCAAGGTCTACTGCTGATTTTCTGGGGCACAACCTGCATTGAACTGCACTCCACTCTTACCCTGTTACAACAGATCTTTCCTGCCAACCTAAGTTGTCTTGGAAAATTGTTTCACTCCATCCTTTTGTGGGTTCTGCCACTCTAGAATTGTTTTCAGTCATTATTTAAAGGTATTTGGAGGGGTTTGGGGAAGGACTCAGACAAATCCCTGCCTTTTTACCACCATCTTAGATCTGCCTCTTCCAAGACAATTCTGAAGGACTTATGATAAAAGGTGCTGTCCATCTCCAGAGAAAAAACTGGTGGAGTCTGAATGCAGATTGAAGCATTCTTTTTCTTTACTTTCTTTATTTTTCTTGGGTTGTTCTTTTGTCTGTGCTTTTTCACAGCATGACTTACATGGAAATGTGTTTTGCATGACTACACATGTATAAACTATATCAAATTGCTTACCATCTCAATGAGGGGGGAAGGAAAAAAAAGGAAAGGATTTTGAACCCAAAATCTTTGGGGAAAGCACGTTAAAATTGTTTTTATACATAATTCATAGAAATGAAATATTAAAAAATGCAGGAGAAAAAAAATCTGTGGAAGGAATTCCTAGTATGATCTGATCCTCAGCATCTGTCCTCAGCTACGAGGGAGCCCAGGGCTCCCATAGGGGACATAGTCATCTCCAAACAGAGTGTGAAGTGGAGGCCTTTGACTATGATGTTTCCCCCAGTTCCTATGATTATCTTCAGCTTCCAGAAAGAATCCAATAAGACCAAGATAAGTAGCCAAGAAGCCAAGAGCAGGAAAAAAAAGATTCCCCACTGCTGTGTAAGGTGAATGGTGGAGCCTGGTTCATCCAGTTTGAGATCTGGTACTAAGAGGGTGAAGAGCCAATAATTTCACCAGTTTGGTGCAAAATCAAGACAAGTTTTTTAGATGAGAAAACAGACTGATGTCATGGAAATAGTTAAAGGATATGAACAGGCAGTTTTCAGATGAAGAAATCAAAAATATTTATAGACATATGAAGAAGTGCTCTAAATCACTTTTGATTAGAGAAATGCAAATTAAAACAACTCTGAAATACCACCTCACACCAATCAGATTAGCTAATATGACAAAAAAGGAAAACGACAAGTGTTGGAGAGGATGTGGGAAAATTGGGACACTAATGCAAAATTGGTGGAGTTAAGAACGGATCCAACCATTCTGTAGAGCAATTTGGAAGTATGTCCAAAGGGCTATAAAACTGTGCATACCCTTTGATCCAGCAATACCACTACTAGGTCTGTATCCCATAGAGATCATAAAAAAGGGAAAAGGACTTACATGTGCAAAAATATTTATAGCAGCTCTTTTGATGGTGGCAAAATATTGGAAACTGAGGGGATGCCCATCAATTGGGAAATGGTGAACAAGCTGTTTTATATGAATGTAATGGGATACTATTGTTCAATAAGAAATGATTAACAGGCACAGTTCAGAAAAATCTGGAAAGACTTGTGTGAACTGATGCAAAGTGAAATGAGCAGAACCAGGAAAATATTGTTCACAGTATCAGCAACAACATGTGATGATCAACTGCAAATGACTCACCTCTTCTCCGCAACACAATGATCCAAGACAAGTACAAAGGACTCACAAAGGAAAATGCTATCCATATCCAGATAAAAACTGATGGACTCAGAATGCAGATCAATGCACATTTTTTTCATTTATTTTATTCTTTCTCATGGTTTTATTTCCTTTTGATCTGTTTCTTTTTCCACAACTATGACGAATATGTAACTATGTTTTACATGATAATGCATGTATGAAATATATCAAACTGTCTACCATTTTCAGAAAAGGAGGGAAACGTGGAATTCAAAATCTTGTAAAAAAACGGTAAAAAAAAATTCTTAATATATAATTGGGGAAAAAATAAAATACTATTTAAATTTTTTAAAAAGAAAAGGGTCCATCAAAAAAGGGGAAAAAGGGCCTAAGGGTAAAATGGGGATAAGATACTGGCTTTGATGGGGGACTTCTTTTGATTGGGACTTGGGACACAGCGTTTTAGTCACCAAAGGAAACCTGTTAATGAAAAGGAGGAGTGCTTCTGTGCTGTAAGACCATAAGTTCCTTTTTTAAAAGTATAGGAGTGGTGGGTAGTGGGTAGTGTAGGGAAGAAAAGTGAACACTGTATTTGACTCAGCAGCCTAGGTTCAAATCCTGGTCCTGCCCGATAGCCAGTTGTCTGTGTGACCTTTGACAGGTCATAGAACATCTTTTTTTTAATCTGTGAAATGAGGAGATTGGACTAGATGGCCTCTCTACCTTTAGTTTACATTTTTTATCCCCTGCAGAATCTAGCATCATGTTTGGAATTTAGTGCCTGCTCAGTGAATGTATGTATATGTGTAGATGTTTTGTGTGTGTGTGTGTGTGTGTGTGTGTGTGTGTGTGTGTGCATTTCATTGGCTTTTAGAGGAGCTAGGTGGCAAAGTGGAGAGAATGCTGGGCCTGGAATGAGGAAGACTTGAGTTCAAATCCGGCCTCAGACTTCACAAGTCTGGGCAAGTCCCTTACTTAACCTCTGTTTACCTCACTTTTCTCAATTGTAAAATGAGTGTAAAATAATAGCACCTACCTGGCAGGGCTCTTGTGAGGATAAAATGAGTTAGGATTTAAAAACCACTTAGCACAGTACCTGACACATAGTATGTGCTATATAAATGTTAAATGAATAGATAGATAAGTGAATTAATGGAAAGATAGATAAATGGATGAATAAGGGTCTAGAACCCTCAGGATCATTGAATCACAGAAGCAGAGAGTTGGAAGGGATCTTAGCAACCACCTAATACAATCCTTACCCAAAAGAAATCCCCACTATTTTAACATTCCCAACAAGCCTGGCCCCTTACTACTTTACCTTCTTACATTTCCCCCCACATATTCTGATGTAGTGACACTCACCTCCTTGATGTTCCTTAAAAAAAGACACTCCACCTTTCATCTCTATGCATTTTCAGAGGCTGTAGCCCCCTGCCTGCAATTGTCTCCTTCCTCATTTCTGCCTCCTGGACTCCCTCGCTTCAAGTTCCAATTAAAATTCCACCTTCTGCCAGAAACCTTTCCAGATCCCCTTCAGACCCTTTCCCTTATTATCTCCATTTTATCCTGTATATATCTAGTTTGTACATCATTATTTGCATGTTGGGTTCACCCTGACTGTGAACTCCTGGAAAGCAGGCACTGTCTTTTACCTCTCATTGTATCCCTAACCCTTAGCACAACATATGACATATAGTAGATCTTCAATACATGGTTGCTAGATTCTGGATATGTGGTCCGCGACTATATATTTGTGGCAAATGCCTAGATATCCTGACGACTGTGGCACTGTGATCCAGGGTTCAAATGCAGTTGAGCCACAGGACGTGCCATGAGGGAATCCTTTATCAGATGTTTGTGTTATGTCTCGTCTTGATACCATTTAGTTTATTGAGCGACTTTGATGAATCTATTGCTTAATATCACTCCTATACCCATTCTCATTGGACAACCCCAAGCTAATGAGAGAAGCTCAAACACGTATCAGTCAAACTTTTGATCTGAGTTGGGTGCTCAGGAGCCAAAGACTCATAATCCAACAGGAAGGAGCGTCCTCTCTTCCTGCCTTTCCTATGAGATTCTCAGGAAAACCTTTGTCTTGTTTATGTCTGATACTGTTCATAGATTCTGGTACCTTGGAAGATTTCTAAGTGGAAAACCTGACAGAATCCTAGAGATTGCTGTTAAAGGGAAAAAGCACAGAAAGGGAGCTTAGAATGGTGGGGGACATTAATGAAGTCTCATACTTAAAGGAGCTCTCCCAGCTTTCTATAATCTGATGCTGAATTGTCCTAAACACACACACAGACACATACACAAAACAAAATAACAACTGCGAGATACTTTCACTCTGTCTGTTCAGCTCCGGCAAGTCTGGGGTTATACAGACAAAAACAAGCAAAGAAAGGAAATCTTTTTGTCTTAGGGGATAAAATGCAATACCGTCAGATATAGTTATGTGTCAGCCTAGAGACTTACAGTGGCCAGTGTTTTCTGGGTTTTAAGTGAACTATCAAGTATTCACTGTGTGCATGTAATCACAGAATATAATTATTTTCTTAATTTCTAAGGATTGATTTCTGCTCCAAGATGGACTTAATTATTTTATTTTTTGGTGAGGCAATTGGGGTTAAGTGACTTGCCCAAAGTCACATAGCTAGGAAGTATTGTGTGTCTGAAGCCAGATTTGAACTCAGGTTCTCCTGACTCCAGGGTTGGTGCTCTATCTACTGTACCACCTAGCTGCCCCCATCCAAGATGAATTTAAACTAGAAAGGATGAGTAAAATATAAAGTCTTGTATGTGTTTATTCTTAACTTTTATTGCTACAACATGAGAAAAAAGTCTCTTGAGACTGTAATTTGATATTGTTCTGAGTTTTGATTTCAAGTGTGATTATCTGAATTGTCATTTAAGCTAATAATCTACCATTCAAGAGAAATGCCATGTGCTGCTCAAAGGGAGTTTGATCTGATTACTGCTACAGGTATATGCCTATGCCTGGGAAGGTTGAGAGGATAACCTTACAAAATCAATGGTAGGATCATCTTGACTCAGTTTCCCCATTGTGTTGCTTCCTTTCTCAATAAGAAATTTTCCAATCTGGTTCACTCTGAGCCTGGCTGTGTTACTCTGTTCATATTGTGGAACTTTGCTACACGTTCGCTATTTCAAAATAAAGGTTAACTATTACTCTTACTTGGAACCAAATAGAGTTTAGGATGCTTTATCCTATCATGCTTATGTCGGGTCAGTCTCTGTCCTTGAACGGACAATATTGATATTGTTATGACCATGTCCCTCTTTCTTCCTTTCACAAAAAAATTTTTATAACCAGGCCTGAAGCATTGTAAAGGGTCTTTTTTGTTGTTGTGAATCTTGTTGCAGTACTCACTCTGAGTTACTATAATGGGATATAAGTATGAAAGATCTTACTGTTTTTAATTTTCCTATTTGAATTTGTGGTCACTAATAGTTACATATTTATGTATAAGATTAGGTCCCTAAAGTATCTCATTCTTTCTGGATGATATAAGCATAATAAATCCTCAAAAGGGGAGGAAATAGGACAAAGATACATGATAAAAAGCAAAAGTTTTCAATTTTAATTGAGTAGTAAACTTCACCTTGAGAAAGCAATAAGATTAGATTGTTTTCGCTAAGAACTAAGATGTGGATTATATATACATATACATATATATATATATACACACACATATACACACACACACACACACACATATATGTGTGTGTGTGTGTGTGTGTGTATGTATATCTGGCTTTCAAATGTTTCTATTAGGAACAATGACAAAATAACAAGTATAAGGTTAGCTGCAAAGGTTTGAACTGGTTTTCACCATATGAACTAGTTACTGGAAAACCAAATTTAAGAGGAATATCCCTCCAGAACCACCCTGGGAATGAGGCCTATTCCAGAATTTACAAAGGAAAATGTTTCCAAGGATCAGATGGCTACACGGGACAACTAAGCTACAAGACGAAAGACACAGTGTCAAGGCCCTAGGCTTCTCCACCTTGTCAACTCAGAAGCTTTGGAAACTTATGACCCAGGATCAGGGGCCGAGGGAGAGGCCCAGAAAACAATCCCCCCCCCAAGAGACTTTTTCATTCAGGTTGCTCCTCTTCAGATAAAGTTAGATGGCATAATAGGTAGGAGTACTGGACACGGAGTCTGGAAGGCCAGGGTTCTAAATCCTACCTCACACAATTGCTAGTTGTGTAACCCTGGGCAAATCACTTATCATCTCTCAGACTTGGTTTCCTCATCTATAAAATGGGGATAAAAGTGGCACCTACCTCACAAGATTATTGTAAGAGTCAAAGGAGATAATATATGTAAACTGCAAACTTCAAAATATTTAAGTGTGAGCTACTATTAAGACTTTACCTATATTATATCATTACCATTATTATTATTATTATTAAAAATCCAACTATGCCAGGGTCATTTGCCATGCTACAAATTGCATATAGTACAATACAAGTACAAACTCTTTTCTCTCCATCCACTCAGAAGACAGGAAAGATCAAGTGGCTACAGGGGTCAAGAGGAGATAGGAGAACTCTCTGGGTGCTGGGAATATGTTCTATGTTTAGGAACAGTCAGGGGTGTGATGGAGCCAGCTAGAACCAACTCAAAAGCCAATTGTTCAGGAGCAGTTAGGTGGTGCAGTGGATAGAGCACCAGCCCTCGAGTCAGGAGGACCTGAGTTCAAATCTGACCTCAGACACATGATACTCACTAGCTGTGTGACCCTGGGCAAGTCACTTAACACCAATAGCCTCACCAAAAAAAAAAAAGAAAATCCTATTATTCTATGTTCAGTCTTAGCATTCACACCTCAGAAATCCCCTAAACATTACAAATCAGGGCTTGATTTTTTTTAATTGCCCAGGGTTGCACTGATAGTTTATTGTCTAGATTTAATAAAATGAAGAGAAATTTTTAATAATGTGAATTGAACTGAAAAGTGTATCACAGATACACCTTTTTTCTAGAGAGGTAGGGCTAAATTTTTACCAGCACACCACTGGAAATAATCCTACCCAAAGGCAGGAGGGTAGACTAGATGATTTCAAAAACCCCCTCCTTGCCTGAGAAGCCTGGGTCCTGATGCTCACTATTCCACTTCAAGTTCCAAGGCTCCAGCGCAGAAAAAATACCTGGTTGAAGACCGCATAGAAATATTTGTTATAAGGGCTTTGTTTTTCTCTTTCTTTATTTCTTTATTTTTTGGTGGAAGTAGGGGAAGGATTGGTACAAAGGAGGGTAAACAAATACTTATTAATTGAAGAGAAAAATTGAGGTTAAAATGTGACTCCAGGAAACATAGCATGGAGTTCAATGTCCAATAAGATACACTGTCCCTCTCCTTCCCACTCTCCAAGAAAGGGATCAGATGTGGAAAGACTGGGGAAGGTGGGAAGCATGAAGCTCAGGGTTCCTGGAAAGAAGGAGTGTCTCTTTAGGGCACAGAACAAAACCAAGGACAATAGATAGAAATCAGGAAATCAGAATGAGCTTAAGTCTCTGATGTCCCCTAATAATGTGGCAATGATTCCAGGTGCTAGAAATTTCCCCCAACCAAAACAGAGTAAGTCTGGAAGGTCACATCCTGCTGAAAAGTCTTCAAATACAAGCCAGTGACATTTGGTTTGTCTGGTGTCATAAAAGGAGCTTGGATAAACTCAGCTCAGAAAGGCTTAGCACCAGATTTTCATGGGGAGGTGAGGATCAGTAAACTTCAGGCCTCAGAAACTCTAAAAGACCATCTGTCAAGGTAAAGGGGTCAGCTAGGTGGTGCAGTGGACTGAGCACTGAGCCTAGAGTCAGAAAGACTCATCTTCCTGAGTACAAATTTGGCCTCAGAGACTTACTAGCTGTGTGACCCTGGGTAAGTCACTTAACCTCAGTTAGCCTCATTTTCCTCATCTGTAAAATGAGCTGGAAGAGAAAATGGCAAACCACTCCAGTATCTTTGCCAAGAAAATCACAAATGGAGTCACAAAGAGTGACACAACTGAAAAAATGACTCAACAACCAAGATGAAGAAAGGTTTTCTCTGTCAGTGGAAAGAGAATACTTAATATTGATGAAATTATGGATCTTTGAAGTAATGAAGCAACAAAATGAGAGTATAGAGGAATCAAGTGTGGCCTCAGGAGTCCTAATCCATTATTGTATCTGAAGGGATTCAATATAGTCCTGTCTGGAGGCTAAGGGGTTACCTACATGACCTCCTAAGGTCCCTCCCTCCCTCCTTACCTGAGGAATCTGTGAAATATCATAGGATCATAGATTTAGAGATAGATCTTCTAGGCAATCTATTCCAATTCCCTCATTTCACAAGGAAACTGATGAGATTAAGTGACTTTCCCTGAGTCACATTAACAGCAATAGCTCATATTTATATAGGGCTTTAAAGTTTGCAAAGCACTTTACGTGTATTATCTCATTTGATCCTCATAATCTTGTGAGGTAGGTATATTATTCCCATTTTACAGATGAGGAAACTGAATCTAAAGGAAGTTAAAGTTAAAGCTTGGGGTTACCTTGCTAGAAAGAATCTGGGGCAGGATTCAAACTAAGTTCTTCTGACTCCAAGTCCATCACTGTGCCAACCAACTGGTATTCCAACTCAAGTCCTCTTGACTCCAAATCCTGCCATATCACTTTTACACATGTAGTGTTCAGCAGCACAGCCAAGAACAATGGCTAAAAACAACTTGGGTGTCCAGAAGACAAGTAATCCAACAGTGGGTTCTGAGCCTAATAGGATCAGTTGCCTTCTTAGGATTACAGGCTAAGGAGACTGGAAAGTGTGGAACCCGATGCTCAGTGCACTCAAAGGATCACTTGTCTTCATAGGAACAACATCTAGAGTCTGGAAAATTTAGGGATGTGAGAAAAATAGAGAAAGTAGCATGGAGTAGTCTCTTAAGTTCTGCCCTAAAGATTCTTCTCTAGACAAGAAGAACATCTCTCAGACAGCTCGGCAAGAGCTCAGAACAGCTTGGGTTGACACAGAGCTTCCCCCTTTCCTGTTTCTGACATTCGGGTGCTGGCGCTGTCCCAAGGGCCCCATGGTCAATGAGACAGAAGGCTCTGGGGAGAGGTTAAAGTGTGTGGACCAAGGGTGCTAACAGACACGGAATGATCCCAAGTCCTGATGCCTCTATGTCTATTCGTCTGCAATACCACCATACATAGGAGATGTCATCGACGAGGAAGAAAGCTGTCTGGCTCACCCTGACCCCTGCAGGAAGACTGCCATCCCACATCTCCAAGTGCTTCAGATATCCTTATCCATAGGCCCATAGTCTATAGCTGGTAGGGACATCAGAGGTCCTCCAGACTGAGAAAGGCTCTCGAGGGCGAGCTGGAAAATGAGAGGTTAAAGGTTATTTTTATCCCAGTGCTCCAGCTCAGGGTTTCATGAGGAAGCGGGAGGATGAACTGAAAGACTTAGAGACTTTCTACTGAAGGGTGGGACTCAACGCCTTGCAGAACATTGCAAGCTATGAAAAGCCATGAAAACTCTGACTGAAGTAAAGTATTGTGTGATTCCTCTCTCTGTTTCCTCTGAAGACAGGGCTGAGAGCCACATTTAGTGGACCACAAAGTGACAGAAACATTAGAAGCACGCAAGAGAAAAAACAACCATAGATAGGAATCGCTCCACTCTCGGCTCACTCTCTGGTCTGTTTCCACCTCCCCACCAGCTGCCTTGCCCCGCCCCCCGTCTGCTTCCCTTCTTCCCTTCCAGGCCAAATTTGCATTACATAAAAATCACTTTTATGTAGCGATTTGCTGAATAGTCCACTTATGTAAAATGGAAATTGTCTGGTGTGTGTATGGGTATGTGTGTGTGTACTACCCAAGAGGACACCCCCCAAAAATCTCTAGTGTAGCAAGCTGAGAATAGGGACATAGTAAAGATTGCCAGCTCTTCCACATGTTCACTTGCATACACACACACGCACACACACACACACACACACACACACACACAATCACAGTCTTCCTCTCCCATTAGAGACCTGAAAAGGGGTTGGAATGACTCTTCTATCTTGAAGTTCAAGGGGATCAGAAAAGAGGAGAATATCTCTTCTCCCTAGCTCTCACCAGCTCCATTCCTCATGCAGGCATGGAACACTGAGTAAATCAAAGTCCACCAATGAAGAGACAGTCTCTGTCTTTTCAGCCAAAGGATATATATTATGATTACATGAAGCAAAATGCCCTGCTCTTCCTCTCTCCGGCTCCTATTAAGCCATAGCTTCAGGCCAGAGGAACCTAGAAAATGGGGGAAAGAAAGTGAGGAGCAGCACAACTCTTCATTTTTCCTGACTTCTTCATTTCTCCTTCATTTCATCCATTATTCAACTCCTGTTGCCCAACACCCAGACTGTGTAAACTTTCCTAGGATCCCTTGAGACATTTTAAAGGAATAATCCCTTTATATTCCAACAATGCTATTCATCTAGAGCAAGTCCTACCAGTGGGTAGGATTATGTGGTCCTATCCAATTCTTATCTCAATTTCATCCATGAAGACGAGGAGAGGCAGTGTGGTGTAGTGAAGTGATGTCAAACTCTAAGAGAATCAGAAACCCATGGGTGCATATTGACTTGGAGAACCACAAATTAACATCATGCATACTGTATTACATTTTTATTTATTTTGTTAAACATTCCTCATTTACATTTTAATCTGGTTCAGGTCATGCTCCGGAGTTTGGGCAGCCTTTGAAGTCCATCTGACATCTCTGAGGTACTGGATGTGGAGTCAGGAAGATGCCCCCAGAGTTCAAATCCCACCTCAGACACTTAATAGCTGTGTGACCCTGGGCAAGTCACTTAACCTCTCTGTGCTTCAATTTCTTCATCTGTAAAGTGAGGGGATTGGATTTAATGGCCCCTAAGGTCCCTTCAAGCTTAAATCCATAATCCTGTAATCCAATAACTGATCAATCATGGTTCCTCATTAGGCATAAATCTCTGGGAAATGAGAAGCATAAAGTTCCTGGCGTGATTGCTTAGCCACACCACCTAACCTAAAAGTTGCCAAGAGCAGTCAGAGATGGAGCTGGGACTGAAAGGCTGAAGAGATTAATTTGTTTGTCAAGGGTCAACTCCCCAGACTCAGATGTTTTGATCTGAGTAATGTAACCATTAAGATAAGCACGAGGAAATTTCCAAGAGATTTAGGTTTAACTGTATAAAGCCTGGACACTATTATCCTCATCATTGTTGTTCTTTTTGGGGGCATGGGATTCAGATAGTGATGATCCAAGGACCCTTATGTTGGGAAAGATTGAAGGCTAAAGGAAAAGGGAACAGCAGAGCATAAGATGGATAGATAACATTATGAAAACAGCAAACATGAATTTGGACAGACTTCAAGAGATTGTGGAGCATAGAAGGGTTTGTTGTCCTATGGTCCATGGAGTCACAAAGAGTTGGAAAGGACTGAATGACTAAACAACAAAGACAAATTATTCTCCTGCTATTATTCTTTTATATTTAATGTTCTGCATATTATTCAGATGTATAAAATGACCCTTTTTTATAAATGATAGAGTATTATTGAGACATACACTTATCCTCTGTAAACTGACTGAAAATATCTTTGGGATGATTCCAGTAGCAGACAGAGCTGGGATGACACATACCTTGCCCTGTTACCACATGTTTTTGATTTCCTCTGCTAGGTCTCTATATTTTGGAAGAATTTTATTCCATGTAGTTTGGAGATTATGAGTACCTTGGTATGTCAACAACTATTCAAAGTGTTGTTCTTAATTTTGTATGAATCAATGTGATGAGCAGGCAGTTGTGGTCAGATGTTTAGTCTGTGAAATTGGTCTGGTTACAGTATGGTGTTGAATTCTTAAGGATATTTTGGGGTTTGTATCCATAGTACAGAGATTTGTCATCTACTGGTTTGTAAAGAATAGCAAGTCCCTGGTGTATAATTCTAGCCACTTGATCATGTCTTTCTAGGTATATAGTAGATGGAACCCACAGGAATATGTCCACAGTTTCCACCACCTAAAAGGATGAATCAGTAAAAAAAAAAATTTAAGCAGTCACTGTATGTCAAACACTAATGATACAAAAGCAATAGTGATACAAAAAGAAAAAGTCAATCTCTCTTCTAAGAGCTCACACTGTAATTAGAAGAAAGGGAACAAAAAACACATGAAAAAGTTTAGTTGCGGATCAGAGGGAAAGGCCAGGAAGTCCTAAATGTAAGCTGCAGGATGGATGGCAAGGCCCAGGTACCCTTAGATTATATTGAGTGGGTGGGGAAGACATTTGAAGGGTATTAAAGCCTGGCAGATGGTAAGGTACGGAGGACCTCCATCTCTCAGGAAATAATTGAGTTGATAAATTCCATTTCCTGCAAGCCATGTGAGCATTCAAGCATCCTGGGTGGGTTCTTGGTGACCTGGGTCCAGGGAAGAGGGAGAAGGGGAAAGAGTACCCCAGTGGTTATTGGTCTTTCTGTCTACCAGCAATCCCAGATCCGTTCTGGGAGGCTCTAGGCTAGAAAAGGGATCCAAAGGAAAGGAAAGGAACAGGTACTCCTGTAATAGTGCATGTTATATTTTTCTATCAGGTACAAAAGATAAATAAGATGTTAGGAAAGACAAAAGGACTAGGAATGAAAGGAAAGGAACTTTTTATCAATGTTGACTTCATTGTATTTATGACACCCTGGAAAACAGTGACTGAGCTCTTAAATTCTTAAGCTATTTCTCCTCTGATTCTCTGTATCATTCTCTCCAACTAGGAAGAAAGTAGAGCCTCTTAGCTAACCCAGAGTACAATAAAAACACCAGTGACACTCTCATTATGCTCCCAGGAACATTAAGCATCAGAGTTCTCTCACAGAGGTAAAAACAAACCATTCTTAATCAACAAATCAATAGGCATTTTATTAAGCCCTTACTAGTGCAGTGCCAGGTGCTGAGCTAAGCTCTGGGAACACAAAGACAAAAATGAAACAATTACTACCCCCCAAAGCTTATATCTTTGGATTATGTAATGCTATTAACAATATTACATCAGAAGCCAGACCTCACTCTAGGATTGGAATAAAACCTACCCAGAAAAAAAAAAACAAACCCTATATTCTCCAATTTCTAAGTTTTTCACTTACCTTCCTCCTATACCTCCAGTTGCCAAAGATATCCCTCTATCTGTCACTTCCATCCTGGATTTTGAAGATCTCAGAAAAATGCATTAAGGGTCTAGAAAATAAATCAAGTCACTAGCTAAAGGAAACTCAAGTATCGGGAACCCTAGAAATGGTTATAGCCCTTGAGCCAGCAGATCTCACTAGAGAGAAAAGGGTCAGGTATATCCTGGGATAATTCTCAATTTCTCTCTTCCCTGACCCATTTTCCTCACTCAGATACTCCCATCAAACTCAAAAACTCTACAGAATAGCAGTGACCACAACTATGACTATCTGTCTAGAGGCTTGGAGAAGCAAACCCAAGTAATTTTAATTAACCTGTTCAGACACTGACATTTAGAAAGATAGTAGTGTGCTTTCAGCCACTAGACCTATGGAAGGTGCCACTCCACGCAGGAGCTGGGCAAGAGAGTACACTAGGCATTAAATTCCCCCTGAGTCAGTGTGATATTTGTGCCACTGTCATAGTAGAAGGCATAAAGGGCAAGGAGTTTCTGACAGCTGAGCAAGCATGCTCTTCAAGGTTCAAGATTAGGAGAAGAGAAGCCTTCACAGAAATGGAGACAAACTGGTCTGGAGCAATGTTTTGAGCTGGAAACATACTCTTCTCAAAAAAGAGTGTGTGGGGGCAGTACTTTGAGGAACTTCCTTAAGGGACTTTGACTGTGAGCTGGTTCCCTAGTGAAGGGAGTAACTGGTGCCATCTTCTGGGAGCTAGAGGAAATAGCATCTAAAGCCCAGACCTACTACATATTTTGTAGTAGTCAAGTGAGACAATGTGCCTTGGATGTATGAAAACAAGCATGAGCTTAGAGGGCATTCTTCTGTTGGGCATTCTGCTGTACAGAAGATGAGCCCCTTCTATCATTAGAGAAGCTGAAATTTAATGTGGGCCCATGCGGAGAAAACAGCTGGAAAGTTACAAAGGACTATTGGCAGAGCCAGAGGAACAGCTGAGAGGATCTTCGATGACAACCAGGACTGACACTTCGTCATGCAAGATACTGATTAGATAGAGTTTCCCAAAAGAGAGGATCTCAATGACAATCAGGACTGGAGGCCTTGCTGGAAACTACAAAGCATCCTAGCACAGTCATACAGCACAGAGGACCTTCCTGACACTGCACTGGCAACCCCTGATGGAAGCTACAAGAACTGCAGGCAGAGCCATAGAGCAGAAAAGACCTCAATGACAAATGGGATGAGCCACATCTGTTGGGATTTGAGGAGATTCGTAGGACGCAGAGTGGTGATGAAGGAGGTACATGGTGCTGGTAGTACTACAGTGAGCAGATGACTATAGGACCCCTGTAAAGGCCTGTATAGGTGAACATACACCTAGTGTCACCCGCCCCAAGGCAATACTTGAACTGAATCATGCTACATGCCACTGGGAAGGGCTACTAAGTGGTGAGTATTGATTTTTTCTCTGGACTCTCATGCAAACCCTATTTGTACCCTTGACCTATAAAAAGTCTATTTACTCTTTGAATATTGTGAACCCTATTCTTGCAAGGGGAGTTGGTGATGACATATCAGGTAATGTCAAACAGGAAGCTCCCAGATTATGAGTGGAGGCAATGAGTCAAAGAAATGAGAAATCTCCAAAGGAATAACTGGCCCTCTCATGTGCTATGAGAATCATCGACCCAAGGATTACAGCAATATTTCACGTGGCCTGAAAACAGAGAGTAGACTCTCTCTCCCCAAGGTGTCAAATCTTGGTGTAGTAATAAATATTTCTAAGTTATTTTTTCTAACCACAATAATAGAAAAGAGATAACATGGGAAATGAAGGTGAGGTGAAAATCCACTCCAGGTTTCAAGAGTTACCCTGTTTTCATCACTTACTCTATTTAAATCTTATCTAGCTAGTGAAGGGATCCCATCACCCCCTAAATCTTCCTACCATTAACCCAGCAGGTTTATTCTTAGGCAAAAACATCACAGCTTCTGCTTGTCAGTAGGACTTAAGAGACCTGCCTGGAATGTCCTAATATCAAATCATAGTTCTTTAGAATACATACTCAAAGACTCAATTCCTATGGGGGCTTGGTCAAGTCAGCTAAGCTACTTAAGCTTCAGTTTTCCCATTTGTAAAATGAGGAGGAAAGGTAAGATCAATGAAGAAGGGCTTCCTCCAATATCCCCAGTTCCTTTGTGACCCCTTACTAACAAAAAGATCTCTATCTACTCAGAGAGATGGGGAAAAGATCACCAACTTGTAAAATTAAATTCTTCAAGGATTGTAGTGGATTCTATCTTTCCCCCAATTCCAACACTCTCCTTTATTTTCAATGAAGAATCAAAAAAAAAATTCCATAGTAATCCCCTCTCCTTGTGTATCTCTCAGTCAATTCATGTTCCATTTCTCCATCCCTCTTTTCTGCCTGCCTCTTATTCCCCAAAGCAGAACCCCTGTCACCATATTCCTGCTCCTACCAGACTCTCCACCAGAAGACTGCAATGGGGTAGACATGGGACATAATCTCACTGATAGCATCGTTGGTACCAAAGACTCTGGTGTATATGCATATCCAAGATCCAATGCCCCCACGTCAATTTCTGCATCCCTCTGCTACAGGAGTCAAAGGGTAGGGAACAGAGTGTTCAACTTTGCCCCTTAGAACAGCTTCACATATAATACATTTCTGAGAGCCAGGGAAGGGGGAGGCCTCCTGGCCAGCATGCCCTTGGAGCAGAAGTCTGGAGGTGTTAGGACAATTAGGAAAAGTTCTATTGTTAACAACAATAGAAATTAAAATAGATCTTTTCTTTCTGTGAGCTCTTAAAGTAGAAGGAGAAAATAAACTAAATTGAGAAAAATTTCCATACTCTGTATCCAGAAGAGAAAGAGATCATTGTAAATGTTCTAAGTGGCGAAAGGGATATTGATATATAAAACTCTGGCTCCTACAGAATATCTCTATTACTTTTATTTATTTTTTTAAAAATCCATGTTCATTATCCCTCCACAAATGCCCGACACTGATGCCTCAGTATGGCACAGGAGTGACCCTGGGTTCTCAAAGGTTATGCCAGTGGACTACCATGTCTTGCAGGTGCTAGCAAGCAGGAAAGGCTTTGAGCGTGTTCCTGATAGCAGACTGTATCTGCTCACTGGGGACAAGTATTGCTAATTTGATTCAAGCATTTCCTATGTTAAGTATATACTAAGTCCAGAGAGGCTCATCACCAAAAGAATGACCAGTAGGTGATTTTTTTTTTTTTGGCCATAGCAAACCATTGATCAAATAGTTCTGTGCTAACAGTAATCTAATGCTTTTGTGGTGGTGGTGGCAGGATGTCAGAAAAGCGGACAGAGGATGCTAAGAATGTTAAGGCTCATACTGTTCTTAGACCATCTGTCTACCAATATAAATATAGTTTGGCATACTTAAAATGTTATCTTTAGTACATCTCCAATAGCTGATAGACTAAACCTGATCTATATTGGTATTAACGCTACAGATGAAAACATTTCAAAGTGATTTTGGACACATGGGAGAATTGTGACAAACACTTTGAAAACTATGGTTTGCAATCTAAATGTGAAACAACCCAAAGGCTTGTACGCTACCCAGAAACATCATGCTTCTGTTATGGAAAATTTCAAAAACAATGTGTGGAAAGGTTTTGAACATTGATAGCCCAAGCACCATCAGAAAAAAAAAAGAAATTTATTTCTCTTAAACAGGAAAAGACTAGGAACTGATATGGGGAGGCTTTTAGAGTGGCCATCTGTTAGGATAAATACCAACATTAAAACTTCATTATGTGAAAGACCAGAGATAAGGACATTCTCTAAGTACCCAGTAACACCAAACTGACCTATATGAACAAGCTAAGACCTCCAAAAAATAGAAAGTGAACAAAGGTAAAGATATTTTCAAATACCTTTTCTTGAAGAAGTTTTGCTATTATTACTATGTACTTAAAGTATTAATAAATAAATCATGATGCTATCTCTAAAATCTAAAATCCCAATAAATCTTAAAATTCAAACCATTTACATTTTACCTTTAAAATAATCATATACAATTTTACAAAATAAGAACATCAAAAGTCATCTCACTGGCTATTTGGAATCCATCTGTCTACTTAAGAATAATCTGTTGCCTTTGTTGACTTTTTTTTAATGTTGGTAATAAATGAGTGTGTCTTCATTTTTTTTTTTTGCTGATCTCAGTTTTTGTCACATTGTTTGAGTCTTCCTATAACTTTTATTTGTCATTTTTAAAGCTACCTAGCTATATAACTTTTTAACTTGTCAAGGGGTGTCCAAGTCAAGCCAAGGCAGTAGAAACCACATAGGACTATGAGGGTCAGAAGTACCAGCTAATAGGAAAGAGCAGGGCAAGGAAGGTCCTGGAATAAAAGACCTGAGCTTCTTGGAAGAAGCATGAATTTGGACAATGTCCACTCCACAACAGACTATGTGTATTTTGACTCTAAATGTGTGGGTGAGAGATGACATGGTATAACAATATTGGATTGGACCTGGGAGTCAGGGAAATTTGAGTTCAAGCCCTGTGTCTGTCACATACTGGCTGTGTGACCATGAACAAGTCCCTTAACTTCTCAGTGACCTAGGCGACTTTTCAAGATGGTTAAGTCACACATGAATTGATGACTTTCATCAGTGAAGGAATTTTTTTACACTGAAAATTCCCTGAACTGATAAAAATCACAGATAGGCAGAATTGATCTGCTATGGGCTGGTTCTAATTACTACTCCTCTTCTTTGATATAATCGCAGCTTGGATATCAGTGACCTACTGTCACTCTCAGCAGTAATACGTGCTCCTCCCATCTCAAGCCTTTTATCTCTTACCACAGGCAAGGATTTCCCCTTCCTCACTTTTTTTTTCCTAATTACAAGCTCACATGAGTATTTTCAACGAGCACAGTATGAACTCTCAGGACTAAAATTAAGATAGAACAGCTTGGGCTTTGCCTGAACATGACTACAGCAACTTTCTGAGGGCACTCCTCAACTTTTTGTTCATTCCTTGACAGTAGCAGACATCACTAACCTCTACTGTTGTCCTTCCATCCCTACCTGACTCCACCCCTAACAATGTCAGGGGAACAGTTCCATTGTCAATTGGGTAGAAATCTTAGGGTATATAGGGTGCATTCCCTCCCTCCAAACCATATTACAGTTGAGCTTCCCCTTTGTCCATCCTTCTACTTGTTCCAGGTGAAAATATTGCTATTACCATGATGGCTCTGTGAACTCTAAAAGACAAATGGCTTTGCTAGTGTCATTAGCCCTACTGCTATGATCCCACTAGGTATAGCCAGAGACTGCAGAGTTGGGATAACAGATGTGTCAGACCTCTAGAAAAAATAAACCGTACTAGTAGAGGCATTAGAAACCTTGACAAAATGCAAATACCTGACCCAGAATTCCCCAGGCTTTGTTACCAGAAAGGAGTTAGACCTCCCACAGTTGCTGGCCCATTGCAAGTTGTTTATGAAACTTAATGGACTCCCTAAGGCTTGGACCAACGTTGTTTTCATGACATCCTACCAAGGATGGGCAGGCTGCTTGTCAGGCAACCACCTTGTTAAACTTTA
>NW_020954589.1:16094037-16148335 GCF_900497805.2 Vombatus ursinus | reverse complement strand
CAAAAAATAGCTAGACGTTCTATGTGAAGACTTTCTAAGGAAGAAGAAACAACCCCCCCCCAAAAAAAACCTGCCAGTAATAGCTCCATAAAGCCAAGCTGGCTAACCAGAAGTACGACAATTCCCAGAGGAGATTTGGACCATGAAAGAAAATGCCAACTCCTTTTATATCAGGATTATAGAGGGACATGAAAAAGGAGTACCTCAGCTGTAGCAAATCCATTTCTGGATGGCTTATCTGTGCCCATTCTGTATGCATAGCCTTGGGTGCACATGGCTAGTGACTTGTCTCTCTAAATGTATACATACCAAGTTCCAGCTGTGATCACAGTTCTACCTTGGGGCAGGTCCTACAGCACCCTTCAACCCAGAGATAGGAGTCACTTACATTGGCAGCTCAGTGATTAAAGTGCTTAGCACACATTTGCCTCTCAATGATGGATTTCTAATCAATCCCCTAAAGACTGGCTTATCAGGACCATGGCTAAATAGGGAGTGGGATTCCCTTATTTCCCTCAATCCCTAAACCAACAGTGTTTCAGTGCCAGTTTCATGGCTCATCTGTTTCTAAACCAAAAAAAAATTGAATTGGCAAGCCTAGAATGTTAGAAAGCCCACCTATCATGACATTGAGAACCCCTAAAAATTCTGTTGACTCAGAGACAATCAATCCCAGCAGCTTATGCCATTTTAGTGGTAGTCAGATCATTGGATGGGCAACCCCACCAGTCCAAATCAGTGAGCCCAAAGAACAAACACCTAAGTATCCAAAAGTAAAAGGTTTATAAGGAGCTAAGTATAAATATGACCTATGATCTTTCTTTATCCAGAAAGTTTCAGAGGTTCATAAATTCAGTGTTTCAAGATCTTCTAGACAAGAAGGTAGAGGTTTATCTTGATGATCTTTTCCTGAGTTACTGCCCAGCATGCCAAATTAGTCCAAGACAACCTCCAACACTTAGACCAATACTAGACACTTGCCAAATTGAAGAAAGAAAAATTGAAAATTTAGAAGATGATGTTCCTGGGGACAAATAATGGGCCAGTGGGGAGTATGTCTTGACAGATGTAAGGTGATAGTCATTCTGCAATGGTTCTGCATCCTGGCTTCCATGAAAGATTTACAGAGAGAGTCTTACAACATTTTCCTCTCTGCCAACATACTTCAGTGACCTCAAGGTCATTGAGATACCTTAAGGCTTTGCAGAAGACACTAGAACCTCAACCCCCTATCCTAATGTATTCAGATGCACAGGAATAATTCACTGTGAAGATGAGTAAATTCAACTTTACCAAGGGTCCCTTCCCTCATGGTCTATATGCATTTTTCTTTCATGTCTCATCCTTTAAAAATACTCCTTACCTAAAATGCAGTGAGAGAAAGAATTGTACAATCCTGAAAGAAGGATGTCCTAGTCAAAGACACGGTAGAGCTGTGGAGGCATCATAACAAGGGGACACAGCACATCTTCATGATCTATATTTATCCATAAGAATTGAGGATACCTCCAAACTTCATACATGGACATTGCAATCTCTAGATGAATGTGTAATACTAAAGCCACTCTTTGGAAGCAAGATTTAATAAATCAAAACACACCAAAATAGCATTGGCTGAGCTCCACCTGAGTTATATGTAGAATGTCTATATGAAGTCCCATTTTTGCCCTCCACTCAAGCATGACACCTGCACTAGCACATCTGGCTAGACCAAGGCCACCTTTCACCCAAACCACATCTTCCAAGTCCCTGCCCACCACTGCAAATCACTGAATACAATATGTAAAAGAACCTGGACATGTGGAAGCATCAGGGCTGCCTCTAGTACCTATGACTTGCCTACAAGGAGATGACATGGGAGCAGGAGCAGATGTGCACACCTTAGAATTAGCAGAGTTCTCCTACCAGAGCAGCACATCAAATTAGTCCACCAGTATATACAAACATATATATGTGTATCTACATATGTGCTGCAGGTGGACAATGAGCTGGGCCCAAAATTGAACAGGAGCAGGAGATCAGATTGGATCTCACTTGGAAAATTTTCAAATAATCTCAAATGGCTTGCCACAGAAGGTGAGCTATTTCACACTCATATTCTTCTATTGATGATTCTGTAACTGTGAATCACAGAAGTACATGATGTAAAAAAAATGGAAATTACAGGTGACCCAAAGGACAATGGAAAGATGCTCAGTGGCAGGAAAGGGAGGGTGAGAGAGAAAGAAGGGAAAAGGCAAGTGGGAAGAAGGAGTCATTACATTACCAAGGCTGACCATGTAAGAAGAGGTATTGGGAGGTGGGCCATTGTTGTAGTAAGAGTGAGACAAATAGAGGGCCTAAGGGCTGCTTCACAAAGCACTTCAAAGACTCAAAGGAAGGTGCTCTGTGGAGACTTTAGAGGAAAACTTGAGCACAAATTAACACAGAAAACGATGGGGCTGGGATTGGAGCTGCAGTCCTGGAAGAAGATAATGGAACCATCAAAGTATCTAAGGTCTACGCATTTTATGATTTTATTCTAAGACTGCATATTAATTTTAAAGAGCAACACATTCCAACCTTCAATTCTAAAACCTCAGGTTTTGTGTTGGGAAGAGGAAAGTTGTATAATCCCTTCCCATGGCAGGATCTATCCAGGGAGTGGTTTTGTCTCTTCCTTCATGACTTGTAGTGGGGGAATCAGCCTGAAAACCACTGAGAGAATTCCCTAGATCTTTTATTTGAGTAAAAAAATGGTTATCATGAAAAGTTTCCTCCAAATATATATCATAACCTCCTCCCAGGGAGGATGGCTTATTTAGTGTCTTTGTTTTAGCCATAAGAGAAATGAAGGAAAATAATCAACACTAAAAGGAGGTAGGGGTGGGGAACAAGAGATAAACTATTGTCAAAACAGCCCATGCTTCATTTCAGTAAGAAATTCCAATAGGAAGGAAGCAGGAGGATAATAGGAAGCAATGCTTCTTCTTTTCATACCTCCTGAAACTTAAATTCAACTACCACTCATCCCTCAATGAAAAAGAAAAAAAAACATGGAAAGGAATTATTACAGGCTAGTTTTCAATCTTTTTGATGTTCTCCAGGAAACTGGTCTCAGGTACCATACCTCCCTACTCTTTCTTCAAAGCTCATCATCTTGGACAGAAGGAGATTAGCATTTTGAGTGACTTCAGTTTGACTAGAAATCATTGCTATTAACTACCTAAAAAACCTAAAACCTGCCTGATACTGAGACAAGGAGACCTGGGGATTTGAGAAAATTTACCCTTCCTTGGATCAGCCTCAGTCTTTCACTATGAAACAGGGGCATGAGGAGGAAGCATCAAGATGTAGAAGCCTATAGGCAAGTTATTTCTTCCCCCCAGATGCAGAAGGTGGGGGAAGGGAACAGGCATTTATTAAGCATCTACTATGTGCCAGGGGCTATGCTAAGTGCCTTTGTAAATATGATCTCATTTGAGATAATTTTGAGGGCTGGGCATTTTCTTTGGGGAAAAGAAAAAAGAAGAAAGGATCAGGAGGGGAGATGGGTTTGTCATACCCTAGGAAAGGAAGAGACTGGGGAGAACCTGAGAAATATCATGGATTTGAGAGAGGGAACTTAAGGTATAAGAGGAAAGATCTAAGCTGAGTTGAAGAAGGCATGTAGTTGTTACTGGTGATGTACTTGTTGAGGATCTCTTACATGTCTGACATTGCAAAGAATCTACAAATGTTCAAATCACTGCCTGCCCTCTAAATGCTTATCTTCAAATGTAATGTTTCACAGGGATGTATGTCAAGTGTATGGTGGACATGCTACAGAAAAAGAATCAATGTTGTAGGACTTTGGCTTCTTTAACTGTTTCCATGTTGGATGCTCTGGCCGTGACCAGCAGGAGAAGGATGAGTGAAATTAGAGATGAGATGGACCAGCCCCCATTTTATAGAAGGGGAAACAAGAGGCCTGGAGAACTTAAATGGTATTGTGTAGAGAAGTAGGTGCCAAGAAAGGGATTCTCTCTGTTGATGGGGGACTGGACTATTACTGACAAACCCAGTCTATCTCCAAGCAGACCAACTCTGTGTCTAGAACCTGTAGGTGAGATCAGGTTGACATTCACCAGCAGAGATCAAAACTTGATTAGGATATAAGGGTAGGAGATTCTTGTTTGAGATGAAAGTAAACAAGGAGCTTGAGAAGCTTGGGATTAAGGTTGATGTGGAGGGGAAAATGGAGAATATACCAATGCCCAAACCAAATCTCCAGCCCCAAGGACCAAAGAAAATGTTGCTCAACTGGTGTGGACAAATTTGGTATTTGGAGGAAAGAGCAGTAAACAGAATAGCTTGAAGAAGGAAACTTTCTATGCCTCTTAGAAATAACTCCCAAAATGGAAACCTGAACAGAGGATGAAGATGCCTGACCCTTCTCACCGACAATTCCTGACACTTTGAGGAAGGAGGTGGTGGAACAAGGAAAGGTGTGGTCTGATGAAAAGAGTGAAGTTTAGACTTCCTTTCATTTCTCAAGGGCAATGAGAACAGATAATCCTCCAGTCCAGCTTGGACCCCAGAGGGAAGGCCATGGTCAGAAATTAAGTGAGGCTTTCTTTTTTTCTTTTATTCTCTTCTTCTTTTCCTTCTTCCTATTCCTGTGTCTTCTCAATAACCACAAATGAAAATCAGTGAGGTAGGAGCATCTCCTGGATGTAGGTGATGAGGCTGGATTAGATAAAGTCCAGAAGTGGCCTTGGATGTTTAAAGTGGAAGTGTGGGAGGGAAGGACATTATTCTCCTCCTCAAAATATGTCTTCTGGGAGTCTACTAACTGACTCAAGAGACTGATCTGAAAAAACACAAGGAAGAGAGTGAAGAAGGGGAATTTCCAGTACCCTAAAGCAACACTGAGGAGATACTAATTTAATGAATAGTCACCAGACAGTGGCTACCTTTGATTCAAATGCTTCAGGCTATTACCAGCTCTGGAATTGCTCTAGGGACATGCTCAACATGGGATCATAGAGGTCTTCAGGTACCATGTTTTTTAAATGAATGAAGGTTAAAAAGAGGAAAATATCTAGCAAAACAGGTCTCAAAGAAAGCGAGAGTCTGCACCAGGAAGATCAGTCTGAGCATCAGACCAGAGTCAAGGTCAAGAGGTTGAACATCATTAAGGAGAGGTCAGAAGAATCAAACTACTGGGAGTCATGTAATGTTCCTTTATTGTCAAAAGAAGTGATCCAAGGATGTTTCACTTCAGGTGACTGTGGTTTGTCTATCATAGCATCATAACCAGTCCTATCATTTCATTTTCTATTCTATGCCAAGAATTCTGTGACACACCAATACCACTAGGACCCCAAATCCTGCATCCACAACATCTGCTGCTCTTGCTGGAAGGAGATGAAAAGCTCTACAGACCAAGACAATGAGAAGAGTAATGATCACAAGCTAAAATCATCAAGGAAGGGATGAGAAAAAAAGGAAGGGCCTTTCTTCTTTCAGAGTTAGTGGTAAGGTTTCCAGAAACATCAGGGAATCTCTACACCCTTCCATACTTGGTCCTGACTGCTGAAGAAGGTGAAGCCTCCACCAGAGATGCAATCACACCCCAAGGCACTCAAGAAGTGAATACTCTATGTGGTTTAGTAAGTGGGAGTGAGGGGTCAACTCACTGAGTATAGGTATATGTAGACCTAGGTCTTCTGCTGTGACCATGGGAAGTGCATGCAGGTCAGTCTGAGTAATGAAACATTTTTAATTTTTTTTTAAATTTGTACTTAATTTTAAACAACTCCCAAGCCAAGTAAACAAATGAAGAACAGAGGCCCAGGAAACTTAAGTGGGAGTGACCCACGGTCATAGAGCTAACTAAGCTAGGACTAGCACTCAGGTCTCTAGGCTTCCATTTTATTGCTCTTGTGATTTATACTATGCTGACTCAATCAGTCATCAGTCAATTACTTACTTACTAGAAGGTATTTTCCAAAAGAGTTACTCTAGCCAGATTTGCTAATTAGGAACCAAATGTTTATGAATGGATAATTGGCAATTTTTGTTCAACACAGGAATGCTAATCTGATGGGAAAGAAAAATTCTGGAGAAAAAGGAGAATGTGGGAGAAAACATGCATCAGGGATAAGAGTAAAGAACATTCCTGAAGAACTAGTTAAATCTAGGTAAAAAAAAATCACCTCTGGGTGTTTACTGGGCCTGAACTCTCACCATATTGAGTCAGATGTGACCAAGTCTTCCTGGAACTGGTGGGTATGTTGGATATGAGGCAAATATTTTCTTAAACCTTTATCAGCTTAACTGGAAGGGCAAGGAGGCAAAGGAGAAGAGAGGAGGTTTGAAGGCATGATGGAAAAGAGCAGTTACTCCAGTGGGATTTCTATTACCAATGCCCAGTGTTCATGATTAATGCTGTCCTCTAAAAATTTCTCACATCTAGGGCTGGCTACCATATAGAGCTATGGACTATTTGCCAGGATAAAGCTTGAGAACCAATATTTGAAACCTCTTGTCTAGAAGCATTAGATGTATCCAGAGCATCTAATGGGGAGAGACTAGCCTTGTGTGTAAATCTAAGTTGGATATTTAAACAATTTTCTAATTCCACACTTCATTCTTTCATTGAGTCTTAGCAGTAAGAGATCCCAACTATATTGTCAGTTGTACACAAAGCCAGAATTCCCCTGGAATAATGGAGAATTTTGGCCAGTTTTACCAGAAGCAGAGAAAATTATGTCCTTTACTCATTGCACAGGAAATTTCTTAGGTAATAAATAGATCTGACTTGTGCCTGACATTTTAAGGGTGAAAACTTTCATGAGCTTCCTATCTCTTTCAAGAAATGTTTGAGGATTTCTGAAGAAAGTATCACTTGCCTAGATATTCCTTTGTTCTTGTTCATTTTTCTCTTTATAGGTCCCTAATAGGAGTTGGAGTCTAGAGGTCAGCTATGTCCAAAGAAGGAAATAGAAGAATGTATTGTTTCCCATAAAAAGGTGAGCACATGGATATGTAATCAGCTGGTTATCTGAATGCTTTACTCTAATGGGTGGTACAGAACCTAAGAGATGAGGCAACACCAGACCACCTCAGATGATCTTATAGGACAGGCTTGAGGAATTTTCTTTTTGACCTGACCTCTTGACATGTCACTAGTTGTGAGGAAGCCCAGATTTTTAGTCCCCATAGGGGACAGAGTCATCTTAAAATATAAAGTTGGAGGGTTATAAATGTGATTTTTTTAAAGCTCTAGTAGTTATCATTAGCCCCCAGAGGGCGGAGTTCTAGCACTACCAAAAAGAAAGAAAAAGAAGAGATTGAAGGAGTCATCTAATAAGAGATCTTAGGAATCATCCAAAGAAAGGACGTGGGAGACCAGACCTCCCTAGGGTTGAAGATCTGATCCCAGGAGGCTGTGAGCCCAAGAAATCCTTAGTTTGGGTCATATTCTGCCATGGGCTTATAAATGTTATCAGGATAGAGGGACGTTGAGATGAGACACCAGAAATGGATACCCTATTTTCTCTTAGTTCATTCTGAACACAAATCCTACAGGGTTTTGTTGTGGTCTTGGCCTCCTTGTCCAGAGATATTCTGGCTTCTGGAAGAATAGATACCCTAAAGCACTTGTGAACAACTAACTCTTCTATCTCAAAGCTAAAAATGAGATTCTCCATCAGGAGGATGACTTGTTTTCATTTTCAGCAGCAAGAAGGCATAGAGGGGAATCCAAAACAGATGAGAGAGACTATCATGGACAGAAGAAGGTGTCTATTTGTCCCCATGAAGGTGGGGAGAAGCCAATGGGGAGCTATTGGAATAAAATGGGACTTTGGGGGATATAACTCATCATTTATGGGAGGAAATCTGTTGGTGACTGTGAGGAAAACGTCTTCTTAATGGGGCTATAAGTTCTTTCATGACTGGAAGTGCATCCTACATGTCTTTGTACCCCTCCCAGAGCCTGGCATGGTAAAATCTGTGATTTTAGATAACAAAGACAGTTCTTCATTCCTCATAGAAGTGTGCTCTTTGCTTCCTTTGGCTGTCTCCCCTTCCCTTCCCAAATGTAGAAAAAGAAACTCAAAGGCAGTTGGGATTTCATTCTAGTGTAAACAATGTGATATTAGAAAAAAAAAATTTCTTCATCATTACTTTTAGCTTCTTTAAAACGTCTTCCTTCACATTCTCTATTCAGAAAATGATAGAATCTTAAAGGCAGAAGGATTTAACAGTTTATATAGGCCAACATGTCTCCCAGTTCCTGAATTCTCTTAGCAACATCTCTGACAGGGTTCACTGGGAGCTCATCATTCAGCAAGAGAGCTGCTGTTGACGGACAGTTCCTCCATGCCTCCGTTTGCTGGACAGCTCCTCCCACTGGAACTTCTCAGAGTTACTAACCAAGAAGACACTGTCCTCTGTATCTGAAATCTCCCAGCCAGTGAGGTAGGTAGGTCTCCTACACTCTGCCTTCTGAACTACTCTTCCAGACAAAGGATTGACATTATTTCCCAGCTCTTCTCTAGTCTGGTTCTTTGTGTTCTTTTCCTTGGGAACCTGGGAAAGTTCTTCTCAAATGGGATCAATAAATCAGCAATTATTTGTCACCTCTTTTATAAGTCTTGCACCATACTAGGAATGGGATAGGAGTGGAGGAAGGAAAAGAGATAGTAGAAGTCCAAGAGTCAGAAATATGAGTCCATTTACTCAATCCAGTTAGGCTTCACAAAATGATAATTCATAGTGATAAGATGAAACTCAATTATTTACATGGATTGGTTATTTGATGTCTTCCTTAATTTTTCTATCTATTATGACTACATAAAAAAAGAAGAAAAGAAAGAAAAACCTACACAAAGAATCACAGAGCTTCTGAAGTTTCTGAGTTGTAAGGAAGCTGAGCAATCATGAGTGATCTCCATCACATATCTAGCAGGCAATCATCCAGCCTTTGCTTGAAGACCTCTTGTGAAGGAGAACCCACTTTTAGATAGCTCTAATTATTAGGAAGTTGTTGGGTTTGGGGGTGTTTTTTTCTGATATCAAGCCCAAATTTGCTTCTTTGCAAATTCCACTCATTTCTCCTGGTTCTTCTCTCTGGTACCAACCAGAAAAAGTCTAATTTCTCTTCCACATTATACCTTTTCAAATATTTAAAACTGGCCATTATATTCCTCCTGTCTCCTCTTTTCCAATCTTTAGTTCCTTCAGTGGATCCTCATATGTCATGAACCCAAGGCCCTTCACTATCCTTATTTTGGTTTCCTTTTCTAGATGTTCTATAGATTACCAACATCTAAAATGGGGCACCCAGAATTGAAAGCGATACTCTAATTGTGTTTTGAGAAGGTCAAACTCTTCCATTCATCCTTCTGTACTACCTCTGCCTTAATCTTAGATCTTAATCCTCTTTTAATGCAACCTAAGATTGAATTCACTTTCTTGGCTTCTATGGCATACTGTTGATTCATATTAAGCTTGCAGTCCATTAAAACCCCCAGGGGTTTTTTTTTCAGAAGGATGGTTTTCCAGCCATACCTCTCCCATCTTGGACTTGTAAGGCTGAATTTTTTTAACCCAAGTACAAGGACTTTACACTTATCCTTATGAAATTCCATCTCATTTAATTTGGATCCCTCCCCTGTCATCTAATGTATTAACTATCCCTACTAGCTTTGTGTCATCTTCAAATATCATAAGCATGCCACCATTCTTTGGTCTAAGTTATTGATTAAAACTGTTCATCAGCACAAGACCAAACCCAGATCTACTGGAAGCCCTCTTCCAAAATGAAAATGACTTATCTTGTGGCTTGTGTCTAATAACAATCCAGAACCTGGACAGAATTAGATCATGGAAAAATGACTCAAAGGAAGTGAGTAATCAGGAAGAAGGTACCACTTCCAGAGAGGTATCTTGGGTACCTCTTCTGGATAGGCCACATCTAAGGAATGAAGGGAGTTAGAGAGTGACAATGCTAGATGTAAAGTCATGAAACCTGGGTTTAAATCTAACCCACTATACTTACTAGCTGAGTGACCATTAATGAATACTTAATTTCTTAGCCAAAGTCTCATTTGTAAAATGGGGTTAACAATACTTGTGTTACCTGTATCCCTGGATTACTATAAAAAAGTGGCTTTGTAAAACACAAAGTGATATATAAATATGAGTTATTTGGCAGGAGATAAAGAGGTAGTAGGAAAGGCATTTGACATTGCTTCAATAGATATGGGTCTGAGCTTTGTCATTTTCTATCCATGTGTCCATGAATAATTGATTTAATGTCTTGGGCCACACTTTTCTCAACTATAATACAGGAATAATATTTGTGCAATCACCACAGGGCTGGTACGAGCAAAGTTCTTTATTAAACTCTCAAGTGCCACATAAACATAAGCCAACAGTTGTGGGCTAACAGTGCATGAAGCTCACTGAGTGATAAGAGCAAAGAAGACCTACATGATGTGAAAAAAAAAATGGCACATGATCTTCCTGAGTCACAGGA
This sequence comes from Vombatus ursinus, assembly GCF_900497805.2. Taxonomy (NCBI): domain Eukaryota; kingdom Metazoa; phylum Chordata; class Mammalia; order Diprotodontia; family Vombatidae; genus Vombatus; species Vombatus ursinus. Next base: position 16,137,825 of record NW_020954589.1, on the reverse strand, counting down.
GAGAGACCTGCCATACTCAATGGAGAGATAATAGGGTAAGCGAGTCCATAAGATATTTGAGAAACTGAATAGGATGAGCAAAACCTCCTAGCACCACTGCCACTTACTATCACCCCTTAATAGACTGGGTCATCTGCCCACCCCAGCTAAAGGTACTGAGCAATTGTCAGGATTCAGATGGGAGAAGGGTCAGGACCCCCAGGAACTAGTAGGGATGACACATGGGATCTACATCATTGCTTACAATGGCTTTATTGAAGAAGAGGCCTACAGCAAAATTATACAAATGGGGACCTGAGAGGAAGGAGAACAGAAGAAAGGAGGATTTGTTATTCCAGTAAATCATAGGAACATACATTTAGCAGTAGAAGGGATGTTAGAGGTTATCTATTCTAAACCCTCCCCCTTGTCTTACAGATGAGGAAACTAAGGCCAAAGGAAAATAAGCTACTTGCCCAAGCCAGTAATTCATCATAATATTAAGACAAGAGTCTTTCTTCTGTCAGTTCTTACCCAAAGTACTGTGGAGGCCACCCCACCCTAAAAGTGCCGGAGGCAAGTTATTCCACCCTGCTCCTGCACTAGTTTGGGACTCTATAAATCAAGCCCAATATGACATCTCAGACAGAAGTACTGGAGAAAGTCAAGAAGGAGAGAAGGCATTCCAGCCCCTAATGGAGTTAAGCACAGAAGTTAGATATAGGACCTCCTCACCTTTTCAGGTTCTGCTATAAGCTATTTGGAGGAGAATCTCTGATACCATCTCCACCAACTCAAAAGCATTTGAGACATCACTGATTCCTAGATGGGGGGTTCCTAGCTTTCTGCAGAGCTGGGCTCAGTATCCCGCTCACAACACTGAGACACCTAAGCTCAGAACCCCAAGGCCAGAATCCTGTTGTAGGGGATAGTGAGACCAACTTTTTGTCCAGCTCAGGACCAAACCAGAGTTATGCAGTATCTAATTTCAAAGAACTTTTGCAATTTCCCTGAATTGTCTCCTGGACGTATACACATCTAATAGATTTTTAGAAATGAAAAGACATGCTATGTACCAAGTAATGTGCTAATCACTGGAGATACAAAGACAAAAGTGAAATTATCTCTGTTCATGAATAGTATAAATTTTATTAAAGGAGGAAATGTGTGTATCTATACATATGTAACTCAATTCACATTTATCAATATATATGGAATAAATATACAAAGAATAAATACAAAATAAATATAAGGTAGTTAGAGAGGGAAGGTACTTCCATGTGTTGAAAAAAAGGAATATAAACTCTCATGATTCAGTTATTAAAACAAGTTCTCTTCCTTGATAGTCACAGATGTATAAAAATCATGGCCTTCTACTGTTAGGACCTGGGAAGTAGAAGGGGTTGAGGCTGGTCCATCGTTTCTGAAGAAAATGAAACAGTACGTTCACAAGTAGCAGGACACCCCTGCCAAAGGGAGATGTGCACATAATCTCCTCCAGTCTTTATTAGGCCAGGTTGGAGTAATGGTCAAATCCTGCCTATGGAGTCAGAGTGGAGCATCGCAGTGCTCCCAATGAATGTATTTGTCAGTGTAGACAATGTAGATGTAGACAGCCTAGTTCTGTGCCAAGATCATTTCCAGAACAGAGAAAATGAAATATGCAATTCCTTCCCATATGTTAAAAATTCATAGATTATTAAAGCTCAAAGGGCCCTCTGAGCTCACTTAGTCTGATCTTCTCATTATTCAGATAAGGAAACAGAGGTGGGCTTGCCCAAGGTTACCCAACTAGTTGAAGGCAGGTCTAGGTCTTGTTTTGGCACAGTTCTCTTTCCTTTGGGCCATGTGCTTTGACTCATTTGTAATTTTCTCATTTATAAATGTGTTATGTTTCAAGTCTTTCTCCAGTATAATTTATTCATAGGATTTAAAATTGTAAGAATTTAAAGAGATCATTTGATCTAATCTTGTTACTTACAAAAAAAAAAAAGTGACCTCAGAGGTTTTAAGTCATAGACCCAGACTTCAAACCCACTTCCTCTGATTCCAAACTCAGTCCTCTTACCAACAACCAAATGTCTGTCTTGTGACTAACTTATTGTCTTTTATATATCAGGCTCTTAAAAAGCAGTGAGTAGAATTTGTTCGTTCATTCCTTCATTACAGTTTCTTTTCAAAACAGAAGGCTTGAATTGACTCAAGAGCAGAGAAAAATAGTACATAATAGCAGATGGTGTCAGCTTCATCAAGAGTGCTTAAAGCATAAGCACCTAGCCTTCTACTGAAGTAAACCCAGCAATTTTTTCACAAAACATGCATTTTCTGAGGCTCCCATTAGATCCTCTCAGGGTTAAATTTGTACTGAAAATAAAAACATCTTTTATTATTTGAAAATTTTACTCTTCCATAGTGTTTCCTCACCAAACACTGCAAGATATATTCCTAATCACCAACAGAGTTGGTGCCCAATAGAACAGGCAGGAAAGCCAAACCTCATGGAAAAAAAAAAAAGAGGAGAGTTCAGGAACAGTCAGATGATATGGTAGAAGAAATGGATGTTAGATGCACCACAAAATCTCAGCCTTTGCACCCAGCTGCAGTTTGCTACACACTCTTTCCAAATTAATAATTGAGAAAGTCACAATAGCTCTCTCTGATGAGATGATGGCATGAGGCCATCTCCTTCTCTGGGTGTCCTGAGTAAGTAAAGAAAGAAGATGGGAAAGGGAAGGAGAGTGAGAGGAATCAGAAGGCCCAGGGATTGATCTGGACATCCAATTGCCCAGGAGCACTTCCTTGCTGCCAACTTAAATGTTAAGTGTCACGATTCCTCAAAGCAAAGACTGCCATGAGGGAAAAAAAAAAGTTTGAGAACCACCATTGCAGGGATTCTTTCTGTGACCTGATCCCTCTACATTAATTCCCAATTGTGAGCGAGTCTATGTTCCCTCACGTTCTCCTCCTCTCCTTCTACAAAAACTTGTTTTCCAAAAAGCTTTCTGACATCAGTCCTCCATACCTGCAGGAATTTTAATTGGTTTATGCCCTTTCCTGGGAATTTTTCCATTATAAACACTTTGTCACTGAAAGCAGAAAGTTTGTCTGCTATTTAAAGGAATTTCCAAGCAGGTTATTAAGAGGCTGGAGGCTGCCTTCCCACCAACTCTGAAATTAGACCATATTAAGTAGCTGCCTGTTCTGCCTATTATAGCATCAGCCTAGTTAGTGGGCAATCTGACATTCATTCAATTACAGATTACTTCTTGGAGCATAAGAAAAAGCACAACTCCCTCAAAGGTGTTAGAGAAAAATAGACTTTTTTTCTCACAAAAAAGTGAATTTCCTATGATAACTGAGCATTCCTTAATTTATCACCATATCCCTTAGATGGGTCTAAGTTTCAGACAAATGCTAGTGAGTTTTAGATTTCATAGAAAATTCAAATGTCTGTGTGAAAAGGTTTGGCAATACTTCCTAACCACCCTTCCCCACCTCCCACCTCCCTAACACACTTCAACCTATATTCAAGGTCAAACTATTTTGTTGCTGCTGACCCTTGAAATTTGCCCAGCTGGCCTGGCTATAGTTCTTTTGATTTCTTTTTCCTACTGGGCTGCATGCTTCCTAGAGTAAAAATAAATTAGAAAGAATGAGCAATGTTCAGAATGACTCTAGAATCTACTTCATTCAGATACGTCAACAAGAACTTGAAAGCAAAATTTGTCATAGACAATCACCAGTGAGATAGATATAGACATAGATATAGACATCGATATAGATATAGATATAGATATATGTAGATATAGATATAAATATAAAGCTGGGGAGTTAGCTGCTGACTCAAGCTAAGGGAGGACTGCTTCCAGGGAGATGGTGAAGGGATTTTCACAGCAAATTGAGGCGAGATTCCAAAGAAAATGTGATATGTAGATCTTGAGGAAAGAGAAAGCTGGAAATCTCAGAGAAAACATATTCAATTGATGTCCTACTTCTGCTTCCGTTTCACCTCTATCAGCCATCTAGTCTACTTTGTCCCTGCACAAATTCTTTGCTCTAGGGAAACTGATCCAGTCATTATTTGGAGGCCAAACAATGCATAGCTCTGCCTCCATGCAACTGCTTTTGCTGTTCCCCCTCTCTGTAATGTTCCCCCTTCTCCTAACTCTTTCCTTGTCTAAGTTCTATTCTTCTTAAGGGTCTAGCTCAAATTCTACTCTCTTTCAACTATCACCTGTGGAATCAATCCCTCCTATTAACTCCATGTTGCTTGTGTTGTCTCCAAAACTTAGGTATTCATTCAGCGGGGCTCCTCTGTTTCAGTAGCTATCTTTTCATCTATATGACCTGCCTCCCCAAATTACATTGTAAGCTCCCTCTAAGACAGGGACTGCTGGTTACAGTACCCTATATTCATTAAATATTCAATAAACATTTACTGCTGGTGGTGGTAGTAAGAATGTTAGTAATGAATGACCATACCAACATTGATGATGGCAATTTCAGAATTATTCTAAGAGGTATACTGTCTCTCTTTACCTGTTATATATGATAATGGTATTCAGGCCCTTGGGCCAGAGAGCAATTGTCATGTAGTTCAATTTAGCTAAAAAAGGGAAACAAAATCATTCTTCTGTATCCAGGGAACAGTAAGAAGCTATGGAAAAGTCAGTACTAGGGATTCTGGCCCTTCTACTCTACTTTCTCCAAACATTAAATAAATGCTAATATGATCTGAGATGATAACAACATTGAAGAAAAATGTATACATCCACTTTAGGAAAAGTTTCCTCAGAAGGAGCACAGAAAGACAAAGATTTTCTGAAAGAGTAGTTGCTGTACAGTAAGGAAAATTAAAATCGAGCCAGAAATTGCAAATTAAACGCCAACCTGAAGAGTTTGCATCTTTTTCTGCAAGTATTCAAGTATTGTACAAGTATTTTCTACAAGTATTTCTGTTTGAGCAGAGAAGTTCTATGTCTTAGAAAACTCCAATGGCAGCAATGTGAGTAGGGAAAGGGGAGAAGGAAGGAAAAATCCACTAATTGGCAATCAAGGTAATTTTGGCTAGAAATGATAAGGAATTGGTGGCTACATGAATGGAGAAAAGGGAACTGATTGTAGGCACATACTGGAGATGGGATCATTGATAGAATTTGGTACCTGAATTGTAGATAGTGGGAGTAGTGAAGAGGAGGACAGAGTCAAGCATGACTCTGAGCTTACCACCCTGGTGACTATGAGGATGGTAATGCCTTCCATAGGAACTGGTGAGTTTAGAGGATGGGGGTAGAGAGAAAAAGGATCGATTGTTCCCTTTTAAATATGTTACATTCCAGATGCTAAGACATCCAGGTGAAGATGTCCAGCAATCAGTTGGTAAAACAGAAATATATATATATTATATATATATATGCATTTATTAAGCTCCTACCTACTACATGTAATATACTATATGTTAGTTCCTGGAGATAGAAAGATAAACCATTTCCCCTGCCCTCAAGGAGTCTATGCTCCAATATAAGATAGAAATAGAAATAACTATAACAAAAGTTAGATTTGCTTTTCCCAGATCCTCCTCTTCTGTTTTTTTTTTAATCATTACATCACAGTCTTGGGGGACAGGGTGGGCAGAAAGGAAGCCTTCCTCTCTTCTTTAAAGAAAAAAGATAAGCAAAAATACCCAATATAGTAACTGCATCTAACAATGAAAGTATACAACATTTTGCACTAGAAGTTCCCCACTTTTCTGTGTTGAGGATGCTTTATCATCCCTTTGGGACCATCATTTTTTAAATTACTCAATATTCAGCTTCCTGTTAGTAATCATTTTTTTTCTTTACTCAGCTATGATCATTGTGTATATTGTTCTTTTCTTTCTATTTATTTCATTCTGCATCAGGTTATGTAAATCTTCCTATGTTCTGAATTTTTTGTATTTTTTTCAGTTTTTAATGCACAACAATTTTCTGTGGCACTTTAAGATATGCTTTAAATATGTTTAAGTATTTTTATGTCTAGGAAAACAATTCCTTTCTCTTCCACCTTTTTTTCCCCAATATATTCTTGCCTGTTTACTTTCCAAGTCCTGTCTCTGACACTACCTGTGTGACATTGGATAAGTCACTGAACCTTCTTCAGCTTCAGTTTCCCCATGAATCAAATGAGGATGGTGACTAAATAATATCTTAGGTTCTTTCAAGCTCTACATGTATGATCCTTGGATTCCATGATACTATAGAAATTTTACTATACTTGTATTATTTCTATAAAAAGGATCAGGATTTTAGCTGATAGAGAATTTAATTGAAAAAAGTTGTGGATTATAGACATTTTTCTCCATCCTTCCTGGTCTTAAATACAAAATAGTCCTCTAGTCATTCAGACCTCTTTCCTGCCAATATATATTTATATTTTCTTAATGAAGTTCTCTACTGTTCCTTGGCAGGTTAATGACCAGATTTTTATATATTTTATCATTATTTTAAAAATCACTTTAAGAAAGGAGAATCTATTTGTCCCCTCCAACAAAGTGTACTCACAACTTGTTATTAAGTTGAAGCATCTTCAATAGACCATTCTAACTAATATGTCAATGATGAACAGCTTAACTGTTACTTGCCCCTCTCAGGTATTTTCATATTAAAGGAGAACATTCCTTAAACCAAAGGAACAAACTGTCAGTCTCTAGAGAAAGAAATTTCAAGGAAGGGGATGTCCTCTGAGCCCCTCAAATCTTAACATTTAATTAACATTCTCCACAGAGCAAGAATTCTTTAAGTGTCAATCTATGTCAATCCTTAAAACTTGCCTTGGATAGGGATACAGTTACCCCAACTGAGAAAGTATTCCCTAAGATCATGAGATGAATCACCCTCTTTATGCCCAATGCAGAGGGAATAAAAAACTTTCTACAAATGACTTATGTCATCTAGAAAGTAAGCCTTCAAAGTGAAAGGTCATGAGCTGAGATTGATACCAAAGGCATTTGGTCCCTTAGGGACACCACAGTGCTGAGCATAAGACCAATCAGAAATAAGTGTTTGGTCACTTAAATTGAGATTCCCAACCAGGACTTTAAAAAAAAATTTTTCCAGAATTTGTCGGTGAAGTGTATTACTTTATTTCAGTTTTTGAGGGTAAGTAGGCTTTAACATCCCAACTAGGAGTTGTACCTCACCCCTCAGACTGCTGCTATGAAGAATGAGATGGTGCCATTTACTTGGCAATGCTCTATTAACCTCAGAAAAAGGTAGACTGAACACTGAGCTATCATATCAATCCCGACTCAAGCGCCTCCTAATTTGTTTATAAATAAATTGTTGATATTTTATTTAATAAACGTATATAAACAAAATTGCTGTCATTCCTAGTAATTAGTCAGAATATATACTCTCTGACTGAAAAAGGGCCCATCTCCAGGGATGGGCTTTGCCCACCAGATTCAAACTCCAACTGTCATTCCTCCCACAGAGCCTATCACACTCCCCTAGACCCCCACCTAATGGAGCCCAGTCTATGTCCTTCAAAAGGCCAAGTCCCCAGTCCAAATCCTAGCTCAAACCTAAATCCCTCACAATATTGTACATGACTGGTCAACCAACCATTCTAGCAGATTTCATAGCTTAACATTTAACATACAGAGATTTCTTATTTAGGCATCTTAATAGGTTATCTGGTTGGAGTAAATGTTTTGAAGTCCTTCCAACTCTAGGATTTTGAAATTCTATTTGATGCTGAGTTATTGAGGGGTTTGAGGTTAATTCAAATTTAGCCTGACCCCTAAGATTTCTACAATCAAGGGTGAAATGTTACCAGTTACTTGAAAATTTAAGCCTGGGGTATGGCAACCTTAGCAATGGACAAACTGAACACCAAGATATCACAAATCCTGACCTCAATATTTGTGAATTTATAACTAAAAGGAAAACTACTGATTTGCAAGCAAAATTAAATAATGGTACTGAATCCATGGAGATGCCCATGTTTAGCAAAACTACAACTAATGGGGACATATGACTATTAAATGTTGTATTCGTTTCCTTGCTCAAACTTGTAGGCCCTGGTTTCTGACAGGAATTACAGACTTCTCCGGAGCCAGCGCTGCTTATTCAGTTGTCTTCCATACTTTATAAGCAGATTTTATTTAACTGCTGGTGTTTGGTTTGTTATTCACACCAGTCCAGTTATTTACTTCAGTTAAACGCTCTGCTAATACTAACGAAGTATTCTCGCTGTTTGAAAGTGGCCTATTCCTTAGGGATGGGTTATACCCACCCGATTCTAACTCCAACTGTCATTTACAGAATCACAGAGCCACAGAATTTTAGAGCTGGAGGGACCCTAGCAGCCATTGAGTACAACCCACACCAGAAAGAGGCTCTTACTGAAAAATGTAAGGAAGCAACACAATGTAATAGAAGGCGCACACTGGCTCTGGGGTCAGAGGACTTGGGTTTCAATCTCACCTCTGATACTTGCTACCCGTGTAACCTTAAGCAAGTCACTTAACATCCCTCTAGGTCTTGATTTCCTCATTTGTAAAATGTGAAGGGGTAAACTATATGGCCTATGAGGTTCTTCCAATTCTAATTCAATGATCCTATACCCAACAAGCCTCTCCTTTGATGGGGAGCCCATCACCTCCCACGGAAGCTTCTTCCACTTTTGGATAACTCCAATTATTACGAAGTTTTTTTTCCTGACATCAAGCCTAAATTTGACTGTAATTTCCACCCATTGCTCCTGGTTCTTTTCTCTGGGGCCGAAAAAGAACAAGTCTAATACCTCCTTCAAATATGTGAAGCTGGGTATCATGCCCTCCCAACCCTTCTATTCTCCACGCTAAACGTCCCCAGTTTCTTTAATTAATCCTTCTATGATATGAGCTCTAAACCCTACTCATTGTTCTGGTTGCCATTCTTTAGATACTTTCCAACTTATCAATGCCCTCCCTAAACTGTGGCCCCCCAGAACTGAACCAATCACTCCCAATATGGTCTAAGTAGGACAGTGTAATAGCTTTAGTGCAAGACACTCTACTCCTTTTAGCATAGCTTAAGATCACATTGATTGTATTTCCCTTCTTGTTCCTATTGAATTTGGAGTCTACTAAAACCCAAAAATCTTTTTTCCTCCCATAGGCCCTATCATAAGCCCTTGAGCCTCATAAAATGGAGCCTAACTAATTTCAACAGCCCAGTAATTTCAAAGTACCATGTAATCAAACTGGACTCTTACCAACTCACAAAATTGCTTTACCATTTCAATAGGCCAGAATTTTTTTTCAAGATGACACCAACATTTCCTTCTTTCTCATAAGTCAGATATGGCTCAAATGTGACACACCTGATATCCACAAATCAGTAGAAGACATCTCCCTGAGAAAGTAGAGATCCATTCACTTGTTGACTGTGAACAGGGCAGAGCCTCAGCCAACCTAATGAGCTATTAAAATGAACTTGCAATTGTGTGGTACATTATGAATCTTGTAAGTTGCTTTCATTCCTTCTTGGAAGCTGGTTCTGGGCCCACAGGATCAGATCATCCATAGGCATAAAAAATAGTTCCTTCTTCTCCCTCTTTCACTCTCTGAATCATTTCAGGAAAGCATGTGTAAAGCAACATCTAGTGTTAAGAAAGAGGCAAACATTTCTGTCTCTGCCAGGACAGGACATCTCCTTAGAGCCTAAACTCAAAATGGTTAAGGGATAGTGTGGTATGATATAAACAGTACTAAGAGTCAGAATCTCTGGGTTGTAGTTTATTTTTCAATCCTTAACTACTCATTTACCTCACTTTGTGTATGTATATGTGTGAGTGTGTATATGTATTTACATGTAGGTATATGGGTGGTGTATACATTCTCATGCATCCAGATCCGTGATTCCATTGGTTTAAGGAATACATACTGGGGAAATCTCCTCTACCCAGTGTAGAGAAGCAACTTCTTTTTAACAGTCAGAGTTGCTTTGGACATGAAAAGGTTATGTTACTAACCCAGGAATTCAGAACCAGTATATGTTAAAACAAAGACTAGAACCCAAGTCTTCCCTAGAAGCCAGCTCTCCAACTATACTGGTTGCCTTATAACAATCTGTTAAGGATCTTAATTTTAGCACAACCCCCTGAAAAAATTATTTGCTGCCCACCCTGCCCTAGGAATTTTAGTCATCTTTTGTTACCTCTGTTATCCAATGACATAAAGGCTTTGGACTAAGAGAAATTATATCCTTCTTAGAAAAATGTTGGTAACCCATGCTCTTAGGAAGCCCAATATTGCATGATGTATTGGAAAAGACATGAGGAGACTCATGCTTTGATCTCAGTTCTGCTAGTTGTGTGACTCTATGACCTTTTTTTTCTGTAGAATGAGAATGTTGTATTAAATATACTTTAAGGTCTCCTTTACCTACAAACTTTTATTATGAATGATTTGTGAATCCCAAATTTGATATCTTGATTTCATAAAAACTTACTTTGAGCAGGAGGGGAAGAGGCTAAGAGAAAGGGGTAGTGGTGATAAGAAAGAAGGGAGACTAAGAGAGGCAGTAATCAAACATTAAACATTGATTTTTGAGGAGGAGAAGGGGTAAAAAAAAAAGATAAACAGAAGAGAAGAGGATGGAGGAAAATATACAATTAGCAATCAAAACTGGGAATGGGAATGGGATAAACTCACCCTTGAGGATAGCAGAATGGATAAGAAACTAGAATCCAACAATATGTTTTTTACAGAGACACACACACAGTTCAGATTAGGGACTGGAGCAGAATCTATTACGCTTCAGCTGAAGTAAAAAAGGCAGGGATAGCAATCATGATCTCAGACAAAGAAAAAGTACATCTAATTAAAAGAAATAATCAAGAAAACTATGTTTTGCTAAGAGGTAACATAGGCAATAAAGTAATATCAACACTGAACATATATGCACCAAAAAGGATAATATCCAGATTCTGAATAAAAATTTAAATGACTTGCAATGCGTAAATACACACTAAAACTAGACAAATGGGGAACTTCAATTTACCCTCTCTGACCTAGGCAAATCAAACCATAAAATAAATAAGAAAGAAGTTAAGGAGGTGAACAGAATTTTAGAAAAGTTGGATATGCTAGAATTCTGGAAAATATTGAATGGGAATAAGAAAGGACTATACCTTTTTCTCAGCTGTATTTGGCACCTTCACAAAAATTAGCTATGTATTAGGGCATAAAAACTTCACAAACAAATACAGAAATATCAAATGCACCCTTTTCATACCATAATGCAATAAAAATTGCATTCAAGAAAGGGCTTTTGAAGCATAGACTAAAAATTAATTGGAAACCAAACAACCTAATCCTAGAGAATTATTTGATCAAGAACAAATCACAGAAATAATCAATTTCACAAAAGATAATGATGACAATGAGAAAAAAATACCAAAATTTGTGGAATTCCACCAAAGCAGTACTTAGGGGAAAAAAAGTCATATTTCTAAATGCTTATGTCAATAAAATAGAGAAAGAGCAGGTCAATGAATTGAACATGCATCTAAATAAATTAGAAAAAGAACAAATTAAAAATATCCAACTAAAGACCAAAGTATTAATCCTAAAAAAAAATTAAATTAAAAGTAAAAACAAATGAACTAATAAATAAAACTAAGAAGTGGTTTTATGAAAAAAATGAACAAAATATATAAACCACTGGCTAATTTAATTTTAAGAAAGAAAACCAAATAACCAGCCTCAAAAATTAAAAAAGTGAATGCATAACTAATGAAAAGAAATATGAGGATGGACAAAACAAAGGAAAATTTCTTGGAAAGGGGCACCAAAAATATTACTTAACCTGAGAAACAAAACAAAGTGGGGAAAGAAGATTTTAAAACCTATGCCTGACTGAGTACAGAAAGAGGAAAAAAAAGTAAAAAGAAAGGGAGGATCTGATAAATAAAAAAGAAGAGAAATGAGCAGCTTAATTAAATACAAGCAACTTTGGATATGGCCACTAAAGAGGTATTGGGGGAGAAAGCCTATGGCTATAGACAATATTAAGTCAGTAAAACTAGATGCAGGGACAAAATGCTTACATGAGGAGGATAAAAAAAATCTATGCAAAAGAAATAAATTCAGGAAAACACAAACCTAACAGTCATAACCTTAAATATTAATGAATCAAACAATCCAATAAAGTGGAAGAAATGGCAGAGAGGGTAAGAAAAACCTCAAAATTTCCTCCAGGCAAGAAGTATATCTTAAAAATAAAGAAACATAAAGAAAAATAAACAGAATAAAAGTGAGAGGCTGGAATAAAATTTACTATGTATAAGACATTCCAAAAAAGGAGTTACAATCAGGCTATCAAAGAAAAAAATGAAAATTCACAATATCAGGAGGCATAAACATGGGAACCACATTATCAATGAAAAATACATCAATGAAATAAAAGGATTAATGAATTGAGCAAGAAATGAAAAAACCTGGAACATTAATAAAGTCAAAATAACCACAAGAGTAAATTTTTTAAATTGGAAAAGAAATAGAAAATATTAGAAATAGAAATAGAAAATAAAAAGACTTCAAAAATGATAGAGAAGGAATCTGTAATTTCACCAACATGGAGAACTACCAGGTGAGGAAACTCCCTCTGCTCATGCTGGTCAGCAATTGCTCTGCAACTTGTAATCTTAGAGTCACTTAGGGTACTGAGAGGTTAATTGACTTTTCCCCAGGGTCACATAGCCAGTACATGTCAGAGGTGGAACTTAAACCCAGGTAAACCCAGATTTTCCTGATTTCAAGGTCAGCTTTCTGTATGCCATACTAGTTCTCATAGAGATAATAAACAAAACTAAAAATTGGTTCTTTTAAAGACTAATAAAAGTGATAACTTAATCCTCTAAAAACAGGAAAATTAGATTACTAAGGTGGACAGGGTAAAAATCACAACAAATGGAGAAACAAAAAAGAATTTGCATAACACATTCTTCCCAATTATATGCTAGAAAAATCAAGACTTTAAAATAAATGGAAAATTACCAACAAAATATAAAATATTCATAATAGCAGAACATGAAATAGAGATCTGAAACGATACAATCTCAGAAAATAAAATTTTAAAAGCTATAAAGAAATTACTAAAGGAAAAAATCATGGCCCAATCACATTTATAGGTAAAATGTATCAAATGCTTAAAAAGCAATGAATGTCTATGCTACAAATTATTCTTGAAAATTCAGAAAGAAAATAGTATATCAAACTCTTTTTTATATGACAAATATCCCTAAGACAGAGAGGGGGCAAAGCAAAGAAAGATGATTATAGATCATTATCATCTGGCGACACAGAGGGAAAGGTCTTATATCTCTTTCTTATTAACATAAGTGATTTCATCTTAACACTAGTCATGGGTTCAGGAAAAGTGAGATTTTGCCATTCCCTATTCCTCCCAAGACTACCACAGATACAGGGCAAGATTGTGTGGCCTATTCCTGTTATCTCCTTGGGAAGAACAAGTTACCCTGTTCTGTTTGCAAGGCTAAGGAGAGATAAAAACAAGTTGTTTCCCTCATCACATATAAAAAGTCTATTAAATGTTCAGTTCAATGGAATTCTTCCTTCCATTACTCCCAATAGCTTTATATTCCCTGAATAAAACTTCTTCTGACTTACATACAATATAATGAACTATGGGTTTTTCCCCCATAAAAATCACTAATGAATATCAATGCAGGAAAAAAAAATTTTTTCAAGATAACAGCATTTATTAAATACCTTCTTTGTGCCAGGAACAGTGGATACAAAGAAAAACAAAAAATAATCCCCATTCTCAAGTTGTTTACAATTCAATGAGAGAGACAGTCTGCAATACAAACAAGATATACAAAAGATAAATTAGAAGTTTTAAATGTTTCCTGTTGCCTTTATTTTATTTCATTTTTAACTCAATTTTATTATCAGTTCTGAGTTCTCTCCCTCTCCTACCCTTCCTCTACCCATGGGGAAGGCAAGAAAAACAAAACCTATTACATATATGTACAGTCAAGCTCAACAAATTCTCACATCATTCACATCAAAAGAGAAAAATATGCTTCAATCAATGCAAAAAAATTAAAATCTTAGCATAAAGACTACAGTAGTACATTCCAAAAATTATTCACAATGATCAAGATGGAGTTATACGAGGGGCAAAAAGATAGTTCAATATTAAGAAAATGGTTAACATAATTAGTATATGAAAAACAGAAAACACTTTAAAAAACAAGATTATAGAAATATATACAGAAAAAAGCCTTTGACAAAGTATAACACTCATTCAAGCTAAAAACCCTAAAAAGTATAAAGGGACCATTTTAAAATGATTTAGGGGGAAAAAAAGAATAGAACTAAAAGCAAAAGTTAGCATTTATTTACAATAGAAAAACACTAAAAGCTTCCCCAGTAAATACAAGGGAAAGCAAAGATGCACCATCTCCCCTTTATTTTTTGACATAGTTCAAGAAATGCTAGGGATGGTAATAAAAGAAAAGAAAGAAATCACAGGCCTAAATATTGGCAAAGAAGAAACAATTATCCCTATTTGTAGAATGACATGATGATTTACTTAGAAAATCTCAGAGAATCAGAAAAGAAATTGATTGAGATCATCAATAGCTTAGGTTAAGTACAAGGACACAAAATAAATTCAAATAAACTGTGCCCATTTTGGCAGTATAATAGCAATAACAAAATCCAAAAGGAAATAATAGAAAAAACAAAGTCCATTCAAAATAGACAAAAAATGTATAAAATATTTTGGAATCAACTTATGAAAACACAATGAAGTTTTATATAAATACAATTATGAAATGCTTTTTAAAAATGAATTAAATCATTAGGTAGTCATTATTCATTCTTGGGCCCTTGCAATCTAAAAGAAAATGACATTACAAAACTAATTTAGTTTTAGTGATATACCAATCAAACTACCAAGAGGTTACTTTAAAGAGTTAGACAAGGTAATGACAAAATTCATTTGCAGGACAAATAGTCTAGAATCTCAAGAGAAATGTTAAAAAATGGAAAAAGTAAAAGGTGTCTGGTAATACACAATCTGAAATTTTAAGGCAACAATCATTAAAACTATTTGGTTTTGGTTAAAATTAGGAAAGTGAATCAGTAGAACTGGATAGTTAAGTTTCTTGTTTTTATTGTTCAGTTGTTTTAGTCACATCCAACTCTTGACCCCATTTGGGGCTTTTGTGGCAAAAATACTGGAGTGGTTTGCCATTTCCTTCTCCAGCCCAATTTACAGATGAGGAACTGAGGCAAACTGGGTTAAGTGACTTGCCCAGGGTCACACAGCTAGCAAGTATCTGAGACCAGATTTGAATTAATGAAGATTAAGTCTTCCTGGGTCCAGGCCTGACACTCTCTCCACTGTACCACCTAACTGCCCTGAATAGGCAAGAAAAATAATCAGTTAAAAACAGTAGCCTAGTGTTCTGTAAATCTAAAAACATAAATGACTGGGAGAAGAAATTCTTATTTAACAAAACTACTAAAGAAAAAAAAGTAATTTGGCAAAAAAAAAAATTATAGATTTAGGCCAACATTTTATATTACACATCACAATGAGTTGCAAATGAATATTTACCTTAAATATAAAAGGTATTATAAAAAATTGGAAGAAAATGAATGGAGATATCCCTAATAAGTGTGGCAAGGAATAGAATTCTTAACCAAAAGGTAGAGAAATCACAAAATAGAAAATAGAAAATTTCATTTACTTCAAATTGAGAAGATTTTTCCACAAACAAAATCAAAGTAACTAGAATAAGAGGAGTAAATGTTGAACAAGAAAAAAATATTTTCATCAGATTTCTCTGATAGGGTTGTCTGATATTCAAGATATATGGAGAAATAAAACCAAAAACTATTTCCCAAAAGATAAATGATCAAAAGAATATGAACAAACACTTCTCAAAAGAATTATAAACTATTAGCAACAATATGAAAGTGTTTCAAATCATGAATAATAAGAGAAATGCAAATTAAAATATTGTGAGGTTTTACCTCATACCTAGCAAATTGACAAAGATTACAGAAGCTGGCAACAGTTAATGTTGGACTGGCTACAGGAAGACAGGAATGCTAATACACTGTTGGTAGAAATGTGAATTGGTCCAATTTCAGTAAAGTAAATTGAAATTATGCTATTAAAAGAAGTGACTAAAATGTTAGCCCTTTGACCCTGAGATTCCAATATTAGGCATATACCCCAAGAGGTCAAAGAAAAAAGAAAGGTCTTAAATATGACCAATATTAATTGAAGCACTTTACAGTCACCAAGAACTAGATTCTTGAAATCATGGGACTTAAAGCAGTAAGTGCTCTGAGAAGTCCCCTAATCCAACTCCCTCACCTTATGAATAAAGAAACTGAGGCCACAGAGGTTAGATGACTTGCCGTAAGTAGTAAGTAGCATTGCTGAAATTTGAACAAAGGTCCTCCAGATCCAAATCTGCACTCTTCTTTCCACTACATCCTACCACCTTCCATCTCAAGTTTAACTTTAGAATGGCTAAACAAATGTGATAAAATGTTCCTGTGTTCTAAGAAACAAGAAACATGAAGAATTTTTTAAAAAACATGGTGATTATTTATTTATAATAATTGATGCAGTGTGAAGTAAACAGAACTAAAAAAACAATCTACACCATGACTACAATGATGAAAACAGAGAAAAATAAAAGGAAACTGAATGCTGTGTGATTATAATCACCAAACTTGGCTCTAAAGAAGGATTGAGAAAATGCATCTCCATTCATTGTGAAAGTGAGAGACTTCACATGTAGAATATTACATATACTATCAGATATCTCAGTTAATAGGTTGGGGAAGAGGGTTGGCTTACTGCTTTTTTTTTCTTTGTTACTTTTTGCTATGAAAGAAGCTAGGTAGGAGAGAGGAAGGGACATATTCTGAAATAAACATTATATAAAAAACAAAAGCATCATTGAGTGGGGATTTTTAAATACAAAAAAGAAAAAGAAGGAGGGAGAGAGAGAGATGAGGATAAAATAAAATAGCAAATATATGATATGGTCCCTGAATGAAAACAACATTGGTCAGAATCAGATAGGAATTGAAGAATGGGTTTCATACTATTCTTACCACATCCCACCATCATCAATGTTAGACCTATGGAGGCTTTTCTAGGTCATCAGCAGAAATCCCAAAGACTTTTTCACCAAGTCAAGCTTGAAAATTAAGTACAGAGGAGCAGCCTACCTCCTTCATCTCCATACTTGATATCTTTGACATAACTTTTTGGAAATTCACTATGTTTCTGTATTGCCATTTGGATCACTTGCGATTTTTATTCTTTGGAAATTGTGGTGTTCCACAACTCTCAGTCACGTAGGATCTCAGGTAGCATAGCAGTATCACACAAATGACTCCTAGTCCTTATTGCCAACCCTGACATCCCTTGACACCAGACTTGAATCACAAAATCACAGAATTTTAAGGTTAGAAGCGGACTCAGGGGATATCTAATCCAACCATACCCAAAAAAGAATCCCTATCATAACCTGCTCAACAATTCAGTCTCTGCTT
This sequence comes from Vombatus ursinus, assembly GCF_900497805.2. Lineage (NCBI taxonomy): Eukaryota > Metazoa > Chordata > Mammalia > Diprotodontia > Vombatidae > Vombatus > Vombatus ursinus. The sequence goes on along the minus strand of NW_020954589.1, from coordinate 16,120,259 downwards.
TAAGAACACCAATAAGATGGAGCTCTATTTCTTCCCTAAGCAGCATTTTTGGACAGCTCTATTCATTAGAAAGTCTTTTTCTTTTGATATCAAACCTAAATTTGACTCTTGGCAAATTCTACCCATTGCTACTAGTTCTGTCTACAGGAGTTATAATAGTCCTGGAATTAATTTAGATATAGCAGCAAATGATAACAATTGATAAATAACTTTTCCCCAGGTGATTGACTTGGGATGTAGTCTTTTCATGGACCCTTTCATTACTCTGATGGAGGGTGGGGCCTATCTTAGGAGTATATAGAAACTGCTCTGCCTGCCCCTCAGGAGCTCCTTGCACCTGACAGAAAGACATTCCACCTGGGATTACATGCCTTTACAGACAGTAGAAGATACAGAGAGTTGTTGTCTTTACGTACCTTTGTGCCACTACTTAAGTACAAAATTTATCATATACTTGAGAACCCCAATTGCTTTACTGCATCAGAACAAAATAGATTTCTAACCTTAGGGTCAGAGAAAATTGGCATATCAAAGTAAGATCTACTTGTAAACCATTATGGTCTTATGGTTCAGAAAGGACAAGATTGACCCAGGATGCCTAACCAGCTTGATTTGGGTACCAGGTATCCAATTGTGAAGTGAAAGTAGAGAGGGCAATATGGGCACCAGCATAGGTACTATGTAGGCTAAAACACACACAAGTCCACTGTATTCCCTGGGCTATTATTATTGTTTCTAACCTGGAACCAATAAGGTCCATCCACTCTGTCAGCAGTGGCCCATTCTTAGCCTTTAATTGCTCTCAAGCCCAGAAGTGATGGTTCCAAGGATGTAGGAGTGAAAAAAAGGACCCAGGACTAACATCTGCCATCATGAAACTGGAATCCAAGGGTTGGGAGTGACTATGCTATTGGAGTTGATATCTTTCATTCTACTTAGAGGTGCCAGCTCCCAAAATCTCACCACCATTTAGGGCAATGAATACCCTGGCTGCCCAAGTCACTAGGGGACAGGAATCAGGGATGGATTGTAGGTAGGCCAGCAACTGAATTAAACATTACACAGCTGGCAACAGCTGACAAAGAATCCCCACCTCCATGGGAATGACTTTGAGGTACAGGTGCAAGGCCCTTGAATGTGCAGCCATCTTGAGGGGGCTGGGAAAAGTCTTCTCCAAGAATTCTTTAGGGACTCTTCTGGCTTCCCTCTGGCAGCTACTCAAGCTGATGGAATAAATCTCTAGCTCCCTCCACCTAGGGACCTCTGAACACACTATTACAGATAATAGAAAAATAGGAAGAGCCAGATTCATTAGACATTTTTGTGCTTCTTAAGAAAAGCAACCATTTGATCATACACTTTAAAACCCTCCAAGCACTTCATCAAATCAGAGCAGAACAAATTTTAACCCCAGCCAGAAACCAGGACCAAACAGAACAAAGTCTTTTCCACAGGATAGATGTTCAACTTGAATTTGAACTTGAATTTGAACACAGCTATCATGTCTTCCCCATGGTCTCTTCTTCCAAACTATATGTCCCCAGTTACTTCAAGTGTTTCTTTCATGACCAGACACCGTGTTTCACTCATCATACTGTTTTCCTCCTCTGGGTGCTCTCCAGCTTATCAAAGTTCCTTAAATAGTGGTGTACAATGCTCTGACCAGGGCAGAGTACAGAAGGACTCTCACCTCTTTATTCCTAAAAGCTATGCCTCTCAATGCATAATAAGACTGCTTTAGTTTTCATTAGCTACCACATCATTCTATGGACTTGTATTAAACTCACAGTCTACTAAAAAAAACTCCAGAACATTTCTGGACAAGTTGCTGTCTCACCATACTTCCCCTACCCTGCACTTAGAAGTTGATTTTTTGAACCTAAATATAAGAATTTATATTTTCCCAATGAATTTGATATTACTAGATTTAATCCTGGTTGCCATTCACTCCTACCCCTCCCATCTCTGGGTCATTTGCAAATTTTGTTCCAAGTTATTGATAGAAATGTTAAACACAAAACTAATAGGGAATTCCACTGGAGACTTCCTGCCAAGTCGACATCAGACCATTAATGATTCTTTGAGTCAGACCTATTCATTCAGTTCTGAATTCAATCTCATTGTAATGTTGTCTAATCCATACTTCTCCACTTCTTCCCGAGAATAGTGTGAGACACTAACAGACGCTTTTCCAAAGTCTAGATAAACTATATTGACACTATTCCCCTGATTGGAGTTTTAGTAACCCTGTCAAAAAAAGAAGTGAGGTTAGCCTGGTATGATCTGTTCATAATAAAGCCATCATGGGCTGGTTATTTGTGGTTACCACTTCTTTATCTAAAGGTTTTCAATCTCTTTAAAGATCTGGTTTAGAATTCTTCCAAAGAATTAAAGTCAACTTCACCCTCCCAGAGTTTGCAGACTCCCTTCTTGATTTTTTTTTTCAGAATATCAGGACATTTGTCCTTCTTCCATCCTGCTCTCTTGCTTCTTGTCTCAGAGATCTTGCAAATATCAATGACTGTAGCTTAGCAATCACATCCACAAACTCAATATCCAACTGATCTGGGTGCCTTGAAATGATCAGGGACCACTAGGTTCTCTCTTATTATCTCCTTACTTATCTTGGGTATCAACTCGCTCTTAGGAATTTTTTCCCATCATTTTCAAAAAAAGGTCATTCTCCTTGTCAGAGAAACTGGAAGCAATATAAGAATTGAGTAGCTTTGCTTCCTCAATCTTGTCAGTTATCTTCCTCCTATCCACCCCAAGCAACAGGCTGGCAGTCTCTTTGATCCTCTCTTTTGCCCTCCCCACAACCTCTTAACTTCAAAAAAAAAAATGATCCAACTTTTTGGTTGTCCTTGGCTTCTCTAGCCAGCCCTTTTTTAAGCTTTATCACTTGATGCTATTTTTTTTTAAGACTGGGACACACTCTTATATTCTCTGTCACCTATTTTTGCTTTCATTTTCTAGGAATGTATTTTTAAAATTCTGAATTTGGTTGGTGATTCCCCTGTATGTCCCCAGGGACATGGGATAGAAAACTCCTGATTACCCTTCCTCAGTGGAACTGTTTACCTTTAGAATTTCATCTTGAGTTTCCCGTCCTTCCTTGACTGACTTCTCCTATAATATCAGATTAGTCCATAGGATCTTACTTGGGCTTCCCCACAAATCTCTGAAATCTGCTTTTCACCAATCTGGGGTGCACATCAGACCAGGCCCAGCTTTCCTCTACTCTGTCAAAAACTAGGGGAGAAAATGGTCACATCTTTCCCTCATTGTGCCATAACAAATCAGTCCCTTTCTATTGGTGAGAATTGGACCCAATATAGAATTTACCCTTGTTGGTTCTTCCGCCATTTGAAGGGTGAAGTTATCATTGAGGCACGTCAAGAAATCATAATCCAGTCATGAGTTTCATCCCACTAAGTCTTCAGTGATTCCTCTGAGGGCAAATTTGACTCTTTTTATTACGGCTTCTAATTCCTCTTGCTTGTAGCCTAAACTTTGGGCATTTGTGTATAGACGTTTAATAATAATAATGATAATAGTTAGTGTTTATATAGTGCTTTGAGTTTTAGAAAGCACTTTACATATATCTCATTTTACCCTCACAACAACCCTGGGTGCTATTACCATCCACTTCATTTTACAAATGAGGAAACTGAGGAAGACAGAAATCAAGTAACTTGTCCAGAGTCATACAGCTGTATTTAAACTCAGATCTTCCTGACTCCAGGCCCAGCACTGTACTCACTATGCCACCTAGCTTCCATTTGAGGTTGTTGGTTCCTTTCTTGGATTTTTTTTCCTGTAAATTTCTGGATATCTCAATTGTTATCCTTATTCTTTTACTATAACTATTCTCCATGACAGAGCTGTCAAACTTGGCAGAATTCCAGAGTGATGCCTGAACCAGATGAAAATACAAATGGGAAATGTTTAACAAAAGAAATAAAAAAACAAGATAATGTTAATGTGTGGGTTTCTAAGTCAATATTCAGTCTGTAGGCATCTGTTTCTATTTGAATTTGACCCCCAAAGCAATGTGGTATCTTACCTTCAAGTTTAAACACGGGCAATTTTCTCCCTTCCCCAGTCTTTTGTATGAAAGCCCTTTTGTTTAGCACAGTGTTTGGCCTATAATCCACTTAATAAATGCTTGTTGAATGGCTAATATGGAAATATGTTTTGCATGTCTTCACATGTATAATCAATATGTTTCTTGTCTTCTCAAGGGATCAGAAAGAAGCAAGAGGGAAAGAATTTGAACTTAAAAGTTTAAAAAAAGAATGTCAAAATTTTTCAAGTTGGGAAATATTTAATGAAACAAATGTATATGATAAAAAAATAAATGCTTATTGATTAATTGTTGATTTTTGAGGATCATAAAATCATAGATTCAGAGCTGTGAGTCACCTTAGATGCCATCTAGACCAATTCCTTAGCCATGGAGAGACAAGCACAATATCACACTGCTGGTAAAAATGAATTGGAGCAGATTTTTTCAAATGGAAAATGTTAATCTATAATAAGAGTTGCAAAACTTATTATATCTTTTGATTCAGTGGTCTCACTGCTAAAACTGCATGGCAGAAATGCTATTTAAAAGGGTTAGGCAAGGGAAATCTCTCTCTATTTAACCATCAGATAGCCACTAACCTGATCTTAGTCACCAAAAGGTTCATTTTCATTTCAATTGAGAGGAGGTTCTGGAGAAGGGGCAAACTCTCTCTGGGGTTTGTGGACAGTGGGCAATCTTCTGTTCCTCAGTTCTGCTTTTCTTCAGGTGGTCATTTTCATTATGTTAGCCTAAAAGGTGTGGTCAGTATGAATTTATCCCATCATAATTAGCTCCTCAACCCCCACCTACCAGAAATCATACTTCTTTCCTAAATCTGCTAGTCATGTGACCTTGACATAATAAAGTCAGCTATTTGGGCAAACAGATATCCATACATGCTATGTATAGTGTTTTATTATTTAACTTCAAACTCATGATTGATAGGTAGATAGATAGATAGATAGATAGATAGATAGATAGATAGATAGAGGAACATCTACCATGTAGATGACTGCTCATTGTTTCTCCTAGACTCATTCCATCCTCAACATGAAGACATACTCTAAACACAGAAGTTTTAAGACAGTTTCAGATGCTTAGATTTGTTCTCAGTCAACCCTAGAATAGCAAATGTCACCTGTTCAAAAGGAAACAAAATTTCCCCAATGCAGGAATCAACCCTCCCCAATGCACTCAGAGAATCTTGGAAAGCTGGGTTATTATTTTACAATTATTTTTGTTGTTCTTGTGCTCCATTGGCATATCTTTATAAGGCCAAGGTCATCTTCATGACTGAATGAAACATTAGAGAAGAGCTTTAGTAGAAGTATGAGATTTTAACTTAAATTTTGTATGCCTCACTAGTACAGTGAGGTGAATTTCTTTGGCACTTATTAAATGTCTGTTGAATTTAATTGAACTTCAGATATTTTTCAGAACACAAATGTAAATGATCAACAACCATATAAAAATGTTCTAAATAACTAATAAGAAAAATGCAAATTAAAACCCATACCTTATAAACTGGCAAAGATAATAAAAGATGTAAATAATCAATGCTGGAAGCACTGTGGGGAAAACAGGTGTATTAATGATCTGTTGATGTAGAATCATTTGGATTTATACCAAGGATGCAAGATTTGTTCAGGATTAGAAAAATTACAAATATAATTGACCATATAAGTAACAAAAATAATGAAAATTGTATTATATCAATAGATTAAAAAAGGTTTGGACAAAATACAACCACCTTTCATGTTAAAAAAACATTAAAAAAGCATAGGAATAAATAGGCTATCCCTTAATATGTAAATATTGTCTATCTAAAACCAGGAGATAACATTATCTGCAATGGAGAAACACTAGGGCCTTTCAAATAAAATCATAAAGCAAGTATATGCATTGTCACCACCATTATTTGATACAGTTCTCAAAATGCTAACTATAGCAATAAGACAAGAAACATAATAGTATAAGCAAAGAGGGAACGAAATTATTACTTTTTTTGCAATGAACAATGGTTTACTTAGAAAGCCCTAAAAATTAATCAATTCAGTAAATTAACAGGATATAAAATAAACTCACAAAAATCATCAGCCTTATTGTACTATAAGAAATTATCCCCAGAAAAACTAAGAAAGACTTAGATGAACTAATATAGAGTAAAATGAGCAGAACCAAGAAAAAAAATTTATACAATGACTACAATGTCATATAGAAAAACAACTTTGAAAAACTTGAGAATTATAATCTGCACGAGTAGCCATGACTTTAAAAGAAGGCTTTAGAAGAATTGTTTCACTCATCTTGGCAGAAAAGCAATGATGGAGTAGAATAGTAATCTAGATGGTGGGGGCCATGGATGTTCTGCCATGGTCTGACCCCAAGGAGTATGTGATCAACTAAACAAAGGGTGGGAAGTTAGGCCACATCCTACCATACCCAAAATAGCCAATTATTGACTTTATACTCACACAGCCATCAATCTGGTTCAGACTCTCATCACCTCTCACCTGTCTCAACCAGTAGTAATTTCCTAATTGATGTCCCTGACTCAAGTCTCTCCTTATTCTTGTCCATCCTCCCCACTCAGCTGCCAAAGTTATTTTTATAAAGCACCACTCCAATGACTCCTTACTGATTCTGGAATCAAATATTCTTTTAATTTCATCTCATCCTTTTTGCCTTCTATATTTCTATTTCCTTTGTGCAAGCTTAATTTTATATATATATATATATGTATATATATACATATATATACACATATATATATAATTATCAGTGCACTAGTGTATATATATGTTTTATTGGTTGTGCAACCTCAAAAAAATTTCTGATAGGAGTTCTTCATCAAAAAATTTTGCAAATTAAAAATACAGAAAGAGACATATATTGCAAGCATAGCCAATAAGTGGATTTGTTTTGCTTAACTATACTTACTTGTTTGGGGTTGTTTGGGGAGTGTGGAAGAGATTAATGAAAGGGAGGGAGGGAGGGGCAGTGATGCAAAAAAAAGAGAATTAAGAAAAGAACATAAATGAAGCATTTTAAATATAAACATCAAAGAGCAGAAGGAAGTTCAGAAACAGACACAAGCAAGCAGGGTAGTTCTGGAACAACCACGTTAAATTTAATATACACTTTTAAAAAACCAAGTTGCACATAATAGAGATTTGTAATTTCACACACAAAAGTCTTTTTTGTTCTGATTTACATACAGAAATGTTCATGTTTTTTCATGTTTGTCAAGTTAGTAATAAAAAGAATTTTTTAAACCATGCTCTTGATGAAGCTATGAATAGGCCCAATCACTCTGAAAAACAATTTGGAACCAACAAAGTGACTAAATGTTCATATCCTTTAACTCCATTATATCTATTGGCAGCTGTGTGGGGAATGGGTTGGAATGCAGAGGCAGTGAGACTAAATAGGAGACTACCGTAACAGGGTGGTGGGCACTGAGCATTTCCCTGCCTTGAGAGATCAAAGATGGGGAGAGGTCCAAAATACACCAAAATATCATAACACCACTTTATGTGTTAGAAATTGGAAATAAAATGGATGCCCATTTATTGAGGAATGGCATATGTTGTCAAATAGGGTCATTTTTTTGCATAACTATACTTGTTACGGGAGATTATATGTAAATAAAAAAAATAATAGAACAGAAAAAAAGAGCTCGTACAGGTACGGTGACATCAGGGAATAACAGCAATTTTTTAAACTATAGTGAAATTTGTTTTTAAAATTAATCAAATAAAATGGAATGGAATGAATCACTCTTGGTGGATTTTGCTTTAACGTAACAAGGTGGGGAGAGGAAGAACTTTGGGTAGGATCTTGTACCCAGCCCCTCAGATCACTTAAATGGCTGCAATCCTCTGTAGCACTAAGGCCCTATTTCTATTCATTAACCCTGGAAAAGTGCTCAGTCATTCTAACAAAAGACAGCATTAGGGATTTCAACATGAATGACGATGTTCCTTCAACTACTGTAACCTCCCACTTTTTCAACTGATTTCTTATGACTTACTACTCCACTCCACATCAACTGCAAAGAGAATGGTCACACTCTTATCTTACCATCACTCACAAATATTCTTTTACAATGATAAATAACCGTGAAATTCCTTTATCTGATCGTAATCTTCTATCATTCTATCTCTCCCTATGTCTTACTCTCCTCCTAAACTTGTTCTTTGTCCTGACTATGACCTTCAAGTCCTTCACCCCTCACTACCTTCTCAGGCCAGGACCCCTTCCCTGGCTACACTTTCCTCCTTTTCTTTCCATCTCAAACCTCAGTGATCCAGTGTCACTCTCCAATATCCTCCATTCTCCAACGTCTTGACCCTTTGTCTTGTTAGCAACACACCTTGCCAAATCTGAAATACTCCCATCATTTATCTTCTCCACTCTTCAACTACTGCTAAAAAATATCCCACAACTCTACTGATTCCACCCACTACAAATTTATATTATCTGATCTCAATTGGGCCTTCACAGCCATAAGGCAAACCTTTTAAACCTCCTTAATTAATTCTCTATTCCATTTACTATAACAACTCTAACAAACCTTCCCTTCTCTCCAAATTTCCATGGAATGCCCTCTCTCCACCTTCTCAACTGAGGACCTTGCTTTATATTTAATTGAGAAAATCCAGGCCATTTGCCAGGCTCCTTCTCTTTTTTTCCTCCTGAACTCACCATTCCCTGACATCATCTTTCACTACATTCTCCTTTGTCCCTGTCTCTATGGACAAGATGGTCCTTTTCCTCACCAAGGCCAAACTCTCAATAGATGCCCTTGATCCCATCTCTTTATTTCTCAAAAAAATTGCCCCCACTATCATTCCTTCTGTTTCTAATCTTTAATTTCTCCTTATTTATTAGTTCCTTCCTTGATGCCTACAAATACACCTTTTTCCCCTATTTAAAAAAGTTTTTTTTCACTAGATCTTACCACCCCCACCAGGTATCACCTGGTGAGATATATATATATACACACATATATATATATATATCATATATATGTGTATGTATGTATATATGTGTGTGTATGTATATATGTGTATGTGTGTATATATGTGTATGTATATATGTATGTGTATTATGTATATATATATATATATATATATATCCTTCATTTCTCAGTCAGACTACTTGAAAAAGTAATTTTTCCCTGGTGCTTCTACTTCCTCTCATTTCTTCCTAAACCCTCTGCAATTGGTCTCTCATCCCATCTCTCAATGGGAACTGCTCTTTTCAAAATTAACAAGGATATTTTAAATGACAAATCTGAAGGCCTTTTCCCATTCTTCATCCTTCTCAAGCTACTGGGCTACATGTGACCCACCCCTCCTGGATATTCTCTCCTCTCTGGGTTTTCATATCATGACTCTCTTGGTTCTCCTCCTGCCTGTTTGACTGCTCCTTCTCAGACTCATTATCCGTGTTATATCCACTAAATATGGGTACTCCAAGGCTCTGTACAAGGCCTTCTTATGTTTTTTCATTATACTTTCTCAATTGGTAGCCTCATCATCTCTATGCTAAGGATTCACAAAAGTATATACCCAGGCCTAATTTCTCTTCTGAGCTCCAGTCCCACACCACTAACTGTGTTTTGAACATTTCAGACTGGTTCTCCCAAAATCACCTCAAACTCATAATGTCCAAAATGGTACTCTTTATCTTTCTCCCAAAACCCATCCCTCTTCAAAACTTTACTATTTCTGTGAAGCACACCACCATCCATCCAGATTATCCTAGCTTGCATATACGTAGTTGTTTGTACATTGTTTCCCCCATTAGACTGTGAAATTCTTGACAGCATGGACTATCTTTCTTCATAACCCCAGCACCTAGCACAGGGCCTAGCACATAGTAGGAGCTTAATAAATACTTTAACTTGACTTAACTAAAGGTCCACCTTCTGCAAGAGGCCTTTCCTGGCTCCCCCCCCCATCTAGTTGCTAATGCTTTTCCATACAAGGTTATCATGTGTCTGTTCTGCATGTGTTGTATATATACTTATATGTATATATGTTGTCTTTCTTCTAAAGAATATGAGCTTCTTGCAGGCAAGGACTATTCTTTTTCATTTTTGTACCCCGAAAGTGCTTAGCATTATCCCTGAAATATAAGTAGGTGCTTAATAAACGCTTATTGATTGACTTACCATGAGAAAAATTCAACCCCTTTTGTTCAGTTCCATGAAGACATGGAATAATTTTTTTCAATTAAAAAAAAAAAAGCTTTCTACAAATGGTTCAGAGGAGCCTAAATCATTTAGTCCCTCCAAGGGAAAAGCCTTTCACTGAATTTACCTGAGGCTATGGCTTGAGGGGAGACACAAAATTGAGCAGTTATCTCAGTCCAGAAATAAGAATTTAGATTCTGAGCACAGGTTTTGTGACCCTCCAGAGTTTAGTTGTGATATGGCCTTTACGTGAAGCTTTTTCACTGGAATTAGAGATGGTTAGAACTCGGAGTAAGGAAAGGGAGAGAGAGGGAGGGAGGAGTGGCCCCAGGAACAAGAGAAAAACTATAGAATTATTCTTTTTCTTCCATAGAATCCTAGGATTCTCTTATCCCATGGTATTTCTTCATCATATTAGAAGTTTTGGGGACTTTTTGTTCTTTTTTTTTGCCAGAACCTATGATTTTATTAATATGGAGAACTTTAAGGGAGGAGACTCTCAATCATTCAAACTGTGCCGATGTTGTTTAGTCATTTTCAGTCATGTCCAACTTTTCATGACCCCATTTGGAGTTTCCTTGGCAAAGACACTGGAGTGGTTTGTCATTTCCTTCTCCAACTCATTTTACAGATGAGGAAACTAAGGCAAACAGGGTTAAGTGACTGGCTCAGGGTCACACAGCTAGTAAGTGTCTGAAGTCATTATCAAACTCGGGAAGATTAGTCTTCCTGACTCCAGGTCCAGTACTCTATCTACTGTGCCACCTAGCTGTCCACCTATGCAGATAGGCAACTGTTTTGCAACTTCTAGCCTTAGAGTGTTGCCTGGGTCACTGAGAAGTCAGGTGACTAGCCTAGGGTCACGTAGTCAATATGTCAGAGGCAGGTTTTGGATCTGAATCTTCTTGACTTCAAATCCACTAAGCTATTCTGCCTCATTTCCGTAGGCTCTTCACTAGTGATATGTTTTGTTTTCTGGTGATGGGTGATATTTTTTACCCAACCTGCTATTAACTGGAAGCTTCCTTTTCCTCATCAGCCACCGCCAAAAGGGGCATAACTGGAGGGGGCTGTGGGGCAGTTAGAGAGCCAGAAGGATGTTGGAGGATAGGAAGCCAACAGCTGCAGTAGACTTGAGTGGGGAGTGAAGCCCTTGGTGATTGCCTGCCCTATCTGCTGTTAATTTGTGACATTCTTTGGCCTCCTGCAGAAGATGGTCCTTGAGCCAATTCTTCAAGGAAAACGGGAGGTAGAGTAGCATTGCATGTGTGGGAGGCAGCCAGTGCAAAGGCAAAAAGAAATGGAAAATAGAACCCAGAGAGAATAACTAACCCAAGATCACACAGCAAGTAAACGGGATTGTTGGGTCAGGTAAGTACTGGTAAGTTCTTTCCTATGGAATAGCCAAGCAGGGTAGCCAGGCATGGACCTGGGTCCTTGGTGCAGTGTGATAGAATAGAAAAAGAGTTGACTTGGAAGTCAGCTGCTTTCAAATACCAGCTCTGTCACGGTATGTCACTTCATGTCCTTGACCTCAGTTTCCACATCTGTAAAAAAGGGGGTTGGATTATGGCCTCTAACGTTCCATCTAGATCTAAACATAAGATACTAAAATGGATGGGATTTTTTCCCAAAATCTAGCAGCAGAGGCATAGGAAATACTTCTAACACAGGGAGAGCCAGGACCCTTGTGCTGTCCTTTCCAATCTCCCCCTTACAATTCCTAAGTTCCTCTGTGAATCTCCATATCCTTTCCCCCATGTAGACTTCCAAGTCAGTAGGAAAGGAAACACTAATCAGAAAAAGCAATCAACAAAGAACCCAAGTTTAAGGTTGCCTGATGGAGTTCCCTTGCTCTAGCTGCCATATGAAAGTGGTCACTATGAGGCAGAGTAAGGAAGAGTAAGCCATCCTCCAGCTTGCACTAAAGTTTTAGACTGGCAGGTCGCCACTTGACAGGTAGCATGGCACTCCATGTCACCTCCTCCCACCACTGTCAAGGGCTAAGGAGGACCAACGAACCATTCAGGACTGTCTGCTTCATACCAAAGCAATAAATCCTTTCAGCACTGGACCACCATATAGCCAGAAGCAGCCCAGAAGTTCAGCTTCCCCCAGAGGTCCAAGAGCTATGCCCTATCCTTAGAGTACCTAGAAGTTTCCAGGGAGTTCAAGGAGCACACTGCTTAAGATGGCCTTGATAGGCCAATTCAGTCTTCCCTACTTACTGCAGACCACCTGGACATAAAGAGGATATAGATAAGGAGTTTAGGAAACCAATCATAAATCTGACACACAAGAATGATATAAAAAGAAGAAGCCATTTATTATGAATTCCCTCTTTTCCCTTTCTCTATATCTCTCGGCAACATTCCCCATTTTCTCTTTATTCTTGTCTCTGATAATGAAGTGACCCTTCTTCTCAAAAAGGCTAACCCCCTACATGTGTCCTTGATCTCTCCTCTCCCGTCCTCTCCAGAAGATTTTTCCCACAATCATTTCCCTACTCTTCCTCCAATTTCCTTATCTAGTAGTTCTTTCCTGAAGACTAAAACTATATCCAAATCTCCCTCTAGGTGTTTAAAAATTCCTCTTTAGATCCTCAGTTCCCTCAAGTCATCATTATGCAGCTCTATCCTCCCTTTCTGAACCAAATTCCTTGAAAAAGCTATTTACATTTCATGCTCTACTTTTTCTCTCCCTCACTTTTCAATCCTTTTCAATCTTCCATTTCTTTCCAAAATTACTAATGGCTTCTTAATTGCTAAATCTTATGGCCTTTTATTTGTCCTCATCCTCACTGACTTCTCTACAGCATTTGACACTACTGACAACCTTCTCCTGGATAGTCTCTCCTCTCTGGGTTTTTGTCACACAACTCTCTCTTGGTTCTCATCCTACATATTTGACCACTCTTCAGTCTCCTTTGCTGGTCAGGATCTGCATCATTCCTCCTCAACTGTAGGTACATCCCAGATCTCTGTCTTGTAGCCTTTTTTTTTCTCCCACTGTCTCAACTGTGTGACCTCATCAACACCCATAGGCTGACTCATCATCTCTATACAGATGATATATTCCAGATCTATATATTCTGCCCCAATCTCTCTCCTGAGGTAATCCTTAGGTTCAATCCTACATCACCAACTATTAATCCTTTTAAAGAGGACAACCCATAATGATTTCAAACTCAACATGTCCAAAACATAACTCATTATTTTTCCCAAAAGAAAAATGCCCCTCTTCTAAACATCTCCATTACTGCTAAGGGCTCCCTCTTCTAAACATCCCCATCATTGTTAAGGACTCCCTCTTCCAAACATCTCCATTGCTGTTAAGGACTCCATCATCCTTCCAATCATTGAGTCATATCATTCTCTACTTCTGAGTCTTACTCACCTCCAATATCTAATAAATTGCCAAAACTTATCAAACAACCTGTCTCAAATTTATCCCCTTTTGTCTGATCACAGAGCTACCATCCCACCAGACCTGAAGGTCTGCATCACCTCTCACCCGGACTATCGAAATAATCTTATCAGTCAATCTGCTTTGAGTCTCAGCCTACTCCAATCCATCATCCACACAGTTGCCAAATTGACTTTCCTAAAGTCTAGGTCTAACAATGTCATCCCTCTACTTGATAAACTCTAGTGATCTTTAGGACCAAATATAAACTCTTCTGTTTGACATTTAAAGCCCTTTATAACCTGGCTCCAACCTACCTTTAAATCCTTATTACTCCCCTTCAGAGATTCTAAAGTCCAGTGAATCCAGCTTTCTAACTTTTCCTTACATACGCCTATCTCCATGTCTTTGTACTAGTGGACCACTCCCCATGTGGTCTTCCCTCACCTTCACCTCTTAGAAATCCCTAATTTCCTTCAAGGCTCAACTCAAGGGCCACTTTCTATACAAAGACTTTCTTAATCCCTATGGCTAATGATGCCATCCCCTTAAAAAGTCATCTTATAATCTGTTTTGTATATACTTATATGTGTATATGATGTTTGTCCAAGTAGGCACTTAATAAATATGTTTATTTATTGATTGGTTGGCTGATTAATTGTGATGGGGGATTTCAGTTACCCAGTTACATGCTAGAACTTTCTCTCTGCCAATAGCAGAGTAGCCAATAACTTCTTTATTTAACTAGTAACAACCTTCTATCACAGACTCCCCCAAAGAATTGTTAGCCCAGGCACAAAGTACACTGCTCATGAATGTTTACCTTTAATAATCAGCCAGAGGACAAAATTAGTTATTCAGATAAAGTCATAGATGTCGAGCTTACCAAATTTGCAGATGACACAAAGCTGGGAGGGATAGCTAATACACTGAATGACAGATTCAGAATCTAAAAATATCCTGAAAGCCTAGAGCATTGGGCTGAATCTAATAAGATTAAATTTAATAAGGATAAATGGAAAGTCTTAATCTTGCATTGAAAAAGTCAACTTCACAAGTACAAAATAAAGGAAGTATGGTTAGATAGCAATTTTTTTTAATGTGAATTCTAGGAACCTAGAACCTCTCTATGAATCAACATTGAGGTATGGTGGCCAAACAATGCAAATGTAGTCTTGGGGTACATTAAGAGACACATGACTTCCAGGAATAAGTTCTGCTCTACCTTCCCCAGAAAGGACCACATGTGGGGCATTGTGTTTAGTTCTAGGTTACCACTGATGAAGCATGCTACCCCTTTACTGACAAGTGATGAACTAAAGATGCAAAATGAGACAAAATTTTTCAATATGGGTAATTTGGGAATTTGTTTTGCTGAACTACACATTTTTGTAATATGGGTTTTTTTCCTTTCATTTAAGTGGAGGGAGGGGAAGTGAGGAGAGAAAATTATTGCTTATTAATTAACAAATAAAAATAAAAATCTTTCCCTATTTCTGTCAAAGGCACCACCTTCCTTCCAATGTGTCAAGTTCATAATCTTGTCATTATCCTGAGCTCCTACTCTCCCTCACCTCTCATATACAATCAGTTGCTATATCTTACCATTTCCACCTTCACAACATATCTCTCACCTGACCCTTCTCTCCATTTACAGATACCACCTTAGTCCCTGGTTAAGGTCCTCATCGACTCTTGTCTACATTATTTCAATAGCCTTCTAGTTGCTATCCCTACCTCACATCCCTCACCACTCTGGTACATTCCACCCACCACTGCCTAAGTAATTTTCCCTAAGCTCAGATCTAACCATGTGATTCCCCTACCTAACCAACTCCCATAGCTTCCTACTGCTTCTAGATTAAAATAGTTTTCCTGTTTAGCTTTTAAAAAGCCCTACAAAACTTGATCCCAACCTACCTACCCAACCTCAGTGGACAATGCTTCTCCTCTCATACTCTGAAAATCAGCCAAAATGGCTTTCTCTCTGGTAATCACTCATGACACTTCATGTCTCTTCTCTCTGACTTTACCTTAACCAACCTACCCTGCCCCCATGCTTGGAATGTACTCTTTCCTTACTTCTCACTTAGAGTCCCTCTTTCCTTTTAAGATGCAGTTCAAGCACCATTTCCTGCACTTAACCTTTCTTGACCCCTCCAACCACTACTACTCACCCTCCCAAATTACTTTATATTTTACGACTTTGTGTCTGTATCAGTGTGTATGTATATATATTTATACAAATACATATCTATACATGCATGCATGCATATATACATACACCCATATATTTATCAACTTTTTATTTATTCTGTAAGTGCTTTTCTCTGTACTGGTTGTATCTGCCCTATTAGAATTTAAGCTCAATGCAAGCAGAGATTGTCTCATTCTTTGTATTTGTATTCCCTAGCACTTAGCACAATACCTGAAACTTAATAACTGGTGCTTAATATTTGTTGATTGATTGACCTCATGCAATAATAGATAGGAAATACAGATCTCAGATACCGCAAAGATTATTTGATTCAAGGTGCATCCTGTCCCAGAAATAACTAGAGGACTTTAAAACCTAGCCAAAGATCAGGCAATGTATAATGGAGAGATCTAACACCCTTATGGCTTACTCTTGAAGCCTACCACAACAACTTTATATGTATATACCTGTGTGTGCATTTATACAAATATATACATGTGTGTAGATATGTGTATCCACACATACATACATGAGCCCAGGGATAGAAATGTGTTACCCTGGTAAGCCTTCATTAGAAATGGTCACTGTATTATGGTGTGACTTCTTACATTAGTTATCCAATGAAAATTTATTATCACATAGAAGATAAGCTAGTGATCTATACCTGTTTTCTATCAAACTACCTTTCATTTTGATCAAATAAATCTTTGCATTAAATGTAACACTGGCTACCCCAGCTGCCATTTCTGAAGGCCAAGTATGTTAGATTCCACTCTTCCCCTCCCTAATCTTCTCCAATACCCTTAAAGGGAATGAGATCTGTCTAAGCTCTCAGCAAATGGCTCTGGCCTCCATCTATCAAATTCCCTTGAGTATAAGGTTAGTCCCCTACACTCCAGTTCCACTTAACCACTAATAGTAGGATTAGCTTAAGAAATATTTACTTCAAAAGTATAGTCCCAAATATACAAACTCACTCCTCAACAAATAGGAGACACAATACTCACCCTCCCCCCAATAGCACCTCAGTCTCTGAGAAGAGGAAAGGGATTCAGTTCACAGTTTAGCTCAGTTCCTATAGAGCACAATCCTAGTTCTAAGTCCAAGACCCCCTCAGATTTGAGTCCCAGGTGCTCTGGCTTTTCCAGGCTTCCATGTCAGGCTTGCTGGCTGTACAATCCCATGTGGAATCCTGGATTCAAAGTCTCCAAGGCTTTAACTTCCAGGTCTGAGGGGGATTATCACCTGCACCCAGAACCAAAAAAGACAAATGACACAGAACAGAAAAAAACACACCCAGATCCATTTCTTGGAGCTGGGGTAAAAGAGGGAGAGCAGGCAAAGGAAGGCCTTCACCTTTCACCAATTCAGTTCAGGGTACTCTCACTATTGAGTGAACTGGGATCTTCACCCTCTAGTCTTGGCAGAAAGGAGGGCAGGAGAGAATCTGAGCCTGAAAAAGAAAGACTGTCTCAGCCTTAACAGTTTTCAAGATGCAGTCTTTTCTAGCCTATTCAGGCTATGCAGACAACCCCTCTACCTCAAACATGTATTAGGAAAGAAAGAATGCCTCTATGTTGGACAATCTGGACATACCCAGACAAGCTCCTTTAGGGGTACTTCCATCTTGTGCAATCTGGGCATGCTCCAAAGGCCCTGTTACATAAATAGACCTGATTTTTTTTTTAAGTCTGACATCTAAAAATCTAAAGGTAATACAAATCAAAATGATGAAGACCTAGTTATCTTTAACAAATGTCAAAAAAATATTTAAATGTTAGAAGGGAATGGTGCTTTCAAAAGAAATAATACAGAATATTAATAGCCAGTTAAGCAATTGTTTAAAAAACTCCAAATACTAAATTAAAACAACTTTGAGATATCATCATATACCTTCCAAATGGTCAGAGATGATAGAAGATACAAAAATCCAGTATTAGAGAAGGCTGGGACACATAGGCACTAATTCAATGCTGGTAGAGCTATTTGGGAAAACTATTTGAAATTGTACAAGAAAAGTTATTAAATTGTTTATAGCCTTCTTTTTCCCTCCATGAGAGATGGGCTATGTGATCCAGTGGAACAAGAACTAGATTCGGAGTCAGAGGTCTTTGGTTCATATTCTAGCTCTGCCATACCTCTCTTTTCCATGGTGTCTTTGTCAATAAACTGAGGGAGCTGCATGATCCTATTATCTATAGTTCCACTACTGGCTAATAATGGGAAGAAAAGACAAATGAAAATATTCAGGATTAGATTCTTAAAATCTAGCCACTGCTCAGATTCTTATAATCTAGCCAATAGGTTACTAATGTTCAGACTCCTTAAGAGTCTGCCAATATGATGGATATTCTAATAAACCTTGTCTTTGGTTGAAAAAAAGAAAGAAAGAAAATATTCATAGAAGCATTATTTGTAATTAGAAGTTTGAAGCAAAGCATGTCAAAGAATTGAGATAAGCCTAAGCAAATTAAGGTAGAGGAATGTGTTTATACTTCAAATAATGAAAAATACAAAGAAAAGAAACATGAGAGGACTTTGCATTAAGTGGTGCAAAGTAATGAAAGCATGTCAAAAGAATGGTGTACACAATTATTATTACATTATTTTTACATTATTACAACCACGTAAATAAAGGCAACACTAAAAATCAACGAAATTCAGGTCAAATACAAAGAACATTTAGTAGGCATTTCAAATTCAACACCTCTAAAATGGAACTTGCTTTATTTCCCCCAAAATTATTCCCTTTTTCAAACTTTTCTATTTCTGTTGAGGGCACTAAGGTGTCACCAAGATGTTGACATCTTCAGACATCTAGTAGCTGCATGACCCTGGGCTTAATCTCTGTCTCAGTTCTCTCAATGCAAAATGAGGGGTTTGGCCTCCAAGGTCCTTTCCAGCTCCAAATCTGTGAAGCTAGGATCCAATTAGTTACCAGATCTTGTCAGTCCTATTTCCATAAGCTCTCTCACATTCACCCCCTTGGCCCCTCTCCTGCAATCTCTACCCTGGTTCAGACCTTCATCACCTCTCACCTGGACTTTTCTCCCCGCCTCCAGTCTCTTTTCTGTCCAATCCACCCTCCACTTAGCTCAACTTAATATTCCTAAAACATAGCTATGACCATGACACTTCCTGTTCAAAAAACTTCAGCGTCCCCTTTTGTCTATAGTATAAAACACAGAATTTCCAGTCTGGCGATTTAATTCCTCCATAATATATGAAACATGTACACTAGGGCCCACTTCTCTTAGAACCAGGCAGGCTACATCTCCCACTTAAGGTTCTTGGGCGTCCTGAGGGATTTGGTTTCTCTCTTTACTCTAACACTATCATCTCAAGCCCCTACTGGGAGTGTCCCCCCATTTGTTAGAGGCTAGTGACCAGCACCCCAATTCCGTTTAGCCACTTAACATCAATTAACTTTTACAAAGGGATATTTACTTTAAAGAGATAGCAAAAAACTGTATACAAACATTTTCCCCAATTCCTCCTGGCTATGCTTTTCTACACCAGTTGGACTTTGGGGGAGTGGGCTTGAAAACTTAACTCAATTCCTACATAGCATTGGTCCCACCAGGCTCATGTTCAGCGTCGGTATTGCTACCTAATGAGTCTTCCTCCGGGGATGGAGTCTTAAAGGTCACTCTCAAAGGTCACTCCTTACTGCTCAAGGGCATCAGTGCTGCTCTAGATGGTCTGGATTCTGGTTCCCAGATTCCTGTGGCTCACAGATTCTACTCTTATACCTAGAATGGAACAGGACAAATGAAAAAAGCCAAGGATTTAGGCCTGAGTGAAAACATCATCTGTGCTTCCCCAGACATGAATAAAACACAGAGAATGTGATTGATACAGGACATTTTGAAGATGCCAACAGTTCTGGCTGGACAGCTAGTAGAAATGGCTGCTCCCAACCCACAGTTAGCCAACCAGAACCAGTTACAGAATGTTCACACATGTATGACAGTACCACCAGGACACTTCTGAATGGAAGAAGCATGGCATTAAAATTCTCCTGGAAATCATTTCTCCAGCATCATAGAAAGATGCCATCTGAGAAAGCTGAAGTGGTCTCTGCATGTACTAGATGTCCATTACTTATGGTTCCTTTCCAATTTGGCTATTATGTCAGTTGTATGTTATCCCCTTTAGTGTGCTCTCTATTCTAGCCAAACTAGCCCACTAGCTGTTCCCTAGGAACACTTCATTCCCTGCCTTAGTACTTTTGCACAAGTACCATGATTGTACTTTTATACACGCACTCCATGACTGGAAGCACTCCCTCCTTTTCTTGGCCTTGCAGAATCCCTAACTTCCTTCAAACCACAGCTCAGGTGACATCATATTCTTGAAGCCTTCCCCGAACCCTCCATTTATTAACTCCTCTGCCTCGTAAAATGGTTTTTTGCTATTTTGTAGACACTCCTATATTGATTGACATGTGTAAGTGTTTCCTCCCTACAGAATGGAAGCTATTTGAAGGTAGAAACTATTTTTTTTCTTTGTATATCCATTACCTAGCAGTACCTTACACATAGCAGGCACACAATTTAATTGTGTTAAATTGAACTGATACCAAGTCATTAAGTTAAAAGCATATTATTTTCTGTTGGTAATCTGTAAACTATAAAAGTAGAATGTGACAAGTGATGAGTTCTCTTTGTCAGAATCACTGTAGTAGATGAATGATTTGACTTAACTTTACAGGAAAGATACTTTGCAGATATTGGTTGTGATGTTTTGGAAGATGTGCTCTTGTCTCAAAATAAAATTAATTAAAAAGTGAAAAATATGTGAAAACAAATGAATAGTTTAAAATATTTTGTGTGAACCATTCCACAGCTCCTAGTGAGAAGTGAACCACACCTACAAGAATGGTTACAAATTTAAGTGTATAAACTCATCAAGGGATGTATTTTGGAAAGACAACTTTTAGAACATGTCCACTGTAGAAAAATATGTCACATGACATTTGGAGTCTGAAAGAGATATTCTAGCTAAGTGGCCTTAAACTTGTCGATGTCTATTCTAAATTAAAGACAAGCACAGCAGTCTTAGAGCAACAGGAGAGAGAGGGAGGAAGAGGGAGAGAGAGAGAGAGAAGGAGAGAGAGAGAGAGAGAGAGAGAGAGAGAGAGAAGGGATTAATTGGAAAATGTGCTGAAGTAGCCATTAGTGTGTATAATCATGCCTCCAACCTGAAAGTGGTATTAAAAAGAAATAGGAGAGGGAGTTTGTAGGCAAAGGAAAGTATGTGAACGTAATCTTGAAGAAATGCAAGGTTTTCTCAAAGGTTAAAGGAAAGGTTACGTAGAACAAAAGCCCCATTTACATGAGATCACTCCTTGAGGACAGGGGCTAGTCTCCTGTTCCTTGCATCACTAGGACTCAGAGCAGTGCCTGCTACATAGGAGGTTCTTAATGAGTGCTTACTGACTAATTGGTCATTCACTAAGGAGTGGTTAAACTCTGGGGCACAAGGAGGACAGCCAACAGCCTTGAGAATAACAGCCAGAGAGGAGGACAACAGGAAGAGGAGAATTGGGGTAGGGAATCTGGAGCTGGGGGAAGGAATAGCAACCCACATTGGACTGATGCTGTACCAGGACCCATTCTTCAGATTCACCTTAGTCTAAGATTTAGATCAATAAGATGCTTTCATATTAGACAAAGCACACATTTGGAGTCTGCTTCCGCCCATGCTTCTTGGTTAGTATGTGGGGTGATATCTGAAGAAGGGCCTTAGCAACAATACAGCTGTGACCTCCACCGAAATTCTCCCATAAATCACCCAGAGTCCACTTCTACTAGGGAGCTTACAAATCAACTGCTAAGTGACTGGTGATGGAAATGACACATTCTGGTGTATGTATGCATGCAAGTAAAAGTGCAACTATGTATGCAAGTAGTATGTTTACAATTTTTTTTAATCAAAAACCCTGTGAAATATAGGGGAAAGAGGTGGGAATAATAGTACAAAGAATCTGTAATCATTTGTATGAGGCCATTTGTAAACAGGTGTCCCAGAGATACACACATGGCTAGACTGATCCTTACCAGCTGAAAAGACAATCTATTTTCCCAGATCTGACCTTGTTCGGTAGTTGACAAAAGAAACTTCCCAAATATAAGCCCATACCTGCCATCTCCTTCTCAGCAGTTTCATCACATCTGAGTTAATGTGGAATTTGTGGTACAACTGCATGCGTAAGTTTAGTGAACTTTGGGAAGGATTTTCCAAATTGTGGTGAAAGGTTATCCCCTCTTGGATGATAAATGGTCAGCATACTACCACCCCCTTCTGCTTGTCCCCTATACTGATGATTCTGAACACCCTCCTCCCTCCCCCAGCCCCCTCCAGGCTTCTGATGTACACATCCTGTTCTTCAACTCCAACTGGCCGCTCCTGTATTCCTGTTCACTTCAATCTTACCCCTGTCATCAATGACGCACTTCAGCTCTACCCATTCATTCAACTGTGCCCCCTTGGAATGCCTGTTCCACAACTGACAAACTTCAGTTCATCTTAAACCTTTCCCTTTTCCCTACCATCTTCTGTTATTCACTGAGGCCTGGCTCCCTCCTGATAACAACACTTCCCTCACGACCCTTTCCAGTTCTGGCTATACTTTCATGCCTCTAACTCACCAGTACAGATGGGAGAGACAGAATACTCCTTGCTCCTCACTGTCACTTTCAGACTCTCCCTCTACCACCATCACTAAGCAAACACTCCTTGTTTTAGGTTCATGCTCTCCAAATTTATTACCTTATTCATATCCTGGTAATTGTTATCTGTCCACGCTCAGGACAGTGTCCTTCCTCTCTCAATGAGTTCAGCATCCAGCTCCTGGACCTTTCCACCTTATCTCCTGTCCTCCTACTTGGGGGCTTCGAGATACATTTTGATGCTTCCTCAAATACTGTAACTTACAAATTCCTCAATCTATTCAATTCCTATGACCTATTCCTCTACTTCACCTCAGGTACCCATAGAGGTGGTCGTATTTTTTATCTTTCAATAACCCATAAATGTTCTACTTCCAAGTTTATAAACTCTAAAATTCCTCTACTTAATCATAATATTTTATCATTCCATCTTTTTTTACATTTAATAGTATTTTATTTTTTTCCAATTATATGTAAAGATAGTTTTCAACATTCACTTTTGCAAGATTTTGAGTTCTAGATTTTTTTCTCCCTCCCTCCCCTCCCCTCTCCCCAAGATGACAATCAATCTGATATAGGTTATACATGTACAATCATATTAAACATATTTCCACATTAATCATTTTGTGAAAGAAGAATCAGAACAAAAGGGGAAAACCATGAAAAAGAAATAAAAGAGAGAAAATAGTATGCTTCAATCTGCATTCAGACTCTATAACTCTTTCTCTGGATGTGGACAGCATTTTCCATCATTATCATTCCATCTTTACCTATGCCTTATGACCTCTAACTCTATTCTTAATCCTCACCATGACCTCCAATCCTTTTACCCTTAATTCTTTTTCAGGGTATCACACCTGCAGTAATTATATTCTCTTCCCTTGCTGAGATGAACTATTTCATGAACCACTTCAACTCTACACTGTCTTCTCAAATCCTTTGTCCACTTGTCTCTATTGTTAATAAAATCTTGCCATACCACAACCCTGAAATGTTCCCACCATGTATATCCTTTGCTCCTATTCACATACTGCTTAACAAAGCTGGAAGAAATCATGAAACTGTACTGAGCAGGTTCACCATAAATTTATGCTAAATATTCTCAACTGGGTCCTCAGTGCAGCAAAGCAAACATTCTATTACACCTATTTGATTTGATATCCCACTCTCCATAACAATTGTTCCAAACTTTTTCATCTCTCTTCAAGCCTCTGACGATACTCCCAAACACACATATACTCTCTCAGCAGATTTCTGCATCCTTAATACTTCACTGAAAAATAAAGGCCATTCACCCTGAGAGTTCCCCTCTTCCTCATCTCATATCATTCAGATATCTTCCTTCACTATCTCCTCTCTCAATCTAATGAGGGCTCTGATGAAAAGTCACCTTTCTCCTTGACAAGGCCAACCCCACTACACATGCCTTTGATTCCACCCCCTCCCATCAGATTACCCCCATTATCATCCCAACAATCTCTCTTATCTTCAATCTCTTAGTTCCATGATGCCTACAAACACATTGATATTTCTCCTATCTTTAAAAAATCTGCCCTTGATCCTGCCATTCCCAGTGGTTATCTTCCTCTGTATTTCTTCCCCATCATAGCTAAATTCCCTGAGAAACCTGTCTACACTCAGGGCCTCCACTTTCTCTCCTCTCTCTTCTAAACCCTCTGAAATCTGGCTTCCAATCTTGTTTGAGACTGCCTTCCCCAGAGACACCAGTAATCAATTAACTGTCAGATCTAATGGCATTTTCTCAATCCTCAGCCTTATTTTATTGGTCTCTCTGAAACATTTGACACTGTTGATCACTCTCTCTTCCTGGATAATCTTGCCTCTCTGAAATTTTCATGACAATGTTCTCTCCTGGTTCTCTTGTCTATCCAAATATTCCTCAGTCTTCACTGATGGTTCTTCTCCAATTCCATGACCACTAACCTTGGGCATCCCCTAAGAAAGGAAGCCAGTCCTGAGCTCTTCCCTCCTTCCCCTCTAAATCAAGAGTTCTTAAACTGGGGTCTATGAACTTGTTTTTTTTTAAATACTTAAACAACTTTATTTGAATATAATTGGTTTTCTATAATCTTATGTATTCTTTTAAAAAAATTATTCTCAAAAGGGATCCATAGGCTTCACCAGACTGCCAAAAGGATCTAAGACACAAAAAAAGATTAAAAACTCCCATACTGTCTCATTGGGTAATTTCATCAGCTCCCATGGGTTCACTTATCATCTCTATGCAGATGACCTCCACACGTAGATAGGCAGCCTTTGTCTCTCTCCTAAGCTATAGTCACATTGCACAAACTGCCTTTTGGACATCTTAAACTAGAGTCCAACAGATGTCTCAAACTCAAAATGTCCAAAAAAGAACTCATTACCTTTCCCCCAAAACCAACCTGTCTTTCAAACTTCCCTATTACTGTCAAGGGCACCACCATCCTCCCAGTTACCTAAGCCCACAACCTTGACTCCTCCCTCCCACTTCATATATTCAATCTTCTTCCAAATCTTGTCATTTCTATATTCACAACATCTCTCATTCATATCCCTTTCTCCCTCTCATAGCCGACACTCTCCTTCAGGCCCTCATCACCTCTCGCCCAGATTATTATAATAGCCTTCTGACCAGGTCTCTCTGCCTCAAGTGTCTCCCTGTTCTAATCTGTCCAGATTAGATGGACACTTAGATGCCAGAGTAATTTTTCTAAAATCTAAATCTGACCATGTCACCCCTCTGCTCAGAGAGTTCCAGTGCCTCCCCTAGTACCTTCAGGATCAAATATAAATTCTTCCATTTGGTACTTAAAGTTCTTTATAACCTGGTGCTTTCACACATTTCCTGCTTTGTTACATATTATTTCCTCTAAGGTCCCAATCATACTGATCTACTTGCTTTTACTGACCCACGATCCTCCACCTCCCACATTCACGCCTTTGCACTGGCTGTCCCCCATGCCTCCCCTATTAGCATGTAAGCTTCCTGAAGGCAGGGACTGCTTCTGCCTTTCTTGGGTATCCCTAGCACTTAGCAGCGTCCCTAGAAAGCAGTAAGTTCTTAATAGGTACCTAGTGATTAACTGTTGGAAAGAAAGGAAGATAGGTGGGTTTTCATCTGTAAAATGGTATTGAAAAGTTCAGGAGGTTTTTTCTTTTAATCTTTCAACCAATTTGATTGGTATTATTTAAGGGAAAGTGAAGAGACTTTCAAAGAGTTTCCAGTGGTACATGGAGGGAAGAGGCTGGGAGTGGGCAAGGGGAAACATGCTACATTTATAACAGTTAATGAGAAAGAAAGTAGACATATGGTAGAGCTGCATGAGCCAGTAGAGAGCAGGAGTTTGGAATTTACACTGGGGACAAATTAGATTGTGATACCAAAGAAGGCAAGGATTGATTTTTTTTTGCATCTTTGTATCTCCAGTACCCAGAATTGTTCATTACACATAGCATAACATAATATAATACAAATCATACACATAGCATAACATAACACAAAACATAAATGTTTGCAAAACTATTGTTGAACTAAGGAAAGAGGATGAAGCTGTTTGGGTGAGTTAGAAGAGTTACATATTTTAAGGGGGGGGGCACAGCTAGGTGGCGCAGTGGATAGAGCAAACGCCCTGAAATCCAGAGGACCTGAGTTCAAATCCAGTTTCAGACACA
>NW_020954589.1:16083285-16094000 GCF_900497805.2 Vombatus ursinus | reverse complement strand
AAAACACTTACTAGCTGTGTGACCCTGGGCAAGTCATTTAACCCCATTACCTAGCCAAAAATAAAAAAAAGAGCTACATATTATTGAGCAAATTAGTGAACATACAGAGGGATACAGTTTCATGAAGTTTATTGGACATTCAACTGCAATAGCGGGGCTACAATTTGTGAATCTAAGGTTGCCATTTGGAAAAAGGAATTTTTTTTTTCACTTCATTTGCCCAAAGGTATCTCTATATTTCTCTGAATTTCCTTCCCAAGATTCTCTCGATTGCCATGTAGATTTCCTTATTATAAAGGGAATAGGGGCAGTGGTGTAGGAGGTGGGGAGTAAGGGAGCAAGGTAATCTTTCATGCCCTGGCTCTAGACTGTTTTCCAAGGCTTATACATATTCCTCCCTGCCATTCACTCTACTACTACACCGAGATCACCTTTAGCTGTTTCTCACAACCTACATTCCATCTCCTGTTTCCAACAAAGGCTGATTGTGAAAAGAATTCCTTTCTTATCTAAGGTTCTTATTATCCCTAGCTTCCTTCAAAGACCAGCTCAAGCACTACCTACTACTTGAGATCTTTTCAGATCCCCCCAGCTGCTTGTGGCTCTCCCTACAAAATTATCTTAATTTATTTGGTATCTATATTTATATGTGTTGTTTCCTCCAATAATTTGCAAGTCTCATGATGGCAACACCAGTTCATTTTTGTCTTGTAATTTCAGGGCCCAGTACAGCATTTGGCATATAGTAGTTGCTTAATAAACATTTACTGTTTGATTAATTGATTGATTAATCACCCAGTGGTAGTATGTGGAAGAGCCTGGATTCAGGCAATCCTGTGACTCCAAGTTTGGTACTTTTTCCCCTGTACCATTCTGAATTTCCAGAATCAATTAATGTAAAAACAAAAGTCATCAATAAAAAATTTTTTAAATAAATAAATTAATCAATTGCTAGGTGGAGAAGTGGAAGGATACATAACATACATATACTTGGATAGATGGAATGAGCATTTATTAAATACCTACTTTGTGCCAGGCACTGTGCTAAGCACTTTACAAATATTTTCTCATTTTATCTTCACAATAACCCAATGAGGTAGGTGCTATCATCATCCTCATTTAACAGTTGAGGAAATTGAGGCAAACAGAAGTTAAGTGACTTGCCCAGGGTCACACAGTTAGTAAGTTTCTGAGGCCACATTTAAATTCAGGTCTTCCTGACTCCAGGACCAGTATTCTATACCCTGTACCACCAGCTGCCTTTACTTATGTACATCTTTGTGGTATTTTCCCCGAGGGGTAGAACTTGGTAGGGACAGCACTTGCCTAAGCCAGAAACTCATGCCCCATTTCAGGAGTATTTTTAGTTTTTGTTTCTACAAAGGCTTAAATTTTAGATAAAAGTCATTAATCTGAGGAGCCAAGCAGCTAAAGATGAATACGTGGAATGAGATGAGAGATTTACAGACTAATCTTTCTTCTGACTCACCCAAACCTCCTCACTTTTTTGTTCCTCCAAAGTAAAAGCACTTGCTTCAGTCACTGAGAATCACAGAATAGGTAGAAATTGAATAGTAGGAAAAGGAACTGGAATTTGGGGTCCCTTCGATAAATAAAAAAAAATTTCTTCTTCCTACTCTAAATGCTGCTAGTGTATGGGAGTGATGAAAGTGAGGTTAGTGAGAAAAAGTCCCTTTGGAAAAGTGTCCTCTCAAGTGGCACGTCTTGTCAGACTCTCTTGCTATGTTGATCAGTTTTGCTAAACTGTTTTGTTTTTTCTCATTCTTTTTCTTTGTTATAAGGGATAGCTTGCTGGGTATGGGAGAACTATATTCAGAAATGAAGATAACATAAAAAAAATTTTTAAAGGAAATAGAAAAAAAATGAATTACTCTTCTGACAGTTGAGGGCATATAGGGACTCAGTGGTTGCAATGTATTATTTAATCTGGTCCTACAGTACAGTTTTATTTAATCTGAGCCTATAGTATAGTCCCATTTTACTGATGAGTTCATAGCCTGGTGCTAAGGGATCATGCAGATCCCTTATAGTCGGCAGAGTGGAATGATTGCTGCCTGAATCCAGACTTTCTCAGACATTTTGAGTCAATACAGTTGGAGAAAGATCAGATCTGTTTAGTACTGAGACAATAATACCTGGGAATTTGAAGAGCCCTCCCCAGGTTCAGCTTTGATCCTTTACCATTAAGTATGGACATGGAATAGAGCCACTAGCTGCTGAGACTAATAGCCAAGCCTCCCAGGAGGCAGAACGTAAGAGCCAGACATTGTCTTTGCAGAAGAGATGTAAGAATCAGGAGGAAAGATAGACTGGGTTAGTTATTCTCTGGGAGGATGGGGAGAATATAATACTTGCAGCAGATTTAGGAGATTTAATTCATAATGGAGGCTAAGAGGAGAGACTTAGGGTGAGCATTGAGGGAGGGCTACTGTTAGATACTCCGTGAACATCTTTGACATTATACAGACTCTCCAAATGATCCCTATCCTCTACCCTATGAATAGTCCCAAACCCTGTCCTCTGCTGTATACAAATATGTACCAAGCATGCAACAGGTCTTCTATTCCATTCTCTTGCTCCTTCTATACTTGTTGCATCAGCTGGAGATGATGTTGTCAAGTCTTCTCATTTTTTTACAGTTGAGAAAACAAAATCCTAAAGAAATTTAGTGTTGTTAGTCAGAGAAATGTATGTCCAGGGACACACACACACACACACACACATGAAAGTGATTTCCCTCTGATTCTACTGACAAACCAAACCTTATCTCTGAGCTGAGAAGCTGTGTTTCTGGGGCCTGTGGCAAGATCAGGTTCACGGTCACCAAGAGAGATCTTGGATTGCTCAGGATACAAGAGCTCAGCGGTCACCCTGTGAGGCTAGGAGGGAGTTTCTAGAAGGGAGGGGAAGAGAACAGAGCAGAAGCCAGGGTTCCAGATGGAAATTCAAGTCCCAGAGACAAAACACTCCATTACTGGTGTGGGTGGGTTTATTCTGGGGGAAGTGGGGAACAGGACCAGGTAGGCAGGAGATGACTGACCAAGACTGGGTTTGCTAAGAAGAATGAAGTTGAATTGTTCATTCCCTTTCTTATACACTTGGGGAAAAGAATTTTCATTACAGAATGGGTCCAGCATGGGCTGAAGGCCAAGAGGGAAGTGAGGCTTCCTTTTCTTTGGTTTATTATTCATTCTCCTCTTCTTGTTTCTTTTTCTCCTCAATTTTCATCAACTGAACAGGAGCATCTATTACTCCCAGGTTAAAAAAAAAAAAGTCAACATTGTGAGAGAGACAAGCTGATTTGAAAACAGTACAGAAAAAGACTTGGATATTTGAAGTCACAGTGGGTGAGGGAAGAACATGTATATTCCCCTCCCCACAATTCCTTCCAAATGAATCTGCTATTGGACCCAGAGACCACAGTGGAAGAACACAGTGAAAAAAGTAAAGTATAAATACCAGATCATCAGGAGACACTGAAATAAGGGCTTAGTGTGAATCCCTTGATTGGATGGTCACCACTATGACAGTAGCCACCTTTGCCTGGCCTACTATGGGGTGGATATTTCTTCCCCTGGAGACCTAGTTAGTATACCCAACATGGGATTGAACTTCAGCTGCCATATTTTTGTCAAAAAATTAAGAGTAAAAGAAAAATCAGACTAAAAGGTCATTAAAGCAAAGGTCTACACTAAGGAAATCAGCCTGAGCATTAGGAAGACCAGGATCAAAGTCAGAAGGCTGAATATCACCAAGGAGATTTTGTTTATTGTATATCAGTTGCATCTGACTCTTTGTGACTCCATCTTGGGGTTTTCTTGGCAAAAATACTGGAGTGGTTTGCCATTTTTTTCTCCAGCTCATTTTACAGATGAGGAGAATGAGGTAAACAGGATTGTCCTAGGGTCAAATAGCTAGTAAGTATGTGAGACTAGATTTGAACTCATGAAAATGAGTTCCAAGCTCTATCCACAGAGGCATCTTCCTCAATGTCTTCAATAAGAAGAGAAAGCTAAAGAATTATTCCAGGGGCATCACTGGGAATTATCCCGTGGTTCCATGAAATGAAAATATGAGAAGGGAACTAGAAATGACACAAAATTGTAAGGCTTGTATTTCATCCATAACAGTCCCTCCATTTTAATTTCCATGACAAGAACTCTAAAACATTGGCAGGTGCTCCAAAGAGCGAAGGACTTTAATAAGGGATGGAAACCTTGTATCTTTGAGAACTTCTACTGTCACTGGAAGGAAGTGAACTAAAAAATTAGAACATTAAAGAGAGCAATGAGCCCAGGAGAAGACCAGGAGAAAGGAAAGGAGAAGGGAAGGGAGGAAAAGGGATGGGAAAGGAGCACAGGGGAGGGGAGGGCAGGGCTGACAGAAACAAGTATGATTCTAAAGGAGGAATTGCTGAGTCCATATTTCCACCCTTGGTTCTCTGTAGAAAGTAGAGCCTCCACTAGAAAAACAACCAAGTCCAAAGTTCTATAAAAGGTAAATACTTACTGAATTCTAGTAAGTCTGCATTAGGATTCAGAGGCAGTCCTTTCTAAACCTGGGTTCGTGAAAGCCTGAGTCATTGTTGTGACTGAATAGAACATGCAGGTCAACCCTAGTGATGAAACATTTTAGAAACAAGTCTCAGTTATATAGAGGTGATTCTAGTCATAGCAAGAGGGCCACAGTTCTCCAAGGAAGAGAGCCTAGGATAATCGCCCCAATTCACTGTACCTTACAGACAGTTCTTTGCCTCGTGGAGTAAATGAATGTAGGGGACTTTGCTGCCTATAGAAATAATAGGGAATTTTTAGTGTAGTCAAATCACAAGAAATTTATAATGTCTCTGTAGCACTTTGGTTTCACCTATATGGCTCCAGGGATTCTCACAGGTCATGCAAATGACAAAGACACAACTAAGACACAGAATTTCAAAGGATTGACTTGAAAGAGAAGAGAAAGACAGAATTTTTTTAAAAAGCAACATGTTTCAGAAGTCAATGCTTAGTCCCTCTCCAGCTTTTTCACCTGTGCTATGATAGCTTGAAAATATACCTAGTACTACCAGGGCAGAGATGCAAATTAAACATAATAAGAGGACTGACCAGTGAAGGCCCAGTTCTTAGAGTACGTGCAATATGCCCTGCCTGCTGCCAATCCATGTGGAGACTTAGGGAGCCCGCTTCCAAGCGTGCAAAACTGGTGAAACACATCTGATGGGGGCTTAAGAGCGATAGTATTAGAAAATTTCCAACCCCTCAGGGTTACCCCCAAAAATACAAGAGGAGACGTAGTCAGACTCCTACTAGGAATCTGGACTGCCAAATGCCAACGGGGGGATTGGGAGAGTGATCCCAGGGCCTATGCTACATAAATAAGTATGCCTGCTAACCCTAGAGTTTGAGGAGCAGAAACTATTGGCATTTGGACATGAGACAACCTCTGGAGGGTGACTTTTCCCCACCCTCCAGAGAATTAGTTACATATACTCTTGTTTCCTGTCTGCTTACTGCATAGTGACAGAAAACTTTCTAATTGGCTGCTGAGTTGAAATTGAGTGTGTCTACAAAAGTATGAATGTTTAGTGAATTGACCCAGGAGCCAAGATACCATATCTTGCAAGCAGGAGGTGACCCATCCACCAGCTCTGCTACACTCAGAAATTAACTTGGTGGGGACTCCTTAAAGGGCAAAAAGGATAACCGGGGCCAAGAAGTACCCTCTAGATACTTCTTAGGAAAGGGATGGGGATTGGGGGGTGGCGGGGCTAGGAGAATGGTTTTTAGCAGCCACTCTAATTTTGAATCCATTCTTCCCAAAAACTGAGCGGGCTATATAAGGGGCAGGTGTGCCTTCTAATTTGAGGGATGTTGTTATACTTTGGTCCTTCCTATACCTTCTCAGTAAATTTCCCTCTATAAAAGCTATCTGATAATTAGTTAATGAGGATATAATTATTGATTAAATGATATTGGGGAAAATACTTGATAGGGGCTTGAAAGTATTAGAAAATGCCTAATACCTCAGGGTTACTTCCAAAACCACAAGGAGAAATGTAGCCAGCTTCCCCCTAGGAATCTGACCTGCCAGTGCAAATGGGGGTTGAGAGAATTTGTGCTGCATATATAAATGTGCCTGCTAGAGTTTGAGGAGTAGGGACCACTCGCACCTGAACATGAGACTGCCCCTGGACACAAGTCTGGTCATGGAGTCAATGCCACCTCAAAAGAGATCGGCAGAAGTTTCTATACTATGGGCTTCCCTAACTATGGATTAGATGCTGATTTACCACAGAGTGAAATGGCTGGGACATATGTCCTATCCAGATCCTCTCTGAGAATGACTGAGGGGAAATGAACTTCTGACTTTCCCTCACTGTCATTGGTGTTTGGGGTGAGAGTAGAGGAGAATGATTCCTAATATGAGGAGGATCAAGAAGCTTAGGAAACACTCCTTTTGGATGTATTGATGTTACTTGTTTTTAGTCACTCCTAAGAGTCTAATTAAAGTGCAGTATACAACTGTGCTTGTATAAATGACCTCAAATAAGATGCACCAGGGATGAGAGAAGTTTCCCTATCCCTAAGCAATACAGAGACTAAAGTAGGTGATCTGATTGAATAACTGGGGGTGAGGAATCTACAGCCTCAAGGACACATGTGGCCCTCTAGGTCTTCAAGAGAGGCTTTTTGACTGAATCCAAACTTCATGGAACAAATTCTCTTAATGAAAGGATTTGTTTTGTAAAACTTAGACTCATTCAAAAGGCCGCATCCAAGGACCTTGAAGGTCACATGTGGCCATGTGGCCACAGGTTCCCTATTCCTGGATAAACCATATAAACCCTGGATTCTGGGATTCTACCCATAAATAGTAAAATCTCATTATATGGGTAGAATCCCAATTCTACCCATAAATAGTAGAGCCAAAGAATGGGTCACAGGAACTGCTATAGCAAGAACCTAACAGAAGCCCCAGAAGCTGTGACTAATATGCCATAGTGCCCTGTGGTTTCAGGTACTCTGATTACAGGTGATAATAGTATATTATACAGATCAAAATATACATATAT
The DNA here is from genome assembly GCF_900497805.2 of Vombatus ursinus. Lineage (NCBI taxonomy): Eukaryota > Metazoa > Chordata > Mammalia > Diprotodontia > Vombatidae > Vombatus > Vombatus ursinus. The sequence continues at coordinate 16,086,907 of NW_020954589.1, read as the reverse complement.
ATAATAAAATAATTACATGTAGAGATCAAACTAGATAATATTGTAAAGCACTTATCACAATGCCTGCCACATAGTTGGCTCTTAATAAATGTTTGTTTCCTTCCTTCCTAATAAAGAGATGAGAGAGGGGCAGCTAGGTGGTGCAGTGGATAGAGCACTGGCCCTGAAGTCAGGAGGACCTGAGTTCAAATCTGGCCTCAGACCAAACACTTGACACTTATTAGCTGTGTGACCCTGGGCAAGTCACTTAACCCCAATTGCCTAAAAATAAAAAAAATTTTAAAAAATAAAAAAGTAAAGAGATGAGAGAGGACAAATCAATCCTGCAGTTCCCTTCAGTAATCTCCTTCCTTCTCCTGACCTGAGATGAAACACCTAAGCTATAGTCTGAACCAGATAGAGAAAATGGGTTTAGCTGCAAAGGAGAGAGAGGATCCCAGATAAAGGTAAAAGGAAAGAGTGGGAAAAGTGGTTCCTCTCCTTGGAAGCTGAGAGAAATTCAACCTATTCAGAGATTTTTGTTTCTTGATCCATTTGGTATCTTTTTTTAATGCATTCAAACCATATTTATTGTAAAAAATGAAATAAAAAAAATTTGATTTGTTTTCTGTTGTTTTTCTTCATATTTTTCTTAGTGTTGCCTGGAGAGATTGAACTCAAAGTCTATGCATTAACTCTCCCTCAAATGTTAATCCCTGGGCAGAGCCAAGATGCCCGAGTAAAGGCTGAGATCATCTGAGCTCTCCCAAATACCCTTCAAACAACTTTAAAATAACACCTCAAAACAAATTCTTGAGTGATAGAACCAACAAAAGGTTGGGGTGAAATAATTTTCTAACCCAAGACAACTTAGAAAGTCATCAGAAAATGTTTGTCTTACCAGGATAAGAATAGAAGCACAATGCAGTGCAGGCTGCACCCGGTAAGCCAGCAACAGGTCTTGTCAGTGGCAGCTTCTGCAAGCTTCTGAAGCTTGCAGCCTACAGATGGTAAGAGGATGAGACAACTGGTCAGAAGGAGATTACAGGGGACCTTTTGCTGGCACTGGGAGCAGGACTCTTTTGCATTGCCCATACACAATTCTAGGTCACAGTCCCAGGATGAGGAGGAGCATTAGCACTTTCAACCACAGGGGGCCAGGGACCCTGGTCACAGTTCCAGGGAGGAAAAGAGTGCTTGTAGTCACTCACCAACCAGAGCACAGGCCAGAAGAGCAGTGACCACACCTCTCCTTGAACCACACCATCTTGGGAGTACCAAAAACTTACAGACCCCCAGAGGTACCTCTGAAAACAGCAGCAAGAAAAGCCTGAAGCTTGGGACAGTGCCCCCTCCATCCTGGGAGCATAAAGTTAAAAGTCAAGAAATAGGCTGGAAAATGAACAAACAACAAAAAAAGAACCTGACTATAGAAAATCACTATGGTGACAGGGAAGATCAAGACACAAACTCTGAAAACAATGAAGTCAAAATAGCTACATGCAAAGCTTCAAAAAAAAAGTGAATTGGTTATAGTATCAAAAAAGAATTCCTGAGTTTTAAAAATATTTTAAAAATCAAACAAGAGATAAAGGAAAAATTGGGAAAACAAAGAGTGATGCAAGAAAAGTATGAAAAGATAGTCAACAGTTTAGTAAAGGAAGCACAAAAAAAATACTGAAGAAAATGACACCTTAATAAACAAAATTGGCCAAATGGCAAAAGAAGCACAAAAATATGCTAAGGAGAACTCCTTTAAAAAGTAGAATTGGACAAATGTAATAGGAGATACAAAAGCTCACTCAGAAAATAACTCCTTAAAAATTAGAATTGGGCAAGTGGAAGTTAATGACTCCATGTGACATCAAGAAACAAAACAAAATCAAAAGAATGAAAAAATAGAAGAAAATGTAAAATATCTCATTGGAAAAACAACTGACCTAGAAAATATATGAAGGAGAGATAATTTAAGAATTATTGGATTATTTGAAAGTCAGCATCAAAAAAAGATTCTAGACATTATCTTTCAAGAAATCATCAAGAAAAACTGCCCTCCTCCATGCCATCTTGGAGGGGAGGGACGAGATGAGGAGAAAATTTGGAACTCAAAATCTTGTGGAAGTGAATGTTGAAAACTAAAAATTAATTAATTTCAAAAAAGCAATAGGAAAGTCTGGAAGAGTTGGGTTTTGGGGAAAAGATAGTGTATGGAATCTATGATGATCACAATCCATCCATGCCAAATTTTTCTGTTCTACTTATTGTCTCATCAAAAAAAAAAAAAGTGTGAGAGAGGTATAGCTCTTACTCATTGGTCATTGCCCTGGACCTCAGGACCACCCTTCACAGGGCACCTGCAATAGCCACAAGGTTGTCTGCAGATTAATATGTTGTCAGGGATGAGGGAATTTTCCAGTGGCTCTTGCATAGCTGCTCTCATGGGCTTCCAGAGAACTCTTAGCTTATAACTGTCTTGAGAGATTGTCGCCCTATTCAGAAGGGGGAAAGTTGAGAACATATACAGCAGTGGGAGGGGGAAGAATTGGGGTATTGGGGTATAAGGATAATTGTTGTGTTAGAGACAAGCATCCAAATTGGCTAAAACATCTCTTGGATACATCCCCTTCTCTTTATTCCCAAATAACTAATACTATTCTCTGATTAACAGGTTCCTAAACTATTATAATTATCCTCCTAACATCCTCCCTAGTCCTCTTCTCCACTGCCAGACTGTTTCTCTTTATGCATATGTAAAAGAGAGTGTCCAACGTTCATGGGCAAGCAGTGCTTCATGTCCCTCCTATGGGGACATGACTGGAATAGCTACTTGGAGGGCAATATCTGAGTAAGCCACTAGGTGGTGATCTCAAGCACAACCTGTTCTAGCTCACTAACAACTGCACATGCTCAGACTCAGTCTGAGCCCTACAAGCCTTAACCCAGGTTCAATCTACTCTGATCTAAAAATATAAATATGTTCCTGATAACAATTCTTGACTTATTAGCTCATGTTTGCTCACAACCCACTGAGATTCTAATATCCTCCCCAATTTCTTATGACCACAAAAGATGTAACATGTATTAAATGATATTGAATGGGAAAGGTATAGCATTGAGGCTTCCAAGAGGCTAAGCCTAGCCATTCCTAATAAAGTAGGCACATTTGATTTCCCTTAGGCTATATTATGGGTGTATCCTTCATTATCACGATGATAAACTCAAAGGCTATTTGTAGAAGTGTTCTATCAAACAGTTTCAAGCTCACATGCTCTTGGTCTGCCAGAATAGCACCTGGATTCTCTGGGTAGCAATTGACACAGAGACCCCTTCATTGACTCTTCTAGGTGGTAAGTTAGGTGAACCCCAGATAATACCTGACAGACTAGCTTCTAAAGGGCATGAAAGCAAACCCTGTGGCAAAATCTTCTCTCTTAGGTGTCCTGCATGTTTCTGATGTATCCTCCTTTGATGTCTTAGTCTTTTTAAGAAAGTATGGTGATTCTCTATTCAAATGTTCTTCCCTTATTGTCACATTATAATGACCTTTGGTGTACCAGCCGTGCCGACCTTATGCCGGCCGCACCGGACACTCCTCCTATAAGGAGCAGGCTGCCAGAGTCATACTCACTCACAAGTCTTCGGT
>NW_020954589.1:16082200-16083275 GCF_900497805.2 Vombatus ursinus | reverse complement strand
TCTTGCCACAGCGCCCACCTGGTAGTTGCCAACATAGACAGTCCCTCACACTTTGGCAACTACTTGTATGCTAAATGTCCTGTGGCAATTCAATGCTACCTTTCCCACTTTTTTCTGTCACTAAGAACTAGTTGGAAAATATAAAGGAAAAGAAAAAACCCAACCAAGAAGAGGTTATATGTAGAGCTGATCATGTTACTCCTTTGCTCAGAAATCTTCATGGTTCCCTTCTTCCTAATAAGGAAAGGTCAAACTCCTTTCTCTAGCATTCAAAGCCTTCCACATTCTGACATTAGCTTATTTACTTAGTCTCATCTCATATTGTTTCCCACCATGCACTCTCTATGTCTCTGCTAAACTTAGCTGCTTATTCACTGAACTCACTCTGCACACTTCATCTTCCATGCCTTTTCTCTCCTGTTTCCTTAGTCCTAGAATATCCTCCCTTCTCTTCATAACATATTGGATGCCTACTAGTCCTTTACAATCCTATTCAAATTATATTTCTTCCACATAGCCTTCTTTGATGGTTCCTCAAACCCTCCATGGCATTTTTCTTCTCCTCTCTCTAAGGCATTTATGTATTTTTTTAATATTACAGTTATCTATATTTGTTTCTTATCTCCCTGTTAGATTATAAGTTCCATGATAGCACAGACCAGATCTTTGTAAGCTTTATTTCTCTCCCTTTAACAAATGTAGCACAATACTACACACAGTGGGTGCTTAATGAAGCTAATGAATTAAAGAAGCTTGCTGAAACAATGCTACAGAGAACAAAACAACAGGGGAAAAGAGTTTGTTTTTTTAAATGAAGAAAGGGCTTCAGACTTTTTCAGAGAAGAGATGATCTGAATGTGTGGTACAGCGATTCTAACACAATTAAACTCAGAGACTTCTCAATGTGGAAGCAAAAAGTTACTCTTTATTACAATCTCACGAGAAGGGGCATCTACTCCTCCAGTACACTACCAGCAGGAGACAGGCAAGGCACAAAGGACAAAGCAAGGTTATGTATCTTAGCGTAAACAAGAAACTCCCACCCTGCCACTATCCCTTACTCCTATTGGCTGGG
>NW_020954589.1:16080479-16082115 GCF_900497805.2 Vombatus ursinus | reverse complement strand
GGGCCGAATTCCTATAGGTTTAGGTAATTTAAACTTATGGCCTGTTCGTTCTCTCAGAGCCAGTCTCCAGTTTTGGGACAGTCTTTTCATCACCACCCTGAGAAGTCTTCACAGGTTATATCTCATTCATGAATAACCAAGAAGAACTGATTAGAGACCCACCTGACTCTGTCTCTCAATAAGAATGAGTAAGAGGGGAATTAAAATTGGAAACTATAAATTGACTTTGTTTGCAACTCAGAAGTAAATAAATATGTTTGAGTGTGTGTCTAGCTATATAGGTTTTAACTTGATTAGAAAAGTTAGTTCAATGTTTGTATTGTGCTTTTCCCAACTCTCTTGCCTTTTTGTTTTTTGCTTTGCTCCAAAGCCATGTATGATTGAAGTCATATTTTATTATTTAAAATTAACCTAGTGTTTTATTTTTTGTTAGTAGCAGTAACATTAATTTACTTATATTTAAATGTATTCCCACCCCAGTACACACACGCACATGCATACATGCATGCGTGCACATGCACACACACATACATAAAGTACTCTAGATTCTAGGCAGGCTATGGGTCAAAATTCACTCAAAATAATAGTTTGTGAGCTTCCATCAATGTGTCTACTTGTACTAGTCAACCAGAGGAATTCAAGACAAAAGACATTTATTTAAGCGAAGAGGATACCAAGTGAGAAAATTCTTTTCCCACACCCACACACACGTAATGAATACTCTCCCATAAGTTATCACGCTACTAGTAAGAAAGACAAGGTAACAAGTATGATCAGGGAACAAATTTTAGAGACACATTTATAGGCAGCACACATCTCCAGTTAATTTACCTGAAGGCCACGTGCCAAGAACACATATATACATTTAGAACTCATGTGGATAGAGTTCATATGTGGAGAGCACACATATAGGAACATGTATGGCCAGGGTGGGCATGTGGTCAGGGACAATTCAAACCTCCAGCATCACAAAACCTAACATATCCACAAATGTCCTCTGCTGACATTATCAAACTGCTCCTGGCTGCTCTCTACAAGTTGTTACTTTGTCTCTGCTGGGCATAACATCTCTCTTCTCCATTGGGTTATCTCTGCCAGGCACCTCTGCTGGTCTCATGGTAACCAAGGTGTTCTCTACTACCATTTGCTGGGGTTAGAAAGCCTCTCCCTGACAAGAATAGATTGATACTTCTTTAGCACATAGCTATGATTATGAACCACCATATATGGGGCAGAATGCCCCAGACTAAGAGTTATTCTTTTTTTTTTTATTTCTTCATCCTTGTAGAGACTCACAGTCTTCTATCCCAGACCTTTTAAAATGACTTCTATTAGCCTATGTCCCTAAAATTCATTTCAGCAGCTCTGAACAGAAAAAAATAAAGTGGGGCAGCTCGGTGGCGCAGTGAATACAGCATTGGCCCTCAGTCAGGAGGACCTGAGTTCAAATCTAGCCTCAAACACATGATACTCACTAGCTGTGTGACCCTGGGCAAGTCACTTAACCCCGATTGCCTCACCAATATATATATATATGTGTATATATATATATAATATATATATGTGTGTGTGTGTGTGTGTATATATATATATATATATATGAGCTGTATGAAAATAGCAGTGTCAAGGCTTAATT
>NW_020954589.1:16080357-16080426 GCF_900497805.2 Vombatus ursinus | reverse complement strand
TTAAATCCTCTTTGATTAGCATACAAATGAAATGAGAGACAAGCACAAAAGCTAGATTGATGTGGATAC
>NW_020954589.1:16060408-16080313 GCF_900497805.2 Vombatus ursinus | reverse complement strand
AAACAGTATCCTAAGGGTTAAAAAAAGAATATTAAGGGTTGCTTTTCCAGTACTTTGTGAAGCCCTTCCTGAGAGGGTTAGGGCTCATGCTGTAGCCCATCCTGTAACTTAAGGGCATCCTAAAGTCGTTTTCTCCCTACTTGAAATACCATAAAACTTTTCCTTAACCTGTACCAAAAAAATTGCTTTTGTCTCCCTTATCCTGTGTTCCCCCATCCTTAATCTTTAACCTGTGTCCTCTTGCCCTGTCCTTAAATCTTTAACCCACCACAAAACCCTAAAAACCTTATCCTGGACCATAAAGAATTCCTTCTTTCTCCTTCATCCTATGTCATAAAATCCTTTCTTGTCCTGTCCTTAATCTTTAATCACCATTTTAAAAAAAACTCTAAAACTACATCATCATTCTGAAACCTCTATATAAGCCTGGTTCCCTTGAATATCAGGGCCTTTAATTAGCTTCTTACTAACAAGGCCTGTGTATTTCACGCGATAAAGCCCCCAATGGCTACAGAGAATGTTTAAGTGAATCCTTTCACTCTTGACCACTCTCCCAAATCTGACCTCAACAAGATGAAGAAACACTATAACTCTCTAATCCCTTATCTTTATTCTTGATTTTATTAAGGTTATTTTCCAGCAACAAAACCCCCACTTTTCCCCACTTCTGCAATGTATTCTAGCCAACACAAAACCTAGCTTATTTTCCTACATAGCAAAATATTTTTTAGTTTGTTTCTGTCCTAAGTCCCTAGCATAAAGCCTAAACTATAATGCTCAGATGCCTATGCTAATCCACAGGACACCAAGACTCATAGAGATTAAACAATGGGGCACACTGTAACACAGGTAGAAAGCACTGAAGCTTCTCTTTAAGATTCCAATTCAGGTCTCCTAACTCCAGGTACAAAGTATCCTTTTCAATTCAACAAACATTTGCCTTCATGTACACTGCATAGGACTAGCTCCCTCTTCCAGAAGTTGAGTAGGGTACTGAATAATTTACTCCTCATCTGGGCATTTGTGACTATATAAGACATTACTAAGAGAATTGTAAGGGGTTGTGTTGCTTAGGCTTTCCAGTATTTGAAAGAGAGAGTTCCTTCATTTCAATGTCTCCTTTTTCTATCCTTCCTCCTTCCTTTCTATTCTGCTTCTTTCTGTCGTTCCTTTTGCCACCCTTCCTCCCTAATCCACATTCCTTTTTAAAGAATACCCATTTATGAACAGCTAGTGGCTTGCTACTGCTAACCAGACTCTCAAAGGTCTAAATGAGGAATAGAATTCTTTGCTTTGCTTCCAAGTGTAAGGAAACAGATGAAAGGAGGCACTTTCCCCAGCAACCAATAATTTAGTCTTCCTCTCTCCCCTTTCAGAAGGCTTTAACATCAGGCAGCTATCCTCACCAAGTCTATATTATAATACAAGATTATTGAAATCACTTTTGTTAGGTTATTTTTATTTTGTTGTATGTGCATGTATGTGTGTGTGTGTGTGTGTATATGTATGTATTTGCTAGAGAATGACAAGTGGATTTGTATATAAAACAGCTAATCAGTGCCCATTTACTTACTCACTTTTGTACACAAACAACTCTTAAACTACAAGTTGGTAAGAAAGCATCGGAATAATACATTGAGGAAAGGTTGAAAGAGTACTTCTGAGAAATCTGTAAAGCTGTTATTCTAGTTGCCTTAAAGAAAGTCAAGGGAAGAGCTTCAGGAAGATAGTAGTGTGCTATAGTGGGAAGAATGCTGCATTTGGAGGCGGAGGACCAGTTTTGAATCCTGTCTCTGCTACTTAATGCCTGTGTGACCTTGGGCAAATGAGGTAAGCTCTCTAGACCTCAGTTTTTTCATTTGTAAAATAAGTGAGTTGGCCTAGATAATCCCTTCGGTCCCTTCTGGCTCTAAATTTATAACCCTATATGCTTATGATAATGATACTGTGATAATGTGATAATGAACAAGTGAGAGGGGCCAAGTCTGGAAAGGACATAACATAAACCCTATTAAGATTTGTTCCCATTAAAAGGTGATAAAATCATGCCACATGAGTGACTGCAATATAAGGAAGTCCAGAGTAAAAGTTGGTTTGGGGGAAAGGATTTTAGACAAGTCTAATTTGAGGAAAAAAGAGAGACATCCAAATGGAAATGTAAAATTGATGGTTAGAAGTATGATACTGAAGCTCAGAATAGAAGTCAAACCTAGATAAAGAGATTTGTAAGTCATCTGTAAAGTCATTAGTGAAACCATGAGAATAGATGAGCTCTCCAAGGGACATCAAATAAAAAGAATAGAAGACCTTGGTGAAAGTCTTCATTTAAGAGTTAGAAAGATAAAGAGAAGTGGGAAATCAAAGAAGTAGGAGAGTCCTATAGCAGCATCACAGAGCGATCAGGAAAGGCTTACTCTAGAAAGTGAGATGTTAGCCATGCTAGAAGGAATTCAAGCAAACTAGGAGATAGAGAAGAGAAAGAAGAAAATTTTAGGCATGTGGGGATAGCCAGTGAAAATGTCTAGAGTCAATTCATTAAGATTAAACTATTTGCAATCCTATGTGAGAAGAGATACTTATAACTCCTAAGAACTTTATCATTATTAGGATAGTTAGAAGGAATATACATAGACAGAGGTGTGAGTTGACTATGATGGGATGATATTTAAAACCAAAAAAACCTAAAGGATAAGAAAGAGGGATGCATTAGGAAAAGTGGAAGAGAGAGGTAAAATGGGGTAAATTGTGTCACATAAAAGGCACAAAAGAGCTTTCACAGCACAAAAGAAGATGGGGAAGTAGGGTGGCAGACAATGCTTGAAACTTACTCTCATCAGAATTGGATCAAAGAACGAATAACATACACTACTCAGCGGAGTGTAGAAATCTATCTTACCTTTACAGCGAATTAGGAAAGGAGGGAGATAAGAGGAGGGGGTGGGGATTGATAGAAGGGAGGGCAGATTAGGGTTAGTGGTTAGCAGTCAGAAACAAAACACTTTTGAGGAAGGACAAGATGAAAGGAGAGAGAGAAGGGAAAAGGGAAAAACAGAGAAAATAGGATGGAGGGAAATACATTATTGTACACGGTTAGTAATTATAACTGTGAACGTAAATGGGATGAATTCACCCATAAAACACAAGCAGATAGCAGAGTGAATTAAAAAATGGAATCTTACAATATATTCTTTACAAGAAACACACTTGAAGCAGAGAGCCACACAGAGTAAAGGTAAGGGGCTGAAACAGAATCTATTATGCTTCAGCTGAAAAAAATGCCCAGTGTCAAGAAATGAAGTGTCTTGTGTGAGGAACAACAAAGAAGTTAGTATCAGTGGATCACACAGCATGTCAGGGGCAGGGGGGAGAATTAGAGTGTAAGAAGACTAGGAAGGTAGGAAGGAGTTAGGTTATGAAAGGCTTTGAATGTCAAACAAAAAGCTTTATTTTTTATCCTGGAGGTATGAGAAAGCCATTGTAATTTATTAAGGTTGGCAGGATGGGTGGTGGGGGTGGCACAGGGGTGGGAACATGGTCAGACCTGTGCTTTAGGGAGGTCAATTTGACAACTGGTTGAAGAATGGACTGGAGTGAGAAGAGACTTGAAACAGGGAGAGCAACCAGAAGGCTATTACAATAGTGGTGGGAGCTTCTACTAGGTAGAAGTGTCAGAGGAGGGAAGGAGGTGCTATAAAGGTAAAGTCAACAGGACTTGGCGACAGACTGGTAGTGTGGAGTTAAAGATTATACCTAGTTTAAGAGCCTGAGTGACTGGAAGATATTGGTACACACAATGGTAACAGGGAAGTTCAGAAGGAGAGAAGTCTAGTGGAAAAGATAATGAGTTCGTATTTCAGACATGTTGAGTTTAAGATGTCTATAGGACATCCAATTTGCAATGTCTGATAGGCAGTTGGAGATGTAAGTCTGGAGGAAGATTATTAAATTTTTCATATCCTTTGGCCCATAGATACCACCACTGGGACCATACTCCAAAAAGGTAATTGATAGAGGGAAAAATCCATATACAAAAATGTTCATAACAACCTTTTTTGTTACAAACTATGGTCTAAAGATGTAAATGAAACTTCTTGGAAAAAATGACAAGCATGAAAAAATTCAGAAAAACATGGGAATATCTATATTCATTAGTCAAATAATGAACAAGCATTTATTAGGTATCTACTCTAAAATATCTCATTGAGGAGTCCTCTACACCAGAGAAATCATAGTCAAAACAAAACAAAATATGAGATAATTTCAGTGATAGGGAGAATCACTAGCAGCTGAGGAGATTAGGAAATGTCCCAGGTAGGAGGTCACACTTGAGCTGAGCCTTGAAGGAGGTTTGGCATTCAAAGATGGAGGTGAATAAATTAATTAAAAAACATTTATTAAGTGCTTACTGTGTGCTAAGCACTGTTAAGAGAGTGAAGAAGGAGAGTATTCCAGGCATAAGGATACAACCCATGCAAATGAATAGAAGTGAGAATGGAATATTGTATGTTAGGAATAGCAAATAGCTTAGCTTGGATAGACTGTAGATTTTATGAAAGGAAATAATGTTTAATAAGTTTGGAAAGGTAAGTAAGTAATTATTAATGAAGTATTTCTGTATGATCATTTGGTTTGTGAAATTTAAATGGATGAAATGAAATTAATGAAATAATGAAATGAAAATAATGTTGGGTATTTTAGTTAATGTTTCATTTTGTTTTTTTGCAGGAGTGATAATAAGTGCTTTGGAAATACTGTATTATATTTTGAAAGGTCTTCACTTTTGTACATTAAAATTTAAAAATCAATCAATTTGTCATAAGAACTCACATTTATATAATGCTTTTAAGGTCAAAACTGCATTTTCCTCACAATAACCTTGTGAATGAGAACAATATTCCCTATCTGACATATGAGAGACCTGAGAGACAAAAAATTACTTATCCAGGGTCACACAGTTGGAGGTAGAAGAGTTCTGACTTCTTATAAAGTTCTGTCTTCTGATTCCAAGGACAACACCCAGTGGAAAAAGATCTTGCTACATATGTCTGCTTTTTCAGTGCTCTGCTTTAGTAAACTTTTTTTTGATAACATTTTCTTTTGCTACAATAGACACTGCCAAACAATCTCTCCCTCAAAGTACATTCCTCCCAACCACCCAGTGGAATGATTATAACTGATAGCACACCATTTCTCACTTTTGTATTTTACTGATTGTTAACACAATGAACTTTAATTTTGATGCTGGGTTATCAACATTGTCAATTGTATTTGGTCTGAGTTTCGTTGCCTTTTCCTCTGTATTTACATGACTGTCTTCATCATTTACATTATTCTTTTGGCTTTGCTTTCTTCAAAGCAATACTTCGTAACCATACCACTCCCCTAATCAATAAAGGATTTCCTATTGTCCCCAGGATAAAATATAAAGCCCTATGTTTGACTTTTAAAGCCCTTCACAGTCCAACCTATCTTCCAAGTCTTGTACCACTCCCCTTCCCACTCTCTACATTCCAGCCAACATGGCCTCCTTTGTAGTCCTCATTCATGGTATTCTATTTCCCATTCTAATGCCTTTTCATTGATTATTTCCTGTGCCTGGAATCCAGTACCTCCTTACTGCCACATCACAGAATCCCTCACTTCCTTCAGTACTCAGCTCAAGCACCATATAGAAGCAAATAAATCTAGTATTCTAGTATTTGATAAATCTACTATTCAGCAAAAACTGCTAGGAAAGATGGGAAAAGAATCTAACAGAAATAAAGTTCAGACCAACATCTCATACTATATGCCACACTATAAGTTCTGAATGTATACATGATTTGAATACAAAAGGTCATATCATAAACAAATTAGAGGATCAGGAAAGGAAGAGTTCTTAATCAAACAAGGTATAGAGAACACAAAAGATAAAATGGATAAGTTTGTATAAAATTGAGAAGATTTTGCACAAACAAAAGAAATCTAGTTAAAATTACAAGTTAACTGAAAAAAAAATTTGCAACAAATTTCTCCAATAAAGGTCTAGTATCTAAGATACACAGAGAATGGATACAAATACATATATACATATATACACATATACATATACATACATACATATACACACACACACACACACACACACACATATATATATATATATAGTGAATACTCTCTACTATCTCAGAGCCAGGTGGGATACATCTCCCATTCAAGGTTCTAGAGGTACCCTGAGGGGTTGGATGAGGGCCTCTTCTCTAGTACTATCAGCTCAAGCTCCTACTGTTGCATTCCCCCCATCAATGTTAGACACCAGTGACTAGTATCTCAATTCCATTTAACCACTCAACATCAATTAGATTTTATAAAGGGACATTTATGTCAAAGATACAGCAAGAACGAAAGCACAAACATCTCTCTCACACACACACACACTCCTACCTCAAGAAACACACTCTCTTTTATACCACCTAGGTTTCTAAGGAGAGTGGGCTCACTCTTAGAATAGTTTCTATATAGCATTGGACTCACCAAGTACACATCTGGATGTGACATGACTGCCCGATGAATCCTAGTCTCAGTTTCCACTGAGTGGGGCCCAAAGGTCATTCTCAAAGGTCATTCCTCAGTCCTTGAGGCATCAACACTGAGCTGACTGCAAAACTTTTCATGGACCCAGACTCCTGGGATCCTAGAGGTTTGTTCTCCTGACCTTTCAAAACTCACAAGGTTGGAGCTTCCAGATTACACTCTTTCACCTAAAACAATAAACACTGCAGCAAAGGACCAAGGATTGCTTCACAGGGCTATCTGTTGGACTTAGTGCGGAGGGCCCAAGGCTTCTCTCCTTGGTCTCACATCTGATGCTGTCAGCAAAGGAGTCAAACAGTTTCACCAAGAATGAACAGCTGAAGAAAAAAATAACCAAGGTTCTGGTCTCTATTTTTCTTAAATGCCTCTACAGATAATTAGAGAGCTCTCATGTAGTAAGCCAGCAAGAACCAGTTACAGAATGTTTATGCATGCTGCGTTGTTGTTCCAAGGCATCACAGTATGACTCTCCCAGAAGCAGATTCCCCAGACTCTACCAAATGGGGAAATGTCATGAGAAGCTTTCTATACGGACCAGTACATACAAAACAGGGAACTAGTCAAGGAATACAGACCTTCTGAGCACGTGCAGAGTACCTTTGATGCGGACTTCAGAACATGAGCAGACATTCTCCAATCTCCCTCCATTTTTCACATAGGGTGTTTGTATAGCCAGAACTGGGAACATTTGAAAGGCACTATTTAATAAAAGCCCGCCTGGTTTTTCCCCCACTTTGATCTGCCTCTTTCCTGATTGGCAATATTACTGTGAGAGAAGGGGATGATGCTTTAAGGGGAGAGGCATCAGACTCTCCCCATTTAAGGCCATTGTATGGCCCATAAATACAGATGTTGGTTCTTTACCTCAGCATTTGTCCTTTCATTTTAGGTGAAGGAGATTGGAAGCTATAATCTGGTAAGTTATGAAAAGTCAGGAGAGCAACCTAATGAGGTCTGGAAGTGGTATCCATGCCAGGGTTTACAGTCAGCTAATGCAACTTTGAGGTCCCAAGGAATGAGGAGTGACTTTCCTTTGGGACCAAGAACAGCAGTAGCAGCACAAGGGCTCAACTAGCAGAAATACCACATTTGGACATGAAATTCTCCCCAGGAGATAAGGCAGTATACAGAAAAGTATGCTCCCATAGTGTTGGAAGAGTGGGGAAAACATTTATAATTCTGTTCTTGCTATTTATTCAAAGTAAATATTTTATAAAAGCTAATTGATTTTAGTTGGCCAAATGGAACTGAGGTGCAAATTACCGGTGGCAAACCATGGTAAAAACAGCAGAATGGAGGCTCTACCTAATAATATTAGAGAAGCATATTCTAGTCTTGTTTTACTATATTTTTATTTATTTCATTATTTCCCAATTACATGTTAAAAAAATTAACATTCATTCTTTTAAATTTTGAGTTCTAAATTCTGTCCCTCCTTCCTACCTCCCTTCCACTCCTTGAGAAAGGAAGCAATTCGATAGATTATACCCATGAAGTCATGCAGAAAATATTTCCACACATTCTAATCCCTTAAGGGCGATTCTAGAACCCCAAGGGAAAAATGTAGCAGGCTTCCCTATGGGAAAGTGAAATCAGAAAGTAGTCAGTATACTTGAGGGGCTCATCTTGGATATATTTATGCACACTTTTCAACTTATGGAACATACTGGAGAGATTCTCCACCTGTGACTATAATAGGGAAGTCAGGAAGAAAGAAGAGTTTGGGAGGAAGGATGAGTTCCATTTTGGATATTTTGAATTTTAAGATGTTTGTGGGACATCTAGTTTGAGATGTCCAATAGGCAGTTAGAGATATGAGATATGAGAATCGAGGTCAGTAGAGAGCTGGATAAGCAGATTTAAGAATCATAGAGATGATAATTAACTCCATGAGAGGTGATGAGATCACTAAGTGAAATAGTATAGAAAGGAAAAAAAAAAAGGACGTAGGACAGAGCCCCGTGAGACACCTATGGTTAAAGGGCATGATTTGAACAAAGATCTAGCATAGGAGCCTGAGAAGAAGTAGTCAGAGAGGTAAGAAGAGAACCAGGCAAGAGTAGGGTCGTGAAAATGTAGAGAAAAGAAAGTATCAAGGAGAAAATGATGATCAACAGCATCAGAGGCTGCAGGGACGCGAAAAAAGAATAAGGACTGAGAAAAGGCCATTGGATCTGGCAATTAAGAAATAATTAGTCAATTTTCAGAGAATCATTTTGGTTGAATGATGAAGTCAGAAGCCAGACTGCAGGAAATTAAGAGAGTGCGAGGAAAGAAAGTGGAGGCACCTATTATAGAAGACTTTCTCAAGGAATTTAACACAAAAAGCAAGAGATATATGAATAATCACTAGTGGGGATAGTTAGGTCAAGGAAAAGTTTTTTGAAGATGAGGGCAGACATGGGCATATTTATTTATAGGCAGTAGAAAAGAAGCTAGTAGACAAGAAGAGAATGAAGATGTATGAGAGAGTGGGGATGATAAAGAGGGCAATCTAATGGAGACGACATGATAGAATGGGATCACTTGTGCATAGATATGGGTTTGCCTTAGAAAGGATAAGAGCCATTTCTTCATGTGAGATACAAGTGAAGGAGGAGATAGTAGCAGAAGGCATCAGTGATATGAGATGAGGAGGAAAGAAGAAGGAGCTCACAGTGAATAGCTTCAATTTTTCATTAAAATATGAGATAAGGTTCTTAGCTGAAAGTGGGGGGGAGTTGTAGGAGGTTTGAGGTATGAAGAGGTTTGGAAAAGCCACTGTGGTATATGGGATAGTGAGTTAACTAGGGAGGTGTAGAAGGATTGCCTAGAAGCAATGAGGAACTAATTGAGGTTATGTAACATAAATTTGCTCTGACATGGGAAGGAAAAAGGCAACTGAGGGAGGGGGTGGTTGCTCCCATTTGTACATCCACGGAGTCATCAGCTGTTCTAATACCACATACAATAAGGGGACTCCTGTCATTTCAAAGTGTAAGCCCTTTAGTCTTTAGCTGCAGGTGGCTTAAAGCAGACCCCAAATCTCCAACCAGTACCAGGAATGGCAACTCTGATCACATTCCATGGGATGGCCTTTACAGACCAATTCAACTTTGCTACAAGAGAAAGGAAGAGAAAAGCAAATAAAAACTTTTATAGTAGGCTCCCAGAGGAGATAAGAATGAAATGGGAATGGGATCAAAGACACAACTAGAGATGATCACTTCAGCAAGAAGAAGTAGCAACTTCTGAATCCAATGAAAAGAGAGAGAATATAGGGAAGAAAATGGAAGTGAAGAAACCTATTAGATGACTATTACAATAGTGTGGACATGAAATAATAAGGGCTTTGATTATATTGGTGCCAGGGTGCACAGAAAGGAAGGAGCTGGAGAGAGAAAGACTAGATAGAATCAACAAGATTTGATGAATGAAAGGATGGGGGTCAGGGACAAGGTGGAGACTGAATGAAGATACTATGTTTCTAATTGGTGACATTTGTCACCAGAGTCCATATATATCTAGGTGAGGCTTTCTTTTCAAGATTTACAATGGTTTTACCATTCACTTTTGTTGAGAGTGTAATATCTTTCACAATAAAGTCCAAAAAAATCAAAATTGTGAACCCAAAGTACAATGGAGTGTCACCACTTTTAAGGAGAAGTCTGTGAGTAGCATAAGAGAAGGGACACTGCTACCACTTATATTTCCCTCCTTGGCTTAGCTCTTAAATAATTATATAATAACAATAGTATCTGCTGTTGATCCAAACTTTCCTCCTTGCTGTCCTGCTTATACAATATTCCATTTCCCATCTCCAGACCTTTGTACAATCTGTCTTCTCCACCTTGAGTGCTTTTCCTCCTTTTCTCCATCTGGTAGAATCCCTAACTTCCTTTAATTTCCATTTCCTAGAGGATACTTATCCTGATTCAGTTGCTGGTGCCTCCTTCAAACATTACTTTGCATGGATTTTGTATTTATTTATGTATACATTTTATCTCCCTCAACAGAATGTAAGCTCCTTGAAGGTAAGATCATTTCATTTTTTGTCTTTGTATCCATGTCCTTTAGAACCTACTGGCAGGGCTTGGCATATAGTATACCTTTAATAAATATTTGTTGAATTAATGAATGATCTCACTTGATAATATTTAGTGAGCCTTAATCAATGGGCCTTAAGCAGCTACTTGGATCATCATCTTGCCACTAAACTGGTTCACAACACCATTCCAAACAAATAAGACTCTTTCTAATCTGTGGTGATCTCCAGAAAAGAACTAATCAATTAGTACTGCTACATTATCACAGTCATAAAATTTAAAAAAAAAAAAAAACTACCACAGGGTCATCTGAATCATCTCTCCCTTACCTTCCAATTAATCTTCATCTGTAATATGGATTTTTTTAACTGATTTTAACACTTTTTTAAAAAATTTGAGTTTCAAATTCTCTCCCTCTCTCCAGCCCCTCCCCTACCCATCGAGAAGGCAAGCCATTGAATACCTATTATGCATATAAAATCATGCAAAATCTATTTCTGTATTAGCCATGTTGCAAAGAAAAACAAGCAAGAAAAATAAAGAAAATGAAAAAAAATATGCTTCAATCTGTGCTTAGAGTTCCTCAGTTCTCTATCCGGAGGTGGATTGTATTTTTCATCATGAGTTCTTTAGAATTGTCTAGGATTATTGTATTGATCAGAGTAGTCAAGTCTTTCACAGTTGATCATGCTTACAATATTGCTGTCACTATCAATGATTTCATCTTCCCAGGTTCTTCTGAAACCATTCCCTTTATCATTTCTTATAGCACAATAGCATTCCATCACAATCACATACAATTTGTTTAGCCATTCCCCAGTTAATGGGCATCCCCTCAATTTTCAATTCTTTGCCACCACAAAAATAGCTATTAAGTATAAGAGTGTTTCTAACCCCCAAATCTCAACCCTCAGTAGTTTACTTTTTCAAGAATCCTTATGATTCCCAAAGAATAACTTCCCCTCTGCCACCCCATAAAATTCCTAAATAATGACCAGTTTTCCAATAAATTTCAATCTTGGAACATGCAGCTTCACTACATGTGCTACACTTGTGTGACCTTGGGCAAGTCCCAACCTCTCTGGGCTTCAATTTTCTCAGAAGTAAAAAAAAAAAAATTAAAAATAAATAAAATAAATAAAAATAAAAAAAAAGGTTGGACTGGATTGCTCCCTAAAGTTCCTTCCTATTTTAAAATCTAAGCTCTAATGATTTCCCTTCCATCTGTAAATCCTATGAATGAATTTAACCTCAGGTCGGGCGTGGGCTGTAAAGAGCCACTTAAAGTCCCTACATTGGTGAAACGTGGCCCCAATCCCAGAGAAATTCCATTTATCAACATCCCGCCTCGCCTCCGTGGGAAGAAAAGACCAGGCTGAGCCGTACTTGCTGCCAGGCACGCTGGGAGTTGTAGTCTCCTCGGGGGCTCATGGCGCGAGGCCTCTGAGGCTCTGACTCATCGGCACCCAATCCTGGGAGAGCCTGCTCACTCTCTGAGCCCTGATTGGACGATCGGCCCCGGAGCCCCACCCTCGAGGCATGCTAAACGGGTCCTCAGAGCTGTGGGTGAAGTTAGTGTTAGGCGGCGGCTAAGAAGTCCTTTCCCTGGCGTCTTCCCTTCTCAGCCCAGGCCCCACGGGAGTCTCGCTCATCGCCATGGCCGAGTCTACGCAGGCATTCGAGGGCCTTACCGAAGAGGCCGCCCTGAGTTTCTGCTCGGACCCAGACCCCAGCACCAAGGTGGGTGGATGAGTAGGGTCGCCTTTGGGCCCTTCTTCTCCCCACCGCCGCCTTTCTGCTTCCCAAGCCTTGGGCAGCCTGGGATGGGGTCTGAGCACCCAGTGGGTCAGGAGCAGGCCCGACTGCTTGCTGTCCATTTCCCCAGGAGTTTCATAAAGAGTGTCTCTGTTCCCCCAGTTATTATCGTTGTCCTTTATACTAATATCGCGATAGTTTGGGGCTGCAGTGGACTTAAGGGCTGCTGGTCCTTCATTATCATTATTATTATTATATTTTTTTCTCCAGAAATCGTAAGGCTCTACTGCCCTTTTCTGGGAGGCAGTTGGTAGGAAGAGCACTGACTGAAGTCCTAGGACATGAGTTCTAGTAGTGCGTCTGATACTTCTATCTGTGTGACCAGTGGCAAGTCACTGGGCCTCCCTGGGCTTCAATTTCCTTGTTGATAAAGTCGGGGAAAGGGTTGAAATTGTTTAATTCTAGAACCTGCGGTCCTTTTCATCTCTACATTTGTGAACTGAAGGTTCCCTGTTACCCATTGTGGCTGTTTCTAAATCCCAACAGGTGGGGTTCAAAGGCTCTTGGTGACTCATCTCCAGTAACTCCCTTACCTCTAACCCTGCCATGCTACTTTTCAGTCTTCTGTGATTAACTCTTCCTACTCTTTACTTGGTTTATTACAGCAGCTTTAAGTTCATTCCATCTTTCTTAATATCTGTCTCTTACCTTAACATATAAACACTTTCAGACTTTTGAGAGACTTTAGTTAACTGATGAAGAAACTGAAGTGAGGTGACTTGCCCTTCTAGCTTAAAAAAAAAATCCTAAAAGATTTCCAGGTCTCCACCTCAGCACCTGGTACTGGAGGATGTTCTGAATCTGTGTTACTGCAGTAGGTAAGTAACTTCCCAGGATGTAAGCACAAAGGAAAGCCTAAATTCGAAGAGAGTTTATGATTGCTGTAGTTAATCATTTAGCCGTCCTGCCCTGTCAGTGTTCAGAGTTCTCTGTGGACCATCCTCTAGAATTGGCAGGCATTTTAAGGGTTCTTTGATAGAGGCGATTTAAATTGGGTTATGTGGAGAATACTAGAGTCAACATTTGACTTCAGGGTAAAGTGCTGGACTGTTGTTGACATTATGTATGGCTTCCTTATACTCTCTAGCTTACTGATACACACCTGATTAATGTTAATAAAGAATACCTTTATTTATCAAGAACCCTCATGATTGCCATGTTATCTAACATTGTTGAATGAGAACCCGTAAGTGTTTGGTGGAAAGAATATTGAACTTAATGTCAGTGGCCTTTGGTTCAAGTCTTGGTTCTGCCATTTTGAGTAAATGGATGAATGAAAAAAAAAATATTTTTTTGAAGGACTTATAAGGTACAAAGTGTTGTGCCAAGTGCTGGGGATGCAAATAGAAAATTAAAACAGTCCCTGCTTTCCAGGAGCCCCTGTCTCTCCCTCAGAGTGCCTGGCTTCTGTGGGTGGCAGATTACTTTTCCAAAAAAAAAATCATACCTATTCTTAATTTCTACAAAATAGATGAACCAGTGTTCATGAAAACTCTGTGAAAAAGTTGTATGTGAGTTGTATGTATTGTCATTCGCATTTTACTGATAAGAAAACTGTGAGCCTGGGAGGATAAGTGACTTAATTATTATTGTGAATGATAATTTATGCAGCTTGTAAATGAGATGGGATTCAAACCTAGGTTCCCTTACTCTGAGTCCGAATACCATAAGTTTCCAGGTTATAGAGATTTTTCTGGCACTACTCTATCGAACACCACAAATAAAGCATCTGTGGCAAAATCTTCCCTTCCCCCAAAATATGTAAATTTGAGAGGATACTTTTCTGAATGGAGCAAGAGTAATAATTATGTAATTTGGTTTTCTGGTACACCCTAAGAAGACATAAAGGATGGAGAATATGAATTTCTGTATCATTGATGAATCTGGAGATTAGGAGGCAGATTTTTTATAAAAAGAGTTTTTAGTGGGGAAAGGAGAGGGGCAGATTCAGAAAGTATGAGAAATTGGAGATAACAATTTCAGCATAATTTGGTATAGGTTGATGGAGTTGTCAGAAACATTCATTATACTCAATTTGATAAGGTAGAGAAGTCTGTAATATGTTTTACAAAGATTTCCATCAAAAGTGGTTAAAATAAAAGAATTTCAGTTCCTAAAGGGATAAGCTTCAGTTATCCGAAAAAATCCCTGGACAGCAATCCATTATGTGAGAAATTCAATTTCAGGGGAAATTATCCATTTCCATAAAGTCGTATGGTTACACAACTTAAGGAGTTGAGATTAGAATGAGACTCATAAGTCTGTTAACTAGTCCAGTGTTTCACAGTTTCTTAACCCATGAGATACTTGTGGATTTATCAGAACAGACCCATCCCCAGTCCAGGCCTTATTCCAGTCATCTACCAATCCATACCTCTCAGCCCCCTTCCCATTATAGACACTATGAATATAAAATTGTACTTCAATTATTTAGCATTGTTAGGGGTGCCAAGAAAAGATAGAAAAGACCCTTTTCCCTTTCCATTCAAGACTCAGTTTTCCATGTTATTCATATTATCCTTGTTCTTTGTAACCTTTTGATTAACTCATTTCTAACACCTGTTCCAAACTATAGTCTTAGAAGTTGATTAAATTATATTGACTAAGCAGTATAAGCACTATGTTATTCATTTATTTTTTTGCCTGCAAATATTTTTATTTAAATGTGATTTTTGAGGATGGTGGTTTTTAGATCTTATTGAAGGCAGCAACATCCATGGAGTGCATATAGTCTTCAAAGGCAGTTATCTGTTCCTCTGGCATATCTGTCCCAACTTTATTATCTTCAACTACACACTGTATCTGAAGCTTCTTGATGCCGTATCCCACTGGAACTAGTTTAGAAGATCCCCAGACCAAGCCATTCGCCTAAATGCTTCTGACACGTTCCTCCAGTTTTGTCCTATCTGTCTCATCATCCCAAGGTTTTATATCTAGTAAGATGGAAGACTTGGCAACAATTGCAGGTTTTTTTGATTTCTTTGATTCATACTGAGCAAGGCGTTCTTCTCTTAGCCTCTTTGCTTCCTCACTTTCCTCCTCATCGTCAGACCCCGAAGAGATCAATGTCATCATCATCTTTGCTATCTGTAGCTCCACCATTTCCTGTGCTATCTTCTACATCAGCAGGCCCATACTTGCCCAAAGCCTTCTTTATTCCTGGCAAGCTTGCCTTCTGCTTCCCATAGGGTTTAATGTGGTTATACCAATGGAGAGCATGGTCCAAGTCGGCAGGTGATGGGCCTGAGACTGCTTCAAATACTGTAGTGTCTGCCTGGGATGGCACGTACCCCTCGATGTAGCTCTTGTCCACCAGGAAGTCGTTGAGGTGCTGCAGGCCCTGGGTGTCTTGAGATCTCCAAAGCCTGTGGTGGTAGTGGGAGAGACTGGGAAGAGGTGGCAGCGGTGGCAGGACGGAGGAACTCAGCGCAGGGCAGGAAAGGAGAGTTGGCCGCCAACTGAAAAAAGGGCCACTATGTTATTTTTAAAAAGTACTATACATGTCACCATTGTGTACTATCTAGATTACTTTTGTTGTTGTTGTGGTGGTGGTGGTGGGGTTTTTTTGGTTTGTTTTTTGTTTTTTTAACTAAACCTGTGATTTTATCGGTATATGATGCTCTTAGTGGGGGAACTCTCTACATCAACGTATAACTAAAGTTTCCTGGGGCACTCATAGGTTAAGTGACTTGCCCAGGATCACATGTCCAATATGACAGAGGCCAGAATTGAACTCGGTCCTTCTTGAGGCCAACACTATATCTATCCTATGCCATGCTGTTATCTATGTAATAATTTAAAATATTTTATCATTATTATTTTCCCTTAGGATTTCCTGTTGCAACAAACAATGTTAAGAATAAAAGATCCAAAAAAGTCACTGGATTTCTACACGAGGGTTCTTGGAATGACGTGAGTAAAATATATGCTACATATATGAAAAAAATATGAAAATATATAAATTTATTTTCAAAATTGGCCTTGTAACTAGGGAGTGGGGGTGGGAGGGATATTCAGGAACCCATATTAAAAATCTAGTAGAAATCTACTCTAGGATTTAATGGCTTAGAGTTCAAAGGTAGACTTTGAATAGCAAATGTTCCTTTCCCCTTTATCCCACCTAGAATGTAAGAATATGAACACAACTTTCTCTGACTTCTTTTCTTTCCACTTTGCACCTAGCAAAATTGAAAAAGAAGTAATTAATTTATTTAAACCCTACTGTTTTCATAACAGAGCCACTTCTAGGGGTTAGTCCCTTATGATTTTTATTTTTCTCTTAACTCCTATGGTTATACTTAAGAGTTTCTTTGCAACTGTGGTCTTTTCATCAGTAATGCTTGGAAATCCTCTATTTCATTAAAGTCGGTCAGTAAACATTTGTTAAGTACCTACTGTGTGCCAGCCAGGAATACAAAGGAAAGGCAAAAGAGAGTCCCTACTCTAAGAACTGTCAGTCTAATGGGGGAGATGACATGCAAACCACTGTGTACAAGCAAGTCATATATAAGATAAATAGAAAATAATAAAGAGAAGGAAGGTACTAGAATTAAGAGGCATTAGGAGAACCTAGGTAGGATTTTCGCTGGGACTTAAAGCAAGCAAAGGAAGCCGGGAGGCAGAAATAAGGAGGGAGGGAATTCTATGCAGAAGGACAACCACCAAAAATGCCTAGAGTTGGGAGAGGGAATACCTTGTTCAAGGAACAAGAAGGCTGGCGTTTCTGGATTGAAGAATGTGTATGTAGGGGGCCATGGGGCACAGAAAGTTGGAGATAGGTTATGAAAGATTTTGAATAGCAAATAGGATTTCATATTTGACCCTGGAGGTGATAGGGAGCCATTGGGATTTATTGAGTTGGGAGAGCCTGGGCACAACGCGATCACACTTTCACTTTAGGAAAATCACTTTGCCAGCAGAGTGGGAAAAGACGTGAGGCCAGCAGACCCACCAGCAGGCCATTGTAATAGTCCAGGTGTGAAGTGATAAGGGTCTGCTCCAGAGTAGTGGCAGTGTCAGAGGAGAGATGGAAGTATATTTAAGGATATTAAAAAGGTAAAATCCACAGGCCTTGGCAACGGATTGGATATGGGTGATAGAGTGGGGAGTCAAGTATGAAACCTAGGTTTTGAGCTTGGGGGATTGAAGGTTGGTGGTACTCTCAGTACTAACAGGGGAGTAATATGAGGTGAGTGTCCATTTTTCCCCAGTAGGATTATACTCAGTTTTGCTGCCTAAGTTATTTTTGGTTGTAAACCTATATCCGTTGCCTTCTAGAATATCATATTCTAAGCACTCTGCTCCTTTATACTGATGGCTACTAAATCGTGTGTGATTCTGACGAGTTCCTCAGTACTTGAATTCTTTCTGACTGCTTGCCGTATTTTTTTTTCTTTTATTTGGAAGCTTCTAAATTTGGTGATAGTATTCCCAGGAGTTTTCACTTGGGGATTTCTTTCAGGAGGTGACCAGTGGATTCTTTCTATTTCTACTGTGCCCTTTGGTTCTAAGAAATCAGGGCAGTTTTCTTTTAAGATTTCTTGAAATAGGATATCTAGACTTTTTGTTTTTGTCCTGGCTTTCAGGAAGTAGAGTGATTTTTAAATTTTTTCTCCTCAGTTTATTTTCCAGGTCAATTTTTTTTCCTATGACATAGCTTAAATTTTCTTCTGTTTTTTTGTTTGTTTGTTTTGTTGTTGTTTTTGTCTTTTGACTTCATTTTAATATTTCTTGCTTCATGGAGTCATTGGCTTTGTGTGGGAAAAAAGACCACCTACCCAAATTTGAATCAGAGTCTTGACAAGAATTTGCAAAAAGGAAAGCTGCTTTCTTGGCTTCCTTGAGAAAGCCGGGTCACCCAAAATGGCACCAGCCAGGGAGTGCAAGAATGCTTTGTTCAAAATAGGTTTATATAGATCCTAGCACAATAGCCCACTCTAACCCCCTTCCCGTTGGCCCATTGGCTGAGCCTCAGGGGCACAATCTATTCGCGTAAATCTTCCCCAGCAACGAAGAGACCAAAGGAGTACAGAAATCGAAGCATGTTCCCCTTTTCAGGGCCCCATGGTTTCAACAGTCTTCTACACAAGGTCATATAGCTAGAGGATGAGATAAACAGGATACACTATAGTTCAGGAATTTCTGCTTACACAACTAAAGAGGGGGGGTGGGTCATGTCTTGAGAGGTCTTCACTGGTGCTGGTACGCATGTACCACTCAGCTTCTGTTTAGTCCATTCTGATTTTTAGGCAGCTTGTTGTTTGGCCAAGGTTTTGTACCTTTTATAATAAGCTGTAATTCCCTTTCTAATTCTTTATTCCATAGCTCTCATTTCTTTTCCATTTTTTTCTCTCATGTTCTTATTTCATTTATTTTAAAATTTTAACTTTTTTTTTTTTAACTCCTGCTTCTTCTCTTCTAGGAGTTTGAGTCGAATTTATACTCAAGGGGTGTTTTTCTTTGAGGCATTGCTTATAGATGTTTTGGAGTTGTTCTCTTCTGGATTTGTGACTTAAGCTTCCCTGTCACCATAATAGCTATTTATTGTGAGTTTTTTTGTTTGTTTGTTTGCACATTCTTCCAGCCTCCTTCCTGACTTCAGACTTTATTAGGGCCAGGCTCTTTGCACTTCTGGAGGGAAGGTCTGGGCTGGTCCTATTGCTGCTTTCTTGGGGTATTGAGTGTTGTATTATTCTAGGATCTCAGGAACAGCTCACAGTAGGGACCTGCAAGCTTTTAATGATCGATCACATTTGATTGCTTTCTCCCTGTTCTGAGCCCTGCAAGTTCCTGACTGGCTTTGGGTATGAGCCAAAGGACTGTGGACTCAACTCATTTGGGGTGCCAGTAGACTGTCACTGGACTCAGCCATTTTTATCCAGCTGGAAAGCTCTGCTGGTACAGAGCAACAGAATTGTAGGCTCCCCTTTGGTCTGGGATTCCTGCTCTAGTTATTCCACTGCAGGCTGCAGACTGACTGAAGGCTGGAAAAGAGACCTTGCTCCACTCCTGGGGTCTGGACCACACAACTGTTGCTTGCTTCTCTCTCAGTATACCACCCAGTACCAACAACCACTCCTCACCCTGGAATGCCACTCCAAGGCACAGATCTCCTCCATGACTTAGAACTGGGAAGTTATTGACAGCCTTGCCAGTTGACACCTTTCCCTACACTGTGCACAAGTGTAAGCTCCTTTGTGCTGGACCTACATTCTCCTTTGGCCCTGATACACAGCCTCTCCTTGCACTGGAATGCTCTACACAGTGTCCAGATCAAATCCTGTGCCCAAACCTCTCTGTCTGTCTCCTGGGTCACACTCAACATTTTTCTTAGATTTTCCAATCAGAATTTGGTCTGGTGCATTTTCTAGACCAGTTTGGAGGAGTTCTTTGGAAAGGTTGAGGGAGATCACTGTACTTCTTGCTACTCCACCATCTTGGCTCCACACTTCTATCTACTTTTTAAAAAGTGTTGGTGGAGGAAGTTTCTCCC
>NW_020954589.1:16055730-16060373 GCF_900497805.2 Vombatus ursinus | reverse complement strand
CAGTTTCCCTCAGAAACAACATTAAATCAAGCCTCTAAATGGATTCTGGAGCAACAGAACCCATAAAAAGATGGAGTGAAACAATTTTCCGGCTTAGGATAACTTAGAAGGACTTCAGGAAAGGTCTGTGTCACTTGGGTAAAAGCAGAGCACAGCACAGCCAGTGTCCAGATCAGCCAGCAGGAGGCTCTTAGCCACAGTACAGATCAGTAACCGAGGCCCCTCGATCCTGCCACAGCAGGCCAGCTGTGAGGACTCCAGTGCCAACACAGAAAGTGAATTGCAATCCCTGGAACCTTGGCACAAGAGGTGTGACTAGACCAGGCCACCCCAGTGCAGTAGGCAAGCCACAAGCATATGAGGCCCTGGCATGGAAAGCCAATGATCAACCCCTTGGGCCCCAGCATAAGAAGCTTGGGACAGTGCCCCCTGTGCCCCAGAAGCAGAGTTTAACTTTAAAAGTCACAAAATAAGCTAAAAAATGTGTAAGAAACAGAAAAGAGCCTTGACCATAGAAAGCTGCTATAGCAACAGGGAAGATCAAAACACAAACTCGGAAGAGGACAACACTGTCAAAATGCCTACACGTGAAGCCTCAAAGGGGAAAGCCCAAAAAATCCTCTTGGAAGAGCTCAAAAAAGATTTTAAAAATCAAGTAATAGAGGCAGAAAAAAATTGAGAAAAGAAATGAAAGTTATGCAGAATTATGAAAAAAAGTTAATAGCTTGGAAAAGGAAGCACCAAAATTGACTAAGGAAAACAACTCCTTTGAAAAAATAGAATTGGCCAAATTGGGGGGAAAAAAATCCACTGAAGAAAACAATTCCTTTAAAAGTAGAATTGACCAAATGGAAAAGGAGGCAAAAAAGCTAACTGAAGAAAATAATTCCTTAAAAATTAGAATTGGGCAAGTGGAAGCTAATGACTCTGAGACATCAAGAATCAGTGAAAATCAAAAGAATGGAAAAAATAGAAGAAAATGTAAAATACCTCATTAGGAAAACAACTGATCTGGGAAATAGATCCATAAGAGATAAGTTAAGAATTATTGGTCTACCTGAAAGTCATGATCCAAAAAAAAAGACATCATCTTTCAAGAAATTATCAAGGAAAACTGCCCTGAGGTCCTAGAACCAGAGGGTAAAATAGCCATTGAAAGAATCCGATGATCGCCTCCTGAAAGAGATCCCAAAATGAAAACTTCAAAGAATACTGTAGCCAAATTCCAGAATTATCAGGTCAAGGAAATAATACTGCAACCAGAAAGAAACAATTCAAATATCAAGGAGCCACAGTCAGGATTACATAGGACTTAGCAGCTTCCACATTAAAGGATCAGAGGGTTTGGAATATGATATTCCGGAAGGCAAAAGAGCTTAAATTACAACCAAGGGTCAACTACCCAGCAAAATTGAGCATAATCTTTCAGGGCAAAAGATAGACATTCAGTGAAATAGGGGACTTTCAAAATTTCCTGATGTAAAGACCAGAGCTGAACAGAAAGTTTGATCTTCAAATATAAGATTTAAGAGAAGCATAAAAAGGTAAACAGGAAAGAAAAGAACATGTTATTCAATAAGATTAAACTCTTTACATCCCTACAATGGGAAGATAATACTTGCAGGTCTTGAGGACTGCCTCTAATAGGGCAGTTAGAAGGAATATACATAGACAGAGGGTGTGGGTATAAAATGACTTTGATGTGATGATATAAAAAAAATTAAGAGGTGAGGAAAAAAAGGATTGTACTGAGAGAAGAGGAAAGGGAGAGGCAGAATAGGGTAAATTATATCACATGTAGAGGTACAAAAGACCTATTACAGTACAGGGAAAGAAGGGAGGGGGTGAGCATTATTTGAACCTTACTCATCAGATTTGGCTTAAAGAAGGAATAACGTATACACTCAGTTGAATATAGAAATTTATCTTACTCTATGAGGAAGTAGGAAGGGAAAGAAAGGGGGAGTTGATAGAAGGGAGGACAGATTGAGGGAGGTAGTAGTCAGAAGTAAAATACTGGTAAGGAGGGACAGGTGAAAGGAGAGAAAATGGGGGAAAATATACAGTAATCGTAACTGTGAATGTGAATGGGATGAATTCTCCCATAAAATGGAAGCAGATAGAGTGGATTAAAAGCCAGAATCCTGCAATATGTTCTTTACAAGAAACACATTTGAAGCAGAGAGATACACAGAGTAAAGGTAAAAGGATGGAAAAGAATATATTATGCTTCAGCTAAAGTAAAAAAAAAAAGTGGAATAGCAATCCTGATCTCAGATAAAGCAAAAGCAAAAATAGATCTACTTAAAAGAGATAAGGAAGGAAACTACATCTTGCTAAAAGGTACCATAGTTGGCAAAGAATTGGAAATCGAGAGTGCCCATCAATGGGGAAATGGCTGAACAAGTTGTGGTATATGAATGTAATGGAATACTATTGTGCTGTAAGAAATGATGAACAGGGGGCAGCTAGGTGGTGCAGTGGATAGAGCACTGGCCCTGAAGTCAGGAGGACCTGAGTTCAAATCCAGCCTCAAACCAAACACTTGACACTTACTGGCTGTGTGACCCTGGGCAAGTCACTGAACCCCAATTGCCTTAAAAAATAAAAACATAAAAAAAGAAATGATGAACAGGCTGACTTCAGAAAAACCTGGAAAGACTTGTATGATCTAATGCTGAGTGAAGTGAGCAGAACCAGGAGAACGTTGTACACAGTAACATTCACGTTGTGCGATAACTGGTATTGATAGACTTAGCCCTTCTCAGCAATACAAGGATCTAAGACATCTCCGAAGGACTCATGATGGAAAATGCTATCCACATACAAAGAAAGAACTATGAAGTTTGAATGCAGATCGAAGCATACTATTTGCTATTTTTTTTCCTTCTGTTGTGTTTTGTTTCCCCTTTCTGGTGGTTCTTCCTATTCATTCTAATTCTTACTTACAACATCACTAATGTGAAAATATGTTTAATAGTAATATATATGTATAGCCTATATCAGATTGTGCGTTGTTGTGGGGAGGGAGGGGGAGAAAAATTTAAAACTCAAAAGTTTATGGAAGCCGTGGTTGATAATTCAAAATAAATTAATTAATAAAAAAATAAAAATAAAACGTACCATAGACAATGAAGTAATATCAGTACTAAACATATATGTACCAAGTGGTATAGCATCCAGAGTCTTAGAGGAGAAGTTAAGTGAGTTATAAGAAGAAATAGAAAGCAAAATTATACCAGTAGGGGACCTCAACCTCTACCTCCCAGAACCACATATATAATCTAACCACAAAATAAACAAGAAGTTAAGGAAGTGAAAAGTAAGATATGGTAGACCTTTGGAGAAAATTGAATGGGGGGGGGTAGAAATATACCTTTTTCTCATGGTACATGGCACCTACACAAAAAATTGACCATGTATTAGGGCATAAAAATCTCACAATCAAATGCAGAAAGGCAGAAATATTAAGTTCATCCTTTCAAATCATGATGCCTTAAAATTACATAGAAAGATAGATTATTTAGTTTCCAATTAGTTTTTAGTCTAATCATAAAGAATGAGTGGGTCAAACAAAAATTTTAGAAACAATCATTAATTTCATCCAAGAGAACAACAATAATACAAATACAGCAAAACTTATGGGATGCAGCCAAAGCAGTTCTTAGGGGAAATTTTATATCTCTAAATGCTTATATAAATAAAATAGAGAAAGAGGAGATCAGTGAATTGGGCATGCAACTAAAAAAAGCTAGGAAAAGAACAAATTTTAAATCCCCAGTTAAATGCCAAATTAGAAATTCTAAAAATCAAGGGACAGATTAATAAAATTCAAAGTAAGAAAACCACTGAACTAATAAATAAAACTAAAAGCTGGCTTAATGAAAAAAAAATAGATAAAACCTTTGGTTAATTTTATTAGAAAAAAGAAAGAAAACCAAATTACCAATATCAAAAATGAAGAGTAAATTTGCCACCAATGAAAGAGAAATTAAATGATTAGGAACTAGTTTGCCCAACTGTATGTCAATAAATCTGACAATCTAAGTGAAATGGATGAATATTTACAAAAATATAAATTACCTAGATTAAAAGAAGAGGAAATAAAATGCTTAACCCCATTTTAGAAAGAGAAGTTGAATAAGCCATAATTCTACCAAATCTTTAAAGAACAATTAATTCCAATACTATATAAACTATTTGGGAAAATAGGCAAAGAAGGAGTCCTGGCAAATTCCTTTTATGACACAAATAATGGTGCTGATACCTAAACTAGGAAGAGCCAAAACAGAGAAAGAAAATTATAGAAAAATGCAAATTAAAACAACTCTGGGGTACCACCTCATACCTATCAGATTAGCTAATAATATAGAAAAGGAAAATGATAAATGTTGGAGAATGTGTGGAAAAATTGGAACACTAATGCATTGTTGGTGGAGTTGTAAACTGATCCAACCATTCTGGAGAGCAATTTGAAACTATGCCCAAAGGGCAACCAAACTGTGTATACCTTTTGATCCAGCAATATCACTATTACGTTTGTATACCAAAGAGATCATAAAAAAGGGGAAATGACCCACATGTACAAAAATATTTATAGCGGCTCTTTTTGTGGTGGCAAAGAAATAGAAATTGAGGGGATA
>NW_020954589.1:16055399-16055486 GCF_900497805.2 Vombatus ursinus | reverse complement strand
TAAGAAATAATGAACAGGTGGATTTCAGAAAAACCTGGAAAGACTTACATGAACTGATGCTGACCGAGTGAAGTGAGCAGAACCAGA
>NW_020954589.1:16052575-16055363 GCF_900497805.2 Vombatus ursinus | reverse complement strand
AGAACATTGTACACAGTAACAGAAACATTGTGTGATGATCAACTATGATAGACTTAGCTCTTCTCAGCACTGCAATGCAATGATCCAAGACAATTCCAAGAGACTCGTGCTGACCACATTCAGAGAGACAACTATGGAGTCTAAATGCAGATTGAAGCATATGCTGTTTTCTTTTTTTTTGTTTGTTTGTTTTTTCTCTCTAGTGGTTTTTCTCTTTTGTTCTGACTCTTCTACAGCATGAGTAATGTGGAAATATGTTTAACATGATTATACTATAACCTTTATCAGATTGCTTGCTATCTTAGGGAGGGAGAAAAATTTGGAGCTCAAAATCTTACAAAGATGAATGTTGAAAACTTTGTTTACATGTAATTGGAAAAAGATAAAATACCATTAAGTTTTTTATAAAAGTGTGTTGAGTATGTTTGTAAAGATATTACTTGTGTTCTTGAGATTTAATGGTGTATTTTCATGATATTTTATTGATAACATATAGCTAGGTGGACTAAAGCAAACCCAATATTTGGGAGAAATTTACATAAGTTTTTCAGTGGGAAAAATACATTGTTTTTATATTAGAAAATTTATAGAATTAAATGAGCTGGAATGGTTTTGTAGTTTTGTCTCCTAGTGTTTTGCTATAATTTCAGCCAATTTTCTCTTTTTAAATTTTCCTTGGAGATGGAGAACAATTAGGTACTATTGTTTGGCACCTTGTTCAAGCTCCCTAACCTCTCACCTGGACTGCTACAATAAATAGCCTCCTGAATGATTTCCCTGATACTCCCGAATCCATCTTCTGTAGAGCTGCTAAATTAATATACCTGAAGCTTAGATCTAACCATGTCACTTCACTGCTCAAGAACCATTCCAACTACTTGTAGGATAAAATACAGACTCATCTGTTTGACTTTCCAAACCCAGCCCCATTTTTTCAGACTGTTTTCATTTTACTTCTCACACATTGTACTTTCCAGACAAACTATCCAACTTGATCTTCCTGATACATATCATTCTCTTGCCCTCCTTTGAATCCTTACACCATGCCTGGAATGCCTTTCTTCCCCACTTCTGCCTCATGGAATCCCTAGCTCCCTGCAAGGCTCAGCTCCAATGACATCTCCTACAAGAGGCCTTTCATGTTAGCACTCCCCTCTCCTCCAGTTACTTTGTATTTATTTGGCATATATTTTACATTCAGTTCTCTTGTGTGTAAATGCTTTTTTCTCCTTATAGAATTTAAGCTCTTTGAGGGCAGGGACTTGTCATTTTTCACTATCCCCAGAATCTGGCACTGAAGTATTTAATAAATGCATGCTAAATTAAGTTGTATTGGGTAGGACTCTTTCACAGACTAGAGAATGGTTGTTAAACCTTGTTAGTATGGTGTAGTTGATAGACACCTGGCCTTGGAGCCCAGAGGATTTGTCTTCAAGTCCTGCCAGACACATACTGTTAGTGTGACCCTGGGCAAGTTCCTTAACCTCTCAGCGCTCTAGGCCAGTGATATCAAAGTCAAATAGAAAAGGAGGGCCACTAAAATGCCCTTAGCATATTGACTTAGAAAACCAAATAACATCTGTATTCTATTTTGTTAAATATTTACCAGTTATATTTTAATCTGGTTCCTCTGCGGTCTGTGTTTGCCATCCCTTTAGGCAACTCTATAATTTACAGAGAAAGTACAAGTCTTCTAGCTGCCCAGTACCTACTTTACACTTTTACTAATTGCATAGCCCTAATTCCTTTAATATTTCCTTATGGGACCAAGTCAACAAGCATTTATTTAGTGCTTACTGTGTACAAGGCATTGTCTTCCAAACCTTAGATTATTTTCTTGGTTTTCTTTTGAATTGTCCCCAAATTCTTAGTGCCTTCTTAATTGTGTAGCCTAATTAGGCCAGTACCCCAAATATCAAATAAATAACAAAAGGATCCATATGTACCCAAATATTTATAGCAGCTTTTTTTTTCATGGTGGCAAAAAACTGGAGACTGAAGGAGTGTCCATCAAATTAGGAAATAGCTGAGCAATTTATATTGTATGAATATAATGGAGTATTATTGTGCCATAAGAAATAAAAGAGATAGCTTCAGAAAAACCTAGGAAGACTTGTATGAACTCATAATAAGTAAAGTGAGCAAAACCAGGGGAACAATTTATTCAATAACAACAACATCATAAAAACAAATGAACATTGAAAGACTTTAGACCTCTAATTAGTGTAGTGATTGCAAAGGCCTAATGATAAAGCATGCCTCCCATATCCTATCAGATGGGAAGACATGAGATAAAGAATGAGATAGATATTTTCAGATGCAGCCAGTGTGGGAATTTGTTTTTTCTTGAATGTGTGTGTTTATTACAAAGGATTTCTTCTTTTTTTTCAGTGTGCAGGATAGGAGGGAGAGGGGTTATACTCTCCTCCTTCTCCAAAAAGGAAAGAAACAAAATAGGGTCATTGAAATATTTTTAATGCACAGACAGGAACAAAAGGAAGACCAGAAGTAAACACAGATAAACAAGATGACTTTGAAAGCTAGATATTTTATTTATTTTGTACTTAAAAGTAAAGACAAGTTGTATGTAGTAGAAATCTGCAGTTTGGTGGACAGTCTTTTTCAGTTCTGCTTTGTACATAGAAATGTTCATTTAATTGCTATTTTTTTCAGTCAGAGTAAAAAAAAAATTAAGGGAAAGCCTACGTTGACTTCAGGGATTTTATCTTGGGAGAAATTTGACCTCATAGCTATTAACCCATTATGAGAACTAAAATAGTTTCCATTG
>NW_020954589.1:16039382-16052544 GCF_900497805.2 Vombatus ursinus | reverse complement strand
GTGTGTGTGTGTGTGTGTGTGTGTGTGTGTGTGTGTGTGTGTGTGTGTGTGTGTATCTGGATCACAGTGTATACCTCTCTTTCAAGATAGGAAGTTATATTGATAAATTTATTTAGCATTTTCAAGTCAAGAAATGTATTAAGGAGAGATTCGATTAACAAAATGAGACCTTAATTTCTGGCAAGTTTTATTTCTTTAACTTCCCCTCTAAAAGAATTGCTAATCCTAAAATAGCAAGGGATGAAATACCTGGATTTTTAACTTTTCCTAAGGTGAAAAAACTGACCGTTTCCTGTGCCTCTCTTCTCTCCCCAAATTTCTATTTGCATACACCAGAACAGGTATTCTTATTATGTCTGTATGTGCATGCAAGTGTGTGATCATATTAATGAACTGTATCTCAGAAAAGAATTTGTCAAACTTCAGGGACCGTGGACAGAGGGTGCAAATATATCATTCTTGGTAAACTGAGCCGGTACACATTGGGAACTCTTTATAAGGTTCATTGACATTTCCTATTTCATTATAAAGAAACAGCAGATACTTTAGAACCAATTTGGTCAACAAGGAATTATATGAATAGCAAAATCCTTAGATGAAGACCCCAACTGTGAACATTCCTAAAAAAAACCATTAATCCTCGTAAAAAGAAGTTAGTGGTTTTTTGTTTTTGTTTTTTAAGAATTAGAATAATTGCATAATAATGATTCCTTGGTACTTTAATTATTTTTAGATTTGTTCTTTGAAATGTGTTTAGTTTACATTCCTTTGGGGGAACTTTAAAAATGCCTTTGCTGATGGCCATATCATATGTATATCAACTGGACTTTATGATAGTTTCATAAATGAACCATTCAGACTATTTTGTTTTGTTGTTTTGTTTTTTGAAGATTTAATCTAATTGTCCTCCTTCTGTCCCCTCTCTAATTTCAGACTACTCCAAAAGTATGATTTTCCCACCATGAAATTTTCACTCTACTTCTTGGCTTTTGAAGACAAAAATGATATTCCAAAAGATAGAAGTGAAAAAACAGCTTGGACGTTTTCCAGGAAAGGTACACTTGAGTTAACACAGTGAGTATGAGTTTTTAGGTCTTATTACAGGAAGTTGTCTTATACTGGTCTTCTTTACTAGGATCCTCTTCATAATATCATGAGGGAAAATAATGCTATCCACATGGGCATTTGACAGCGAAGAGCTAGTAATTTTTTTATTTGCTCAACACTGATGTTGTCCTTCCAGAAGCAGAGGAACCTTAAAGGGGGAGGTTCAATTCTGTATCTCATTCTTACAAACAGGGAGGAACTGGTTGTTGGGGTTTAGAGTAATGGGAACCTTGGAGAAAAGTGACCCACTCCCAGAGTTTGTGTGGTACAAGTGAAGAAGAAAGTCCAGCACACTATGACAGGCATCCTTGAATTTGAGAGAGCAGAAAAGGGGCAGGTGTGGTCCTGTGGACTAGAAGTCACTGCAGGAAGGATGAGAACTTCTCAAGAGCAAAATCCTGAAGACACAAAGGGACAGTTTCAGTTGGGAATGAGGAAACAAAATGGAAGTGGTCTGAAGAAACCAGCATGGATACAAAGAGTTAGATCTTTAAGAGGAGGGAATGCATTTTAGGAGGAAAGCGCTAGCTCTGGGTCCAAAGGACCTAGGTTTTAATCCTGATTCTGAGGCTTGCTTCTTCAAGACCTTGGGTAAATACTCCCTGGGACTTGGTTTCCTCACCTGTAAAATAAAGGGGAGGGGGCAGGGTTTGAACAGATGGTCTCTGAGAACCCCTCCAACTCTAAATTTATGATGCTATATGTATGGAGGATGGAAGCATGGGCAGATTAACAGAAGATCACTGCAAAATGACTCAATATATAAATAGTATCATGAGGGACAAAAGTCAGAATAAGTTAAAGCTGCTGAGAAAAAGCAAAGAACGTTGAGGGAAAGAGAATTAAAGGAGGGAGAAGACTGCTGTGTGAGTGGAGGGCAAGGCAATAGCCAATAACAGAAGGAAGGTAGACCCGCTCCAATCTGATTTTGTTTGTCTGTTCTCTCCTGAGGAGAGCAATTTTTGTGCTAAAAAGACCAGACTGAGAAAGGCTAGTAGGAAATGCATACTCAAGATGAATAAGGAGAGAGTAATTACTGAAAACTTTGAGCTGTCCTTGATGAATCCAAGTCTCCTGACCTAGATGAACTAAGTCACAGTCTCTGACAGTTCTGGGATGGGACAATGAGCCACTGTTGGAGAGACACAAGAAATTGTGAAGAGCAGTAGGGCCCCAGAGTCCTGGGAAGGAGGCATATGTCTCACTGTCCGAAAAAAAAAAAAAGGTGGGGAAGGGACAGGGAGCTTGGCTTTGATACCTGGCTAAATTCTATAATATATTATTAAAGAAGTAAGTGAGTATCTCTAAAAGGAAGCAGTGATCACAAAAAGCAAGCTTGGCTCTGTGAAGAACCTTGCTTAAGCAGTAAGCAGAATCCTGCCATGACTAAATCCCCTAGAGTAGGGGTCCCCAAACTTCATGCCCTAGCAGTAAAATAATTTTTGAGTGCACGCACACCCACACCCAATATGTGAGTATTTATGAATTCTAGACATGTACTGTTACACTAATAATTATATATGCTATAAGACAATATAAATTTTAAAAGGATGAAATAGTATTTAATCCTAAAGTCAGTAGGGAGACACTGGAGTTTATTGGGAGTGATACAGCTGGCCTACATTTTAGGGAAATTGCTTTGGCACCTTGTGGAAAATGAATTAGAGAAAGGAGAGACTTTGAGGCAGGAAGATCAGTTGATCCCTGCCATGCTCTAGGCAGTGGTCTCCCGTATATTCTGGACCAGTATATTGCATTAAGTCTAGGAGAGAGGTGAGGAGTGATGGGAATAAAGAGAAGTAGACAGATATAAGAGATGTTGTGGAGGGAGAGATAAAAAGATTCAGCATCTGTTTGGATGCCCTACACAAGGAAAGACTTACGTGAACCAATGCAAAGTGAAGTGAATAAGCAGAATGAGGTAAAACTGCATGGAGTCACAACAGTGTGAATAAAAGAATAAAGCAAAACCAACATTGTGCATAATGACAAGGACCTAGCTTGGCCCTGACGAAGAGATGAGAAAAGGCACCTCCCTTCCTTCATGTGGCTGGAGAACAAGGTCTATGGCTCTGGAATGTTGTATATACTTTCTGATACATTTGATGTATTATATGCCTTTGCTGAACTATGTTTTTGTTTTTGTTAGAAGGAAGGGATAGCTGGGTAGAGATAGCTGCTGTATTTGGAAATAAAATGTGATGCAAAAACAGAGTGTATGTACTTTAGATTATCACTCTCTGTGACCAAAAGCATTCTTCATTTTGCAGTAGCTTAGTAAATGAGGCGATTGCTTGATATTATAGTATTTCAAAAAGCTTTCTTTTAAAAAATTTTCACTCTGAAATATTTATATTTTTCTGCCTTTTGCAGCAACTGGGGCACTGAAAATGATGAGAACCAAGCTTACCATAATGGCAATTCAGACCCTCGGGGATTTGGTATGTTTGCATGTTCATATGTTATATTTATATTTATGTGGTTATTTTTTAGTATGACTGTGTTTTGGGGTGTTGTCATTCTCTTCAATTTATACAAAACTCATTAGTGTAAGCAGGGCATTGGTAATGCAGTTATTTTGGTTCTCCACATGCATTACAATCTTTAGGAGTTTATTAAATGTTATTGCTTCTTCCTGTACTTTAGATCTGCTTCACTGTGACAGATTCACTTTGGAATTGTCATCGTATTTTCAGCAGATTTTTAATTGTAATGTAATATAATTGCCAACATCATGTCATACTTACACCAATTGGACACTTCTATCTTGAACTAAATCTTCCCATTAAAATCACAGGATTCAGTTATCCTTCTTAAAGCCAATATAATCTTAAACCTACTAAATAAACCTTTTGGTAGTAAACCATATGCATGGATTGAGTAAAAAGAAAATACCACGAAGCAGTCAAATCACCAAACATGTGAGTGCCTACCATGTACCAGGCCCTGTGCTGGATCAATGCTGGGGATTAATATGATGAAGAAGAGTTTTCCTGTTCTCAAGAAGCTTAAATTGTGACAGAACTTAACATTATGTATACATACACAATACACACTCACACAGAATAAACACAAAGTAGTTAATACCTGCTAGCCTTCCCAGGCTTTCTTCAAGTCCAGCTAAAATCTCACTTTCGATCAAAAGCCTTTTCCAATTCCTTTTAATTCTAATGCCTTCTCTCTTTTACTTATTTCCTGTCTTTCCTATATATAGCTTATTGTCTCTCCCTTTAGATTGTAAGTTCCTTGAGGGCAGGGGCTGTCTGTTTCTTCTTTTTGTATTCCCAGCTCTTAGCACAACTCCTGGCACATAGTAGGCACTCAATAAGTGTTTATTGAATGACTGAGGGTGATTAGAAAAGGCTGCACCTAGATGGTGGTACTGGAACTCCACTTTGAAGGAAAGGAAGGATTCTGTGAGGGAGAGGTAAGGAGGAATGCATTCCAGGCATGGGCATTGGTCAGGGCAAAGATTCAGAGAGAGGAGATGACGCACTGTTTGTGAGGAACAGAAAAAGCCAGTTTGGTGGATTTTACAGCACAGGAAGGGAAGGGCAGTGAGCCTGGAAAGATAGGTTGGGACCAGCTGGCAACAGGCTTTTAAAAGCTCTCATCTCGGGGCAGCTGGGTGGCGCAGTGGATAGAGCACCAGCCCTGGATTCAGGAGGACCTGAGTTCAAATCTGGCCTGAGACGCATAACACTTAACTAGCTGTGTGACCCTGGGCAAGTCACTTAACCCCATTGCCTAGCCAAAAAAAAAAAAAAAAGCTCTCATCTCATGGACCCTGTAACCTACTCAGCATAATGCATAAGTGAAAATAACTATTATTTTCAGCTGGCTAAATACCATTTGTTCTTTTAACCCAAACCAAGTTGATTCAGTCAGTTTTTGAATACTTTATGTTTTAAATTGTGTACCTCTCTCTTACAGTCTTGAGAGGCAGTATGGTGATAGTGGGAAGAGCATTGAGTTTCAGCTTAGGGAACCTGGGTTCCACTTCTGGCCCTGACACTTGGGGCAAGTCTCTCTATCTCTAGGATTCTGCTCTTTCTTCTCTAAAATGAAGAGGTTGCCTCTTGATAGAAGATGTAGAATAATGCATATATTTTTGAAAATAGCTAGTGTGGGAGCTGTTCTTGTTTAATTATGCATATTTGTCGCAAGGGCTTTGTCTTTTTTTTTTCTTCAAACAAATGAGAATGGAGGTGGCAGGTAGGAATATGTAAGCAAAAAGAAAAGGAAGAAGAGATGGTCATTAAGGCATCTTTTTTTTTATGTAACAAAAAAAGAAAAGGCAGAAAAATCAGATATGCAGAATAGCTTTGAAAGTTACAGGTTGAATTTAGTGTATTATTATATTTTAAAAGAAAAGCAAATTCTACATAATAGAAAACTATAATTTTATAATAAAAGCTAGCATTATAAAGCACTTTAAGATTTGCAAAGCATTTTACATATTTCATCTCATTTTCTCATTACAGCAAGTCTGTGAGGTAGGTGCTAATATTAACCTCATTTTACAGAGAAGGAAACTGAGGCTTATAGGAGTTAAAAGACTCGCCCAAGGTCATATAGCTAGTAAGTATGTTAAGTTAGGATTTGAGTTGAGGTTTTCTTGACCCCAAACCTAACACTATCCACTGCACCACCTAGCTGCCAATTTCAAGTACAGTTTTTCTGCCCTTTATGTGAAAATTATTTTGTGCTTATTAATAATAAAGAAATTTTTAAAAAATAAAATGAGGGGGTTGAACTAAATGACTTTTTAGAACTCTTCCAGCTCTAAATCTACGGGCCTACTTTGCTGTATTTTTTTTTTCTGGTCCCACAGGCCACATAGGAATTGCTGTTCCTGATGTACAAGGTGCTTGTAAAAGATTTGAGGAATTAGGAGTAAAATTTGTAAAGAAACCTGATGAAGGTAAGTCTTAGTATCAGTCTTCCTCAGTTTCCTTCATTTTAAGTAATATTTATTTAAATAGCCAAAGTCTTCCTATTTCAGGAACATCTTTATCTAGCGTCCATGTCCAAAGCTTGGTTAATATTTCCATGGCCTTGGAAAGGTATTTGCTTTAAAATTTGCATTTTGCTATGATTTTTGTTTTAAATTATTAAATTTAATTTGTTTGCTTAGCACCTCACAGAGAGCACCTTGTATATACAGTTCTGGCTTTATGTAAATTCACATTACACAAATTCGACTTTATGTAAAGATGTTAACATTACTCTGTTTGGTAATCCATGGCCTCTCTGTCCCCTACCCCCAACACTCACAAAAACCTTTAAAAAAAAAAGACTTTAAAAAACCCTCCAAGTGAAAGCGAAAGACCTGATGTAATGGAGAGACCCCCACAGCCATCGGAGGAAATTAGGGCTTGTTTTGAGACTTCTGGAGCCAATAGAGGAGACCTTTGCCCTGCTTCACCCCACCCCCCTCTTCAGTCTGGGATGGGATACAGTGTATCTGTCACCAATCTTCTATCTGTGTCCCTGGCCAGGCCCCTACATGGCTGACCCCAACCCTAATGTGTTCCTCCCCCTGCTGTTGCTTCTCTGTCCCCAGACCCCACATTTCCTTGAACCATGTGCCGGGCCCCTCCCTTCATGGATGCATGTGTGACCCTCTTCTTGTCTCCTTTCCCATGTCTGTGGTCAAATTTGCATTTTGTAAAAATTGCCTTACATAGTGGTCTTCACAACCTGTCCCCTTATATAAAGCGAGAACTGTCTGTAGTAACTACTATTGAATAAATGCTTAAGGATTGAATTGGATTAGAATGGAGTCTTAGTAAACAAGAGGTATTCTGTGTGGTGCAGGTAAAAACTGTAAAACATTAACTAACTAGTTAGCCAGTGAGTCCCCTTTGCCTTTGAAAGGTCAAAGAGATCAAACTGGAATGCAAGTATATCTAGCATCACTGGACAGTGTAAGATTACGAAGAGTTAAGAACTAGTAAGTTTGTGCCATTTCATTAACTGTTTTTGGTAGGGTCATTTTCCAGCTATGTGCTTGAGCTCAGACGTTCTGAGAAGGGTATACTTTTCAGTTAATAGTATAATTCTGTCCAAAGAGGGATTGGGAATTACATGTTTGAGACCTTAAATGTTAAATTTTCTTTCTTAATGATTTAGTAGTAAATATTTTACTTTCTCCCCACCCAGGCAAAATGAAAGGACTGGCATTTATTCAAGATCCTGATGGCTACTGGATTGAAATTCTGAATCCTAATCATATGATAACCCTCACTTAGTTTTGCCAGAACACTACAGTATTGAGATTTTTTTAGAAGACATTTTGAAAACAAGGAACAATGTGATTCAAGGTTGCTAGACTAAAGGAGAACAATGCAGTATTTACATAGTACTCTCTCCACTTGAAATTTGTTCTTTAGTTCTATTCATGACCCATTTTTGGCTGTATTTTACATTTACTGTTCATGTTTTAAAGCATTGTGTGTCTTCCCACCAGTTGAAATACTATAGTTCCAGCTCTGTCCTTGAATGCAGTCACGCATCTTTGCCTTTTATGTAATAATTAGTACAATTCCTCCTCAGAGGCTGATTTTAAATTAGCCTTTTATGCTTCCTGAACATCACTTCTCTTTGCCTTTTAACTTTTGTTTAACCATCATTTTCAAAAAAGCATTTAATGTGCTTGTGTTGTGATGTCTTCTGAGATTTAAATGCCCTAGAAATAACTTTTCACAATAGAGAGTAAGGGAAGGTGCACACCTTGAAATTTAATGTGAATTTCAAATGAAAAAATTGGAGAATTTAGTATAAGGTATTCATTGTGTTCAAGCAGATGCCCTGAGATGCAACTTTTAAAAATCCCATCAGGTTGATAAGGATGCTAGTATAAAAGTATTTTTAAAGTCGTTATAGAAGCTTTTTGAGATAAGTGGAAACTTTATTCTGTTTAAGGTATTTTTATGTAGTCAAGACCTCAATGATTAATTTTTTTAAAGCTATACTTCTGAGATCATGCATCTGAAATTAGAACCTTAAAATACATCACAGTCTTCTAGATTGAAATGTACCATTAAACAATGTGAAAAAAAAATTTTTAAGCTCATGGTCAGATTCCTTATGAAGACCTTCCTTCAGCATCACTAGGTTGGTCTTCAGGCAACAGACAAAATCAGCCAACTGGGCCCATATTTAAAGTCTTTCCCTCTTACCATTGGACCTGCCTAAGCTTATGTTCTGCTGGTATAGACTTCTGGAAGCCAGAGTTGGTGTGGAGACACCAAAGTAAAGAATTAGAAAGAAAGGCTACTTATGTTATACTAGTTGTAAATCACATTCGATGATAGTTCTCAGTACAGAATTTAATTAACATAGGAACTGCTAGTTAGCAAACACCTCTGCTAAATGTACTTCCCTATCAAACTGACATCCATTTGATCTATTTTTAAAATATGACTGGTCTTTATATTCATTATGGTCCTATAATACAAAAATCTAATTTCATTTAGCAACAGACATTTTGCAAAATGTAATTGGTCCCTGTAGGCCATTCCAGTAATGATTATGCATCCCACATGTCCAGTCTGTTGCCAGATCTTAACATTGCCACCTGTACATTATCTAGTACATATCTGCTTTTCTACATTCATACACCCACAATCCTCAATCAGGCTGTCATAACCTCTCACCTGGACTATTACAGCTGCTTTCTGGTTAGTCTCTCTGGTACAGTTCTTTCCCTCTTCCAGCCTGTCCTCCCTTGAGCTGCCAAGGTGATTTTTTTTTCTAAAATGTTGGTCCGACCATGTCACCCCCCTCACCCACCTACTCAGTGAGCTCCAGTGGTATCTTATTACCTCTAGGATAAAACTGACTTTTTAAAACCCTTCAAGGGGGCAGCTAGGTGGTACAGTGGATAGAGCACCGGCTCAGGATTCAGGAGGACCTGAGTTCAAATCTGGCCTCAGACACATAACATTTACTGGCTGTGTGACCCTTGGCAAGTCACTTAACCCCATTGCCTAGCCCAAAAAAAAAATCTTCAAAACTTAGCCATTCTGTTCACTTCCAGATACCCTGAGGTTCCAGCACCACTGGCAGTTCCTCAAACACAATCCCATTGCCTAGCTCTGTGTCTTTGCAGTAGCTTTACCCCACACCTAGAATGGTCTGCCCCCTTACCTCTGCCTCTTTGTTTCCTTGAATTACTTTGAGACTCAGCTGAAATGTCACTTAGTCCAAGAGGTTTTTCCTATTTCATCCATCTTCTTATAAATTCTCTTCTGAGATTACATCTATTCTCTTTATCTTGGCTCTACCTAGCTGTTTACTTATCTCTCCCAATAGAATGTAAGCTCCTTGAGGGCAGGGACTGTGATTTTGCATTTAGAACAGTAACTAACACGTAGTAAGCATTTGACAAATACTTCTTTGACTTGCTAGGAGCACTTTACAATAGCTCTTTGGGCTGAATAGATCTATGTGAGTAAATTTTAAATTAGTACTGTAAGTTCAATTAAAGTTTAATTTCAAATAAAATTTCATTGACGTTATTAGTATATTTTTTCTTTTTTTTCCAGAGGATGTATGGACACTCTTTCGAAGTATAATTACCTTTGGTGAATACATTATTTATCACGCTTTTTATAAAAATGGTTTGACAATAGCAGGTGCTCTTGAACTCAAGTTTTTACTCTCAGGAAGCACGTCATTCAGGAAGGTGGATTCACTATGCCTGTTCTTCAGGATTGTTATGAGGGTCAGATGAGATAACTGTAAAGTGCTTAGCATTCTGCCTGACACATAGTAAGTCCTGTAGAAATGTTAGCTATTAGCCTAGGAGGGCAGTGTGCCTGGGTCACACTGAAAGTTTGTAGGTCCCTTGCCTTAGGCACTTCTGAAATACTTGAAGAACACAGCACCTAGAGAAGACAATAGCAGGACATAGATGATACAAAGTCAGCATCAAACAAGGCCCAGATACAAGTGTACACAGTTTGCCCCTAATCCAAGGTACACAAGACAATTCAGGAAGTAATTCTGGGGGAAAAAATGAGTAACAGAAAAAGACCCAAAAAATAAGGAGCTGTTATGGAGCCAGGGATGCCCAAGATGCAAATCCAGGAGGGAATAGCTCCATAGCATCTATAAGCAAAGCATTAGAAGAAAAAGACTGAGACAAGGTTAACTAGAATTCCTGGAGGATATGAAAGAACTTTAAAAGTCAAATTATTAATGTAATGAGATCTCTTTCAGAAAACTGGAAAATAAATGAGTACTAGAGAAAAAAAGTGGAAGAACATTTAATAGCTTAATATAGAAGTTACAAAACCTTACCAAAGTAACAAATTACCTGAAAATTAGAACAAATCAATCAAGTTGACTCCATGAGACAGCAAAAAAATATTAAAAGAGTAATAAAGTAGAAGAAAATGTAAGGTGCCTAATATAAAAAGCAATTGACCTAGAAAAAACAGTAAGGAGAAAAAAAATCTAAGAGTTACTGGGCTACTTGAAAGCCATATCCAAAAAAAAGAGCCTGGTTACCCTTTCTCAAGAAATCATGAATGGCAACTACCCAGATCTATTAGAACCAAATGGCAAAATAAAAATAGAAATCATCTATCACCTTCTAAAAAACACTGCAAAATAAAATTCCCCAGAATGCCATAACCAATATCCAGAGCTTTCACATTAAAAAAAAATATATATCTCAAAAG
Source organism: Vombatus ursinus (assembly GCF_900497805.2). Classification (NCBI taxonomy): domain Eukaryota; kingdom Metazoa; phylum Chordata; class Mammalia; order Diprotodontia; family Vombatidae; genus Vombatus; species Vombatus ursinus. The sequence continues at coordinate 16,041,745 of NW_020954589.1, read as the reverse complement.
AAAACTACCAAAGAGTCGCAATCAGGAGATGACACAAGTTTTGCTAGCTACCACTATAAAAAACAAACAGAGAACTTTTAATATATTTCAAAAGGCAAAAGATACAGGCTTAAAACCAACAGTGACCTGCCTACCAAAAGTAAATATAATCCTACAGGAAGAGGGTAGGAAGGAAAGGACTTCTAAGTATTGATGATTTAAAAAAAAAACAACTAGAAACTTTGAAATGTAAACAGGAATTAAGAGGAACATAAAAGGGGTAAATATGAATGAGTATTCAGAAGAGACTATATAAGGATAAAGTGTTTACATTCTTTTATGAGGAAAAGAAGTGTTCTTCCCCTTTCCCCAAATTCTAATATCAGCAGTAATAGGAGTCACTCACAGAAGACCAAGGACCTGGAAATCATTTTTTGTTTTGACGTAAGTGTTGCAGTGGACAGAGCCGGATTTGAGGTCAAGACAACCATACTTCAAATCCTGTCTCAGTTACTTAGCTGTGTGACCATGAGCAAGTTCCTTAACCTTTCTTAGTCTCAGTTTCTTCATCTGTAAAATGAGGATAATTATAGTACCTACCTCACCAGGTTGCTGTAAAGAGCAAATGAGACAACATATGTAAAGTGCTTTACAAGTCTTTAAGCACTATATAAGGTAGAAAAGGGAGAGGAAAAGGAACATACTAGCAGAGGAAAAGAGGGGACATATCCTATCTGTCTCACATAATTTGGGTATACAAGTAGAAGACTACAAATAAGGAGGAAGAGGTGGGGGGAGGAAAACCTCACTTTGATCTGAACTGGTCAAAGATTAGAATTCACCAGTAGAATTCATTCAGTTTGATGTGGAAAGACATTCAATTGGATAAGGAAACCAGAGAGGGTATGTGGAATGAGAGGGAGAGCAGGTTCCAGGAGGGATTAGTGAAATGCAAAACAAATTTTAATCTCAAAAGAAAGATTGTGAAGGGAAGTTTAAAAGGAAAGAAATAAAAGATAATCTCTGATGGCGAGAGGGGAAGTGAGGGACAGTGGAGCAGAAATAGATTGCATAAAGCATAAATCATTAGTACTATACACAATCCTCTCATTACTCTCTTTGTCAAAGGGAGATAGAGATAGAAAAACAAGAGAATAGGATAGAAGAAAATAGACAATTATCACAACTATGACTGTGAATGGGATGGACTCACAAAATGGAAGAGGATAACAATGAATTGGAAAGCAAAATCCAACAAGATTTTGTTTTTACAAGAAATGCACTTGAAACAAAGATTCACAGTTAAAATGAAGAATTAGCAAAATCTATTATGCTTCAGTTGGACTCAAAAAAGCAGGGGTAATAATTATCTTAAGCAAAAAAAGACGGTTAGAATAGAAAAAAGGGAAAAACTATATTATGCTTAAAGAACCCATAGAAAATGAATTAATATCAATACTTAACATATGTATCATATGGCACTTAATAAATACTTAAAGGAAGAGTTAAATAAGACAGGGAGGAATAGTAAAACTATAATGGGGAGGAAGCTTATTGTGCACCTTTTAGACTTAAATCTAACAAAAAAATATATAGAAAGAAGTTAAAGCCCCAAATAACATTTTAGCAGAGTTACATATGAGAGATCCCTGGTAGTTACTGAATAGAAATAAAAAGGAGTATACATATGCTCACTTGGAAATGGCACTCTTTTTATTAATTTATTTTTAGTTTTCAACATTCACTTCCATAAGCTTTTGAGTTTTAAATTTTTCTCCCCATCCCTCACCAAGACAGAGCTCAATCTGATATAGGCTTTACATATATATTCCTATTAAACATTTTCACATTAGTCATGTTGTAAGGAAGAATTAGAACCAACAGGAGGAACCACAAGAAAGAGGAAACAACAAAACAGAAGAAAAAAAAATAGTAAGCTTTGATTTGCATTCAAACTCCTTGGTTCTTTATCTGAATGTGGATATTTTCCATCATAAGACTTTTGGAGATGTCTTAGACCCTTGCGTTGCTGAGAAGAACTAAGTCTATCAAAGTTAGTCATGGCATAACATGACTGTTACTATGTACAATGTTCTCCTGGTTCTGCCCACTTCACTCAGCATCAGTCCATACAAGTCCTTCCAGGTTTTTCTGAAGTCCTCCTGCTCATCATTTCTTATAGCACAATAGTATTCCATTATATTCGTATACCACAACTTGTTCAGCCATTCTCCAATTGATGGGCATCCTCTCAATTTCCAATCCTTGGCCACCACAAAAAGAGCTGCTAGAAATATTTTTGTACATGTGGGTCCTTTTTCCATTTTTATGATCTGTTTGGGATATAGCCCTAGAAGTGCTCAAAAAGGGTATGTACATTTTTT